>NC_047675.1:40767863-41367863 GCF_011762505.2 Arvicanthis niloticus | reverse complement strand
TAGCTATACCTACCAGACTCACAGTGAGTGCTGGCCAAGGTGAGGAGTCCTTATTTGCTGTACAAACTACAGGTCTAGAACAAGTACAGACTCAGGTGCTGGGGAAGGGACAGAGCAAAAGACTGCCAAGCTCAGGAACTGAGTCTCCATGAATCTGGGGCGCTGAACTCATGGGGTCACTGGAGTGGTTAATGCAATCATCTGAAGAGGCAGGACCTTGTCGCCGAGGCCAGACACTGGTGCGACTTACTGGCCTGACTCATTCGGGGTCAATACGAGAACTGCCTCAAATCATCAGGATTCGTGACAGCAGCACTCATTTCCCGGTGAGAGAACCCAGTATCCTGAAAACCCCACCTTCATTGTTGAGCCCTGTCAATGAACGTCACCCGTCCAAATGGCACTTCAGTACTTTGGTTTCTCTGTCATTGAAGTTTGGCCTGATATGACGGGGGACACTTTGGATTCTTCAAAGAGTGACTCTTCACTTACCTTCTTGCCTCTTTCCCCTTCAGGTTCAACTCCTTTTATCACACTAAAGTGCCAATCAATATTGCGAGATAGATGTTACATCTTCGCTTTTTATAACACCGCCTGTCCCAGAAGGGACACTGTATCTTTAAGGAAATGGACCCCGTATCCTGTTTCCGAAGGATTAAAACCCTTTAAAGAGACAGAAGAGGCTGTAAACCCGATCATATTCTTACTCTCTCTTCATTATCCTGTCCACTATCTATCCCTGCTGAGTAAATCTGGTTGTGTGTTTCTCCAAAGTGGTCATAAGAAGAAATTTATTTACTCCGCTTTGCACTGGAGGGGCATTACCGGGCTTCAAGGCTCTCCGAAGTCATAAAGATTTTGCAGTGTGTGCAAAAGGAGCAGAGATTCAGAACTTCTTTCCCCCTCTGAGGTCGTTTGGCCATCCAAAGGGGGAGTCACTTCTCATTTTCTGACAGGGTTTATTTCCGTAAGATTTTCCAATTAGCAGGAAAAGGTCACACTAATGTTGGTGCTGGGTAGGGGAAGAGATCAAACTATGCAAATAGAAACATCCTTGAAAGGACAATATTAAAAAAAAAGAGAGAGTGCATTTCCTAATTTTTAATTGCATGTGTGTATGTGCATATACATGCATGTAGATGTATGTGTGTGATGTGTATGTGTATATACATGTGTGCGTGTATATATGTGTTTATATGTGTGCATGCATGTATATGTGTGTATGTGTATATGCATGTATATTTGAGTGTGTATATGTATATGTGTGAGTGTAAATATATATGTACATAGAGATAGATGCATAGATACATAGATGATAGATAGATACATAGATGATAGATAGACAGATACATAGATAGACAGATAGATAGATAGATAGATAGATAGATAGATAGATAGTCATCTTCTTGCTGCCAGGGAGGAAAGGGGTAATTGTAACTGTGGGATTGAATTTGAACTGCTGTTCTCACCTATGTTGAAACAAATTGAGTCCAGCCCTTGATGCTGGAACTTGAGTACCCTGCCCTCTTGGTCTTCATTGTGTAGGGACAGGGCCTGTGAGTCTGCAGAGTACAAGTTAGGCAGCTAGCAGGCTCTGTGGATCCTGATAATGGCCAGACCATCCCCAGCCTGGCATAGCTTTCGCCAGCATATTACTTTAAACCCGCCTCCAATCTCTCTCTGCTCCTACCCTGCGGCTTTTGTTTCCCTGCTCTGTGCGCAGAAAGCACAAGAATTTTCCCTGATAATAGGCAGGGCTGGAAGCCATGTCAGAAAAGATGTCCTCCAGCCATGCTGAGGACAGAAGTCATGGGTGCCCATTAAAGCAGGTGCAGGAGACAGCTTTGCTTTGAGTTTGGCGCAAACTCTGCTTGTCAGAGCTGAGGACACGCTATGCAAATCTCAGCAGAGATCCTCTAGGCTAGGTTCTATCCATGACCTGATTGGGTGTGTCAGAGTCCTGTATGGGCTAGCTTTAACACACCTCTGCCTGCATAGCCTCAGGTGCACCAGTGAAGGCACCCTGGAAAGGAAAGCTGTGTTCTTCCTTTTCCCCAGGCAGGGGATTCCTCCAATGCTATTTATGGTCTGGGTCTGGTCTGGTTATTACTCACTGGCCACATCTATGTAGAACCCTCCCAATACCAGGTGCCAAAGGAGTGTGCTTGCTCAAGGTCATAGTGTGGATCACTGTCGAAGTATGAATAAAGGTCTAATGTAACAATCTGTGCCTATCCTGCCACATAGGTCTTACTTATTTGAAGCTTTTTAAAAACCAGGTCAGTGGATCAGTTCTGTAGTGTCTGGAGGACACTGGTTCCTTGGAGTCCTCCATCACCGGTGTCTCTTACAATCTTTCTGGTTTTTCTTCCACAAAAGGCCCTAAGACCGAAAGCAGGGGGTTTGATGAAGACATCCCACTTAGGGCTGCAGGCAAACTCACAGAGACTCTGATAGTATACATGGGGCCTCTACAGGTTTAAGCCAGATGGCATCCCAGCACTGAGAGAGAGAAGTACATGCAGGTTCTACTCCTAACCAAGAAAGACTAGTCTTCTCCTCTGGAGTCTCTCAGGCTATATTAACCATATTTCAGGGTAGGCCCCATGCCCAGAGTAGATGGCCAACACAAAACAAACAGTAGTACTTTTATGTTTTATACACTTTTTGTATCGTATTGCTCTGTATGGGCTTTTAAAAAATATTTGAATTGGTCTTTTGCTTGCGTTTTGACTTTGTGTTTGTGTGTAAGTATGTGTGAAAGGCAGAGAGGGAGACAGTTTCTTGTTTACTTCTGATTGTCTGTTTTGAAAGAAAGAAAGAAAGAAAGAAAGAAAGAAAGAAAGAAAGAAAGAAAGAAAGAAAGGAAGGAAGGAAGGAAGGGAGAGAGAGAGAGAGAAAGAAAGAAAGAAAGAAAGAAAGAAAGAAAGAAAGAAAGAAAGAAAGGGCTTGGAGTTGGGCAGTTTGGGAGATGGGTAGGATCTAGAGGCAACTGGGGAGGGGAAAGCATGATCAAAATACATTGAATGAAAAGTTTGGTTTTTTTTAAGATTAAAAAAAGCCTATAGGATAACTGAAGCAATGGGTTACATCCTCAAATTCTAAAGAGCCTCTGTGGTCAGCTCTTACTAGGATGTAGGTAAAACAATGATTCAGTGGTAGATTAGGTAGATGTTAGAAAGTCAGAAATTTAAAAATAGTTGTCAAAGTGATATATTTCAACAGAGTTATCAATATGCAGCTCAACTGTGCACATAGTGACAAAGGACATGACAGCACATGGCTTTCTCGTGTCATTTAACTCTATAGTATTCATCTTCAACTGCAAGCATGAGACAGAAACAGCCTGCCCCCAGCTTAAAGACCATGTACTCCTAGAACACAAACACCTCCAGAGGTCATTTCACTTTTAACATGAAAAAGAAAGACTTTTAAAAATTGTATTGCTATAAAACAGAGAGCTACTCTTCCCTTCCTCTTATCTGGATATCATTTCTTTATGGTGCTTAAGCAAGTATTAGTCATTATAACCAATATTCAGCCCTGTTTCTCCTTAGAACAAAATGAGATGGAACGAGAGTTACCAAGCATTAGTCCTGAGCTACAGGAGTGTAGCGTGCTGTGAGGGGCTTGTTAACAGCTCCAAGTCCAGCCGTAATAAGATTGGATGTACCACATGTAAATCATGCTTCGGGTTTTCTCTGGAGAGAATTATTAAAGTAAATCAAACCTATGAACAAATAAGTGCATAATAACCATAGGACTCAAACATCAAAGTGGTCTAATTCCCAACATTATGAAACTGGTATATATGTTCCCATGTAGAGCTGAATCAGTGAGTCTAGTGTAGGTTATAGGAACTCAATCTTTAAGGCTCAAGGAAGGCTATGCTCCAATGTGTGTTCTTGCTCCTGTCTCAGCAGGGTCATGCTTTCCTGTATGCAGCCATCCCAATTTGGATCATAGGTTGCATAATTAACCAGAACCCCACGAAGTTTGTAGAGCCAGGGAACCTGGGGAGGAAGAACTCTGCTGAGTGCAGATGTGGGTCTGATCTGCAGTCACTAATGATCCATGTGACCTGTAACCTCATTAGTTCTTCCTTTTTCTCATCCGTAACACAGAGGCGAAGATGGCCAGCTCTTGGCTATTGATAGATGTAAGTTCATGTTGCTTCTCTCCAAAGAAGCAAACTGCTTAGGAGGTATTTAACAAACACCACCTCCCATCTAATAAGGAGGGTTAAAAGTCCTCAAACATGCCATTAGAGGCCCCTTCAAGATCATTTTTACACTGCCTTATGGACTATGGACATGTCGGAGGTGAGCAAATATGAACAGTTCAAAGATTATAGAAGATATGTTCCCATGAGCATCAAGTTTTTACCTACATAGGGCACTCTTACTATAAATTATCATAGTCACACCTTGATATCTCCTGACTTCATACACCCTGCTGGGAATGGTAAGGGGTGAGAAAAACATCAAGCCAATAAGCTATCAGCAAAGTTTCAGACCTACTGCCAAAGATAGCAAATCTGCCAGCCCGTTTGTCAAAAAACAAGAATTATAATAGCCAAAGAGAGACACAATCCAGATCACACTCAAAAGATTATTGATTCAAAGTCAAGAGTGAGATGCTATAAACAGCCTTTACCACAAGCCTGAAGTTGCAACACCCATAGTATGTACATTGAAAAACCAATGGAAGTGTTGACACTTGTCAAGCAAAAGCCTATGCAAGTCTGATGTCAAGTGAAATGGGAGTGTTTCCACTGGTCACTGTGGCTGGTGTGGGCTATGGACACTGTTGGCCATTAAGTACACATGTGTAGATTTCACAAATGTCATTCAAGCAGCCAGTTCCAGACAGATATATTACTTCCCTTACAAAGTGCTACCCACAGCCTTGATGATGGTACCAAGTGCTCATGTGCCTGCTTATGGAATCCACCACTCATGGAGAAATAACAAGAGTAGGGAGACTGGAAATGGACAAACTGGTGTGACGTTTGCTTACTATGTTGTGGTGGTGGTGGTTGCTATAGTTGTTTATTTGATTTGATTCATTGTTGAGGAAGATTTTCTGGGGGACTGGTTGAGTCTCACAGGCATAATTTGTTATAATCTTAGATGTGCAGCTCTAGGACACATTATTTTGATGGCAATGTGAGATGATGTCACACAGAAGGATCCATCCAAATGCCTCTGCACCCCTTATAGCATCCATTGGCCCTGTCAATACCTGGGTAGCTCTTACAGCATCTGTCAGCCTTGTCAAATTTGAACATTTTTTACTCTGACATAGATAGAGTTCTCACCTGGCTTGGGTGACAGGGATAATGTCAACATGATTTTTTCTTTCTTGAAGTGACTCATATTATTAGCATCGATGAGAAATACTCATGGGTTATTTTCATATTATGGAAAGTTTATCGTAATAATGAATACTTTGGCCCAGGAAAGTCATGATCTCTTTAGCATGTTTTAATTCTAACTCAACTACTTACTGGCTATGTGATGGAAGAAACTTTTTTTTTTTTTTTTTTTTTTTTTTTTTTTTTTTTACTTTTCGTAAACCATAGCTTTCACATCCGTATTTTGAGTTAATAGTTAATGGCTCACCTCACAGGATTCTAGCAGACTTTCAGCTGTAGCATCTTGCATTCTGAACTCTAGTATTGTTAGAATTTTGTCAAGCTGAGATTGGTTCTGATGATGCTGATAGTAATGGTGGTGGCAGTGATGGTGATATTGCTCATGGTTATGATGGAGACAACAGAGTTGTAATGATGGTGGTGGGAATGGTGCTGATGTTGACTGACAGTGATTATAATGGTGGGAATGGTGCTGATGTTGACTGACAGTGATGATGATGGTGGGAATGGTGCTGATGTTGACTGATAGTGATGATGGTGGTGGGAATGGTGTTGATGTTGACAGTAATAGTAGTGGAAATGGTACTGATGTTGACAGTGATGATGTTGGTAGGAATGGTGCTGATGTTGACTGATAGTGATGATGGTGGTGAAAATGATGCTGATGTTGACAGTAATAGTGGTGGAAATGATGCTGATGTTGACAGTGATTATGGTGGGAATGGTGCTGATGTTGACAATACTTATGATTATAATGGTGATTGTAGTGATAGCGGTGGTGGTGACAATAGTGATGGCAATAATGTTGATATTGATGCTGATAATGGCTACCACTCATGATGGTGATGACAATGATGATCATGATGATAGTGGTAATGATAATTATTGTGGTGATGATAGTAATAACCTCTTCCAATCCTTAAAACATCCAATAAGGAAAAGAAAAACTCAGAAAAGTACTTGGAAGTAGAAAGGCTGAGACTTAAGCCCCACTGTTCCTGAGGCTGCAGCCTTTCCTGTACTTGATCACTGTGAATCACTGACCAACATACAAGACTAGTCCAAAGGTATAGGGGGAAAGACAAGACAGTTCATGCTTCTTGGGTTGGGGCATTTGTCTAGAAGATTCATGATGGACAGAAAGTTGGTATAATCCTGTGATGAGTGTAGGAAGCTTATTTATAGAGGTACAAATTAGAGCCACGAATGTGCCATAGTCTTGTAGGACTTTAAACAAAAGCTTGATTGATCCCCAGAACCCATTTGAAAAGACTGGCATAGCATAAAATGTTCCTAACCCTAGTGCTGGGAGCTGCAGACCAGTAGCTAAATGGAGTTGCTGGCCAGCTTATCTAGAGGACTTAGCAAATTCTATGTCAGTGGCAGACCCTGTCTCAAAAATATTAGGAATATTATGTATATGGCAAGTGAGGAATGACTCTGGTGGTTAGTGTATAGCCTCCAAATGCATATGCATACATCTGTGTGTTAACACACACACACACACACACACACACACACACACACACACACACACACAGGGACCTGAACTTATCTCAACCTGTCAAGTCCCAAATATCTGACTCTAATTGTTTTTCCTTGGCAGCCATTGGAGATCAAATGCATGTGTCTATACCTAGCACACAGATACTGATGAAAGGCATGAACCCTCTCATTTCAGTCATTGTCTCCAAAGTGGATTAGTGATTACACCATATTTAGAGATCACGTTACATTACAGAATCTACTAAATCTAGAAACAGTGTCCAAATTCCATCCCTTCCTTCACACCCACTCACCAGCTTCCTCATTCCCTTTCTTCCCTGGATGCACCTCAGTTGTAATACCTGCTCTCTGAGTCACCCTCAGCATGGTTGAGGAGACTGTCCCTTGATTACTTTCTTGCCATGCTTCCTGGCTGTCCCTCTGCTTCCACAAGCCCCCTTTCCAGTTCACTCTCTACATCATAACCAGAGTTATGTATTAAAAATGCAAACAAATCATGAGACCCCTTACTAAAGCCCTCCCAGAGCAAGCCAGATAGTAACATATATGAACCTGAGGATGACACCCAAGGTTGTCTCTGGACTCTACATAATGTGCACATACACACATGTGCACCTGAAGAGAGAGAAAGAGACAGTCAAAGGAGAGACAGAGGCAGAGAGAGACACATACACAGAAAGAGAGTTATATGGACAGAAAGACAAAAAGACACACACATACAGAAAGACACAGAGATAGAAAGACACAGATACAGAGAAAGTGCACCCTGTTGTGTTTTCTCTTCTATCATCTCAGAGCAACCACAGAAGATAGAGACTGAAGAAAGACATTCAAACTTATCCTCTGACCTCTGGATGCATGTGCACATACTTGCATAGGCACATGCACACACCTATACATGCATGCATGCATGCACGCACCCAGGCACACACACAAAGAGGGGGAGGAAGAGAGAGAGGGGGAGGGTCTCCCTATGGTGTCTGCTAACTTTTCACAGTACCCAGCATAGACCAAGCCCTTAAAAAGCTGGCGTGAACCCGTTAAACAAAATAACAATAATAGAGCAACATCTTTCAAGAGAGTCAAGTCCCAGTTTCCAAAGCAGGCAGGAGAGCCACAGAGAAAGGCACTAATAGTCCACTCTATCTGCTCAGCCCTCCTTTTTGGCTGGGAGACAAGGAAGGAGGGGGCAGACACTTGATAGAATCACCTCCCCCTCCATCCTGACCTCCTGGAGCAGCGTCCACTAAGTGTTGCGCTTGGGCCAGAGCTCCCCATAGTAATTTGGTTAATTGGATGAACAGGCTCTTTAGTGACACCGCCTGGATTTCCACGAAGCAGTCCATCAAAACTAATCAGTTGGCTGGGTTCCATTGCTCAGCCACTGACAGCTTCGCCAGGTCGGTGAGTAGACGGTAAGTTTTTAAAAGGAGGAACTTGCTAAATGATGGCAGTTACCACTTGGCAGGATGAAGGGGCCCGAGAAGAAAGGGATGCAGAGGTTTGGCTTTGTATTTTCGTCCAAGACAGAATCTCATTGGGGATGGCTGATTACAAATTTCTTCCAAAGACACTGGTGAAGAGCAGTCACCCTGAAACTGTACTTTCTTCCTTCGCTGCAAAAAAAGAAAACGCTCTCGAAGCTGGTGTACTGTGCTCTCTCTTTACTGGATGCTTATTAAACACTTGTTATGCCTTAGGAATGCCCGATTTAGCACACCCTATGAGTTACTGCGGCATCAGCTGCTGTAATAAGCAAGCCTTAACAATTTAGTAGCTTAACACTGGAAATCAAACTTCCTGTGAGTCTCATCAGGAGATCTTTGTTGGAAGTGGCTCTGCCTTCCAGACAATAACTCAAGAACCCATGCTTCCTCCATGCTGGCTTCTCTAGCCCCTAAATGAAGCTATGTCCAACCTGCAACCTGCGGCCCTCATTTGCCCTGGGGTAGCAATGAACGTGGCCTAACATAAAACCCTAAACTTAGTCAAAGCATCGTGAAGTAGTGTTTGTTCATTTATTTGTTTTGCGATGTTTCTGTAACTCGGTTGTGCAGTTCTCAAGTCTGAACTCTGTAGGGAGCAGTGTTATTTACAGTGGCAAAAACTCAGATGTGTCTGCACAGTGAGGGTCTCAGTAGAACCTGTATAAAGCCAGGAGCAGGGGAAAAGGTTAAAACAGAGAAGATACACCCAATTTTCAAAAGCCTTGGTCCAGAAGTGGCATGCAATAGCTTTGTTAATGTTTATGGTGGCCATACCTAGCTCCAAACAGTTTGCTTACTGTAACAACATACCTGAGACACACAGCTTACAAGGAGGAGAGGTTCATTTTGATCCACAGGTTCAAGAGTATCTGTTTGTGGTTGTTTCCATTCACTGCTTTTAGACATGGTAGAAAGACATGACAGAGTCAGGCTGCTTACATCACTCAGAGAGAACAAGAAGATGGAGAAATGAGATACCCTTTCAAAGACACACACCACAATGACCTTCTTCCACCCACCAACTCTTATCTCCTAATAGCCTGTTCACATAGGACTTGTTAAAAACTCTATGTGTGTGCTAGTGCATATGCATACATGTGTAGATATATGTTCATGTGGGGTGCACATGTATATGTGTGCTCATGGTTGCATGTGAAGGCCAAAGGACAACCTCATATGTCATTCCCCAGATACTGTCTACCGTTTCCTTTTGAGCCGGAGTCTTTCCCTTAGCTTAGGGCTCAGCTGATTGTCTCATGAGACCCAGAGATCTGTCACTTTACCTGTCTCTAACCCCCACCCCAACACCCAAATTAAAAGCTACTATGTTCAGGCTTTTCTCTATGTGTTCTGGGGATCAAACTCAGATCCTTTGATTTCAAGGCAAGCACTTTGCTGTCTAAAGCCATCTGCCTAGCTGTCACCGAGCAAGGGTTTAAGCCATGGTTGAAGTTACCTCCCTCGTAGTCCAGTCACCTCCACAGAGCTCATCTCCAGGTGGCTAAACCTTGAACATGGGAGCCTTTTTGGAGGGCACCCCCTATTCAAGGGATCTGAACAATGCATCCCTTTGGCGTGACAAGTCTGCATCATGAAAGAAAAATGCTGGGCTTTTGTGGATAGAGTTACCTCAGCCAGTGGCAGCATCCAACCCAAGGAGAAATAATGGAGATTTCCCTTCTTCTGATAAGCAGTGTGCCTTGGATGAATTAGTGCACTTTCATGGACTTCTACCTTTGACAAAGAGCAAGGTCAAAGCTTGTACACATACAATATAAAACCCACTGTCTTCTCCCTCCTGTCCTCATCCATTACCTCAATCTTTATTGTGTTTCCCCCGTCAGGAAAGGACATTTTGCCTTCTGTAACTTTGTATGTTTTCCACACAACTGTTCTGTCCACTGGGCTTGAAAATCATCCCTACTGAGCAATCTCTAACAGAGACAAGGTTTGTCTGAGGCCTGCCAGATCATTACTCAAGCGCTCAGTTTTGCTCTCCAAAAATAAAGAGCACCCAGAAAGGAAATTAATAGTAAAGAGGTGTTCCTAAAAGGCACATGGGATCTTGTCACTACTTGATACAACAGCCCTTGGTGTCTCCCTGTCATATCTATCAGGTATCGAAAGTAGCTGTTATCTCTGGCCCTGTAGAGAGGTGGCTCAGTGGGTAAGCATTCTTACCCACTGCAAGCATGGGGATCTAAGTTCAAATCCCCATCACTCCTGTAAAATACCAGCCGTGGGTGTATTGCATGCCTGTAACCTCAGAATTTGGGGGATGGAGACAGGTGGCTCCTGAGAGCTTGTTAGCGAGCCTAGCTGACTAGGGTTCAGTGAGTTTCAAGGCAATAATGCGGAGAGCAATAACGAGATGTGCCCAATATCCTGTTCTGTTCTCTATGCAAAAACAGAGCTGTGTGTACCTGCTATGATCTGGCTCAAAATGACACTATACCCATGCTGGCTTCCCCTGTATCCCACCCGGCCTCTGCAAAACCTCACCCCTACTCATACCTGCCCAGTGCAACCATACTAAGAGCCAGCTTATAAGCACTTGTGTATTTTCCCATCTAGACTGTGGGATCCCTGAGACCAAGGCATGGCCTTTGTGTTTTTACCTCCTTTGTGCCTAGCATGGAGCCTGACGCAGGCTGCTTACATTCAGTTGTAAGTGCAGGAGAGAAATTAACCCAGCTGCAAAGTAAGGTCATACACAACTGGAGTAAGTGCTCTCCCATCTACTGGAAATTTAAAAAACAGAAGAAAAGCCACATTTCCACTCCAGTGAAACTTGGACTGTGGCCTATCTGTGCTTTCATGAGCTCCAGGTCCACTGGAGATTTGTCTCTAACCAACCAACCAAACAAACAAACAAACAAACCAATGACAGGTTGGTGAGGTCTGAGGACTGATATTGATATCAAGGTTGTCCTGTGGCTTCTACATGTAAATACACGTGTGATGAGTGCCCACATATGTACAGATGTACACATATACACACACACACGCATTCTCAATATGTTCACAAAAATAAAGGCAGAGAGATGTGTGTGTGTGTGTGTGTGAGAGAGAGAGAGAGAGAGAGAGAGAGAGAGAGAGAGAGAGACATTAAGAAGGGGAGGGAGGAAGGAGAAAGAAGTAAAAGAAAAAGAAAGAAAGAAAGAAAGAAAGAAAGAAAGAAAGAAAGAAAGGAAGGAAGAACATGAGAATTTAAGAAGTGGGGAAGGAAAAAGAAAGAAGGAAGGGAGAGAGAGAACATGAGAAATTAAGAAGGGAAGGAAAGAGAATGAAGGAAGAAAGAAAGGAAAGAAAGAAAGAGAGAGAGAAAGAGAGAGAGGAAGGAAAAATTAGCTTCTAGATGGGGTTGGGGGGGTCATCATTCACTGTCTATGTATCATGGCTGCGTGTCATAAAACACAGAGGACTAAATATTGTAGTCTGAGTAGGAAGACTACAGAAGATCTCCCCAAATTCTAACTCCAGGGCCCTCTGACCTACTCCCTCGTGTTAACAAATACCCCGGGGCCTTTGGAGACCAGGCACCAGTACTTATTGCTCAACTGCAGGGTTTATATGGAAGCTTGTGGGAGCGTGCCAGAGCCCATTTCTAAACAGTCTGATGATTTATTTGATGCCTTTGGATATTTAAGTAGTCTGCAGTATACACCAAGTGTCTAAAAATGTTTTTTTTTTTTTTTTTTTTTGCTTTGCTTTAATGTGCGAGACCTCTCACAACGCCTTGTACACCCCAGGCACTCAATAAATATGATTTATGGAAGATGTAAATAAATCTAACCCAAGATTATGTCTGCGTTCATTAATTTGTAGCTCCAGCAGGCAGTTCCTCATCTCCAAACTTGAAAAGAAGAGAAAAATCCACAGCAAATTACAGAGAAAAGAAAAGGCAAAACACACAACCCCTGGGCCAGTGTAAAAGTGGGGAAACTCCCTGGAGTACAGTGTGAAATGCTTGCTGGTTGGTTTTCTTTGCTTTCCTTTGCACATGCTGTGTGCCTTGGAGCCAGTTCTCTCACTTTTCTGGACCATGTCTTCTGTTAAATGGTAGGTAGAGTGTGACCTTCAGAGGAGATGTGCACAGAGTCAATGCTGGGTAACAAAAGGTGTGGCCAATGGTGCTCACTGGAGATGCAATGCCTGGAGGCTGCAGAGTCACACTGTAGAGCTGAACTACAGTCTGCTGCCTCTAGAAATAGTGGATGGAGAAAGGGTGTGTACCTTGAACCTGGTTCTGTGGCTCTGTGGCTATAGCTTTGTCTCCAGTATCCTCTGGTGCTTCTGTGTTGAAGATGGCTTATCCCACATCCCTGGATGCTCAATCATGGATCTCTGGTCTCTGGGTGGGCTAGATTTCTGAGCGTGCTCAGTGCGGTGGTCCTACTTAGCCCTGACTTTCATGCAAACGAGGCTTTTCAGGGCCTTTGCTCATTCTGCTTCTTGCCACCTCTGAGTAAATGGGAAAATAAAACCCAGAGAGACATGTTCAGTGGATAGGGTTGCCAGCTGCCAGCAAAGCCCACCCATTCTTGGAAGAAGATCCCACAATCAAGTCCCTGGCTGTCAGGCTCAGTGGCCTTGGGTATGTCGATCTCTCTCTGCCCCTGAGTCCCCAGTGTTTCAGCTGCACATAACATACTTCCGGTACAAGCCAGTCTTCCATTTGTGCTATCATGCCTGCAGACATGTGAGCTGCGACTTATCAAGGCCCACTTCTCTGTCATTTCAGAATTGTTTACTGCATATTTCCTTATCCATCTACCAATAGGAATTTGGGTTCTCAGATCTTTGAATAAAACTGCTATGAACTTCATATATGTTTCTTTTGAGGAATGAATGTCTGTTTTTTTGGGTTTTTTTGTTTGTTTGTTTTTTGGTTTTTTGGTTTTTTGGGGTTTTTTTTTGGTGGTAGTAGGTTATGTTGATTACCTACAGTTGGGTATAGAGAGATTTCTCCCATTGATAAAGGATACACTGTTTGATCCCTAGTGCCCAGAACTGTAGATGGGTCTCAACTCTATGTTCTGTTTTCTTCTTGCTGTAGACCTTGAAAACATCAGTGAAGGGTAAGAACTTTTATCCTTTCACATAACAGAATCATCTTACAGCTTCCTGGTAGATATATCTAAATTGTAATTTCTCTTATGCTTAGGATATTATTAAATACAGACTACCTAACACAGTAAACACTAAGATTCCATGAGAGTCGCTCTGAAAACCACCATGGAGATTCCATAACCAACGGGGGGGGGGGGGAGGTAGTGTATACAGAGTAGAAACACTGTATAAAGGACAGGATGGAACCAGATGACCAACAGTGTCATCATACTACTTAGAATGGTGTGCCATATTGTTAAATGGTTAAAACTTGTGAATATTTTCATCTGGCATTTTCCATTTAATATTCTCAAGTCATAGTTAACTGTAGGTAACTGTAATGATGAAAAATACAATTCTAGATAAAAGAAGTACCTTGTGTTTATTATATGCCATGGTCTCTGGTGGGAAAACATATCCCAGCAAGGACTATCAGACACGTGCCTGGGTATTGGTGATATCAATGGATCTTAGTGGCTTTGGGTCCCACCTTTACATAAATTCCCCTTCCTTCTGGTCTTTGCACATACAGATTTTTGCTTCTGTGAAACTCTGAACCTGGATTTCATGTTGCAATGAAACATTCAGCATTTCTCCCTCATGTGGAAACCTGGAGTTTAAGTTGTCATAGCTGCCTCTCTTGGGTCATGGCCAATCTCATCAGCTAACCTTGTTCACCCCAGTTTCGGTAACAGGGTCTTCTGGACCCTTTGGCTGACCCCTTTTGGTACTTCACAGGCTTACTCCCTGCCCCAGTAACCTCCCTTGGTCTCCCAGACACTGAGACTATGGGTGCCATGTTAGAAGCAAGTCCATATCTAAATGTTCCGATGACCAATCCTTGATGCAGAGATCAGATCAATGATGAAAACCATAACTAATCAAAAGGAACTCTGACACTGACATTTGAGTGATATAACCGTGTTCTTTTGGCCCAAGAAGCCAGAGATGAATACAGACCAGATCCTTGCTACCCCTCATGTCCTACTGAGATGCAGTGATGGCTGAAGCTCCCCCTTGTGTAGACTCGCCTCAGGCAATTACACCCTCACCACCTCACAGTGTGAGAGGTGGTGTTTAGGGTACTTGCTATCCATCACTCCATCTCCAGAGGTTGGAGTTCAGGGGTAAGCGGAGGACTACAAAGTACAAAACCCAGAATAGGATTGTGTGGATCCAGGGCCTTGTGCATGCCAGACAAATATTCTACCACTAAGTCCCAACCCAACCATCATAGAAATTGGGGTCCACAATACCTCACTGTGAATCCCAGCTAGAACTGCCCCATGAGACAAGTGAGCCAGAGATTTTTCTCTCCAGATTGTAATGTGTAATGAAGAATCTGGCTAGTCTTGGTGACAAGCCTGGCTACCAATGACTACTATCCTGGCTGTGTGGGAGGCTTAGCTCACCAAATTATACCTCAGTGTACCCATCTGTAAAATGGGTAACCTTGTGACATTAAAGATTGATGAAGCTGCTGCAAAATACACCATGTTGCCTGGAAAATAAACTTGATCGATATTAACCTCTGTGGTTGATATTATGATTGCCCTTCTTTTCTGCCTAAGGAGGCCTTGCTGATGGTTAAATAAGATCAAATGCAAAAATGGATAAATAAGTAGTCAGTGCTGTGCTAAAGAAGTATTTCACGCACACTAAGAATTGGAGCAAGGGCACTTTGGTTATCATTTTATTGTCTATTTATACTTCCCTCTTCAGCTATTGATCAAGTACCCAGCCTGTGCTGGGAGTTCCTATAGACACTTGAGAGCCACATCCTTGGGTGAGGCAAAACTGTTCTAGTGGCGGACAATAGAGGAATCAGCACATGCATGTGTGCCCACCAGTGGTGTTAGTTTAAGACAAACCAGACAGAGTGGATGATGGAGTCTGGAGACTGGAATGTTGCAGTGAGGGGGTCTCTTCTGGGAGGACATGTGTGTAATTGGAGATGAATGAGAGGAAGAAGGTGGGCATCTGGGCAGAGATTTCCAAGGAGAAAAGACAGGGACTGAGTGGGTGGGAGATGGAAGAAAAAGGAGAGAGGAGAATAGTTAAGAGCTGGGAAAAACCGTGGCAAGCTGAGGCCATGTTGGTCTGGATTTTGACTAAGGATGAGAGCCACATGTGGGTTAGATCTATAAAGGAAACTTCTGACTTCACCTGAAACATGATGACATGAAAGGAAACAGGTAATGGCCACGGAGCCTACCATGAGTGAGCTGGATATCACAGTGGTCCAGGCAAGGAGAGCCTCACATCCTTAGGAAACGTTCTGTTCTGTGTTGTCGTCCCCATTTCACAGACAGGCAAGCCAAGTTGAAAACATCAAGAAAGAGTTGCAGAGGGAGAAAAGAGCTGGGAAACAGGGTGGGTTAGAGAAAGTATTCATTTTCAGCTAAGTGTGATGGCTCATCCCTGTAACTGCAGCACTGGGAAGCTGACATAGAAGGATGAGGAGTTTGGACCCAGCATGAGCTACATAGTAAGTTCAAGGCTAGCCTGAGCTATGCTGAAGAGGAGAGGAGGGGAGGAGAGGAGAGAAGAAAAGAAGAGAGGAAAGGGGAGGGGAGGGGAGGGGAGGGGAGGAGAGGAGAGGAGAGGAGGAGAGGGGGAGGAGGGACAGAGGAGAGGGGAAGGGAAGGAGGAGAGGAGAGGGGAGGGGAGGGGTGAGGGGAGGGGAGGGGAGGGGGAGGGGAGGGGAGGGGAGGGGAGGGGAGGGGAGGGGAGGAGAGGAGAGGAGAGGAGAGGAGAGGAGAGGAGAGGAGAGGAGAGGAGAGGAGAGGAGAGGAGAAGAGAAGAGAAGAGAAGAGAAGAGAAGAGAAGAGAAGAGAAGAGAAGAGAAGAGAAGAGAAGAGAAGAGAAGAGAAGAGAAGAGAGAAGAGTGAGGGGAGGAGGGAGAGAGGGTAGGGGAGGATAAGTAAGGGGATGGATGGGAGGGAAGGGAAGAAAACTACTTCTACTTCATAGCGCCCTATCAAGCTCCATGGAGACTCACCTAATACTTCTTGTTCTCTGCAGTCAGGGGCTGACACCTCTCTCTCTTCCCTCGGGTGCATCTGAGTGGCAGCCACACACACTCCAACGTCTGGCTTTTCAGGCCAGGGCAAAAGACTAAGAAACGTCGTTTTCATCTTCCGTGTGGGATTAGGTCGGCATTATCTCTTTATTTGTTGAGGGACTTGATCTTATTACAGATCAATTTGCTGAGTATTGAATACATGGGACAGGCAGGCGCTTCATTCTCTCAGCTGGCCGCTCTGGTCCTGAAGTATCTGAAGCCGTTTCCACGCCTGCTCAGAGACTAGCACATTCTTGTTCTACGGGTTTCCACGGTTTGTTGCCTGTCACTCAGGGGCTTGGCTGTCATATCCAGTGTTTATGATATTTTGCAAGATAAGAAAGGTGAAGGCGGAAGGGGAGCTTTGAAGTAGCTCAGGCCTGGCAGAGATTAACTCTTACCAGCTGCTTCCTTGATGGCTGACATGAGCCAGCTCCCATATCTCTGCAAGCTTCCAGCCCTGTTCGACCCCAGGGAGGACAGTGTCTGTTCACAGAGACTGGAGATCATTACCATGTTCATGTCTCAAGTATGTAAACCCTGTACCTGGCTCCTAGTTGTTAGAGAAATGAGTTATTTCAGAAGTGTTTCCCATTAGATAACACACTTATCCCAAGCTATCCAGCTTTTGTCTCTGTCTTTTCTCTTCAGCACCATACACACACACACACACACACACAGACACACACACACACATACACATACACACACAGAGGCATGCATGCATGCACCCACACTTTGCATACCCTGGGGGGTCTCCTCCTTGGCTTTCTCCAAGCCCCGTGGTATTAACTTTAAGGTACTTGCCCTAATTGTGGCGGAAGGCATACATACCCACATGTGTCTCACCTTCCTTCCACCTCGGCTCAAAGATGGATTTAGTACCCATGGACCTGGAGCTTTCAAACTGTTTGTTTGCTAAGAAAAGTCACACATAGAAAATTTCTAGGACCCTTGCCCGGCATTGGACAGTGGGTCTCAGTCTGTCTCTGTCTGTGAGAAGCCTTGGGATTGTCGTTTCTTAACAAATTCACAGCTTACATTATTTTGCCCTCCAACTATTGGATGCATGCTAGCATCAAATTATGCCTGGAATGATCAGAACACAAAGGAGGGTGAACCATAAAATTGGATTGGTTTGCTGTGTATATAGATAACCTTTGACCTCCCGAGGAAGAACAGCAGGGTAAGAACCCTCATGCCTGTTCTTTTATCAGCATCAGATCAATCAAGGACCAAACAGGTTTGCCAGCTCAATAGGTCAAAACTGTGTTTTAATTGAGATACCTTGGCTTGTTAGTAATACGAAACACGCAAGCTTATTGGTCAGGACCTAACCTATAATTTTGTACTCATTTTCGTTTGGCAGAGTGTTTAATGTATGTCTCTCTTCTGTGTGCAGCGTGGATATTGACTATACAACCAATGTCTTCCCATGGGAACCGATTAAGAATGATAAATTGGGAGAGAGCAATTTGGGGTTTGTTTCGAGGCTGTATTTAAATAGAAAGCAGGCCTGTTTTGCTTGGATTAAATATTACATGTCTATAAAAGATAGCCCAGTTCCCTGAAGTTGCTTTTACTTTCATTTTACAAAAGAAAGTCTTTTATAATATGGGCTGGGGATGCAGCTTTGTTGGTAGAGTGCCTGGCTGGCATGGATAAGCCCTGGGTTTGATGCCTATCACCATCCAAGACTGGGTGTGGTGGGGCATGCCTATAATTCCAGCACTTAGGAGATGAAGGCAGGAGTATCAGAAGTTTGGGCTAACCTGGGCTACATGAGATATTAACTGTAATATATTAATTACAAACAAATCAAAATCTTGCGTATATATCATAGCAAAGGTGAAGGGGTTAGGCAACTGTTCAGGCATCAAGGAGACACCCTGGGACAGGAACTACTTCCATCCCATGGAGGGATGAAGGATCTCTTCTTTTTTGTTGCTTTTCTGTACTTTGACATTGTAATGCACTAGATATTTTGAAAAGTGAATCTTACGTGCAATGATTTTCCAATTGTATTAGTTGATTTTCTTGTTCCTGTGATAAAATGCTAGACATAAGCAACTTAAGAAAGTAAGGGAGGGAGGGAGGGAGGGAGGGAGGGATGAAGGGGGGGGGGAAGAAGGACAAAAGAACTTTGGCTTGTAGTTTGATAGGACAGTTCATCACAGTTACAAAAGCATCTGGTTGCAAAGCCTTTACAGTCAGGGAGCAGAGAGAGGTGGAGACCAATGTTTACTTTCAGAACATGAGCTTGAAAATTAATACCAAAAGGGAGAGGGGCGGGGCTAGCTGTGAAACAGACTCCTGTTCAGAGCTGTTGTTGTTAGGAAGTCCTAAGGACAGATACCACCATGGAGGACCATGGAGGACCACGGAGGACCACGGAGGATGCATGGCTGGTCCTGATTCTGCACCCTCCCCCCTCCATCCATCACTAGCACTAAACACAAATCACATAGGCAAAGCTGGGACTGAAAGCTAAATATCTTGGCAGAAAATTAGCCAGGGCTTAAGGTAGCCATATCCTGGCATTCAATCAGATAAAGGGGTGCGTGGAACATCTGAAAGAGGCGTGATCCTTCAAAGGGTTCCATTTTAATTACAAACTGGTTGGAGACTATTCCTTCCCAAACCCTCCTTCTACCTGGGTTCACTTCCAAAATGTAATGGAGTTAGATTAACCAAATGAAAGACTCCCGGGGTCATAGTGACAACTTCCCAGCCCAGCCTCAATCCACTCTGTCTTCGTACAAGTGCCGGCTTGAGGGATTTTAGCCTCTGAAGAGAATTAGCTTGCCCTATTTCATTAAGAGACTGGCGGCAGATCAAAAAGAAAGAGGAGAGAGAGAAAGGGAGAGAGAGAGAGAGAGAGAGAGAGAGAGAGAGAGAGAGAGAGAGAGAGAGAATGTGTTACAGTTACCATACAGGCCTGTATGCTGAGATTTCTATCCTGTCCCAGCCTCCATATTCTTCTCTAGCCCGACTAAATAGTCCCCTAAGACTGAATTTTCACCACCCTGCCTCAAATTTTATTTCCTTTGTCTCAATATTATCCTGAAAACAAAAGATGATTTTTAAATGGAGACTGTACACGATGACAATGATCTTAGCCTAGCAGGTGAGCCCTGAAAAATCAGAAAAAAAAAAAAAAAAAAGCGAGAGACTCTGTGAGACCATATATGTAATACATGTATTAGGCACCTACTGAATGCCAGGCTCCTATGTTTACGTTGCTAACATGCTGGTATGGGAAACGCAACCTTCTTTTCCTGTTCGCTTGCTTGTTTTAATTCAGAGAGCTGGGAGCCAGCATCTACAGGGCACAAAGGGGCAAACTGAAGCTCCAGGGAGCTCAGAAGTGTGCTCGGATTCTCCTATCTTAGAAAAACAGCCACATGAAGGCTTGCCCAATCTGGTGGGTACTTAAGAAGATTTTATGGTGATCTAGCAGGGCATTGGAGGGAGCAAGACCCTGCAAAGGATGTTTGCATAGGAGCTAATAGTACTGCAAAAGCTTCCCGAGTTTCTTTTCGAGTTTCTGTGAGGGCTTTCAGTTTCTCCAACCTAAAACGGGATTCAGAGGGTATTCTCCCTAACGGGCTTCTCGTGGCAATTCAAAGAGACAAAGTAGGCAAGACCTGCAACCATGCAAGGCTTTACAAGGGCCATTATTCTTCGTGTGTATGTTTGCCTGGGAACACACATGCACATGTGAATGTGCAGACCAGAGATCAAGGCTCTGAGATTGCCTCCAGACTTGACTGTTTTTCAACAGAGTCTCTCACTGGTCTAGAACTCACCAAGTAGATTAGACTGACCTTTGAGTGAGCTTAGGCATCTATCTGCCTGTCTCTGCTTCCCCAGCCGTGGGGGATTACAAGACGAGTGCACCCCGTGCTGCTATTTAATGTGGAAACTATGGGCTGAACTTGGGTCCTCATGCTGTTAAGGCAAGCCCTTTATTGACTGACTGATCCATCTTTGAAACCCATTCAAGGAAGGGATGCTACTCTGATTAACAATTCATGTCACTTAGAAAGAGGGAAATTTCTCATCAGGGCTAAGACAACACCACCATGTCTTCCTTGTAGGCAGACCTAGGTAGAACAGACTCAGTTGTGACAGTGTCATATTGACTGCTCAGGGTTCCCTCTTTCGTCAAATGATAATTCAGGCTCAGATAATTCATGATGAATTCCCGACCTAAGTCGTGGTTGTTAGTATTCTGTCTAAACTCCACCTCCACAGTTACCTGGCAACAGCCAGGTATGCTCCTCCCCACAGTCACCTGGCAACAGCCAGGTATGCTCCTCCCCACAGTCACCTGGCAACAGCCAGGTATGCTCCTCCCCACAGTCACCTGGCAACAGCCAGGTAGGCCGGGCCCACTATAAAAGGGGCTGCTTGCCCCCCTCCTCTCTCTCTCAATCTCTTAATCTCTTGATCTCTTGCCTCTAGCTTCTCTCTGTCCCCCTCGCCCCTCCTCCCCTTCCCTTCCCCCTCTCTCCAAGTGGTCATGGCGGGTCTCTACTTCTCTTCTTCCTCTCTCTTCTTTCTCTCTTCTTCCATCTTCTTCCCCGCACCTTTGCCCTATCTCCTGAATAAACCCCCCTCCCCCGCCCCCGAACCATTTGGTCTGGAGTGGTCTGTGTTCTAAGCTACGAGCAGATGTCTAACACTGGACATCTAACAGTGGTTATGATCCATTTCCTAGCCCTTTGCCTCTGAGAGAAAAGCACTACAGAAGACAGAAAAGAGCCTTAAGAACTGAAAACATACTCTACACTATTACATGCTGAAGAAAACAAAGGTACATCGTGAGAGAACTTTCTGGAAAAAAAAAAATGGGAAGTTTACAATAATCTAAGGATGGGCCCCCAAGCTCAGGAACTCCATCTACACCTTTCTCCCCCAAAATGCTTCCCCTGCTTTCCCCTCCCCCAGCATTCCAGCCCTGAGCCATTCTTCAGAAACTGGGCTTTTAAAAGCCTTTTAAAATTTAAAACTCCAGTAGGCTTCTGCTGAACACCCACAGAGATTTGCCAGTTTCCGAGCCAGCTCCTTTTCTGTGACAGGGCCAGCAAATGGAGCTGTTCAAAAGGCACCCTCAGAGGCCAGAGGGCCCGGGTTCACAGCCCCTGGCTGCCACTTACAGTGGCAATTGCCTTGGGCAAGGTATTCAGAGCCTCAGGACCCAAATTCAAGCTTATTCCTCCTGGACTCCTTCATCTGTTTTCTCTCCTTTGAAAATCTGCTCATTTCCTGTTCAGACTCTCCCAGACTCTACTCTGCTTCCCTAGATGCCTCAAGAATTACTAGTGATGTCTGAAAACTTCCCTAGTACCCCAGTTCAGAGAGTAAGCAACCTAGTCCTTCAGGCCAGATCCAGCCTCCATATCTTTCAGGAAGTAAAAGTCTTATTGGAGCATGACCATGCCTCTTCATTTACATATTCTCTATGGCTACTCCCCTCAGCCCCCCACCCCACCTCACCCCACCAACCCCCACCCCTGCTAAAACTGCAGGCTTCAACAACCCCCACAAAACTCCTTCCTATGGGCTGGGAAGCTTCAAATATTTACTGTGTGCGGGCTTGTAGAAAATGCCTGTTTTCCTTGCCCTAGTTCGGGGTCTCCAAAACTAATGTAGGGTGCAGAAGATCTAGCATCATGATCCCTTCTCTTGAGAGTTATAACGTGTTGCTCTATCCAACAGGAATTGATTAAATATAGATATTGTGCTAAATTAGAGATGAGTTAGCGTGCAGATTTTTGTTCATTTATTTATTTTTTCAGTACTGGGGATCAAACTCTGGGCTTCATACATACTAGTCGAGTGTTCTACACTGAGCTACATCCCCAGCCCGGTGGTAATAACATACATTTTTAAACGCCACAATTTGGAATGGGAATTTATCTTTCTTTCCTTTTCCTTCCTTCTTTCTGTCTGACTACTAGACCCATCCATCACTTCTCTCTCCCTTTCTTCCATGCCAAGGATAGAATCCAGGACCGTGTATAAACTGGGCTAATGCTCCAGTTACCACTGAAGTACATGAACTAGCAATGTAATGGCTGGGAAAACCACTACAATTTGTTGATTAAATATTTTGGACAGTGAACTGGGTGAAGGACCTTATGTCAAACATGTTAAGTACCAAATCTTCCAGATAACATGAGAGCTGGGTATATGTGTCCTAACTCAATGAACGGTCACTACAGTCCTGTGAGCTTGACATCGAGGTCATTACCACAACAGGATGCAAATGTCCACCATGTCGCCAATACCAATGAAGTCTTCAGTCTTAAAAAAGCAGAAAATGATGTAATGTTCCCGACTTTATGCACAAGATGAGAGTGAACTTGATAAGGTGGTCACCAAAAGCCATGCAGGTGGTGACATGCCAGAACTGTTATCTTGTTATCTCTCACCAGGGTTCCCTCTGTTGACTTGTGCTCAGTTGGCATGGTGTCACTGTCCCATAAGTGTTGAGATGTAAGAACCCCTGAATGCCCTTCCTCATGCCTAACTTTACATCTCGGGATTTCACCTCCATTTAACCTCTTTTTATTTTATTTTATTTTATTTTATTTTATTTTATTTTATGTATAGATTGACTTTTGATGGGCAGCACCAAGGTAAGCACAGAGCCAAGGGGCGGGGCATCCTTCTCAGTGTTGTCATTGTTTAACTTTGCATGTCCGCCTCCAGGGTACATTGATAGCTTGCTTTGTTCTTACTGGAACTCAGGAAAGAAAAAAGAAAGAAGAGAGAGAGAGAGAGAGAGAGAGAGAGAGAGAGAGAGAGAGAGTGTGTGTGAGAGAAAGAGGGTATGTGAGTGTCTGTGTGACTGTATGTGAGCATGTGTGTGAGCAGGGGAGCATGTGTTTGTGCATGTGCAAGCATGTATATGTGTCTGTGTGTGCATATGAGAAAGAGATCACATATGGGTGTCTCTGTGTGTGTGCATGTATGTGAGCATATGTATGTGTGAAAGCATGTGTGTGTGTGTGTGTGTGTGTGTGTGTGTCTGTGTGTGTGTGACTGTGTATGTGTTCTTGTGAGCACACATACCTTAACTCAACTGGAGCCTTTAGAGATGATCTGTCTATATTTGAACCCTGGTCATCCTTGTTACTAGTCGTGGGGTTCTAGGTCAGCTTTTCTCTCTCTGAGCTTCCTAAGCCTCTGCTGAAAAGCCACGAATAGGATTTGAACTCAGGGCCACGGCTATGCTAGGGTTCCATGGCATAGCATTTAAACGCTGTGCTTTAGTGGTGGGTCACTGTGCTGGAAAGAGAAAGGCAGATTGTACAGTGGTGTTATTCAGAGGTGATTGTGGGGAGGCTTCCTGAGTCAGGTTTCTTTTGGGCTCACTCCAGCTGCCTTGGGTCTCTATAACCGGCTAAAGAGTGTCACCTCCAAGTGAAATGCTCAGAGCCCGGGGGTGCAGCCTTATTAGGAGGAGCCTTTGTAGATACAATTGCATTGACGATCTTACGACGAGAGCACCATAGATTAGTGCACTGGTTACTTTTCCATTGTTGCGATAAGACGCTATGACCAAGATTACTTCTGAAAGGAGGACATTATTTAGGTTTATGGTTTCAGAGGGAAAGTTCATAATGGGCAGAGAGGCATGGTAGTGAGTGGTGGCCATGGCAGCAAGAAGCTAAGAACTCACATTCTTAAACAGAACCAGAAGCAGAGGGAGCAAAGCAAAGGAAGCATGAGGCTTTTAAACACAAAGCCTGTACTGAGTGACATATCTCCTCCAACAGATTTCACTGCTTATACCCACCCACACCCGCACCCGAACCCGCACCCGCACCACTGCCAACAGTGACATCAGGTGAGAAACAAGTGTTTAAATGCAGGGAACATTTCTCACTCAAAGACCACAATCAGGATGGACCTGACATCCAGTGATAAAAAGTATTAACTGGTAAGAGAAGTTAAGGAGAGAACCCATAGAGAAGGACTGCGGATGGAAGAAGAGACTGGAGAGATGTGTCTACAACCCAAAGAATTCCATAATCACTATCAACTACAGGAAGTTGGAGGAGGCAAGGCGGATTCTCTCCTAGAGCCTCCACCGGGAGTATGCCCCGCCCCCTCCGCCTTAACCAAAGACATCTGCTCTCCGGAACTATGAGAAACCTTGCTGTTGACTTAATCAACCAAGCGTCTGTTCACTTGCTACAGCAGTCACAGGCACTGAGGTGGCTTTGCTTCATATCTGCTTTGGATCACCTTTCCATCGGTGGCCATCATCCTGTACACACTCCAGACATGATTGGCAATCTACACAAGGCTTCTCATCCTGACTCTGCTGTTTATTACCTGGGTGTTTCAGATCCAATCTCTTAGCTATCCTGAACCTGTATCTCTTACATGCATGGGCAATGATGACTTCTCATAGGGCATTATGCTGCTGCTACTGCTGCTGCTGCTGCTGCTGCTGCTGCTGCTGATGATGATGATGATGATGATGATGATGATGATATAGTGAGTACTAAAATATCCATCAAGCCCAGATGATGGCAGGCAACAGTTTATCTACTACTGCTCACATGCTTCAGATGAAGAAACTAAGTCATGATGGGTTGGAAATAAGTTGGCTAACATCACCTAAATGTAAAATTTGTGTGCTTGTGACTTACGCAAATCTTACGGTGATGGGCTCTACTGCCAGTACTGCAGGTCAACCGAGGTTACATCCGAGACAGATACATCTACAATAACTCTGCCCGTGCTACGGGAATTGAGTGAGCACTCTGCCACTGTGACTCCACACTGCCCTCTGAGCCCTCTGTGGAGAATAAAGGAGATAAAGGGAAGGATTGAGTGGCTCAAAGTTCACACTCTTCTCTGGAGATCATGTTACCTCTGCTTCACTTAGGGTTCATCTCCAGAGTCGGAGCCAGAAGGTCCCTTCATGACTCCCTCCATCTTGCTGGGAAGCAGCTCTAGGGATGGGGCTTGTTCTTGATACACTGTACTGTATAAGGAGGAACAGTCTCTGGGCCATGGTACAGAGCACTGGATCACCTCCCGAGAGTCCTCACCTCACCTCAGAGCTGACTATCTGCTCTTAGCAGATGTCCCCTGCCCTGTTGCCTGTTCCCATCCTAAAGGAGGCCATTCCTTGCCCCCCTTTTTTCAATTGTATGCATATTTTTTATCCATGAGTTCATTTCCATCCCTTTTTTCATTGTTTTTGATTCTTCTTAAAAATTGCTGTGGTAAGATATATATATATATATATATATATATATATATATATATATATATATTACTTGGAATGCTGAGACAGGAGGATGAAGAGTTAGAGTATAACCTGGGCAAGATGGTAAGGTCCAGACCAGCCTGGGTAGATATCAGGACCTTCTCTCAAACAAACAAACAAAAACCAAAACAAAAAGTTACCATCAAGGACATAGTTTTATCCCAGCACTTGGGAGGCAGAGGCAGGTGGATTTCTGAGTTCAAGGCCAGCCTGGTCTACAGAGTGAGTTCCAGGACAGCCAGGGCTACACAGAGAAACCCTATCTCGAAAAACCAACCAACCAAACAAACAAACAAAAAGACATAGTTTTAGTAGAGGAAAGATCACAGAGGTGTCTTTTAGAATGAGAAGTAATGCATCAAAGTTCACAGGTTCTCATCTCCAATCAGACCCACCTTATATACCAAGTTCTCTTAGTAGTCCCCAGTGTCACCATCCCTCCTTCCAATTACTGCCATGGAACAGATGGACTTTTGACTTGGTTGAATCATCAAACCCTAATCCTCACTTAAGAGAAATCAGGTCTCCTCAGGCTCCACAGTGACCTATAACCTGGCAGAAGTTTTCCACCCTTAACCTCATTGGCCTCACCTCTCCAGTTTGTGTACCCCCAGCTATGACTTCATACCTGGCCAATCAATACCCCAAAATACCACCTGTTTAGTAGTAGCCGGTACTCACTGTACTAACTCAGCATCCAGCAATTTGATCTGTGCTAGTGCCATCCTTTGGTGTCTCCCCCATCAATAGGAAGGTCTGTATCAGCCCCTTTACTCTCCCTGGCACTCACACTTGTCTGGCTCTAAAGAGAAGGCTAATGTATTTTGCTTTCTTTCTTTTTATCGTCTACATAGAATTGCCCAGGTCTCCCATCCCCATTGCCTTTGTCTGCAGTGATCTGTCTGTGTTTCTCAGATCTCAGCAGGATCCTGGAAAGGAGAATTTCCTCTTTAAGTTAAGCTTGGCACAGAGTCACTCGTTTGCTGGCCACCATGTCCCCTGGGGAAATCTACAAAGTCGTCAGGAGCCCACTGAATGCCAACACTCTTCTTGAAGACACTATGAGGCATTGTTGGGCAAAAAGACAAAGACTCTGCCCCTAATATGACATCCAAGGCGGCATTCACCCTCGACCTTGTTCTTGGCTGTTTCTCTTTCTTGAACGCACTTGAATTGCTCAGCGGTCCTCCATGGGTCCTGCCTGGGTGTCTTCCCTGTGCCCTAGCCTCTGTTGAAAAGCACAGATGAGCCCACACCTCCTACTTAGAACATCACTATTTCCCAAGTAGTATCACAATCATGCCTCTCCCACCAGCCACAGGTTCTCTCAGCCCCGACCCTTCAATTCCTCTGGACAAAATATACAATTGGCTATTCGCATTAGACATCCAGAAATAACTTACATCTTTCTGAAATCCAGACTTATCTTGGTGTCTTATATTTGTGTACGCTAAACCTGGCTGTGTCTCCGTGCTCTAACTAAGTTGCTTGCAGCCACTGTTGGGTGCCCGAGACTATGCCCTGGAATGTCCTTTGTAGAGAATTCTAGTAGTCAGGTTTAAAATGCTATCGTGGCTACAGGCATCTGCTGCCAAATCCAATGCCTGACACAGAGCAGCTGCCCTTACACACCTGGTGGAAACCAAACAGGAAGGAACACAGTGACAGCTACAACAGAAGGGAGAGTACAAGAGTCAAAGACTAGATGCAAGCTGGGCACTGGTGTCTGCCCTTTTCTGGCTGGAATGTTGTCTTAGTGGGGGTAAAAAAAGATACCATGACCAAGGCAAGTCTTATAAGGGACACCATTTCATGGGGGCTGGCTTACAATTTCAGAGGTTCAGTCCATTATCATCATGGCAGGACACATGGCAGCATCCAGGCAGACATGGTGCTGGAAGAGCTGAGAGTTCTACATCTTGATCCGAAGGCAGCCAGCAGGAGACTGTCTTCTGCAGGCAGCCAGAGGGAGGGTCCCTTGCAGTCTGTATGGAGTTTAAGCACTGAGATCTCAAAGCCCACCCCTACAGAAACACACTTCCTCCAGCAAGGCCACACCTCCTAATAGTGCCACTTCCCAGGGGCCAAGCATACTCAAGCCACCACAGCTGTGATTCCACTGGGTTTATGACCCCCTGCTCATTTTTCAGAAAGGGAATGAGGCCTGCATTTTCTGTGTGGAACTGTTGTATAGACTGAATGAGCTAACCCACACATAAAAGAAGTAACACAGGGCCCTCTCAAATACTCTAGAAATGCCATCTATTATTAAGTTCCAGGCCTTGCCAGAGACTTCATGCCAACCAACCTGAGCACACATGGTTCCTCTTTAAGCTAGTCACTGTGGTACTTAGTGAAGAGGGCTGAGGATGAGCGATAATGAACCACACTTGTTAGCATCCCGTTTCCAGCTGTGTGCATTATAAGACATTGGTTGTGTGTGTGTGTGTGTGTGTGTGTGTGTGTGTGTGTGTGTGTGTGTGCGCGCGCGCGCACGCACGTGCACAACTATCACAAATAGTTGGAGGCATTGATCCATAGCACTTCTAAAGTTTATTTCAGTTAGAAAGAGTTTTAGATAAAGATCAAATTAATTAAGTCCTCCTTCCCCTTAAAGTTCATCTTAATTAGCCATTTTTTTTCTCTTGTGGATGGCTTCTAATTGGTTGGGCTTCATCCTGGACATGGGAGAATTAGAAGAGGACCCCAGAAGAAGGCGCCAACATCTAGCACATTCATGGATGCTGGGCCTTGGTGAGAGTGTGCAGGACATCTAGAGTGTAGGGATGTGTTAAATAAAGGACTACGCTTTGGGAATAAAACCTATACTTTTTTCCCCTCAGTGAAATTTCCAACTGTCACAGCAAAAACAAATGGCTGGACAAGAATTCCTTTTTTTTTTTTTTTTTTTTTTTTTTTTTTTTTTTTGTCTCTGTGCCTTAAATCTATCTTTGTGAATTTCATGAAACCTGGCAGTTCTGAGGGCTGCAGAGAATCTGGCAGGCGGATCTACAGTGGGGATGATTCCACAAGACCACTATTCCAGATTACAGCTTGGGACAGGATAAAGTGGGGGGAGGGGGGGGACCTTCTGGCACAGACTGTGTTTCTAGTGACCTGAGATGCCCTCTTCCAATGTGTCTTGAAGCCCTGAGAGTATTTTATGGCCTGCTCTTTGGTGCTCAGGCAAACAGGTACAAGCACTGTTAAATGATAGAATGTGTCAAATAGATGATTTTTTTAAAAGGAGCCATGAAATGGATGTATCCAACAAAATATAATGTTTAATTTACTCCTTCCGAGAAGAAGAGATGCCGTGCCAGGGCCTGTCTGCAGCAAATCATCCTCCAGCTCCACAGCACCTGGAGACGTGGTGTCGGGAACCTCCTTGTTGGCAGGTGCAGGGCTGTGTTGATGGGTCCATGCTATCTCATTCCAGGGCAGGTTCCTGACTATTGCAATTTGTAACTTCATGCTTCCAAGGAATCAAAAGCTGTGAATATTGGACACTTGAAAAAATGTCTGGTGTGCTGGGCAGAGGGAGCATAGCCCTAGAGGGTGGGTATGAGAATCAATAAAGTGGTTTATTTCAATCGACTACCATACTGATAGTGTCAGTAGACCCTGCCTTCCTCAACCCATTCTTCTTCCCCTTAATCCAGTGTCCTGATGTCAACCATCAGTCAGACACAAAGCTAGAATCAGCAATACCTATTCATCTGGATCTTCCCACAGGTCTGTCTGTCTGTCTGTCTGTCTGTCTCTCACCTGTAATGCCCTTTGGGTATTTAATGGATTGTAATCCTTCATTTTCCATCTGCCCCCCCTCCAATAATGTTTCTATTTGTTTTGAATACAATTCTTGCCATGCTAGAAGAGATGGAAAGCTATCAGATATTCCAGTGAGAGGCCACTTAGGGCTACTTTCAGTTGGTAGTCTCTGAGAGAAGAAGCTTTAACTCCCCCAAAGTGGGTGTCAGATAAAGTAAAGGAAGCATAATGGGGAAACTGAGGCCCAGAGAACCAAATATCTCTCCCTGTCTGGTTCTATTTTGGTCACCACAGTAATTTTGTGTTAGGAAGAAGTCTGTCGACGTCCCGCAGACTACTCTGTGTGGACATCTGCCCTCTATGTGATGGGTCTACCCGGTAGCCTAAGATGCATCTAGAACATCTGCTAGTCCCACGTTCTCTGGAAACAGATGTGGTAATCTTGTCGGCACCATCTTCACCTAAATAAGGTAATTGGCAACTTCAAAGTAGTCTCCACAATCAAATCAGGAATGGAAAAAGTGTGCCACTGGGTGAGTCACATTCTAAAAAGTACCCACACCCTGATGTGGCCCTGGGCTCTGCTCCTACCAAAATAAACTCATGTCTTTCCTATTGACATATGTGTTGGTGATAAGGCAAAATGACAAGTGAGTCTTGGTCCACTTTGGAATGACCAGCAACTCATACAGTATTTTCTTTACAATAGTAGATCCTGGTCTTATGGTCACCAACAGCCTTGAAGAGGAGTAGGAACCCTCCGATGGGCAGACTGATGGGGACAATGGGCAAGCCCTCCCAGATATCACTGGAGTACTTTCCTAGACAGCCTAACTCTCAGCTTTTGAAGATGCCTTAATTTTGAGAATGGGTATAGGGGAGAAAGTTGTACCAGAGAAGTCAGACTCAAGCCTCGTAGAGCACCACTCATCACTGCAACTTCCTCCTATACTAAAGAACTCTGACCCTCATTTGAACCATCTGATTGGATAGCTCCCCCATACCAGTGCTTCAACAGCAATGAGGTTTATACACAGGCTCCAGAGATTGACAGAGCAGATGTGAAACCTGGATTCAGCACTCACTGGTATGAACTCAGTTATCTCCTGAAAAATGGGTAGATTGAAAATTAATGTGCATTTAGAATGTTTAATAAGTCTGTGCCACCCATCATGTCCGGCTCAGTGGTGTGCCCAGTTGTAGACTCTGTAAGAATCTAAAACATATTTGTAATGAAGTTTTACAAAATTGATTAGATAGATAGATAGATAGATAGATAGATAGATAGATAGATAGATAGATAGCTGGGGATCAAACCCAATGCCTTAAACATTCTAAGCACGAAATTCCCCATGACCATTGAAATACATCTCCAGCCTTCCTTTGTTTTCTCCATTTTGAAATATGGTCGCAATAAGTTATCCAGACTGTCCTTGAACTTGTGACCTTCCTACCTCAGCCTCCAGAGTAGCTGGGATTATAGGTGTGGGCCACCTCCTCTTACTGAAATCAGGTTGTTATAATCCATAGATGTTAATGCCCATTAGCGCTAATAAGATTTTGTAATTAAAATACAGGTTTCATGATGATACCCCACTCCATAGCCCTATGGGTGGCTTAGTTTCTTCACATGCTTACAGCTTCTTGTATCACTTCCTGGCAGGCTTTATGGCTATTGATTTGTTATTGTCTAGTTCTTCCCACTGGAACGTAAGCCCCGTGACAGCTGGGATGTTATTTCATTCACTCCTGTATACTGACTCTAGAGTGGTACCAGGCAACATGAGAGACATTCAATAATACTTATTAAATGCATGAACACAGAAAATTAATAATAGCAAAAGCACACAGGACCCAGCCCTATATGTAGTCCACAGAAAATGTGCCTGGTCTAGTTGATTTTCTCACCGGAGTGTTTAAGATGCTTCACAGAAGTAACTGTAGGAAGAAAGCATTTATTTGGGTTCACAGTTTGAGGGTATAGTATACCATGGTGGGAAAAGCATGGTAAGTAAGGGAAAGAGTACTGAGCACATTCTGTCTACAGGCAGGGTCAGAGAATGACAAATGCTGGTGCTTATCTAGCTCTCTCTTTATTTACCCATTCTAGAAACCCAGAACATTGAATGTTGCTGCTCATATTCAGGGTGGTCCCATTCTTATGTGCCCTCCAGACATGCCCGGAGGTGCATCTCCTAGGTGATTCAAAGTCTTGTCCAGTCAGCAAAGAAAATTGACTTCTATCTGTTACCACACTATGTCAGTTCTACCTAGGGACAAGGGTGATCTCAACTCCTCTTTTCCCTTCTGAATGTTAGTTCTAAAAAAGGAAAAGCTAGGAAGGCCCTCGAGTCCTGTGAGAGTTTTTACAGCATGTAACCAGAGAGGTCTGTCATCTGTGAAAATGGCTGTATGTTATCTGGACCTCTGAGTCTCTCTGGGTTGTTTCTTGAGGCCCATAACAGAGAAAACAAGACTTCTCTGGGGATAGCATAGTCTTTGTTTTAAAAGGCCTCTAAGGGAGCCAGCTATTGAGATATCTGACTTGACTCTGATGGAACTGCCCCAAAAGGTGGTCCCCTTGAGAGCAAAAGTTCAGAGCCTCATTGTCACTCTGGAAAGTCCATCTTCTTATGCCCCTTACTCTCTGTTCCATCAGTTGTACCCGGGGTTCCTTGGGTGATTCATTTATTCTCATTGGAGGATATGAAGGTAACATCTGATGGACACTGTCCCAGAGTCTCACTGTGGCCCATCCCCAGGCATAGAACTTTGAGCCACTTATCCAAGCTTTAAGAAGAGTCCTGAGTCATCACATGAGGACAAATGTCCTCAACATAAGAAACAGAGAGTAAGGGCCACAGGGAAGCTGCCTACCCGAGTGCCACTCCTCTGTGGAAACTGAATGCCTTGGCAGTATTTGGTCACAGTAGCTAGTTTCACAGGTCAGGTTAATAGTGATTTTCCTCCATTCAAAGGTTTTGTTGACCATGAATTTAGTATCTCCCTACCAGAAGCAGGTATGAAGAATGAATCCCACTATCAGGAGCAGTCAATGGCAGCACACACTCAGAGTTAGAGATGTTAAAATGCAGAGCCCAGGTCTCGGAAACAAAGGCACCTGGCTGCAAAAGTCACCGCTCACCAACAGTCATTAACTGCAAGGTGTTCCTTGGTATCTCATTGATTCTCACAATATCAGATCATCACAGAATAACTCAAGCTGTGATGCCCCTACACTGAGTCCCATTAGGAACCATCAGTATCTGTGTACCAACACCCAGACAAAGTTTACACTGTGCCTGCTGACCTCTCTGCCTTTAATAACCATTGGTTGGAAACCTAAGCTGAGGGTTTTTTTTAGGGGTCTTGTATTCGTCACTGGGATGCTGACAAAGGATTTTCTTGTTATTCTATCCATCATGAAAGGTCGAGCCTGGGAGCTAAGCATCATGGGAGCTGGTAGAGAAAGGACTTTTGCTGTGTGGGTGGGTCCTGTTCATTAGCCTTGATCCTGGCTCCTTTCCACTCAGCCTGTCTTACTGGTTAACGTATGCTTCCATTTCTCATTCTTTATAATGCAGAGAAGACTGGTCGTGCCATAGAATGAAACTTTGCCATCATCTCCCTTGTCTTTGATAAGGTTCGTTGAGTAAGCCCCTGAGAAGCATGTATATGCCTGGCACTGAACTAGTCCCTTCCCAACCTTCATGTTTGGCACTCATAACAAACTTGATAAATGAGAATCAATCTCTCTCTCTCTCTCTCTCTCTCTCTCTCTCTCTCTCTCTCTCTGCAACCCTTTGTCCACCCTTCCCTCCTCTCACTTCATGCTGTGCAAAAGACACCACATGACAGAGAGTCTAAACCATCTTTAGAGTTGCACCCAGCCAAATATCAGATCCTTACCTGGATGCATGGAAGTCAACAAGCAAAGGTGTGAGTCTTACAGACAGTGAGGAGGAATAGCTTCAACCAGTACCCTTATCAGAGATGTAGGTAAGATAAGACAAGATCCATTCTCTTTCCTGGCAGATAGCTGAAGACAGACTCAGTGAGCAGATAGGAAGGGAGCAGCCTATTGGTTTTCAGAGTAATTGCCTGTTCTTCGACCTTGAAGTTTCCCATAGAGACTGTCTTGTATGCATCCACCACTTGTCTCAGAGCAGGAGATCTAGAAGGAAAGGATGTCTTTCCTTCTGCTGTGGCTTGTGGAGACTTTAATAAAACCCAAATCAGCACTTTGGAATTGGAGTGTGTGCCACAGCGGAGACACCAGTGGAGAGAGCAGCTTTCTTCAGAACAAACATACTGAGCTAGCCTATGGGAAAGGCACATATCAAAGTGAGCAAAATTGATTAAATCAGACATCGGAGAAGATGGTTATTATTTTATATCCATTTTCTGACTCAGGGTTGGGTGGGTGCCATTTACCATTTCACAAATCTCTGCCACCATGTCTGCCTGGGACAGAGGAAAGGGCTGGAAGGGCACACCCAAGTCATCAATCTTACATGCACTTTCTTTTCAATCTACATGGAAACATTACTTTCAAAATAGTTGTAATGAAGGAAGGAGGGGGAAGAGAAAGAAGAAAAGTCAGAAAGAAAGCTGGTAAAGAGAAAGCGAAAAATAAAGAGTACTCGTGTGTGTGTGTGTGTGTGTGTGTGTGTGTGTGTGTGTGTGTGCCTGTGTCTGTGTTTGTGTGTATGTGTGGGTGTATATGTATATTTATGTGTCTGTATATGTGTGTGTATGTGTGTGTTTGTATGTGTCTCTGTGTATGTGTATATCTGTGTGCTTGTGTGTGTGTGTGTCTCTGTGTGTATGTGTGTGTGAGTGTGTGTCTGTGTGTATGTCTGTGTCCTTGCTTACGGAGGCCAGAGTCTTTCAGTCTCAGATGTCTTTCTCAGGATGATCTCCCCCACCTTGTCTTTTTGGAAACAGTGTTTCCTACTGACCTGGAGCCGGCCATCATGGCCCAACTGACAGGCTAGTAAACCCTAGAAATTGACATGTCTTTATCTCTGCCAGCACTGATTTTATAGGCTCACCCCACAATGCCTGGCTTTCTTTCCAAGGTTCTGGTGATGGATCCCAGTTCTCTGCAGTTTTGGTGGTCCTAGACTGGCCTCTGTGGATTCAAGCAAAAGCTGGAAAAGTAGAATAAAAAGCTTTATGCGAGAAATAAAAACAGTTTTGCCAACTATGAATTTGAGTCCCTAAATAAAAGTGCAGGAGGTTCTGGATTTGCTGACCTCAGCCAGGGACGTGGTTCTGGCCCAGTCTGGGCTTGGCCTTTTGTCTCTCCGCTTGGTCCATTGACCACGTTACATCACTGCACCCATCTCTGCCAGAGGCTGCCATGAACTGCAAGTTGGAAGTCATTTTCAAAATCATTCCATGTGGGTTTTGTAAAACTGGGGTGGCTTTTTCACACACCAAACCCTGGACATGCCAGAGTATTTGGGAAAGTTCTCATTACTCAGTGGGTCACAACCAAAGGACATGCTCTTCATTTCAACAATAACAAGAGGAGAAAAAGATAATAATAATACCTATGTGCTGTTCCTGAGCCAAAAATGGCAGAAATCGGGGCTAAAGGAAAGAATCACAGCTAAGAATGAACAAGTAAGGTATTCGGATGTTTGCCTTCTCTTGTGCTTGAAGCAACTTTGAGCCTAGAGAAAAGAGGGCAGGAAAGGCCAAGCTCCCATAAGGAAGGAGGAACTTGGGAATCAGTCTAGGTTAAGGAGTTCCTGATAAGGCACTGGGGTGAGCCATGCTGAGGGTAAGGCTGTTTGAATCTGAAGCACTTGGCTGGTAGAAGGTTAAAAAAAAAAAGTACAGCAGCAGCCAGGGGAGGAGCCCATGCTCCTGGGAGCTGCAGAGAGCAGCAGCAGCAAGACAGTTTGCTGAAGAGACACAGCCTTCTGCCCCGCACCTGCCAGCACGAAGACACTGCCAAGAGCAACTGGGTACCAACTTCTATAATATCGCAGTTCAGTATTTAAATAATGCGACAAGGCTCCTTTGGAACCTGACCAGGGACAGCTCAGAGCAGTAATTTTCCTTTTAGCAGTGGGAGCTGAGAACCTACAATTTCCCCAAAGCTAACATCACTCTATCCTTCTCTTAGAAGAGCTCAGAACAGTGACCAACAGAGGGACGAGAAACTGACCGAGTAAACAGCTGACCATCATGGAATGAATCACAGTTCCTGGCCAAGAACCATGATCTATTTTTGCTGAATGTGGTGAACTCAACACAGGGGCTTTAAGTCAATCACCTTGCTGGTGAGATAAAGCATCCTTGTGGGACCCTGGCTATGCCAGCCAAACTCTAGATAGGCTCCAACCACCCAAATCAGACTAGCTACACCACCTAGAGACATTAGACTACTCACTTCATTTCTTTTGTCCCAAATGGCAGTTGCCAAGAGGTCCCTTTTGGCTAATTCATACCATCTCCTTTAGGTGGTTCTTGATAACTTTCCTTCCCCACTGGGAACTTCTGGGATTCATGGTAGTGAGTGAATCAAAGGTTGACTCTATGTACAAAATCGTGGCTGAAACTTGTAAAAATGACATTAAGGCTTCATGCTGCCCTGATCCACACTAAAGGAAAAAAAAATAGAGAAAAATACTGCACGTTTTATTAATTCTTGATATGACAGTTCATTTTTCTTTTGGTATTTATCCATTTCATCTGATAACTGACCACTGCTGGCCATGTGATGAATTAATGCCCTTTATGCCACCATGTAAGTTACAGTAATGTCACCAGGCTATTAACCTCTGGATATTTGCATTGTTAGTCAGTTCACAAGTCCTTGGAGTTAAACTGATGGGTGGAAAATTTTTTATTTTTAATTTTCATCTTGCATGAGCTAGGGGCGCATGCAGTGGTGCGGATTTCCTGTGGTAAGGAGACATGGCTAAGATTCCTTGCTCTGCTCTTAAGATTTTGTTTAAAGGGGACCATCTACATCCCCAGACTGGCTGGGAGGGAGATATGCTAATATGCACTTGGTAATTTATGGTCGAAGTTTAACTCAGGAAACACCTTCTAAATAACCCGACATGTTTGTCCTCAGTGGCTGGGGGACTGGGATGTGCTTTCACTGCTATGGAGTCTGCACTGAGGCAGAAGCAGTTTAGCTCTTGACAGGAGTTATGAGCCTCCTGTAAAAATAAAATATATGTCCAGATAAAAATCCCTGCTCTATCATGTGAAGCAAGACACCAAAATCTAGGGCAAAACAGTTGACAGGTAAAACCCAACTTGAACATGAAGACATAAGCTGCTACCCAGGTTGCTCAAGGGAAAGCAGGGGGAGATGGGGTTCTAGGGCCATAGAAATAAAGGCAGGGAGAGGAAGGAGGGAGGAGGAGGAGGAGGAAGAGAGGGAGGAGCAACATAGAACTGCAAAGCTGACAAAATGGTGGCCTTAAGTGAATCTTCTACAAATAGCCAATAAAGACAATTATGTAACAAGCGACTATGAGCGTCTGGCCATGACTCAAGGTGTCAGCCAAAGGAGGTCACCCATTCGTAAACCAGAGGACTGCAGAATACCATATTGCTTTTCTGTATTGTTCTGCCAGCTTCCAATAGCTCCACGTGTCCTGGTTTACTGAAATCCACTAGTGTCCAGATCTCCAACCTCATTCCAGCCTTAGGCTGCTAGAACCCTCTGGGCCCAAGCCCCATCCGTCTGCATTGGGGCCATATCAGGACTGGCCCCTTGCAGTCTCACTTCATGCCATTCAGTTCATATATTAATTGTGTGTGTGTGTGTGTGTGTGTGTGTGTGTGTGTGTGTGTGTGTGTGTGTGTAAAAAGGTATGGGAGTGGGAGAAGGTAAAAAGGAGGGTGGGGGAGGGGGAGAGGGAGAAAGAGTTTGGGTTGGCCTCTGTCTATAGCCAAGGATAATCTTGAACCTTTGATCTTTCTTGCCTTCAGTTCCTGAATTCTGGGATTACAGGCATGTACCACAACATCTGGAGATTGACTCTAGACTTCCCTGAAGGGCTAAGCAAGTAGATTACCAACTCAACTCCATCCTCAGTCTCTAGTCCATAGTCTTTTCTTTCAGAAATGGCTCATCACCCCTAAGATGGGACAGCTGCATTCTCTATGCTACCAGACACCCAGTGCTGAGTCTTGGGCAAGTGTTGTGGCTTGTGGGTGGTAGGAAGAAGAAACCAGAAGCAGGAGAACTGTAGCTATGTCTTACTGAGACTAACTGAGACTGTTTCTTATCTCTGCAGCTAGGAATAAGTTGATGCTTCCTGTCTCTTTAAAGCTCATATGATTGCTTTGGAGATTAAAGGCCAGGCTTGCCAAAGGCAGACATCTGTCAATATACACCCAGGAGTCTGTTAATAGGGTTTCAGTGGGCTGAGGGTTGGCGCAGTAGTCAAGTGTTTTCCTAGTATGTGAAAAGCATTGGGTTCCATGCCCGGTACCATTTAAAAAGAGGCAGGGGGTGGGCAGGGGAAGGCTTCCATATTTCTAGATGGCAACACAAAACATGGTCTTTGCACAATAGAAAATCCCTCTTCAGAATAAACCATGCAAATGACAGTTGAATTTCATTTATGAATTCCTATCTTTTCTGCCAAGTATTTCAATGCTCTATTGCATAGCTCCTGAATTTTCAGATAACTGAGTTGAGGTTCAGAGAGCTTACTTACATGATCTCAGTGAAGTAATAGAGGAGATGCAAGAGACTCACCTTCCAACACACAAAACTTTTCTGAAGTCCAAGGTGTTTTCTAAGCTTCTCAGCTTACCTTCTTCATAACCTGAGTCCTTGTTCAACTGGGACCCAATGGGAAAATTTCCTGACCTCTGGCCCAGCCAATATGATCATTCCCAGTGTCCTAAGTGATCAATGTGGACCCATGTCGGGTCAATTCGACCATAGTGATCACTATCGATCACCTAGACAGCCTCATCGATCAGATCAGCAGGCCTATAGGTCTTCAGAGGCACTGAGGACTTGCCACAGTGTGACTCCCAAGTGTTCTGTCAAATACTGTTGCCACCATGCTTACAATAAAGGAAACTGAGGCAGTGCAGATCATCTCATGACTCTTGTAAAAGTATGGGCAATAAGGAGATGCTTCTACTTTGACAGAATCCTGTACAGTATCCACCACAGTCAAGGACCAGGAAGTGCAAGGATGGAGCACAGAGGTAATGCTTCCTGGGTTTCTATAAAGCTCTGTGATGCTTTCTCACAATTGAGTAAGTGTCAAGTCACAGTGACTGTCATTCTAGAACATTCCAGGATCTAAGTATTTTATATATCTTTACGTTTGAGAAGAATGTGCAGCCCTGATGGCTGAAAAGCAGATATGTAGGCACAGAAAGAAAAGTCCAACTTGGTCCAAATGCTTGTCTAACCCATTAGCCCACCTCTGGTTACATCTCATGTGGTTCATGTAGCTTTATTTTGTATGTAATTAAAGGATAACATTGAAGTCTGAAATTTCTTATAATCATTTCCTTTCATATGGAGAATGGGTGTCTTTTGAAGGTCCTCGTAGATCTCTTCAGTCCTCTAGCAGGAGAGTGTCCTGCAGTCACCCAGGAGGAACTGATGGGTTGTTTCCTGCCATCTCTAAGGCAGAAAGCTAGCCCATGTCTTCCCACCAGGAACCTGAGCTGTGTTTCCTACTTTTCCCTGGGATCAACTGTTCCCAGTTTCAATACTCTGCAGCTCTCACCTCCATAACTGGGGCAACTAGAGGGCTTCTGCCTTGCCATGGCACTGGTGAGTGGTGAGCATATAAAGAAGCCAGTGGTGGGTAGGCCCTGTGGTCAGTCAGCTACTCTGGGTCACACAGACCTCAGCCTTAGCTGAAAGATTGTCCACAATCACTAAACTTACCACAAAACTCCCGTGTCTGACTCGAGGTTTCCTCTCATTGGATACTGGGAACATCCTCTTTCTCTCCTCGACTCTCGTGCAAGGAGAAGACAGGTTTCGTGGTTCCTCTTTGCAAACAAGGTCTCCTGTGAGTGGCATTTTAGTGGGACACTAATAGCTACACCAGCCATCCAGCAGGTTGTGTGAGTGAAAGCCCATGATCTTCCAGGTGCTCCTAAGTGCTTTTCATAAAAATGCTTCACTTAGTGGCTGGGAGATGATGGCTCAGATGAGAAAACCAGTGCCTCGCAAGCTGCAAGTGTGAGGTCCTGAGCTGGAGTCTTAAAACCCATGGTATGCTTGCATATATCTCGGTGATGGCAGACAGCAGGCAGATCCCTGGGGCTCACCTGCCATCCCCTCTAGCTTACTTGGCCAGGTTTGAGACCAATGAAGAGAGACCTTATCTCAAAGAAGAGAGTAAAAAGGAGCCACATGCCACATGTAAGGTGTTCTCTGAGTTTCCCCCATGCAGACACATATACACACTCACACACACACACACACACACACACACACACACACACACACACACACACATTTATTTAGAGGGCTAGGGAGAGAGGTCAGTGAATAAAAGTGCTATTTGAACTGAGTTCAAATACCCAGAATCCACATAAAAAGCTGGGCCATGGCTAATGTGCCTATAATCTCAGTGCTATGGAGGGTAGAGACAGAAAGATCACTTGGACTTGCTGGCAGCTAGTCTAGCTCCAGGTTAAGTAGGATACCCTATCTAAAAAATAAATAAGGTAGAGAGTGACAGAGTAGGGCACCTAATGGCCTCCTTCTTGGTCCTGTGTATCCCCCCTCACAGATGCACACATAACACACAAACATACTATATACATACTGCATACGCATACTCTCACACACACAACAGCTCATCCCTCATAGCCCTACGATGGAGCTACTTTTACCTTCCCATCTGGTCGAGAGGAAGTTGAGGCATAGACATTGCTTGGCCATGGAAATATAGCTAGTCAAGGGCCAAGAGCTTGAGTGTAGAATCCTATCTCATACTGAATACTTGGGCTGTGAGATTGGCCAACCCCATCAGCAGGAAGATGAGGATACCAACAGCGGCCAAGTTGGCAATCACATCAGCAGTAGACATCATTGAGCCCTTGATATGTGGCAAACATAGGGTCAAAGCCTTCACTCACAGCATCCCCAGGAAGCAGAAAGTCATTATGTTTCCCTCTTTCGAACACACCTAGTTTACCAACAAGTCTTATAAGACCTGGTCATGTGAACACCCTATTGGCTCCATTTCTTGTAGGAGGCTGAAGTCTGTGCTATTCCATCTTAAGAAGAGATTTGGGTGGTGGAATGGTTGCATGGATCATGTAAGGAATATGAAGCAGTACAATGGTAGAAGTGGCAGCAGAAACATTGGCACAGTCCTGCATTTGCTAGCTACTCATACTAAAATGCAAATTTCCACCTTACGAATCCTTAGAGGACAGAGGCACCTCTTTCCTACCTAACAGGGAAGCCAGAGCAGTGCATTTCCCAGCTTCCCTGGGAAGTTAGTAGGCTCATGACCTGACATCAGCCAATCAGAGAATGATACAAGAATCCCAGGTTCCAAATGTCACCATGGGAGCCTGGAGGGTCCAAGCAATTCTGGGCTTCAGGATCTCTAAAACTAGGGAGGTATGCTGTGGTCCCTGTGTCCCAAGATGTCATAGGTCCAGAAGCCATGGATGCTGCAGCCGGGGAGCCTGCCTGAAGTTGTGCTTCCCTGTATTCTGAGCCTCATCTTCCAGCTTTCTTGTAAGCTCATCATCACCCCTTCAGCTATGTCTTCTCAATTGCTTATAGCCAGACCTTGTCTATTGTAGCTCAGGTTCAAGGTGATGTTTCATCCATAGCCTCAAATCCCATTCACTTTCTTTGTTATCTCTTGGGTGTACTAGGAGGGTCTGAACTTCAGAAGCCTGATGCAGCCCTTCCTAGGGATCTCTGAGGCATCACCAGTCTGAGCTGTGAGCTACAAAGAATACCACAGACAGCTCCAAGGATCAGTGTGCACCTCAGTCATGTATTCTCAGCAGCCCTAAGGAGGAAAATATACCCACAGCTTTGGTCTTCCAGGCTCTAATGTCAGGCTGAATTAGAAGTAGGTCAGGACTGGGTGCTGCTACCAGCCACTCCATCTGCATTCCTGGCTCACCTTCTAGAGCATCGTGGCTTTTCTCCAGGTCTGAGCTGTGCAGCCCTGCAGCTTGGTACAGTCAGAGGCTTATTGTTGGCTGAACCAATGTCATGGATGTAGTTTTCCTACCCTGATTGGCCCTCCGTCCCACTGCCAAGCTGCTCCCCAAGAGCGGGGGAGTTCCTGGCTTCTTGCTGTGACCTTGTTTTCTCTGAACATTTCAATACATGTTGAAATGGATGCTAGCCGTAATCACTCATCCCACGTGATTCTATAGGCCATTCTTCACACCAGAGTTGAGAGCCTTCATCATCCATAGTCTTCAATTACCAAATGCCAAGCCATCCATTCTGAATCTGGGCTCATTAATGACCTGGTAGTTCTAGAGACTCCATGTTTATTGTTCTGATGTCAAAGTTTATCCAGGAAGCTGCATTGCAATACCATTCTCATGACTTCTGATCTTTAGCAGAAAGAGACAAAGGAGATAGGGGGAACAGGACATATTTGTCAACTTTTTTTGTTTGTTTTGTTTTCCTGACCAAAAGTGTCCCATAATACATGATTAGTAGGACAGTATCATTTTCCATTTGAGAACCTCAGAACCAACCACATATACCTCAACCTCCCACCCCGTGTGTGTGTATGTGTGTGTGTGTCCGTTCATTATTATAGAGGCCAAAGGTCAATACTGGGTGTCTTACTCACTCATTCAATCTCCACCTTAGTTACTATTCTATTGCTGTGGTAAAATACCACGATCAGTGTAATTTTGAGGAGAAGGGGTTTATTTGGCTTATAGATCCAAAGGGAGTCCATGGTGGCTGAATGGAGGGAGCAGGTAGCCAGATCAACAGCTGATAGCTTAGATTTCTAACAACAAAACAGGAGGCAGAGCCTCGGCACTAGAAACAGTGCATGGATCTTGAAACCTCAGAGCCCACTCATAGTAACAAATATCCTCAAGCAAGGCCACACCTCCTAAAGCTACTTAAACAGTATTATCAAGTAGGAGGTAAAGAGTCACGTGACCACTAGCTAATATGGAGGACATTTGTTCAGACCACCACATGCTTCGTTTAAATTTTTGACGCATGGTCTCTCACTGAAGAGACTGACTGCCCAGCAATCCTAAGGGATTCTCTTCTCTCTACCCTCCATGCCCAGCTCTGAGGTTGCAGTCACCTACTCCACCACTCCTGGCTTTCCCTGTGGGTGCTACAGATCTGAACTTGGGTCCTCGCACTTCATAGCCAACGCTGTGCCAACTGAGTCTCCAAACCTTACATCTCATATTCAGAACTCAGAAAATACGTCCTACCTTTCTCCTCATGACCCTCTCTGACTTCTCTTTTGTTCACTCTGTCCCCCAAATTATTTAAATTAGCCCCCCCAAAAAAAGCAAAACAGAGCAAAAATTAATGGCAAAGCTATTCCAATTATCTCCTATCAAAAGAGAAGCTCAAGATGAGACTTTTCTTATGCTGTAGAATAGGAGGATAATAAAGAAAGAGTAACACTTCCTCTCTGGTGTTCTTACTTGGGAATCTAAAACAGAACTATCCAAGTGGGGTAAATGCATCCTTAGTCCCTGCTAGTATAGTCGATCTCATTGGAGAGATGCTTGCCTGGTAGGAGGAGGGAGGGATGCCTCCCAGGCTGACATTGATGTTCCTACAAGGACATTCTGCCAGGGTGTGACAGGTCACCACCAAATGAATTGCTCCCCAGTGGGCTGGACTCCAGTCATGTTGTCAGGTAAACACAGAAATATTCTGTCTTCGCCTGCCAAGCCTTGTCAAGTGTCTGTATTTGTTATTGAATCTTGGGTCCCACAAGTACCCCCCCTCATATTTCTTTATAGTGGAAATGCAAACCATATGCTTTTGCCTTACTCCCACTGAATGTATCCAAACTCTGCCTGGAGCCAGGCATAATTTTTTACAGTGCTTGTTCTCAGCTCATAGCTCTCTTTCCCCCCTATTTTCCTATAACTTAAGTGGATTTGACTTTCTGGTGTAGATACGGGAGTCTTTGATATGAAGAAGTAGGTTCTGGTTGTCCTAGTCTGTTCTCTGTTTTGGCTTTTAATAAACATTGGCTTGTGGCAATAAATAACATCAGGGCCTAATAGCCAATGACAGCTCTGTTTTCTCTGTATGTACCTCAGAGTCTTTCTCAACACAATGTTCTATCTTTATGAATTGGCAGGCAGTATCTATGACAATCTGTTATGTCAATCAAGCGCATGTGGGTATGTGTGTGTGTGTGTGTGTGTGTGTGTGTGTGTGTGTGTGTATGCATGTGTGTATGTGGATCCATACACCCATGCACATAAAAGCCAGAAGTCAACCTTGAGCATCTGTCTTGGTCTTTTTCTATCTTGCCTTTTGAGAAAGGTCTCACACTGTTACCTGATTCAGCTAAGCTGGCTAGTCAAGAAGCCCCAGGAAATCCTTCTGCCTCTGCCTTCCCATAACTGGGATTACAAGTCGGTACCACTGCTCTTGAGTGTTTCATGTGGGTTCTAGGTACCAAATTCAGGTCTTTGAACTTATGCATCAAACCATTTTCCTAGTTCCTAAAGATAGGTTATTTGTTATAATAAAATTATTATTATTATTATTATTATTATTATTATTATTATTATTATTATTATTACTGGTATCAGGAACTGGCTTGGCACATTGCCTCTGAACCCAGTGACATCACCATAGGCGACAAGGACCCTCGCATCTGTTGCCATGGTAATTGCATACATTCCCAGAGTCTACTTCCCACTCTTACCTGGAAGCAGTTATGTCAGAACCTAAATAAAAGACAGACCCTTCCTGACCTTCGCCCCTTTTTTTCTCCTCTCTCTTTTCCCCTTTGTCTCCATCCCCTCTTCCCACAACCCCAATAAACGTCTGCCACTAGGAACTGCATTGGCTTGGTGTGGTCTGTCAGGACAGGAGGCGCAATTCAAACACAATTATTATTGTTGTTGTTGTTGTTTTTTCTTTTAGTATAGGGTCTCTTTGTAGAGCACTGAATGTCCTGAAACTCACTCTGTAAACAAAGCTGGCCTCAAACTCAGAAATCCACAGGCCTTTGCCTCTGGAGTGCTTGGTTAAAGATGTGGGCTAACATCACCCATCTAGAGATGTGTGTTTTAAGGAGTTAGTGGGCACTGGGTTTGGTCAGCATCCTTTGAAGGATGGCCTAGCTTCCTCGTTCCTAGCATGCCTGTAAACAGTGCTCCCAAGTTTAAAAAGGGGAGTTAGAGCCCAGTCCTGTCAGTGGATCTTTTTGACAAGTTTCGGCCTGAGTGATATTGAAAGCTGGCACTTCCTAAATCTCACACTCTTTGAAGAAGTAGCCAATGCCTTTAACTTCCTACTTCAATCCTTAACCCAGGCTCTGAACCTATCTTAAGCCCTACTATTTATCTGCCTGATGGGGCACAACACTTACTTATTAAAAACATATCTATCATAGTTAATGACTTGAGTTTTCCATTTAATACAGAGCAATGGCAGGTGTAAGGGGAAAGGGAAAGTCAGGTGCTGCCACAGTATGCTTCCTGCTCAAAGATGTCTCAACCATCAGCCTTGCTCCATGGGGCTGGGGCAGGGATGGGAGGGGAGACACCAATCGTGCCTCCTCCCCCAACACACACATACAAATGCACCTAGCTACACACACACACACACACACACACACACACACACACATCCACACAGAGAGATTACACGCTTGTTTTGAATGGAAAATCATGTCATTTGCAGTTTCAGATAAAAGCATGTTTGAGTGCATATGGGAGACACCATCAGCAGCAACTTGGAGTGCCGAGTAAAACGGGTCATTAGGCTTTTGTTTGTTGGAGAGTGTCCCCCATCTGACAGCGCCGAATGGTACCACTTTTAGCAGCTTATGTTCCCGGTTACATTAAACAGACAAACAGATTGGCTATTTTGCATTTCTCATTCGACAACAGCTTGCCTTCATTTGCCTCACACGGGTGGCGATGCTGAAAGCGTGGTGGATTACTGTAGCCAAGGTCCTGGTTTTGAATAACAGCAGATGCCAACGTTGAACTTCAAAATCAATCAATCCTTTTTCCTGAGTGTGGATAAAAGGTCTGGTGGAGCGCCTGCAGGGGGATTTCTGCTGCTTACAGCTGAAAACAGAGAGGCCACATTCATTACCAAAGTTTCTTGCAAGAAATAACAAATCCGGGTAGTTTGCAGAGGAAGGAGTTTTGAAGAAGCACGTTCTCGGGAGTCTGTACCATTCCCAAGTCTGAGGAACTTGACAGTAAGGGCATGTGCTATAGAAGTAAGGTGAAGAGCTGTGTTCATCAATCTGGCGACTTTGCTCCAAAGCCTGTGCCTGGTAGGATAACGAAAAGTGTGGTGTAAGAAGGAAAGAGTCCTCACTGGAGACTAGAAGGCCAGCAGCCTGGTTTGAGTTCAAGCAGAATTCATTTCAGTGTCATTGTGGCCTCCCGGGGCTGCTGAAGGCCCTCCAGAATGAGTCCTATCCCTGGTTAGTGGTAGTCCCCTGCACTGTTAACACTGATGTCAGAGGCTGGCTGCCAGCATTTTCACTGGCTCTCTCACTGTGGCAAACCAGGTGTAGAAAGGTGTTCCCAAGTGGCATGGAAGAGACACTGGCAAAAGTCAGTCCCTGTGGGAAGTCTGTCTTTTGTCTCAGAACAACTCTGAGCCGAATGGTCAGGGAGACACTGATAGGTCTGATGAGACCCATTGTACACGGATTGAGGACAAGCCATTGCCCAACTCTTAGGCTGTGCTTCTAAGAGGAACCTAGCTCCTCCAAGCCAGCTTCCTTACACAATGTCAGTTTACTAATGCTTAGCATGGGGTCACAGGAGATGGTCATGGGTGACTATGAATAGCAGTAAGCTGATATGCAAATTACTACATATATTATGTGGGTAAAGTACTTAACAAGAATCATTCAAGAAAAACAAATAGGCATGTGTTTAGAGTTTCAGTACATACACAACCACCTTGTATGTAACATGACAGAACCACATCCCTGACGCCCTGTGACCTAGAAGGCAGGGCCAGCACACTCCACCTTTGACCTCCTTCAGCTTTGCCATATACACGTGCATTCTCTCTGGGAGGAGGGGAAGGGGTGGATGGAAATGTATTCTTCTATTTCATAGCAGCATCAACTACTTATTAAAAGTCCCTACCCCAGGCAGTAAGAATTGCCGATAACCCTCAAAGTCATTCTGAATTGGACATTTTGCTGTCTAGGAGAGATGATGTCACAGTCTGTAAGGCTCGTAGGTCAATGGATAAGCAGGCATTAATACTCCTAGATTCCCACATCATGTCAGGATTACTACCCTCCAGGGTGTTCCCCAAGATGTTGGGGAAACAGAATTCTATCAATCCAGTGCCGAGGAATTTTTGTTGTTGTTGTTCTATTGTTTGGTTTGGTTTGTTTCCCTTCATCTTCACACATACATAAAATCCTAGGATAAATCTAAGACTTGAGATGAGGTTTCTTAAAAGTTCAATCATTAACAGCACTAAGAATCAACAGTCAGTACACGCTACCAGTTTAAAAGTTTTTCCATATACTTCTCTGGCTTAAGAATAATGATTAGCTATCACACCTACGATGACACAAATTGAACCCAACACTGATTCATATTTAAAATTTCCACAACTAAATATTTTTGGAGTGTGGTCCTGGTGCCATGAGCAGTCTTGTGTGCGGAGGAGATTATTCCATGGCTCTCATTACAAGGAACCAGAAGAGGCAGACAGACAGCTTGAGTTAGGTGAACAATGTCAGAAAACATTGCTCCCAGCCTAAGGTACTGCTTACTTGGTAGAGTCATTGCCTAACACACACAAATACCTGGGTTCAGTTCTCAGCGCCAACTAAAAACCAAGCCTAAATAGCATATCTATAACCTCAGCACTGAAGGAGTTGAGGCAGGAGGATTAGAAATTGAAAGTCATCCTTGGCTGCATAGAGAGCTTGAAACCAGCCTGAGATTCATGAGAGTGTCCCCCAAATAAAAAATAAAAAGCAATACACACATATACACATATATACACACATATATGTTATATATATATATTTCAATCAGTTCAATCACCGACAACACAAAGCGTCAGCAGTCAATAAGTATTATCAGTTTACATATACTTGTCTACTTAGAAGTAATCATTAGCCATTACACTTTAATATGATACAAATTGAAACAACCTATGATTCATATTTGAATCTTTCACAACTAAATATTCCTCTCTGTATGTGTGTGTGTGTGTGTGTGTGTGTGTGTGTGTGTGTGTATGCACACGTGCACGTGCATGTTGGGGGGGGAGTGAGGGACTGAAGGGAGGGAGAGAAGGAGGTAAAGAAGGAACGTTAATAAGCAGCTTTGGCCAAGTAATCTGACAGGCTGACATCCTTGTAGAGCTGGAGTGCCCAAGAAGGATCAAGGTCAGGGTGCTTATAGGTTGCTGGGCAGGACACTCAAGGTTCTCCTAAGGTCCTGGACATTTAGACATTTAGATAAAAAAAATCTTCAGGGAGTGGACACTTGGTGTGGGGCGGGAGCAGCCTCACTCCTCACAAGAGACTGAGCAAGCCAACTCCCAGTTAATTGAGTTTTCTTCACTCTCTTGGCTTCCTTCTTTTTTGTCCTGCTGTTCCCCTCCCCTTTGTGGCCCTGGTCTGTCAATTTGGACCTTTTGTTGGTTTAATAGAGACTGAAACCCCTTAGGGTCTGGAGTTTGCTGTTTTCATTCAACAGTGGAAGGGGTGGGTTTTTTTTTTTTTTTTTTTTTTTTTTTTTGTCATTGTTTGTTCTTCTAACCGAGGGTACAATACCTCTGCAGTGCAGAAGCAGTGTGCTGGGAGCTCTAGCTCTGGAACAAAATTCTCATTAATGGGGTGGTGGGACTTCCTGGTCACAGCTTTTAGACAAAGGGCAAAGGTCTCCCATTAACAAACCTCCAGTCTAAACAAGACTGTGTAAAATGACAGGGAAGGGAGGGAGAAAAAAAGCCAAATATTTGTTCCTTATTATGAAGCAGCAACAGAAAGGGAGGCCATCAATGCCACATATTGCCCCCTAAGGGACGTCGGGGGGGGGGGGCTATAGTGTCATCCTGCCACCAGGAGCTAGTATTGCTAGCTACTGGCAATAGTGATGGAGGTCCTCAACCTTAGTCTGCAACTGGCATGGGATGTGGGGAACTCTGCTTGCCATCACATCCCATCGCATGTGTCTGCACCTGTCTTTGGACTCCTACCCCTGGTTATCCAAGATGGATGCTACCCAAGATGGAAGCAGGAAATTGCTGAGTGGAGGCACCATTTCCAATTGGTTCCCCTGCAAATAGAATTCTCTAGAAAAGTTTCAAGACTAGCAAGAACCTGGCAGGTGTGTGTAGGTAATCAGCCTTCTATCTCTTTTATATGTTCATCAAGCTAAATCACCATAGGTCTTTCCTTCCCATGTCTATAACATGCAACCACATGGCCTCTGCTCCCAATTCTCTCCTGAGCCTTGCATGTGGACCGCTACTTATTGCTGTATGCCACATTCCTGCCCACTGTTTGAGCTGTCAAAGGCCCTGGTCTTACTCCTGTCCAGAGTTTTCTCTTCAGTTCTTCCATCCTCAGCTGGAGCTGATACTCAAGGCTAACATGTGGTGTATAGTTCCTCAACTTGGTGGGTGCTTAGTGAGTCTGTCTGCCAGCATTAGATGCATGTAACCTCCATAGAGGAAAGTGCTAGATGCCATGAACTCACAAGCAAAACCACTCCTGTGCCTTCTGCAAAGTGCCTGCTTCTCAATATAGGGAGAACTCTATGTTTATGAATCATTGATCCAAAATGGCTCCCCCTTTCACCAACTCACCACCATATGAGCTACTTCTTCCAATGGGATGGGGTGTTCATGCACTCAAACAAAGGCTAGAGGATTAAATTAACCTGGAGCTTCTTAACCTCAGGCTGCATGCCACCTGGCAGGATAGCCTGGCTTCTTGCTTCCTCTCCCTTGGATGTTTTGGACCCAGGGCTCTACCTTTTTCTTCTATAGCACATCCTACAAACGATCCAGGCAATTATGACCTCGGCTGCATAATGGGATCACCTGTGAAGGGTCTTAGACACTTAACTCTGGGTCCTGTACAATAGGGTGGATTAAATAGGATAAAGCTTCTGGGTAGCCACAGTATGGACTGCCTGGATTGGGGGAACCCTGGCCAGTGATGGAGACCTGAGGATAAGGTGAATATTCATTCTCCCTGAAGGGAGAAGTCTCAACCATGTATTTGTTTTTGAAATTTTACTTTATTATATTTATTTATTTGATATATGTTGTCATTCCCACGTGTGAACATATGTGCGCCACGTGAAGGTCAGAGGATAGCTTGTATGATCAGACTCTCTCCTTTCTCTATTTGAATCCTAGGGATCAAAGTTGGGTTTCTAGGCTTGGCAGCAAGTGCCTTTACCCACTGAGACTGGAACCCTAACCCTATATTTTTGTAGACCTCAGTCCTATCTATACCTTAGCAGAGAATCCACTTACTGTAAAAGTAATATGGAAGACTGTAATGATGGCATTTACTGAATGTTCACTCAGGCACTTCTGCTGAATACTTGTTAATACTCTTAGGAGATTCTCTAAGGGGATGGCCATGTTATTTCCCTTCTCCAATGGGGAAGCTGAACTTCCGAAGTCAGTAGTTTGCCCCAAGACTCACAGCTGCCAAACGTGGCCAACTCAGTTTCAACTTCCTCATTCAGTGTCTGAATCTCTTACAAAATTGCAAGATCCTCCAAGACATGAGTAGTTAATTCTCCATCTGTTTTCAAAACATCAGGACCAGGACACCGTGTCTAGCAAACGATGCCTTAGTTTTTCCTGAAGTCCACATCGGGGAGAGTACATCTGTACTTCCAGGTCTGGGGGAAATGGAAGTAGAACGATTGCTAGTTTGAAACCAGCCTGGATTACATAGAAAGTATGAGGCCAACTGAAGTTATAACTGAGTTCTTGCCTCAACATAAAATAAGACAAAGTCAAACACAAAAACGAAGAGCTCTGGATGTGATTTAGTGATAGAGCAATGTTAGTCTAGCACGCACTAGACCCCAGATTGCATCCCCAAGAACACACCTAGGGAAAAACTCCTCTATGAAAAATTTTACCATGATTTTGCTGCTTTCAATATTGATTCAATACAATCAAAAGTAGTTGCCAGGAAAACCCTTCTACTATTTTATTTCATGTTGCCTCATCTGGATGATCTATGTTGTCATGTGACACTGTGATGGCCTTGAACTAAACTACGAAGCAGGACTTCGTGGCAAAAAAAAAAAAAAAAAAAAAAAAAAAAAAAAAAAAAAAAAAAAAAAAAAAAAAAAAAGAAAGAAAGAAAGAAAGAAAGAAAGAAAAGAATGCCAACATGACTCAGAGTTTGCCCACAAATGTGATGATGAAGAAGAGGCCAGTCAAAAGGGAGAAGTGGTTAAGCGCAGGGAGTGGTGGCTCGTTCTTGTAAAACCAGCCCTTGGGATGGAAGCGGGAAGGTCAGGAGTTCAAGGCCAAGTTGCACTGTGTAAAGATCTTGAGGCTGGCCTGGGTTATAAAAGAGACTGTCTCAAAAGAGAAAATAAATGGAATAAGAGAAAAGGGACTATGGGCCAGCACAGGGGACTCAACTGTGCAGCATGATCCCAACCCACTGCCAAGCAAAGCACCTAAGGACTTTGTTTCCCTTTTCAAAAAGCAAAGTTACATGTCTACACAGAGAGGAGTCCAGTGGCCATGACATCAAAAGCAGATGGACATCAAGCTCAGAAAAAAAAGGCAGGAAGGAAAAATGACCATCTTGGGAACCTTGAGTTACAGTGAGGAAACAGTAGGTAGCTTGTAGAGAACTTGAACAGTGTTTCCTATTAATCTGTGAGCTAGCTGGGTAGAGCCATCCCCAGCTATTATGTTTCAGGTTTCCTTGATCCTGGGGAGAAAAGAACAAGACTAAGGCTTTGGTTTGATCAATAAACTTAAAGAGCTTGAGAAGTTGAAACAACAAGAACAACAACAACATGAATCCTTGAAACATCACGGGAAAACTTGTGGGAAACTGATGGAATACATTCATGGAGCCAATCTTATGGAGGTTCAGAGGTAGCATTGTTTGAAATAGGATAGCATGTAGCCAAGGCTAGCCTTGAGGTCATTGTGTATCTGAAGAAGCCCTTGAACTTCTGATCCACTTACCTCCACCTCCCCAGTGCTAAGATTTTAGACATGTACTACCATCCTTGTTTTGTTTGTTGGCTTTTATGAGGTGCTTGGGATCAAACCTAAGGTTTCATACACTCCAGGAAAGCACCCTATCTACAGAGTGAGCTTGTATCCAACCCCAAACTGGATTAAAAACTTTAATAGATTAATTCTCCTAATCATTTATGTTCTTTTAACCTTTATGGACTCATATCATGAGCAGATTAGTGACATAAACTATATTTCTTATATACTTTAGGTGGGAGGCCTTATTTAATCTGACAGTAACGATACAAAAGACTTACCCTCATCCCATTTTCCAGGACAGTCTAAGAGGCTGAAATGAGCTCTAGACTTTTGTCTCTCCATAGCCACTGTCTCTCTTGAACAGCTCGATTGGCTGGTAAAGGTAACAGGGTAGGTGTTCTGGATAGCGCTGTCTTAATTCTGGTATGCAGCTCCAACAAGGTGATATGGTGACTTCACAAAGGCCACTGAGCAAATGACTGCAGAATGCAAATATTGCTGTTTTCTTGTCCCCAAAAGTTCAGGCATGCCATGGCTTCAGCTTCTGTGAAGTAGATATGCCCAGAGTCCCCATGTCAGGGCTCATTTGAGAATTTAAAGAAAAAGTGCTTCCTGTAGTGTGTGGTCCAAAGGTGGACTCCAAAAAACAGTGTGCACCACCCCCTGCTAGATGTCATCATCCCTAAACAACAAATGTCTTGGGGCTCACTGGTATCAGACTTTAATCCTTGGTGTGTAAATGGATTCAAGGATTGGGTTGACAACACACTGTGAAGCATAGGTTGACAATCACAGCCCTGGAATAGCTTCAGAAAGCTAGCCCAGTGGTTATGTTTTTCTTTTTCATGAAAATCCATTGTTCATCTCCCAAAATATATATGGACAGAGAATATACTGGCTGGTTTTGTGTGTCAACTTGACACAAGCTGGAGTTATCACAGAGAAAGGAGCCTCCCTTGAGGACATGCCTCCATGAGATCCAGCTGTAAGGCATTTTCTTAATTAGTGATCAAGGGGAAATGGCCCATTACGGGGGAGGGTTGTCATCCCTGGGCTGGTAGTCCTAGATTCTATAAGAAAACAAGCTGAGAAAGCCAGGGGAAGCAAGCCAGTAAGTAACATCCCTCCATCAGCTCCTGCTTCCTGACCTCTTGAGTTCCAGTCCTGACTTCCTTTGGATGATGAACAGCAATGTGGAAGTGTAAGCTGAATAAACCCTTTCCTCCCCAACTTGTTTCTTGGTCATGACGTTTGTGCTGGAATAGAAGCCCTGACTAAGACAGAGAATTACTTTTTTACATTGGCTTATAACAAATCAAATAAAGATCATGCTTTTTGAAAACCTTCCATAAGTAAGAAGTCAACTCTTTTTCCTTTGCCTAACCATGGCAACCAATGGAGAGAGGAGGAAGGCAGTCCTTCTACAGTCACAGTTTGGTGTTTAAGATTCCAGCTACACAGTTTAGTAATGTTTAAAACTGGATTTGGAATGTTTTTCTTGTAGTTTGAATGGGATTTCGTCCTGAGAGTGGTCAGGTTGCCCATTACTAGATAGAGCTGGCTCCAAAGTAGAGACTTTGGAACTAGATAAGCCTGCCTTCAACTCCTCCTCCTCCCCTTCCCCCTCCTCCTCTCCCTCCCCCTCCCCCTACCTAGTAAAATAGTAGATGATCTCCTTAAGCTCTCAGAGACCAACTTCCTCTGAAAACAGTTAAGAGTATTTACCTAAAAGCATTGAGACCAAACTGCTTCCTGATAACATCACAAGGACTGGAATATTTCCAATGACTCTGTGTAGATACCTCCCATTCTCCATAACAGCCTCAAGTGTGCTCAATGGCTTCCACTAGATAGAGGACATCTGAGGCAAATCCCAGCCTTCTCCGTAGGAGAAAGTAGCTTCCCCCAAGTAGCTCACACTTGCTCTTCAGAAAACCAAGTAGCAAGAACCTTCTCCAAGAGTAAGGGGACAATGAATGAGGCCCACTGATGAAAGACACAGTTGCTTAGAAACAGACAGTGATTGTCACAGTTCCCCCCGATTCAATTCTCCTCCCAGGAAAAAGAAACCAGTGTGCATGAGTCTAAGAACGTCAAGGGGAGTTCAGAGTAAACGACTGCACAACTCAGAAAGAAAGAAGCGTTTTGCATTCAAAGAGTGATCCTGACATTATCTCCAAAGGAGCTGAGGCCTTGCTTTGTCCCTGCATTCAAGTCCCTTCGGAATTACCTAAGAACACTGAAGCAGAAGTGGCCTGTAGATTCCCATGTAGATTATAATGGGATCTCAGATTCCCCCCAGGGGCTGCTACCTCTTACACAATCGCTGTATCTCTCGCCTTATTATCGAAAATCTGTGGGGAGAAAATCTCTCCACTGGGCCCCATCCAGCCAATGACCTATCAGCTGGGGAGGGCACAGAACTGAAATAAATAATCTGATCACTTTCTGAGATAGAGATAAAACCTGGCCTCTCCTTCCCCGTTTGTATACCCCCGCCCCCTTACTCTTGCTGTCTTATTCTTGTTGGAGGCAGTAGCAGTTGTAACAAGCATAATAAAGGGTAGTTCTCGTGTCCTGTACCCAACAATGGATGTTCTGATACAGTTGCCTTCCCTTCCTGAGACACCTCACATAGGCTTTCCTTGAGAACTCCACCAGAGAACAATACAAGGGTCAGAGAAAAGAAAGAATAGATGTCTTGGGTTCATACCAGTTTCTGCCAGTTACTCCAGGTCGACCAGGCTATAATGCCTGATCATGGGTCAGACCTCAGTGAGTCTTTTTCTCTATCTGGGACACAAGTCTAATATCACTACTTTGACAAATGGCAGCCATAGTATTCTATACTATGTGCACATGGCATATGCAAGACTATAGCTAATGCATAGAAAGTTTGCATCAAGTAATCGGCCTTCTAAAGATCGTGTCTCTATTCTCTTTTGTTTGCAGAAAACTATGTGATTTATTTCGAGGATATTCATAAAACTGGATTTGTGTGAGTGACAAGGTTTCCACACCCATCCTTCCTCTAAGATTCATGTTTTAGGGAGCCATAAGATTGGGATCTTGCAGTACAGTAGGTCAGCCTCAGGTCTGGGATCCCCTGGGCCCTCCCCCTACCACAAGTATATATTTAAAGCAACAGAAATGAGCTCCTAGCTGTTCTGGAGGTTGGCAGCAGAATTACAAAAAGCTGTGCTCCCTCTGAGGCTTTAGGGGACAGCTGTGAGGGAACCTCTCTACCTCAGGGGCTGCCATGATGGAACTAAACTATCCCAATCAGTATGTATCTCTCTTTGTGGGGTGTCTTCCTCCAAGAATGTCACCTCAGTGACCCTCCCCTTATCTCTGACTTTAGAGCCTAGCCACATCCAATGTGACTCTCTTTAAGACATCCCCTGTACCCTTCTTTCAACTATGGAGATTTTGTCTTCATTGATTGAGTGAGTGAAGGATTGATTGATGTATTGTTATGGTAGGGACTGAGCTTATGGACTTCCATGTGCCAGGCATATGCTCCACTGCTAGCTATAGAGCAAGCCCATTTTGTTTTGCTTTGGTTTAGTTTTATACTTTTGAGACACAGTCTCAAGAAGTTACCCAGACTCCTCTTGAATTCCCAATCCTCAAGCGTAGCCTATGGAGTAGCTGATTTTCCAGTCCTTTGCCACTGGGCACAACTAAATAATTCCAACATGTCTTGTGAAATAGAGTTGAAGCCCCAATAATACTGCCTCTGGTACCTGCGTGCAGAACCTTATCCCAGCATCTCCTTTGAAACAAATGAGTGTGTTCGAGAATCTTTGGCATGTCATCTTTCCTCTTTGAGGCCTCAGTTTCTTTATCTGTTTTATTTTTATATTGTTTTCTTTGAGACACTCTCACGTAGTCCAGGCTGACCCTTGAACTCACTCTGCTGAGGATGACTTTGAGCTTTCTTTCTGATTCTCCTGCTTATACCTCCAGAAAGCTGAGATGGAGGGCATGCATCACCATGACCTCTTTATACAGTGCAGGGACACTTAAGGGCCCCACTCACATCCCCAGGGTCCTACATCTGCTTCAAAGAGGATCAGTGCCACCTGCTAAGCAAAGCTCAGCTCAGCTATTGTTCTTCCCCAGGACTATCTGCTTCCCTGCAGGTGCTCACATACTCTATTTCTTTGTGCAAGGTGAGCTGTCTCCCCCAGCAGACAGGATGGAACCACTAGCTCTTGTTCCAGTTGTGTCCCCAACACCTAGCATCCGATAGGTACACTATATATACTTCAGAATAGATGATTGATGGGCACGAACTTTCCAGCCCCTTGCCTAGCACTGAAGGCTCGCCATAGCCTGTGAGCATTTTGAGAAGCACTGGCAATCCCTCTGTTTGAACTTTGTCCTGAGTTATGTTTTTCCACATCAGTTGAAGTGCCATCAGTAAAATAAGACTTGAACACAGGTATGTCCAGAGAAGGAATCTAATATGAGGTAGGCACAGGAGAGCTACAAGGAAAAAGTCAAACAATTAACAGACTACTAAGTAGAAGTCCAGGTCAGATAGGCTGGACCCAGTGCCCACCAATGAGACATAACACCTGAAGGAGACAGTGTATTTCCTAGCTTTGGCCTTTTCTCCACCCAACCATCCCAAACCTGGTACCCCTACCTTTGCCCAAAGCAACTGAGATGTTAGTGGGAAAAGGCTGGTGGTCCCTGCCATACAGACCAAGGATGCAGAAGCAAAAAGAGATCCTCTCCCTCTCCCCAGCACATAGATGACCCTGTTTCCCAAAGGCAGCATGACTGTGAGTTAGGCTCTGGTACTTGTGACAGGTCATAAGGACATGGAACTGTCCCTACTCTGAAAGGACGCACTACTCAGGAGCTTGCCATGGCATTAAGAGTTTGTCTGTGGCCCCGTACATACTGATAAACACCTGGGAGGAAACGGGAAGTTTCGTTGATTAAACTCTATCCCAGCCACAGGAAGCCTAGGCTAAGCGCCTACAGAGTGAAACTGGGCCCTATATCCCAGAGGTTACCATCTCATAGAGTATCTGCAATGCTCCCTCAGTTGATTGAGGACCAGCCCATCTGAGAAGCATTAAGTTAGCTCTAGGAGACAGCAGCGGCATAGATTTCCCCCAGGGAGGAATGGGACAGCACTTTGACCTGGTAGATAGCACCTTGACACTCACTCACTTTTATTGTGTGATTGTACAGTCCAAATCCCACGTCAAGGGCTCTGTCTCTTCGTGATTAAAGTCACTCATATAGCACAGTGGGTAAGCCCACAGCCTGTGCAGGCAGCTGTGCTGGTTTCAAACTCAGCTCCATTGCTAAACTTTCCTTACAAAGACAGTCGTGGAGCCAGATGGGAAGGCTCAGGCTTGTACTTCCCATGCTTTTGAGGTAGAAGCTGAAGAGTCTTAAGTTCAAGGCAAGCCTGGGCTACATAGAGAGGTAGTTTTCCACAAACGGAGGTTAAAAGGGTCGAGACATGTCTTCATCAGTCAGCTACTGCTATACAAGCTGGAGGACCTGAGGTCAATCCCTTATGCCAATGGAACAAGTCTGGGGTGGCATTTGCCCTATAATACCAGAACTTGAGAGCAGAGACACGAGCATCCCCAGGGCTCCCTGATGGCCAACCTGGCTGAATCAGCAGGCTCTGGTTTCAATAAGAGACCTTGTCTCAGGAGCTAAACTGGAGATGAATAGAGAAAGACACCTGACATTGACACATTAACATCTGGCCTACATGCATGCAACACACACACACACACACACACACACACACACACACACACACCTGGCAACTAAAACCATCTCGGACCTACAGTACCTTTAACTGAAAAGGGTGTTTAGAAAGAAAAGATTTCTCCCTTTGGGGCACAGATTCTGTGACCCGTGTAACCAGTCTTGGGGAAAGATAATTGCAGAGCTGAGCCTTAATGAGTTAAGGGAAATTAATATGTAAAGGTGGCCATATCTCTTATCAGATAAGAGTCAGCCTTGTTGAATACTCTGCCCTCTGTTCTAAGCTGCCAGGAGAGATAACTTTCTTATCTGATTGGGGGGTAGCTTCTCTGCCTGTGGGGTCTCAGATTTGGGATTTTATGAGGATTTTAAAGGCAAGTGTTCTGCTCCTGACTCATCCATGGGAGATGTGGCCTGTGAGAGCAGAGGAGGGAGCCCAACCTGACTTTGCTTCCCTGTGACATCACTGAAGAGTCACTCCACTTCTTTAAACCTCAGTTTCCTCAGCCCTAAAATGGGCATGAAGTGGCCCCATTTACACTCCTCTGCAAAGCTGTTGTAAAATCTATGGTTCTGCACTGGAGATCCTTGTCTGGTGTTCTCAGCCACTATGTATTCATGGACAACCATCACTCCTCCACACCACACACACACACACACACACACACACACACACACACTCACACACACACACATGCACACACCACACCTGCCTTAGACACAGATTCTAAAATGGTTTAGAAACTTTGTCTAATTAAATCATTCCCTCTGGGTATCACCTTCCAACTGTACCTATCTGCTTCTTTAATATTCTTTCTCACAGGGGGTAGACAGATGGTCCTCAACTTCCCACATGAGTCATAGAGGTGCCGGGTGTATAGTTTCGTCTTTTCTCTCCCAGTGTCTCATCTAAGCATCCACGATGGCCTTCCAATTTAATCATGTAGCGAGATCCTGCCTCCTCTGTTAGTCATCCACTCCTGTGTAAGAACCCCCCACCCACCCAAATCAAAAGGGTTCCAAGTTGACCAGCACTATTGCATAGAAAGCCCCTCTGGGTCGGAAATGTGCAGGGCATAGAATGATGTTGGATGCTGACCTATAAGAACTCTAAAAGCCAATGGGTTGTCAGGGGCCCAGTCGAGGGACTATGTCTTCACGTGATTTATCTGGGCTTCTAGCTTGGGTTTCCTTACAGCATGGTAGCCCAAGGGTCTACATGTGGTGGCTCTGTGAGGGAAAAGAAAAAAAAAAAATAAACTTCCCCAAATGACAGAATTGACATGTCACTTTAACTGCCCAGTGTGAGGTCATCTGGGAAACATGGACCCTACTTCATTTTTAAAATTATTTTAATTTATGAGTATGTGGGTGGTCATTCGTGAGTACAAGTGCCCTCAGAGTCCAGAACAGGGTTATTGGTTTTAGGTGTTTGTCAGCTTCCAGTGTAGGTTCTCTGAAAGTACAGTATACACCCCTAACTACTAAGCCATATCTCTAGCTCCTGAGCCCATCTCTTGATGGCAGAAATGTCTAAGACACCTTGGCCTTCTTTAATCTATTATGGTGGTTTGTCTTTGAGAAAACTCTTCTTCTCCCAATTCCCCTGTCTCAGGGATTCTCTTCTCTGCTTTCTGCTATGAATTGATTGGGTAGAGAACACGATCTTCTCCTGGAAGTCAGGAGTCAGTTCTTTAAATAAAGGAGCCAGAACTCATTGGGTATGCACAGAGCAGATTTTTAAGGAAAATGGCCCCTTGGCTAAGAGGCTAGCACCATTGAAGAGGAGTTTGTCAAACTGTGACTTGTCTTTAGCCACTGCCTAGCATAGAGAGCCTAACCCTTAAGAAGTTTTCACAAGGAGACAAACCAGTGAGAGAGAGAGAGAGAGAGAGAGAGAGAGAGAGAGAGAGAGAGAGAGCAAAGAATTCAACGTTTAACTGAATGATGCTTCTTCTGCATGGGAACTCTTCCCAGTGATTTGGAATACAGAGAAACTGATGTCTTATTCCTGCCTGGGTAGATGCACCCACCTTCATTATCTGTAGGTCATGGCAGGACTCTAGGGAATGGGTGATGGAAAGATAGCCCTGGGCCTCATGCCACCATCCTCACAATAGAACAAGGTCTACCCTGCCAGCTGCTGGTCCTCACATCAGCTGTGTCGGCCCAGACCGTGCCTCCCAGGGAAGGAACTGGTATGCGGAGTTGAACCCTCTCAGGCCGAGGGCCCGGGAGGGCTTCCTCTTTGCCTGCTGTAGAACAGCAGCTGGGCCCTGAGCCTAGCAGGTGTCTGACAGCCCTCGGCAATCCTGCAAAACAGGAAGTGAGAGAGAACACCATATCCAATTGAAACTGCAGTGGACTATGGGCTGCAATGCTTAATTAACCACCCTCAGTCATTGCACAGATCTCTGTTGTTGCAGGAGAGGGGGAAGGGGGCACAGCGCACGGAGCAAAACAAAGCCATTTCTGGAATGTGTTTGTGCTTTCACTCCCTGATCCTGTTTGCTTATCCTGAATCCTGCCGACAAAAATGCAGGGTGATCACTCTCAGGTTAGGTTCTTAGTAGGTTTTCAAAGTATCCCTACCCACCCCCACACTACACCCAACTCAAGCTTAGATTTGTCCCATCATCTTCGCACTTTGCCAAGTGTATTGAGTAAGAATACGCTACAGGCATTTATTTAATTTATATTTAAACATTTTTTTAACATTTATTTATTTATTGTTGGTTGGGGGAATGCCAACTCACACACGTGGAAGCCACTGGATGATAACTTGCAGTATACTGTTTGGGTCTCCGGGATTGAACTCCTGGCACCATGATTGCTGGCAAGCAAGAATGTGTCTGTGGGCAGTTCTGAGCATCATTTGACGCTTTGAGATACTCTAGCACATCTGTGCATGCTCACTATTCCCCTACGTGGGCTATTCCCTGTTCAGGAGGGTGTGGATCTGTTAGAATGGGAGTGAGGAGTATCTGAGGAACAGGATTGTATATTTGAAAGGATGAAAGTTCAGCAAGGCAAAAGAGTAGTTACTAAGCAGTTGACACAGAACTTCAGACTATAACACACTTACTACTAGGTGGTTGGGGCATCTTAGAAATGAGGTAACGTTCGTTTTTCCCTTCAGTGAACATAGTCAAGTAGCTTCTCCACAGTATTTGGCATCTAAACTTGTCTTGACTGTTGACCTGGAAGGATGTCTGGGTTATCCTTGAAGGACTATAAACCCAGGGAGATGTGAGTGTATTAAAGCCTGCTAAGGAGTTGCCCTCTGGCTGGTACAGCACAACTTCTCTACAATAACTCTCCTCCCAACAACCTTTGTAGGTAGGAATTGTCATTATTCACTTTCAGAGTCGACAAGCTCAAGTCACTGGTGTGTGGCAGAGCCAGGAATTGAACACACACTGTCAAGTTTTACAGATTCTACCAAGTCTGTAAATATCAGGATGAGGAAGAATCTCTTTTCTGGGATTAATGGGCAACAAGAAATGGTTAGGTGTCCCATCAAAAGGGCCGGGGGCTCATCCAGTGAGCCTCAGAAAGGCTCCTGAGAGACCTGCAAATGCAGATCCACATGCAGTGGCAAATTTTGCAGTCACTTTTGCTTCTCACACCCTCCTAAAGGATATCCGTGACCTCACTTGGTGTTAAGTTCCATGGAACCCTCTGGCCTCACCCAGACTTCAACAGACTTTGGCTTCTAAAGGTCACATTGTCAGACCTAGAGTTGCTGTCTTGGTTTGGAGGTCACTGCAATAAGCTTCTTAAAACAGCCATGTCCATGTCTCACCCCCAAGACATTCAGAGTCAGTGGCTGTGGAGAGACACCAAGAGTTTCATTGTTTACAAATCTCCTCCCATTTTCCACCCAATACCCAGTTGGCTGGAATGTGTATTCCCAATGACCAGACTAGGAGAAATTGTTCTCCATCTAACCAAGTGTTTGAACTGAGGCTCTATTTCCACTTTGTCTGAAGGATTGCAGAAAAGAAGGCCTTTGCTGAGAGGTGGCTTCATGGGTAAAGTATTTGTCTTGCAAGCTTGAGGACCTAAATTCTATCCCAAGAACCTATATAAAAACAAACAAAACAAAACAAAAAAATCAGACCTGGTGGTTTCCCATAATCCCAGCACTGGGGAGGAAGCAGAAACAGGCATATTCCTGGGGCTTGCTGGCCAGATTGGTGAGCTCCAGGTTAGACAGAGACCTTGTCTCAAAAGAGTTGGTTAGCTCCTGAGGAACAGCACTAAGGTTGTCCTTTTGCTTCCACATGGACTCACAAAAGTGTATGGAACAAGTAAACACACACATCGTGCAGAGGAAGCCATGAAACTAAGGTTGCAGCTGTACTTGGCTAAGCAGGGTCCAGCTTAGACCCTCAGAAAGTGGGGCCTACGCAGTTCTCCAGGACCTGATCTGCAATGGCAGGCAATATATCTTTAAGTACCACCAGAAGAAGCACGAACAAATGTCCACGGGAAACCAGGCATCCCTCAGGAAATGTAAATGGGTCAGGGACTCTTAAAGAATTTAAATGAGCATGAAATAGGTGTAGAGGGTTTTCTGGGCCAATATGCAAGCAAACTAGTAAATAACTATTTTCAGCACCGGGTTTGGTTGGCGAAATTTGCATAGACATGTGATGCACTGAGTGTCTATTTTTACCATGCAAATCTGCAATCTGTAGAGAGCTTCGTGCCCCTTGTGGAGATCCAGGCTCAGACTGTTGGCTGGAAAGAGCTGATTTTCAGTGGGGCTGGACCTGAAGTGCTCCACAGTAACAAGTCCAGGTGAGAGCTGAGGGATGAGCAAAAAAGGGAGAGAGGGTACGGGTGGGACTGTCAGGTGGAGCCCTTGTAACACCAAGCCGTTCCCCAGAGGAAAGTGCCGTCCTTGAGAGACGGGAGTTCAAGTGGAAAGTTTGACATTTTCCGTGAAGCCAGGCTTGCACACCACTTCCTAACCTTTCTTAGAAAGCCACCGCCATCATTATTAACTTATTATGTCAGTGTGAATCTGATCTTGAACATGGAGATGAGGGTGCGCCCTTGACAAATATCACGGAACTGAAAACGTCTCTGCCTTCTGCCTCGCTCTCCTTTTATTTCAGGTGTCAGCCATGACTTACAGCTAAAGATTTGGGGTAAATTTTTTCATGCTTTGTTTTAAGTTCCGCATATGGCTACCAAGTGGGTATTTTATGGTTGTACAATGGGCTCCCTGGAGGCATGATTTGCCCATGAACTTGGCATCTGTCTTCAAGTTATTAGGCAATAGTAAATTTCCTTGGCCTTTTCCTGTTTTCAGAATGCACATGGCAGGGAGGAGAGAAAAGCATCTATCATAGCAAGACCTTGTGTAGGGCAGAGAGCACTAGATGGGTTATAAGTGGGATGGTGGTGGCTTATCCGTGTCTTTTGCTCTCTAGCCAAAACATTATAAAAGCTAAGCTAAATAACTATTTGGTAGTGGTCATTTCTAGCTGTGGATTTGCCACACAGGTCAGGATAGTTGTTTTATTAAAATAACTCATAGGACTGGGGAGATTGCTCAGCCAGTGCATCAGTTACTTGACTCATGACTGCAACAAAATACTTGACAAAAGCAACTAAGAAGGTTGATGTGGGTAGGCTCGTAGTTCCAAGGGCTATAACTGACCACAGCAGGGACATCATGGCTGTAGAAACCCATTGTTATACTGTGTCTGTATCAGGAAGCAGAGGCTGTGACTCAGCTCAGATTCTTCTCTCTGCTCAGTTTAGGACCCCAGCTTATGGGTTGGTGCTATTCATATTCAGGGTGAGTCTTCCTGCTTCTGTTAAGTTAATCTAGACAATCCCTTGTAGACATTCCCAGAGGGTATCCTAATCTGGGTACTCCCTTACAGGCATGTCTAGAGGCTTGTGTGTTATGTGAGTCTAACATTGACTTCTAGCCTCTACACACACACACACACACACACACACACACACACACACTAACTTGTAGGAATGTAATCAATATAAAATAGTACTCAAAAGATCCTGCCTTACCACCACTATGTTTTATTTTTTTGAGGCGAGGCAATGTCAAGCATGATAAGTGGAATGCTGATCCCCCCCACCACCACCACCACCACACACACACCATAACTGGCTGGGAGAGAGGCTCTTCCATACAGTGGTAAAGTAGAACAATCTGGTGAAAATCCTATTGTGTTTGCCCAAGGTGTAATAGCAGCCAAGAGCGGGTGCGCACGGTATCTGGAGCTCTGGCGTGTGTCTCTGTGGCCCTTAGATACTTTCATTTTCAAAATATTCATTCTCTGTCAGCCCTTGAGTCTGTGGCAACAGCTGAACAATTGGTTGTGGCAACACTACCATATTTGGACAATTTTCAGAAACTACGAAGAATCCTGTGACAGCCCTGAAAATTTGCCGAATGTGCTTTCAAGGGGGAGATTTTATACCATTTTTTTTTCTAAAACAGAAAGATCCATATTTCCTGTTCTATCAGTAATTGTGAAAACACAAAGTGAAATGAAGGAGACGCATGTATAAATTTGGGGCTATAAGCTTTTGGGGTGCTTGGCTTTGTCTTTAAGACAAAGTCATCTATGTGTATGTCATCCAGGTTGGCCTTCAAGTGGTGACCCTTCTGTTTCTGCTTCTTGAATCCAAGGACTATAGGTGGTCTATACTGCGCCTAGCCTATGTTTATTTTGTTTGGTTGGGTTTTTTTTTTGTTTGTTTTTTTTTTGTAAAATATAGTAACTTATGTGTACACCAATCTAGAAACTGATGTGTTTTTAAAATCAATGTCAAAGAGTTTTTAAAAAGAATAAGCTTTTGCTAACTCTTGGGCCACATGCAATACATTTGATATGTGCTTCTTGAGAACTATGTGAAAGTTTCTTACACCTAGTCTAATGTGATGTGCTTCTCAAGAAAGGCATTTCTTTTCACATCAGTGAGTTTAAAAGAATTACTAGATGGTATTTTACATAAACCTCATCATCCATCCACATCCATCTGCCCACATATTTATCCATTCACCCAACCATATGTCCTTATATGAATGTCTCTATCCATTATTCCAGCCATACATACCTTTGTCCATCCATTTACTCATATATACATATATGCATCCATCCATCCTCCCATCTGTCTACTTACCCCATCCAACCATCTAGCCATCGATGTATCTGTTCCAACCTATCCATCCATACATATACACATACACATATACACATATATACATATACATATTTATTTACATACACATATATACATATATGTATATACATATATACATACTTGCATTTACCCTTCCATGTACCATCTATCTATCTACCTATCTACCCATCCCTCTATCATCATCCACATATGCACACACACACTTGTTCTATGGTGTGTGCAAGGTATTTGCAGTTCAGCCTGTTACTGTCAGAGATGAATATGAATCGGCCCTATTCTCCTCCACCCTGGAGCTCAGAACCTTATACAATAGACTCTCAGCAGGTACAGATTTAGAATTTGGGAATTTTGACTATTTTGTGAGCAATCCTGTGACTTCCTTATAGCCTGCTCTTCCCATTGCCGCATGAATATAGAAAATGCCCTCGATGAAACTAATGAGCAAGAAGAAATCTCTGAATGCATTAGTGAGCTTAGCTGACAGCCCAGCATCTGCCCAGAAACCAACGTTGTGATTCTATATACCATTCCTCTTCTCAGAGGATAAAATACCGCTCCTGGGGGATACAGTAACACACCCCACAAAACACCTGTCAAATCGACTTTGAGAATTTAAGCTGGCATGCAGGTCAGCCGCATGGTGGACAAGGAGTCACATGATGAGGAAGGGAGAATCAGTGTGTGTGTGTGTGTGTGTGTGTGTGTGTGTGTGTGTGTAGCCCCAAATGATTTTTTTAAATGCTTAGAAAAGAGAAAGAATAAAAGGAAAAGTTGTGTTTTTCTGAGTAATCCAGAAAAGCGGGGCAGACTTTTAAAAAAGCTGTGTGGCTGCGGTTCTGTCAGCCACTGCCCCACTTAACGTTTGAATGGGAGGGTTCAGATGACACAGCCCCTGAAGCTGTGAAGTTTCCATCAAGCTTCTCAGTAATATCAAAGGTCTTCGTTGACTAAATAGAATAATTCTTACCCCGTTGCCATGGTCCCCGGAGTCTAATTTTGGAGCAATTACAAATATTTGCTGGCTGGATCTTCACAGGTCCGAGTTCCTCTCAGCTCAGATGTCTTTTGGTGACATCATTAATGAGTTGCTAGAGGGAGGGGACACTAGGGACCAGGTCATGGATTCTCCATAACAATCCCATACAGCTGCAAGTTTTCTCTAATCTCAAAGGTAGGACAAAGAGTCTTTCAAGCTCCCCAGTCTCATAACCTCTAGGAGACATTCTCCAATGTCAGGTCCATGGTATTTGCAAAGCCCACTCACAGACTCTCCACCACATAGAAAAGACAGATGTCCTCAGCAACAGCACAGAGTCACTGAACTTGGGGTCACCCTTTATTGTTGGAGTACACTGATCCCTGTATTCCAAGTCAGAAGTTCCCCAGGCTCCATAACCATTCTTGATTGTCCTGAAGGGAGATTACTAATTGACCTCCTGAGAGTAGTGTTCTTGCTTGTCATAGACAGAAAATTACAAAGCCCCACAGAGGACACTGGCGTCCACTGCATACCTTCAGTGCAAAGGACTGCAAGAGGGTTTTTCTAAGACAGATTACTCCAAGAGCTGGCATCTCAGTGCGCTTATGGTGGGATGTGGTGTATAAACAATGATGCTCAGAACCCTTTCCTGGGATACAGTTAGTTGTATAAAGCCAGGATTACCATGAAGAGTCAGGGTTAAGTGTCCCATGGCTCTGGTCATTTGCTATGCCCCTTCTGCTTCCCAGTAAACCTCTCCTCAGGACCTTTCTTTCGCCTTCCCCATCAGTGCTTTGCATTGGGATCAGTGGCCATTTTTACCTAATATTCTCTGCTTAGCAGCGCCCCCACCTTCTCTCTTTCCCTTCAACTTCCAAACTATAGGTAAACACATGCACAGCCGTCCTGACAACCTCCTCTCCCATCTCCAAGTTCTTTCCTGCATCCCGGGCAGCACTTATCCCTACCTGTCCCACCCTTCTTTCACCTAGCTCTACTCCCCCATCCTCTCTCCTCGCCTTCTTTTTTGCTTTCCTCCATATCCTATTCTGACACACACACACACACTGTTCTTTCCATGGGGAGATGAAGATAGCTGGATTGGCATGACAGTGGCTCATGGGAGACAGGAATGAGGAAGGACTTCAGCCTAGGGCTTGGTCATGTAGTTTAGCTGATAGAGGGCATGCACTGAATTCTGGATTCAACCCAAGCACCACATGAGACCAGTTGTGGTGGCTCATGCCTATAATCCCAGCACTCAGGAGGTACAGACAGGAGGATCAGACATTCAAGTTCATCCTTGGTTTTGTGGTGATTTGAAGACCAGACTTGGATGCATGAGACACTATGTTTTGCTTTTGTTTTTGTAAAACAAGCAATCTTATTTCTAGTTAAATTGGTACCCAACACTATTCAGCATCAGTGTCTAGGAAGCAGACTCCTGGTCTAAGAGAGGCCCCCAATAACCTAGATTACAGGTAAAAGGTGCAGCAAAGGTAAAAAGGTGAGGCAGAGGCAGGCTGATCAAGGAACAAAACTAGACAGACAGGTTGGTTACTCTGAAGCATAGCAACATGCCCCAGGGGACTCTGGGGTATGATTATCACTCAGACTTGCCTTTCCCTGAAACAGAGGGCACCCTTTCATCCCCTAGATCTGCAAGCGGCTCAGGAGGATGAAACAAATTCTACTGGTGGTTTTTATATAAAGAGGCTTCCATAGGCAAAGGTCCATTTCAGAAGACATGGCTGAGAGCCAAGAGGAGTATGAAGGAGCCTGTTTGGAAGCGTGGGGGGAGGGGGGCTCACCAAAAGCTCAAGTACCATTCCTTGAAGTGTCTCCTGCAGAAGCACTGGGTTCCCCATTCCAAATCCCACAAGCACCAACTCAATTCTAGAAAGAAAGAATTCCTCTTCTGTTGTCAATGCAATCCCACTGTGTGTATCTCCATTAATTAATCCTACTGTGTGTATTTCCATGAATTTCCCCTATTGTTTATGAGGTCCTCTTTGCAGTTGCGTGGAAAATCAAAAAGATACTTGTGGGTTGCCGCAGGAAGCTGCCTGCTATGTCTGTTAACCATGTTAAAAGCTTCTTTGTAAGATAGTGACATCCCGTTCATTTTGTTGTTGTTGTTGCTGTGTGTCAGGAGAAGTGTTCCAGTTTTGTTTTGTTTTTTAAAATTCACATCAAGGAGATCTATTCTTACCCTTACTTGCTAGGCTCCTTCCTTCCCTAAATGACTATATGACTATATACCTCGGTCCACTTTTGATGTCACCACTGTCCTGAAGGCATCTCTAGGGAGCTCTCTCTCTCTCTCTCTCTCTCTCTCTCTCTCTCTCTCTCTCTCTCTCTCTCTCTGTCTCTGTCTCTCTCTGTCTGTCTCTCTCTGTCTCTCTCCCCACCCCCAGGCATTGTCTTTTACAGAGACACTAAGACCAGTGTTCTCAACTTTCTTATTGCTGTTACCTTTTAATACAGTTCCTCATGTTATGATAACCTCTAACCATAAAATTAGTTTCATTGTTACTTCATAACTGGAATTTTGGTACTATTTTGAATCATAGTATAATATCTGATGATGCAGGGTATCTGATATGTGGTCCACAAAGGGGTCAAGAATCACGGCACTAAGGCATAACTGACCAGATTTTCTTCTGGGCTATACTTTGAGTAGCCAGGTACTTAATCCTCTCTTTCTCCGGTCAGTTCTGAGAACAGCATGAAGTGATGGGACTATTATGGACAAAGCTGGACATGCAGACTGGAGTGGTGTCATGTCTTAGAGATTAAAGACTGTCCCTGAAAATTCATATTCACCCAGAAATTCAGAATGGGCCTTAGTCGGAAAGAGTCTTTTTAGATGTAATTAGTTAAGTTAAAGTGAGGCCATGCAGGATGGGCAGAAGCTTGGGTGATCTAGAACATTCTCACTGTAAGGCCTGCACCCAGCATGGCTTCCTCACAGATGTGTCAATGGAGCACCCTTCCTTTAGTCCTCCCAGCCTACATCCTGTAGCTTCTCCAGGAGATTGCACGAAATTAGGGAAGAATTGTATAAAGTTGGCTGGGAAGGGTGCCTGGATACTCAGAGGAGGGTCTCAAAACCTTCCTAAGCCTCTCCTAAGAGGGGATATCCATTAACCATCAATAAGTCCAGATCAGATTTGTTTTTCTTTTTGAAAAGGCTCAGCTGAATTCATGAAGATCATGGTAGTTTGCCTCATAAGATAATCCTGTATAACAGTGTATCTATCTGTCTGCCTGTCTATCTATCTATCTATCTATCTATCTATCTATCTATCTATCTATTTATCTATATTAGGATATATGTATTATGTCCATATGTATTTATATATACATATATGTGTCTATATGCACATATCTACATACATACACAACATGGAGATGATAGCAGGTGAATCAAAAAAACACAATAATATATATCTATAAAACTGTCCTAACAAAAAGTTAAAACATGCAATTTAAAAACAAATATAAAATATAATTCATGGGGCGACCTCCACCACTTACAGCACTGAAGGTTGTACATGCCTAGTCAGCTAGCTTAACCTTTTCTGGATGTTTTTCAGTGTAACTTTTCCCTTTATCAATGAAAGCTGAACAGCACTGTGGGTTAACAGAGCAGCTTAAGATAATTTCAGGGTCTTCCTGTGGGCTCACTAACTGGCAGCATCACATCATCATCTTCAGGAGAACTACCCTTTGATGGGAGGATGGCAGAGTCTACAAAACCCATGCTTCACTGCCAAGTCTTTGACTACCCCTGGGGCCCCTATGGCATCCTGAGAAAGCCTTTTCTTTACAACATTTTCCAAATCAGTGTGATTTAGGTGACCTTCACATGAAGATTGAGCTGGAATTCCCCCACATTGTCCCATGCTCTGCTCAACAAAAGGCAGGTCTTTACAGGGGGTTGGGGTACAAAATGACCTGAGTCTTTCTAAGAACAGAGAGACTGAGGCAGTCACAGGATGCTAAGGTCACAGACAGAGGTGAGGGTGGCTAATCCCAAAGAGACTGTGCTTGGGGGCAGGGGACACAGAGCCTGCCTGACTTGGCCTTCCAGACTCACATTTGAGAACTAAGGCTGAGCCACTCTACAGTGTCCCTTTTGGGATGTTCCTCTCCCATGCCCTACATCTAAAGTTCTAGCCATAGTAGGTACCTACATTGCCCCTATCTCAACTCCCCCCAGATACTCAAAAAGCAAATCCCTAAAATGTGTTCATACAAGACATACTGATCTCTATAGATGTTCCTATCCAGAGAAGGAGCCACTTTGAGATAATGATTCCATTTCCTCCTACCTGAGATGGCCATTGCTCTCATTCTTGAGTCTCTCAAGAGGACAGTGGGACTTAAGGAGACACAGAAACAAAGCCCAAAGAAAAAAATTAGGGACACAGGACCCTGCCTACAAGTGTATACATGAGGAAAGTGAGAAAAAGCAGTCTTTAATTCTACCAATTTCTTCATACTTGGTGGTTCCTCTCTTTAAGAGGCTACTATCACCAGATCTGGCATGGTGGCATGCTCCCCTAATGTTAGGAAACAGGTGCAGGAGAGTGGCTGCTCATTGGAAGCTAGCCTCATCTACATAGAATGACCCTGTCCCCCCAAATACAAAGAAAATACATCATTACAGATATTAGTACCTCAGAGAGCAAGTTAGACACAAGAATTAAATAGCAAATATATTCCAATGTTTCAGCATATAGCCCTGAAAATAAAAAGCGTACTGTATCCTACATACACACATGTCTGGCGTCTGGAACAGGATCCCAAATCTCAGGTTCTCCCTGCTTCAGCTTGCTGCTTCTTGTAGCCTCATGCCCAGGTAAGAGAGCTAAAGTCTACTTCCATTTCTATATATACTTTCAAAGGAGCCAGTCCAGAGTTGGGCAGTGGTGGTACAAGCCTTTAATCCTAGCACTTGGGAGGAAGAGGCAGGCAGATTTCTGAGTTTGAGGACACTTGGGGCACAGGCAGCATGCCTCCTTTTGAGGGTAGTTCAGAGAGTTTCCTTAGTGCATAAATGACAGAGAGAGTTTTTGAAATGTTGAGTTCCTTCTATCCACAGATCTCCAAGCTCTTCACCACCTTGCTCTAAGGAAAACACACAGTTGCAGAAGCCCCCTTTGCTTCCAAGGGAGTTTGAAAGTCGGCAGCCTCTCTTTTCTGAACAGAGGGCTGGACTAAGGTGCTTAGGAGAAAGAAAAAGTTGATGGAAACTCAAGCCAGAGGCTTTGCAAGAGGGAAATCTTGAAAAGTTTTGCTTATTTCTTTCCTCTCCTCCAGCAAAGCACAAAGGTTTCACTTCCTGTAGGAAGGTAGCATTGATTTTTTTTTGTTCCTACCATTTTAAACACATGGTGTTCAGGTTCAGGGAAATAAAAGGATCACAAGCCTGCATCCAAAGGGTGCCTGAGTGTTTCCTGTCCTCATGAGAGGCACAGCTATACCTGGCCTCTGGACTGAGACTGGCTATCAGCTGGTGCCCTCATTTCTTACTTTTGCCTCTGAAGCTGGAAGTAGGCAGCATCAGGAGAGCTCTGCCTGCTCCTAATCAGCCTTCTCCTTTCCCTATGAACGGAAAAGGGATGGTCCTTAGTTTGGGGACACAGCCCCACAGGTTTACAGCCCCAGGCTGCACTCAAGAACAGAATGAAAAGATACTCCTTCTAGGCCAGGCCTATGGACAGGGCTCTGGGGCTGCATTCTTAGCTCCAAAGTGATTCACATGTGTTCTTTCCTTCTTACCACATCAACACAGCGCAACCAGTGGGCCAGAATGTCTTATCTGGTTCGTCTTCTCACTGTTGAATTGAGTTAATGGTCATGTTTATATGCTTCTGTCAAATTACAAATAAATAAATAAATAAATGCCACTTGCAGTTTCACAGATGGAGACACGGAGGTATAGAGGTGTGAGATTGCTCCCATCTGGTCACACAGCAAAGACCAATTGATTCTGTAGTGTCTGTACAGTTTCTAAATCCCCCTAGAAGGTACAGGTACCCCCTCTTTCCTTCTGTATAAGTGGAGATGAGAAAAATAGCACTGATCATCAAGAGTGAAAGGATACATGAGGTTTAACTCTACAGTGATGCAACGGGAAGCCAAAGCCTTCCGGGGATCACTGGCCACTACCACAAGCTGGAAGAAGAAAAGATGGGTCCTCTGCTGGAGTCTCCTTGAGTTCAGCTATCTGGCATCAGAAATGTGGAAGAATAAATTCCTGCTATTTTAAGCTCCCCTGTCTGTGCTCATTTATCAAGGAGACCCTAGGAAAATATTAAGAAACTTTATTCCTTTCTACCAGAGTGTTACTGTCACCACCTTAATGACCCTCATTCCACAGGGCACCAGATTGGGACCTAGGACTGGGACCACAGAGCAGCTCCCCCTGCTGGAAGAGATAGGCGAGTCGGGAATTGTTCTGTTAAAGATCATGCCCTCCACTTGGACATACCCAGCGTTGACTGGTTTGGGTTCCATCCAGACTTTTTAAAAGCCTCTTTTACAAGTACACGCACATTTGTGCTTTTTGATGCTTTCCCAAGCTTTCTCCAGCTTGTGTAATGTGGACTTCTCCCCAGGGATATATTTCAAGAGACGGAAAGACGGAGAAATGGCGGCCCCGGAACGGTGGGTAAACATTAGTTCCTTTCATAGCCTGGCTTTCTCAGATGACGAATCTGTGGTCAGGCCCCCAAATCCCAAGGAGGCCTGCTTCAAACATTCATTTAGACCAGTCCAAAGGGTCAAGGACCTGCTATATTAAAAGTCCCTAAATGCACACAGACGATGGGACTTGCAAGCTGGCACAGACATTCCAAAAGTGGCTTGGGGGTAGGCAGTGGTCATTTCAAATTTATTTTTTAGCCAAGACAGGGTTTCCAAACTGGCCTGTGTTTCAACTCTTCACCATGGTCCTCCCCCATCCCTGCCCTTTGTCTTCTTATATAAGATAGAAATTTAAAAATCAGTTTATGGGTTCATTGGTGGTATCTCCCAAGTCAAAATGGCAGGAAAATAAAAGCCAGGAGGTTTGGCTTTGGTGGAGCTTACCCAAAGTCTAGATTGTGCAAAAGAAGAATCTCAGCATGAACTCAGGTCTGCTGAAGGGCTCTTGTGTGATATAGTCTCAAAGGAGAAAGAAGGAAGAAGCAGAGTGAAGGGAGGAGGAGGAGCAGGAGGAGGAGGAAGAGGGAGAGAGAGGGAGAGAGAAAGAGAGAAGGGGAGAGGTAGAGGAAGAGAGAGAGAAAAAGAGAGGGGGGAGAGGGAGAGGGAGAGAAGGGGAGAGGGAAAGGGAGAGAGAGAAAAAGAGGGGAGAGGGAGAGGGAGAGACTAGAAGGAGAGACATGGGGCACCAACCTTATATCAATATCAATAACTCAAGGCAACGAATACAGTCCCATGTTAACAACCTTAATTACCCAAAGAACAAAGCCTTCATGATCTATCTGCCTCTCATTAAATCCTATTACTTAACCCTGTTGCACTGGGAATTTAGCCCTAACTCCTGATTTTGGGGGACAGGGGGGCATCAAGCCAGTGTACTCTCCTTAGTGCATTGGAAAGGAACGGCTGTTAACACAGTTCAGTGACACCCAAATGGAGCTCTGACTTCCAAAAATAGAATAAAGCAGGGCTGAGAAGATGGCCCAGTGGGCAAAACACTTGTTGCACTAGCATGAAGAACTAAACTTGGGTCCCCAGAATCCATGGGAAAATCTGGATATGGTGGTTCTTGCTCTAGCACAGGAAGAGATGAAACACCTGGGTCCCCAGTGCTCAGTGGTCAGTCCATGGTGAGCATCAGGTTCAGTGAAAATTCCTGTCTCAAACAAGTGAGATGAAGAAAAATTGACATCAATTTTTGGCCTCCACATGTGCATGCATGCAGGGGCACACACCACAGACACATACACACACACACATATACACACTGATATATACATAGACACATACAGACACGTGCACATGCACACACACACACACATGCACACTGTAAAGAACTAAGTTGTATCTTTTTGAGCCATCAAATACATTCTGTTAATTTGTCCAGAAAGAAGACTCATCATCATGGAAGACTCGGATGCAGAGTCCCATGTTGCTTGTGAGACGGTCAGGATGACTCTTGCCTTTCCCAGCACGGTGTGTGGATAGATGCTGGGGTCTTTGCAGAAGCCAGTGAGTTGTGTTGTACCCTCACCAGGGGTTAGGACAGTAGCAAGTTTCCAAGGAGTTGAGAAGAGGATTTGAGGATCTGAATGTCTGAGTAAATGAATATTATGACCCTCCACAACCAACACCAGCATACAAGAGTTCCTACTCGGAGTGGATTTTGACATTTTACTGCCAGTAAATCCAGAACACTGATATTTAAAATCTGTCATATTTCTTACATTTATGTTTGTTGACTTAGGCCTTTGAAACATTTTGGGTTACATGAAACTCAGGAGGAAAGAGGGGCCTGAAATAACCAAAGCTCAGAGCCTCTGATCAGACATTGGCAGGAAATCAATGGCAGGAGTTGGCCAATAAACAGCAAGGCCAAAAGAAGGAAATCAGAGGGAGACAGCAAGCAAAAACTAGCCTGGGTTACAGGAGACTTTGTTGTAAACACACACACACACACACACACACACACACACACTCATACACATAAACACACACAGACACACTCATACACACACACAAACACATACATACATACACGCAAATTAAATAAGATATAAACAGATGAACAATTAAGAGGTAAAAATATGTGAATGAATGATACACTATTTGGCAGAATGAATGAATGATTTAACACTAAGCCACAGGTTTTCATGTATTTGTGGCTACCCTGATGCTATAACCTTCCCATGTCTACCCCAGACTCCGGAAGTTCTATGGTGGGTGAGGCTACGTGGTCACAGGTGACAAATGTCCTACTTGGAACAGTGCTGTGGTCTGGTCCTTATTGAGGTGGTGTGATAAGCATCTCGTTCCACTGAAGCAGTTGGCAATGGGAATGCACACACCAGGCCTCAGGGAGTGGTGGGTTGCAGGGAGCTGGCTGACACTCCCATTCTCTGTCTGTTACTCTTGGGCTGGGACGCAAGGGGACTTAGGTTTCTGCCCCGTTTCATGTGGCGCCTTTTAGAATCGGAATCCACTTGAAGTGGTTTGGGCTTCTCTGCTTCCCGCCTGGTGTTTGCTGCAGAGAAACACCTACAAACGCACACTGTGCTGCTCAACGCCTCTGTCCCTGGGTGAGTTCAGAAGAGCCCCACAGGCCACATCAAGATGAACATCTGTCACCAGAGACGCCCCGGTGGGGCCCTGCCTGCCACTCACTCAAAAGGGTTTTCTTTTACCCCCATTAAACACCCTCTCCAACACTGGCTCACACGTGTTCCCTGTCTGGGAAGAACAAGCCACCCTTGTTTGACTGAAAAGACTAGTTTTGGGCTGTTGAAAGGAAGAATAATCTGTGCTTGATTTTACATCCCATATGGACCCTTATTTTACCCTTGCAGTCAGTGTCTCCATCCTACCCGTGATGGTGACAACCTGGTCACCTTCCTGGAACTTACCTACAAAACAGAGGAAGTTCTTTTGCTAGCCATCTTTTTCCCTGGGATCTCCCTAAAAGCTTCTTAACTCCACTATGGACAACATTATGAAAGGAAAGCCATCCTGCTGGCTTAAGAAGGGAGACTGCTGTATATCTGTCTCAAGCAAGATCCCCAGAGATGTCCCATCAGCTTCAGGTGTATGATTGGAAATGACTTACTGACCTGAACCAGCCAGATGTATATTTATTGATGGTTCCTTACCAATATTAATGATGCATTTTGATCAATATCAGCAGACTGGTGTGTGAGTAAGAAAACCCACAATTGGACATCATTTTAATGCTGCAGTTATTCAGGCTGTGACCACTGCTGACATCTACCTAGTTAGGGAGAGCAAAAGACTGTGAGGAGAAGACAAGTTCATTTTCATGGTTTACAGCTCAGAGAATTGTTTGCTGACATGTTCAGCGTGACTGGACACTTCTGTTGCATCAGAGCGCCTTGTTTACATACTCTGAGATGTAAAGGCATGTATGTGCTTGTGGGACGGTGTCTTAAAAATGTCATGGAACAGTTGCTGTTGAGACTATAGGACTTCTGACGTCTCTACTCCCATATTTTTAAGTGAAGAAGCAAGGACCTGGGGCTCTGATATGATTTTTCCCTTCACTGCCTAGCTTTTACCCCAGTGTGTGTGTTGGGGGGTGAAGGGAGCTGCTGGGGGTGGGACTGATCTAGAACCTTCCAAGTCATACTCTTTAAAGTCACCAAGGAATAGCAGAAGGTCTCCTTGCAAGCCACCAAGAACCCCCTTTCATGTTTCTCTAACCCCACCACTAATACATTGGTTCTTGAGAGCGGCTGAGCTGTGGAGCTTCTGTACCTAAATATAGAAATATGCCCAGAAGAAGTCAACGCCCACCTGATGCAATGGAAGGACTATAGTAAAACCCTTCCCTCTGGGGATGGCCTACAAAAGACTGGCAGGAGCACTGCTAATTCTCAGCCCCCTTCTTTTTAGAAAAGGAAACTAAGACCTCAAGTAGGTACTGTTTGCCCGAAGGCCGTAAGACTCAGAATGCTTATCTCCTCTTCTGTTCTTGTTTTATACCGTATTTTCTTCTCTGTCCTGAGCAGATCTCTGGCTAGAAGGCCTTCCCCGGTACTTCTTACTCTCAAGAACTATGTTACACACCCTTTCTTTCTAACTCTAATCATTTCAAGAAAAAGTTCCTGGTAGCCCTCAAGGGCACACAGTGTGTACTGGCTCAGGAAGAGTCCTTCTTGTCAAGGGCTTCCTCGAGCCATTCTATCCTGACTGCTCAGTCATCCCCTGGTCTCCATATTTCTATAGCTTTGAGTCTCCAATGAGTTTACAATACTGGAGAGACGTGGCCTAGGGACTTGAATTCCTATGCGTACGTGGTGGGTTGTAGGACTCCACAAGCCCCTTGGAGCTGTGCCGTTTCTTTCCACTTAAAAAAGATTGAAGAGGTAGGGCTTATCTCTCAAGTTTTGTTTCTGGATTTAAGAGGGTACTAGAAGCCAGCAAGCCCTTGGCACAGCCATCAGCTTGGGCAGAACTTCTTCAGAGGTTGCCTTACAAAATAGAAACTAGGTCCATGGAGGTCTGAGGTGGTCACATCCCTTCACTTCCCTGCTTATGCGGCTGCCCCACACCCTACAGAGGCAATTTGCATGAAAGGAAGTCTGAGAGGCAGGGACATCCCCCAGCCTTCAAGTCACAGGCCACAGAGAAGGAAGATGAGGCAAATCTAGAGTGAGTCTCATTCCATCCTAGCCCCCGAAGTTCACTGGGGTTTCAAAATGGCCACATTCTACCCCCCATGACCTTATTTCTACATGAGGGAACCTCAGGTTGTCATTTCATCACAACTTGGTCTTAGATTGGGGGGAGGGGGAAAGAGACTAGTAACCAAAGTAGGATATTGGCTCACTTGGGATGGTAGCTAGGTTCAGTCCCACCCCGATCATCTCCCATTTCATTGCCACTTACGATAGAGAGAGAAACAGATAGGAAGTGAGACTCCCCAGGGGAATTGCCAGGGGTCCCTCAGAAGGGCTTCGTGCCATAGCAACCCATCTGTAAGACAGAACAAAATCAAGTTTGAACAATAGAATATAGGAAATGAGATAAGGAAGAGGCAAGACTCCCTCAGGTGCCAAGAATCACTGGACCAATGCTGTTAGAAGCCATTCCATCACCAGACAGACCCCAGTCTTGCCCCTTTCACCCATTCCGTTCTGAGTTCTGATTCTATACTGTAAGGCAAGTGTGGTAGGTTTGGTCTAATGTTTGTATTATGTTAATCTGGGTCCCCAAAATTATGCAAGAATCAGCACATCTGTATGTAAGACACTGAGGGAACCCTGCCCCCAGTTGGTTTTGAATGGTAAATAAAGTTGTCAGCAGCCAGTGGCTGGGCAGAGAGACAGAGGTGGGACTTTTAGGATTCCCAGACAAAGGACCAAGGAAGGAAGGGAGAGATCTGCCAAGATGGGTGAAGGAGAGCCAAGATGCCATGCCTGAGAAGTGTGGGACAGAGATGTAGGAGCCAGGGGTCATGGCCCAAGAGGGCTACTAGTCTGGGTCAAGGGCAGCAAAGATGGAATATAGATTTTAGTGAGTAATAACTCAGGAATATCGAAGGGGAATGCAATAGCCACAAGGGAGTTAGGAAATGGCCCAGCCATTGAGCTGTTTAGGCTTATCAAAGTATAAAGGGTGTGTGTGTGTGTGTGTGTGTGTGTGTGTGTGTGTGTGTGTGTGTGCCCGAGTATTTCATTCGGGAACCAAGAACATGGGGGGTGGGTAGTGAGGAGCACTGCCATTGGGATCAATTTGAGTAGCATTCATTGGGTAGTGCTACAGGCAAGCAACCTGGACAACTCGGGCAGTGAGTAGTTACTATGGGCACTTGACAGGCTCCACAACGAGAGGAAAATAAAGACACTTTCCATAAAGATTTGGACAAGAGAAAGACAGAAACATAAGAAAAATAATGTATCAATCAAATGCCTCCAGGGCTTTTTAAAAAAAATCTCCTTTAAGTATCACAAGTATCCTAAGAAGTCTCATTTATTAAGAAGAGAAAGAGGTAGAAGGGTGAAACCCATCCAAGCACAGAGGAAGAACTCCATCCTAGAGTCTGATGATGTTTTGTGTTTGGAGGTGGGGTAGGGAGAAAGAGACTATCTCAGGAGCTAACAGCACATTGGAGATTCATTTCTTCTACTGGTTCTCCTTTGAAACTCATGAAAATTCATGCCTGCCCTCACTGGGCTTCCTGTTACTAACGTTCTTGTGTAGCTTGCTTTCCTTCTCCCAAAAGTACAGGTCATGGAATCATCCCAGGTATCTTGGTTCACCCACCATCTTGTTCTCTCTTCTTTAACTGAATCATCTCTCTGTTTATCATACTTTGACCCTATGGTACCTGTGCAGACAAGGGGCTGGCCACTTGCTGGCATGTGTTGCTTCCGGCCCTCGCAGAATCTTCTTTATAGATCATCTAGATGTATTTGCCTTCAGGAATATCTTGTAGGGTTGGTGCCCTTGCTGTTCTTCCCACTCCACAAATGATAAGTTTGAGGCTGAGTGGGAACATGAAAACCGCAGAGTGATGCAGTAGACAGTGGAAGATTCTAGATCGGAGCAAAGCCGCTTCTAAGATCAGGCTCCAATTCCAAGCCCAGAAGGCCACCTTTCCCTCCTGACACAGAGAAGAAACCCACAATTCACAGAGTGAAGGGACTTAATTTCTGCCACTGCCTGAGCAGCTCATGTCCATACTCCCTGGTCCTCAAGAGAGTGAGCAATGCCAGATGAATCCACTAGTGGCCACTATGTTTCCTTTGGGATTTATCATCTGGCTCGAAATAGTCAGGATGTCAGGTGAGAGTTAAGAGACCCAATTCTCCTCAAAGAGAGACCACCATGGCTTGGTGTCAGCAGAACGGCACGATTTGTAATGAAGTCACCATTTCTCTCATAAGCTGGAGAGCCACCCGGCACACACTTCAGATTCCCCAAAGTGGGCAAGTAGTACCTGATCTTGCCCCGTTGCTCTCCAGACCATTGCACTCTGGGACTCAGTGCCATGCCTTCAGACAACTACACTCCCATAGGAATCTTTCTCTTTGAATCTCAGCACAAGACAGATGAAGGAGTTAAATGGGTCATTTAATCCCATTTGGTAGGAGAAGAAGCAGAACCTCACCAAGTTTAAGGAGATTTCTGTCACTTCTACATCATAGCACAGAGACAGCAGTGTCTCCCATCTTCTCTTATTCAACTGGCTGATTGGTCATATTTTAAGCTGTCCTCGTGTCTCTATGGGGATTGTCCCTCTATGGGGATTGTCCCTCTCAGTACTTGGCCCACCAAGAACAAGTTAAAAGCAACATGCAAAAGACCCATCTCTTAGTGTCTTTTCAGAAACCGTCTCTTACTCTATTCACTCCTATACCTCTCACACATCTAGAGAACCCAAACCTTACATGTTACCTTCTTTTTGGCCGCTGTGTGATGTCCAGGAACAGTATGACCATACCTAGGCTATTGTCAATCCCAGCTTGATCTCCACCATTGTCATGGTGGATCTAGCCAGTGACCCTCCACACTTAAAATAATAAATAGCAGCTGCTTGCCCAGCTGAATCTTCTTGAGCAGAATCCTCGGATCCACGCATCATGACCTGTCATTGAGTGAAGTAAATCTTTCCTCTTTAAGCTCTTGAGATGGCAAGGATTGACTGACCCATACTGACCATGCAATGAGTTACAATGGTGGAGTCTTTTATTTCCATGGGGATTCACATTGTAGTTATAGAGACAGCGTTGTGACCAATCATTTCAACTCACGAGTGTAGTACTCATGTTCACTGAGGGCCACCATGTGCTCTCCTGTGCTCTAATCCAGAAATGTGTCGCTGCTCAGGAACCAAAACAAACAAACAAAACAAAACACAACAAAAACAACAAAAAAGTGTCATCCTTGCAATTTCCTGTGGATAGTTCTATTTCCTCCCAACAACATTAACATTATAACATCATTAGCTTGTACCATTCTCACCAAGCATAACAGTATCATTCAATAGCATCAGAAATTGGTGCTCAGCCACAGGATGGGTCTCAAATAGTACCGGTTATTGGTTAGCCATCTTAATTCTTTTTGCTGTTTTTTTTTTTTTTTTTTTTTTAATTGGGTCTTTAAGTTTCAGTTTTGTTTATTTTCATTCACTCTTTAGGATAGCATATAAAATTGAAAAGTTAACTATTATATACAATAGTTCAAAGTTCAACGTTATAGGTGATCCAGATCGTACACAGAGAATTTTTCCTTAGGAACAACCCTCGTCCATTTGTCCCCTGCAATCTCCCCTTCTCTCTGCTCCCCCAACCCCAGCTCATTGTCACCAAAGACACTCTGGCCTCTTTGGGTACTCATTCCATGTCTCTGATAATCTAGTCCTCAACTCCCCTCTATGAAGCTGTTTATTCTAGACACATTGACAACTTGTATCCCTTAGGGTCACTGAACTGATGGGTCAAGATTAGAGAGCTGGTTGACTGAAGACAGAAGAGTCTGAAAGCTCACTCATTTCTATGTCCAAGTGCAGGAAGGCAAGACCCAGGTGACCATATCACAATACTTCACAGGGGGACCAATAGATGCGTAGTGGGATGATGATATTCAGAAATAAATTCTGGCCATTTACAACTACTATATATTTGGCCATTTTATTTTATTTATTATTATTATTATTATTATTATTATTATTATTATTGTTTTGTTGTTGTTGTTTTGTTTTTTCAAGACAGGCTTTCTCTGTATATCCCTGGCTGTCCTGGAACTCACTCTGTAGACCAGGCTGGCCTCGAACTCAGAAATCTGCCTGCCTCTGCCTCCCAAGTGCTGGGATTAAAAGCGTGCACCACCATTGCCCGGCCAGCCATTTTATTTTTAAAGAGGTAGAATTTTATTTATTTTGGCAATGGAGTTTGTGTGTGTGTGTGTGTGTGTGTGTGTGTGTGTGTGTGTGTGTAATTTGAATGACACTCATCATTATCCACACACTAGACCCTTTGACTCCCTTGTTCTTGGTGGCACATTAGGAAATTTACTGAAGTAGAAAGAGACAAACTCAATCTTAAAGTCAGGCTTTTGAAAGAACTTCCTCAAAAGTCAACTTCAATGGAAGACCAAAGATTAGTCATAGGCAAATTCTGGTTCCCACAGCTTCCCTTCCTCAAAGTTTCCCCATTGACCCTACAAGCCTATGAATAGTATGGGAGGGAAGGAACTGGTGGTCAGAACATGAATGAAGCAATGGTCTCTATCTTCAAAAAAGCTTAAGGCATGGTCCTGATGGAAGATCTTCCTGGAGTAACCACAGACTGGGGACATGATTCAGTTGCTAAAGTGTTTGTCTTGTACCCAAGGAGCTGGGTTTTATCGCTACCATCCATGTTAAAAATGACAGGCATAGTAGCTAACACTCATAATCTCAACACTGGGGAAGGGAAGGCAGAAGGATCCTTGGGAATAGAAATTATTGTCCTCACTAACAACAAATTCCATACCAGTGAGAGACCCCTCCTCAAAGAAATGATTTAGACTTCTGAGGAATGACACCTGAGATTAATCTTTGACCTCTACATGTATGCACGGGTCTGCACCAGCATATACACATGCATCTGTGCATGCATGAACACACACATGTACTGCTGCACACAAAGAAAGGGCATGGCTTAAAATTGCTTTGACACAATACGGGGTTAAAGAGTGAAACATGGACAAAGGGTTCAGTTACCTCAGGCTCTGAGGCCACTGGGATGTACAAGGGCAAGCAGCTGTTGCTACTTCCTCTGCCACTGGCCATACACTAAGGTTGTTCAAGCAATCAATTTGCTTGATTTTCTTTGACCTTTGGACTGAGATTGAAAGCCAGGCTTCAGGGTGTAGCCTTGCTGTTTATTGCTCTAAGGTCTTAATCCTCCAAGATTCAACTTTCTTTTCAGTTCTCTTGGTTCTCTTCTACCCAAGTGTGGCTGGGGTGTCTAGCTTGCCTATGGGTGAGCACAGAACTCTTGTCACATGCAAAGCTCATGTGTAGGCATCGTTTTGCTGACTGAAACACGCATCTAGGTACCAGAGTCCATCATTCAGGAGACCAGATGGACTAAGAGGTATGGCGGCACGTAGAAATGACACTAGTACCCCAAGCTGTGCGCACATGAAATCACCTGCTGACTGTTTTGCATGCTATCAGGGAGATCAGACACAAGGTTCTAGTTGCCTGGCAATGAACCCCCAGGAAGCTACACACTAAGCTTAAGGGAAAATGAGTTAAAAGTAAGGGTTCTGACCCTCTCCACAGCCAAACACAAAACAACAGGCTCAAAACCCCTTGGTTTAAAGTGCAGCACAGACAAAATGACCAAGATTAGCTTAAGGAAGAAGAAGAAGAAGAAAAAAAAATAAACCCACAAAAACAGAATAGAGAGTAAGAAGCCACAAGGCCCACAAGGAAACACTAATTGGCACAAAGCAACAGAGTTAGATTTCAGAACTGCACTGTCTAAGCCCTGTCTGTGTAGGGAGAAAGATTATGACCCAAACTCTAAACATGCCTAGATCTTTTAAAGAAGAGAAGAAATAACATCTTCTTTAAAATAGCCAGACGTGAGGCTGGAGATACGGCTGGGTCAGGAAAGTGCTTACTGAGCAAGTGTAAAGACATGAGTTCAGATCCTCAGCCCCCAAATAACAACTCTTAATAGGTAAACTCCAGTTACACAGAGAGATCCTATCTCAAAAAAAAAAAAAAAATACCAAAAGCAATTAATGAAAACACCTTATACATACACTTAAAAAAAAACATCGTATACTCATATTCAAAAATAACTAGACAAAGAAAGGACATTGTATCGTTCTACCGTGTTGCTATTTCTAACTAGAGACTGCCAGTCATTCGTTTGGTTTGGAAGTGACAGAGATTAAGCCTTAGACATAATATGCAACTATTTTATCAGCTAAGCAGCATCCCCAGCCCCCTTTGTGCTCAACCTTATCCCTGCCTTGAGTTCACCCATAAGCTGACTGTGTTCGAAGATCAAAATGCCTACAGGTGAGACGGTTTAATGTCTCAGTCATGGATCTGAGGTGTGACTACGGGCTTAATTATCAGCTCCTGGACCCCTCTATGTACACTATGGCTATGAGCTCACTGTGTAACCGTGTTGGTTACCTTTGCTTTTGCCTTGACCAAAGCATCTGACGGAAACAAGGGAATGAGGACTCCTTTGAGCACACAGTTTCAAAGAGCTTCGGTCCGCCATGTTGATCAAGGGAGTCGCGCCGGTACATATTACGTCAGTAGGAGCTTGGGAAGTAGGCTGTTTTTTATCAGAATGGACCAGGAATCAGAGAGGAGGGGTAGGTAGTCATAATATATAATATATAATATACATGTTGAATAATTTGCATGAACAGTGGCCGTAGTATAAGGGAACAGAAAATAGTAGTGTTCTGAGGGTTAATGGCCACTTCTTAGTCATCTTTGAAGGAACCTGCATGTGGAGACTGGTTTGTTCTTTGATAGTCCCAGAAAAACACACATTGTAAGAGCACAGGAACGGGCATGATTACTTTCCTTCTTCCAATAAAATTTATTCACCACCACCAATGCCCATTTCCTAATCTCCACAGGGATCTCACTCTGGGAGAGGCATGGGCTGAGGCTTATCCCCAACAGGGAAGTTCTGGGTAACACTTCTTCCTGGAGCATTCTGGCAAACTGCCATGTTACCAGTAGATCTTTTCTACACAAGTAAACAGTAAGGCATCTGTGGTCCTACCTTCAGTTTTCCACTTCATTTGCAAGCTCTGCTTCCTTTGCTGGCTCTGCCTCGTGGCAGTGAGACAGTCACCAGCCTCCTATATCACCTTTGTGCATCCCATCCCTCTGCCTGGAGCACCCTTCCTGGGGGTTGAACGACAGATTTCTGCCTGAGGCCCTTGACCTACCAGATCTTGTCTTGGGGCTCTCTCACCAGGTCTAGAGCTTTTAGCCACAAAAAAAGTCCCAAAATATTTCTCCCCCCATTCTCATGCCCTTGGTCTACATTTCCTATTACTTTAGGCACAGAGCCCAGAGATCTATTTTCGATAAAATGCAAGACCATGGCTGTTAGAATGCAAGTTTCAAATGTGGATAAATCCGGCTAGAGAACTGAAATCACAGGCTGCTGTGGCTCAGGGTGACAGACTCAGTTTCCAATCCTGTCTCATCTGGAGAAAGGCTCATCCTGCATGGCTACAATGACAGTGACATCAAGGAACATAGGCAAAAATTCCTGACACATAAGAAGGGTTTTTCAGATGTTCTAGTCAGTCCCTGGTCTAGCCATTCTGCTCTCAGTGTGACAGCCTGGATGGAGAACACATTTCCTGTCTAAGAGGCACCCACTGAACTGGCCTAGGTCCTGATGCTCTGGGACAGGCTAGCCACCCAAATTCCTTCAGGATGCCCCCTGCTGCAGACACACTGAGCAGCCCCTAGAAAGGCCAGACAGACAATTTCAAAAAAGCATGAGCCCTCTGCTAACTCTCTCTCCTGCTAGGACCAAGGCTGACTGTGGCTGTCTGCAACCTCCACCATAGCTTCCCATCAACAAGGCTGAAGTCCAATGGTGATTAACACAAAGGTCCAAAATTGTCTGCCAGCCCAATTCTGTTTCAGAAATGCATTCGTTCTACAATGCTACTAAAGAGTTAACAGAAGTGGACTCCATGTATCCTACCTGAGCATCTGTATGAGCTTCAGGTGGACCTTTCTTTAAGGTTCAGTACAGAGCATTGTACTTCACAGTTAGTAACTATTGCATGAGGAAATGAATAAGTGTGAGTGTGTGTGTGTGTGTGTGTGTGTGTGTAGATGACTGAATCTACATTATCATCTTCATACACCTGGGGGCTTCATGAGTACTGTCTCAGGGGGAAGGAAAGAGACACTGTACAGGACATGTTGTGGTTTGAATGGGAAATACCATCCCCATAGGTTTGTGTATTTGAACATGTCTTCCCCAGTTGATGGCACAGTTTGAGGAGGTAATGGAACCTTTATGAATTGGAACCTTGCTGGAGGAAGGACATCACCAAAGGGCAAGGCTTGAGGGTCCATAACCTCAGCTCCCTTTATTCCACAACTCCAAGCTTCCTCCCAACATCCCTTCCCTCAAGCTCAGTGCCCTCTGTCTGAACTGTCAACACAGCTCCCATATCTTCTCTCTGACCCTAACACCAGCCTGTCGCCAGCCTAACACTAGTCATCTTTCCAGAAGGCCTGTTTGGTCATGTTGCTTTTCAGTGTGCCATTTTCACCTGGACTGTAGACTTTGCTGTAGGAACCAGAAGTGCCAGTGAGATAGCTCAATGGGTAATGGTGTTTGCTGCCTAGCAGGAGGATTCAAGTTCAATCCTGGGTCCCACATAATTGAAGGAAAGAGCCCTCTCCCACAAGTTGTCATGCTACTACCATATATGTCATTTCCCGTGCCAAGCAATAATACCCATGTTGTCACAGATAGGTCCAATATGCATTCTCGAGTACTGCCATTAAGATAAAGACCAAACACATATGTGGTCCCATGTCTTTGCCCCCCCACCCCCCGCCTGTAGAGCTCACTGTTTTGTGTCAAGTGGTCAACAGCACTCAGGTATTCAAGAGTGTTTTCACTGAGTGACTACTATGTGCCAAGCTTCTGTTCTCAACTGTTCTCATTGTGTACTTATCTAGTGGTAATGTGGCAATAAAGAAAAAAGATAAGGGAGTCAAGTTTATGTAACTGACATTTGATAGTACGTCTTAACAATAGCAAGGATGAATGGAAGAAGGAGTCGGAAAAGCTCCTGCATGTGCCAGTACAGTAGGTAGATCCGTGTGTCCTCTGTAGGACACTCCAGCTTGCCATAGAATATTCCCACCATGCACTGGGCAGGCTCACCTCTTCCACCTCAGTCTGAAAAGGTTACCTCTTCCATTCCCATATGTGCTTCTGCTTCTCAACTGTGTGTGTGTGTGTGTGTGTGTGTGTGTGTGTGTGTGTGTGTTTGCTTGTGTGTGTACATGTGTAGATTTCAGAGGACAATTTGTGAGAGTTGGTTCTCTCCTTATATGGTGTTGGTTCCAGGGATGATCTCAATTGGTCAGGTTGGTTGCAAGTGCATCTATCTACTGTACCACCTCACTAGTTCACCTTTATGTGTTCAAGTCTACCAGAGCTTCTCTGTTCCCTGGTCCTTACCTTATTTGAACCACATCCAGTCTTCTCTGGGTATCATTTCTGCCATTTCTGACTTCTGTCACTATGTCTCTTCTATTGTCTCATGTCTGTCTGTCCCTGTCCAGTTGTATTCTTTGGGGTTAATGTAATATTGCCCTGTATTAGCTCCTGTGTTTTCTACCTGGTGGCTTAGATGTAGGAGATTTGACCACAGTAGCCCTGAGAACCTATCAAACTTCAGAAGCCCCCGTGCTGGTGCCCAGACTGCACTGTGAGTGTTGGGGTGCATGGCTCCTGCTTCTTATCACCTCAGCATCTTTTGGACAGCATCAGCATTTTTGAAAAGATTGAAATGAATAATCCCTACACATACAAGTCATTCAGAAAGGACATACTGCCCCAGTCTTTCCCCTGAGTTACAGATGAAAACACACAGAAATGTCTCTCCTTATTGTTCAGGGACAGTGACGTGATCCAAACAGGTGACCTTTGATTACAGAATCTGCTTACCTTAATCAACTTGAAACAGCCTGTCATGGCTGGGCTGGAGAAGCTGTTTTTTTCTGGCTTCTTTCATATCTACCCACAAACCAACTCCAACATTATATGTCAACATACAGGTGCATTTAGCGGGGTCACTGCCCAGTGCTAGGCTCATCTCTTCTCACCTGGCCTTGAGATACTCAGAAGCTTGAGGGGAAATCTGAGGGAGACATATCATATGTGCCAAAGGGCTTCATCTCTCCAATGTGATCCTCCACACTGTCATCCTGTAGCCACAGTGGAGAAGACTAGTACTGCAGCTCCCAACCCTAAGACATCAACAATGTCACCCTTTGTCCAGGAAAGCAAGTTTGCATGTACAAAAATGGATCTCTGGTCTGGGAAATAATAGCCACATTCTCTCCTCATCCCACTAACCCAGCATCCAGAGATGGTTTAGTGGATACCTACAGCATGGGCCACCCAGGTCAGTACACATACGGCCCAACTTTCCACGAATTTAAAAGAAGAAAATAATCAAGCAAATGACTTTAGGTCATTTTTGTTGCTGTGATTAAAAGCCATGAGTGGGTAATTTATAAAGAAGGAAAGTTTGGAAGGTCTATGGACTTGGGGCCAACATTTTTTCAGCCTCTGGTTAGTGACTTTCTGCAGTGTGGTCAGGCATAGGGTACCATTCTATATGTCAGAGCAAACTGTAATCCTTCAATCCATTATCAGATTATTCTACCTGTGGGTCACAGTCTGCATGCTCCAACGACCACACCCCTCTTGAAGATTACACTTCCAAACACCGTTCATGTATGACTTTAGAGATAAAGTCTCCAGCAACGGATTGTGTGGAGCTGGCATTCAAGCACAGAATCACAGACCAATTGATGCTTGGAATAAGGTAAATGAGATAACTTTACAGGACGTCAGTGAAGTTCTAGGCTGATAAAACATAAAGATGGAGGGAATTCCTCCTCAAGGGTAGTAGGTGGATGGATTCAGGCATGGGGAGCAGTCTGGGAAAGGTCTCAGAGTGGAGAAGAAGGCAGGTACATAGCAGGAGCAAAAGAAGGGTGTAGCAGACTGCTATGTTGTATTTTGATGAAATGCCCAAATGCAAAACTTAACAAAGAGAAGGGGTTAGTTATGTCAGTTTACATTCAAAATAGAATGCTTGCTTTGGCTTGGCCCTCTGGTGAAGGAACTGATGGCAATGCCAGAAGGGCATGCGAGAGTGAGTGGTCATAGGAAGACTGAAAGACAAGACACACAATCTTCTTCAAGGACATGTCTCAGTAAGCTGAGAACTTCCCATAAGGCCTTGACACATAAGGTGTCATAGCGCCAACCAGTATAGCCATTCTGAGGACCAAGCATTTATCTGTGGACCTTTGGCAGGCTGCCCAGAGTATACCCAAGTCATAGTTAAAGCTAAGGGAGCTTGAGCCTAACATGGAGTGGAAAGAGACAGTCAATGAGGTGGGCAGAGCTTAGAATAAGTGACCTACGCTGGCCCTGTGGAAAACCGCTGGTAAATTTTAAATGAGATGTCACAAACAAGTATTCATTCAGGGTCAGGGGAATGCTTGTGAACACATGAAAGGAGAGAAATGGAAGCCTACAAAAACAACACCCCAGGGGATGGTTGTGGAAGGGACACTGGTACTCTTCCAGCAGAGCAGAAGGGCCCAAAAAGTCCCTGGGGACTTTGTCTTCACCTCTTCATGCTTTGTATTGGTGACTTTTCCTCTTGCTGTGACAAAGTAGCTAACCAAAGCAACTTAAAAGAGCAGAGGCTTATTTGGGTCATAGTTAAAGGGAGGTAGGCTACTATGGTGATGTAGGCATGGTACCAGGTGTGTGAGGCAGTTGGTCCTATTGCATCCATGGTGAGGAAGCAAGTGTCCTAAGAGCAGACAAGCCCAAGGACAGAAGTTAGCATGATGGGTTGACTCGGTTATAGGAGGGGAGAAAAAAATTGGGGAAAATGTTGAAAGCATGGCCAGACCCCAGACAACAGTCCCTGGATTGGTGTTGCATGAAGAGCTATTTGTTCTCCTAGAGATTCCTGTCTGAGATTCCTGGAGGTTGGAGGATGGTTGTCTCCAAGGGATCAAGGGGGTGACTACTGGAGTGTGATGTATGGATGATGGGCAGATGTATGCACAAGGACCCCCAGAGTTCCCAGACAATATAAACAACAACAAGTAAGCATACCCACCAGGAGCTTTGGCATTACTCTTCTTTCCTCGGGAACAATTTACACATGGCAGAGACACTCTGTGGTTTATGATGGCAGAGACTGAGCTTACCCAAGCAGAGCTACTGGGGTGGAGTGGGTATCTGTATATTTGTGTTCACCTGAGGATGGCACTTCATTCTCCACTTAAAATTGCAGAGCAGTGATGCCCATTGAGTTGGCATTAGAAACCAGAGCAGAATTTAGAGGAAAATACAAGGTGCTCATTACTGATACTATTGTGGCCAAACCTTCCACTGACTACATTATATATCTCTAAATCTTTAAAAAAAAAAACTGGCACCAAGAGTATGAATATGATTTTATAGTCTCCAGTTTTTCCCAACTGAAAGCATGTTTTTAGACTATTAGTGGCTGCTCTTTTTCTTTCCTTTTTCCATTTCTGTAGGGTGGTGTGTGTGTGTAGTGTGTGTGTGTGTATAGTATGTGTGTGTGTAGTGTGTGCAGTATGTATAGTATGTGTATGTAGTGTGTATGTAGTGTGTGTGTAGTGTGTATGTAGTGTGTGTATAGTGTGTGTGTGTGTGTGTGTGTGTGTGTGTGGTGTGTTCATGATTATGGAAGCCAGAGGTTAATAATAGGTTCCTCAATTGTTCTCCACCTATGTTTTTATACGGACCTTCCACCCATCGGTTCGCCTATACTAGCTAGTACACCCCAGAGATTCCTATGTCTGCTTCTCCAGCCATGAAACTATAGACAGGCATGTGCTGCCGTGACCAGCTTCTTGCATGAGGAGTAGGGATTTAAACTCAGGTTCTCACACTTGCACAGCAAGCCCTTCGCTGACTAAGACCTCTCCTCCACCCAGTTCTGTTCTTAAACTTACTAGAGCGTCTTTATTGAGCATATCTACAGTGTCTGGTTCTATTTTATGCAGACCCTCCACAGACCGACTCAGACTCAGCACCAGCAGTGCAGCAGGCTGGCATTATCATAGCACACTGAAATTTCCAGATGAGACACTGAAGCACAGTGGTACTGAGCAGATTAATGAAGTTGGACAAGTGTGACAGAGGCAGTTGTCTGGATAGCTTCTCCTTCCCTGTGACCTGCCACCCTAGGCCTAGAGTAATGTACATGTGGTGTCTTATTTGGACAGCTGGATAAAGATTCTTTGAAAATGTCCTGAGGTAGATACTCCAATGGTATCTGTATGTCTTTCCTCCTTTGGAATCATTTTCTGGAAGAAGGACAGCATAGGACTTATAATTTTATGTCAAAATAATTTTAGAGTCAGGAGAAGTACAGAAATAGCACAGAAATGTCTCAGCTCCCTGCACTGGTGATACTTTATGTAACCAAAGTATATGAGCAGGGCCACGAAATTGACAATTGGATGGTGCAATCAGCAAAAAGACAGAATCCCAGTATTACCTGGCAATACACACATACACACACACACACACACACACACACACACACACACTTTTTAAATTTCCCCTGTGTCATTTTATAATTTCTCATCACAAGTAAGAAGCACCACCAAAAAGACTGGACATGGTATGTGATCAACACAGAGACTCACAACTGGTCAAATTGCAGAGAATAAGTGACTGAGGAGTGGTAAGTGGTCAACCATCTTTCCCCCTTCCCTGGGACCAGGGAATATCACTGGAAAGGAGATGGAAGGATTGTTGAAAGCCAGAGAGTGGGGAGGATTGCTATGAAATAGTATCTCCTGGACATGACAGGACAGTTATACCCATGAACTCATAGCAGCTGCAATTGTCTGCATAAGACCTGTATAAGAGCAAGCTATCAACATGCCAACATGGATATGAAAGGAGCTTGTGAGTTTCCACACCTACCTGAGAAACTATATTTGGCAGTTGAAGGCCTCTAAAAAAGAGTTAGTCAGTTCTCTTCAGTATTGTGCCTATGGTAGATTTCCCATGCTCCAGTGGACGGCTCTATAGCCATACACATTAGTGGGTCATTTAAAAAAGAAGAAGAAGAAGAAATTCAGTAGGAGGAGAATGCAGGGGGAGAGCAATGAGGATTAGGATTTATGGAGTAAGAGTGGAATAATCTAAATTCACAGTATTTTTGTATGAAATAACCAAAGGAATATAAGGTCTTGGGCACTGTTCTATTGCCGTGAAGAGACACCATAACAAAGGCAACTCTTATAAAGGAAACCATTTGATTGGAGGAGTTTCTTACAGTTTTAGGGGCTTAGGCCATTATCATCATGGTAGGAAGCATGGAGACACACAACGTCTGTTCAGAATACCAGTAGGTGATAGGACATAGAAAATGCCAGAGTGTTGTGTAAAAATATTATGGATAAGATATTGACACCTGTGGTTGCCCAGAGTCCAGGATTTGCAGGAAGACGTGAATTTTAAATGAGATGTCACAAACAAGTATTCATTCAGGGTCAGGGGAATGCTTGTGAACAGGTGAAAGGAGAGGAATGGAAGCCTCCATGAAGCTGAGAGCTATATATTCTAATTCATAGACAGAGAGAGAGAGAGAGAGAGAGAGAGAGAGAGAGAGAGAGAGAGAGAGAGAGAGAGAGAGACTCAGTGGCCTGGAGTGAGATTTTGAAACCTCAAAGCTCATCCCCAGTGACACATTTCCTCCAAAGCCATACACTTCCCAATCCTTCTAATCCTTTCAAACAGTGTTACTTTGTTGTGACTAAGCATTCAAATATATGTGCCTATGGAGGCCATTTGTATTCAAAACACCACAAATACATACTAAAACTTTCTTTGAGACAGGTAGCTGAGAATCCCATGCCACATCTACTGGTTATACCCAGAATGCTGGAAGCCCAGTCTGGATTTCAAGGAAAAAGTGGCCAGGCTCCTTGACAGCCTGACTACTAGTACAGAAGTTTCTTTGGTGGCTAAAGCCTCATGCTAGGTGTATGTGTTGTTAGGTATCTTATGGTTTGCTCATGAGGCTGATCTTGTGTGCATAGGCTCTCACCTGAAGTTGTGGATGGCTGAATGAGGAAGCAGAAAGCATAGCAGGTAGAGAATCAAAGGAACTGAGGGTACACCCTTCCTACACGTGCAGGTATTTTATGACCTGATCATAAGATCATTCTCTTCACTTGTAAGAAACAGGGGTGATGTATCCAGGAGGTAGATCTGCCTATGTGCTTATTTTATTCTTTTTTTTTTCTTTGCACTGGGTATTAACCCTAAAAGCATGCTAGGCAAATGCTTTACCTCTATACCTGCAACGCTCTTCCTTACTCTCTATTTTAAAACAGGTTGTCACTAACTTTTACAGTCTAGCCTCACAGACACTCAGCAATTCAGGCGACTCTGGTTTATGATCCTTCTACCTCAGTCTCCTACATATCTGGAATGACAGGTTTGTGACACTGGGTTTTATCTATTCCCTGGTCATTGCTGCTCATGGGTACTCTGTAGCTTACCATTGTAGCCTTTAGCACGCATAGTTACCCATGTTAAGTCCATAAAAGTGCTCTGACTTGTGCTGCTCCCTTTTCAAGAAGAGCTATGGCAACTTGTTGGCATTCCTACTCAAAGAAAGAGAAAATGAGCCTTAGAAAAACTAAATGAGTTATCACCATCCCCAGAGCAGTGGAGATTGTGTCTGTGAACCCAGACATACATGCTGTTGGCTTCTCTCTGCCTTCATTCTCTCTCTTCCAAATCTGTACAGACAGAGATGAGAAAGTCTTCCCAGGCCAAGAGTGACCCAGCAGACAGGAGTTTAGAAGCAGTTGTCTCTGACTCCCAGCTAAAACCTCTAACATGCTCTCAGATGTGTCCAGGCCCCTCTGGCAGTCAGGCAGGTTGGACAGCTCTGAGGAGAATTCTCTAACATATAAATGTGTGGAGATCACTTCCAAATGCAATTTGGGATAGAGCTGGTTTGATTCATTCTGAAAAGAAGGCAGGAAGTGAATTTCCATGCTGTCACTCTCTATGGGAGGATGCTGTCTCCCAAAAGGAGGAGTGAAGTCTCTTAGTCACTTCTGATATTCATCCTGAGCCTGTCCCCTGAAGACATCAGTATAGGATTAGCTGGCCACTAGATGTTATATTACAGAAAAGGCAAAATGAACCACTAGTGTACTGAAGTCATCCATTGTTGTTTGAGAAGGCTTTCAGAGGTGTGTGTGTGTGTGTGTGTGTGTGTGTGTGTGTGTGTGTGTGTATAAACAAGAACAAATGTCTATTTATTTCAGATAGAGCAGTGACAAACCAAAGAAATAATTCTTCCCTAGTCTAGCTCAGTGAGCCAGTGAGTTTATTGAGATAACACAGAAGTTGGGTAAAGGTTATTCACAAGGGCATGCATGACTCAAAGACAGCTGTGTTGCCACAAAGCCCACCTTAGCATGAGTCAAGACACTAAAGAAGCACCCTCCGTGCACAACTTGAAAGCACTCAATAAGCTTGAGAGGTACTTCCCACCACACACAGTTGTTACTGCTCCTATGACCTTGTGAATTTTGTCTCTTGCTTCAGAAACTTCCTGAGACTTCTGAGTTTTGTTTGGTTCCTGAGTCTTAATGAAATTGTTAGACAATTTTCTCTCTCTCTTTCTCCCCCCCTCTCTCTCTTTCTCCCCCCTCTCTCTTTCTCCCCCCCCTCTCTGTATGTGTGTGGTATATGTGTGTGGGAGGTAGGGGTATCTCACAAGCAGTACAAAAATCCTTGGAAAGACAGGAAGATCATTGCAGATTGTCCAACTGAATACGAGAAGCCAAGAAACATATTAGCCTTGAGGTGCAATTTGAACCTGGGGGTAACAAGCAACAAGGAGCCAGCCCCTCTGCTGCCCAATCTTTTGAAGACTATCATCAACAAAATACTACAGCATTATGAATTCCATTTCTGCAGTCTGTATTAAAACAAGGAAGTTGGGTTATTCTGTATATTAGAGGCAGGTTGAGGAACTCAGAGAGGTCAGGAAAGACGACAAATGGGCAAGATGGTATTTGTGTTCTGAAACCAAGGGTTGCTCCCTGCACTTGATCCAGTGCTAGTTGACAGCAAGATGCACTAAAGAGGAGAAGAGGCTGGTGTAATATAAATGTGATGGGCAGAATGAAAAGTTCCTGAAGGTGTATTCTCTCTAGGACTGCAATTCGGAGGTAAAGATTCTAGCACAGTCAGAAAAAGAGAGCCCGTAGATACCATATTCCTTCAGCACAGACCCTGACAATATCTCTCCTCTAAAAATATATAGCTATCTCTAAAATGCTCACAGAGTCATTCCACCTGTAGCATTCAGCCATAAATAAGTAATTTAAGGTACCATAAAAATCATCTGTGCACAAAGATGTTGCTTGGAGTATTATTTATAATAGTAAAAATTGGAAACAAATGTTCAATAAAATGGAAATGATGAAATAAAACATAAGACGGTGCTTGGATGGAATATTATGAAGTCATAGAGTGGTATTTGTTCACTAAGAGGGCAATAACAAAGACAAATATTGATGTTAGTGTGTTAACTGGCTATATAGGATTAAGGAGCAGGGAAGGAGAAAGAGGGGGAGTGGGAGGAGGAGGAAAGAAGGGAGAGAGACCAGGTAGGGAAGAAGGAGAAAATGAGAGAGAGGAGGAAGAGAGGAAGAAACCCAGAGAGACTGTTCATAATTGCAGGACTGTGTTTATATCCTTCTCTGGACGATGGTTAATTATTCTCTTTGTTCATTATTTTGCACTTTCAATGAGGCATATGGAATAATTTTGTAATGTAAATGTGCATGGTATGGTCTATTTTAAGATAATAGAGGAAACAAATTGTAGAGAGTTTTTTCAAAGTCTGAAGTATTTTACAGATACCTAAACAGTGTTGGGAGGTTCACTCAAGAATCTTCTCGGGGACACTTGTGTACCAAAAATTTGGATTGTGTTAACCATCCCTTGAAAATTAGACAAGAGAGTAAAGATGGAAAGGGAACACATAGGTGTCTTAGGAAGGTTAAGATATAAAGACACAAATTAAACACTCAAACCCTAGAGAAAGGGTTGTGGCTGCCCAGAGTCCAGGATTTGCAGGAAGAAGTGAATTTGACATGGTCAAGATGCAAGTGCCCCAGCCCACAAGGAACAGAAAATATTCCTGTTTCAAGGTCAAGGGTCAAGAGATACAGAAGAAAGAGAGAATGTGATCAATCCAAAGGAAGAAGATGAAAACATTATCATATATCCACTCTTCATCTCTCTCTATGTGTCTCTGTGTCTGTCTGTCATCTCTCTGTCTCTCTCTCTTACTCTCTCTCTCTCTCATGAACACACACACACACACACACACACACACACACACACACACACACACACACCTGTTCAGAATACCAGTAGGTGATGGGACATAAGAAAATCCTATGGATGAGATAGGGATACCTGGGCAGATGAGGCAGGGAAAACTGGTAGGGACACATAAGTGAACATCACTCTTATTTTCATTTAAAAAAAAATTGCAAAAGAAAAGCAAATAATGCCTTAAGCCAGACAGAAGCCTGGGCACTCTGCCAGCTTCAGGCATTCATAGAGGGTGGGGTGAGAAAGAGAGGAGCTGAAACTTTCTGGTTCTGGGTAAAGTCTAGCTGCCAACACGAGCCCAGGACCCAAGTTCTAGGGGGTCTTCACAGTTTCAGAGTTGTGGTGTGCATAATCACAAGGTGTCCAGCAATGAAAGCTGGACCAAGAGGAGGTCTCCGTGGACTTCTATGGGAACTGGATAATCAAAGCCATGTGAGACCCTTCCCAATGTCCTATTTAGACCCTACCGAAACTCATAGAGCAGGACTTATTAATCTGTTTTGTGGGAATGTTAAGTAGACCTTCTGGCGCCACAGACAGCTCAGTGGACAAGCCTAACAACCCAGGTTCAATCCCTCACTCCATGTAAAAATGCAAGGAGAAGCCAGCTTCACAGTGGTGCCTTCTGGCCCACATCCCCCCCACCCCACCCCCCCCACACACACACATGCCATACACACAGGATAATATTTTTACATTTTTAAAAATAGACTTTCTGTTACAGAACAACAAAACCAGTGGGAAAACCAAAGTCTCCTTAGATACCCTACCCTCATTCATTTAATTTTATACCCTGACCCAGTGGAAGAAACTGAGGCATAGACTGTCAAGCAATTTTCTGTAAGTCACTTCAAGAGAGAAGAATGAACGTGAGCTTCTCTACTTAGTAGGGATCATCGAAAATTCCAATTTGTGTCTGTTGGTAAAGTTTTAGTGGTACTCAATCTTATGCATTCGTTTGCACCAGCCTATGTCTGTGTTTCCTGCCAGGAAGGCAGAACTAACTAGTTGTGACATTGACTATATGGGACACAAAGCTGAAAACACTCACTGTTCAACTCATTACAGAACAACTCTGTTTTTCAGAAGTGTCCTTAGCTTATGGAATGTCTCCCTTCAATGTTGTTAGATGTATGCAGACTGGGATGAAACGGACCAGTGAGTCACAAAAGATGCTAATTTTAATCGAGGGATTCTCGATTCTTCTGTAAACTGGAGTGACTTGGTTTAAAGGTTCTCTAAAGTTAGGCATCTGGAGGATATTTTATTTGAAGGGATCCATGTGCAGTAGACACACAGAAGGAAGGAGGGAGAAACAGAGGGAGGGAGAGAGGGAGGAGCAGGAGAGAAGAAGGGAGAAAGAGTGGTACTTGGGTTTAAACATCAAGGTTTTTCTCCTGAGAATAATAGTAAATATTCATGATGAAGATTATGTGTGAACCTAGGCATAATAAAGAATAGAAGACACAGTCTATTCTTAGTGTGTACGTGGGGAAGGCAGTGCACACCTGTGTGTGAACAGGCAGAGACCAGAGGAGTACCCTGGGTGTCCTGCTCTGTGGCTTTCCCTTTTATTTCTTGGTGACAGGGCCTCCTACTGAATCCAGACCTAATATGGAAGCCAGCAAGCCTGTGTAATCCTCCTGCCTCCTCCTTACATAGTGCTAGGGTTATGGGCACTTATATACCCATGCTTGCCTGTCTTTTCACATTGGTAGTGGGGATTCAAATTCAGATCCTATATGCTTGCATAGAAACCCTTCTTACCCACTGAGCTGTCTCTGCAGCCCCTAGTCTACTCTATTAAAATCAATTGTGTGTAAATTTGCCCCATCAGACCTGCCTATTTAGTCTCATTGAGACTGAGGCTTGCAGCTGTAGGGCTGTTGGGAATGATCCCAGTTCTGGTCTCCACAATGGTGATGGTGGGTTTTGCAATTAGAATCTTAGCATTATTGGAATGAAATACAATTGAGGCCACCCACGGTACAGTTTAGTTAGGACTGTCTTGGTTTCAGTCCTGAAAAAGCCCTAGTCTTGGGGAACTCCGTCATTGCAGGCAACAAGGATCATTAGTCACCCTCGAATATCTAGCCCAAGCCAGCAAGTAAGAGGTGAGCTGATGACCTGAGTTGGTGGAATCACCACGTCACAGATTTTTCAAACGAGCTTGTTATTTGGTTGAGGCCCTCAGCAGGCTTGCTTGGATGGGATCCCAGATTCTCTATAAATAGACAGGAAATGTTCAGGAGCCTCAGAGCTGGGTTCTTCATCACTGAATGATGTGTTGTCACACCCCCTCTCTGTCACTCAGAAGAATGGTCTCCCCCAAGCACCAGAAAGAGACATGACGACCCCCGTGATGTACTGGAAGCAAGATGCAGAAGCCAGAGAATCTTCAGGGTTTAGTTCAAGTCCCTCCTTCTGTCATGAGGGAAGAAGTTGTGTTTCTCCGTGGCCCCTTAAGGGACTGAAGGGAGCAGTACCGTCTAACACCCAAAACAACTGCAACTCTCTGTGTATCCTCTCAGTCAGAGGCGTAGTGTAATTTGACTGAAAGCCCCCTTTTCTTTGTATGGCCTTCTATGCAAGGATAATACAGCCCTGAGAAATATTTGTTCAATGCACAAGAGCAAGAACGTGAAGGAGGCGGCACCGGGCAGGACTACATTGTCACCATACTTTCTAGGGGAGGGAGAATTTGTAGCCACTTCTAGCCAGAGAACTGAGAACGATGTTTTTTAAATTGGCGGGTACACGGCGATGATGATTTATTGCAAACTGGAAACGGGGTGATAAGATGGTGCAGATATGAGGCTAATGCAGTTCACACCGAAGGCCAGGCCAGAGCTGAGGTGGGGGTGGGGGGAGCCTGTCACCTCCCGGAGCCTATGGGGTTTTTTTGTTGTTGTTTTTTGTTTTTTGGGGGTTTTGTTTGTTTGTTTGTTTGTTTGTTTGTTTGTTTTTTTAAGTTATTTACCAAACTCTTACTCGGCACCCGCTTCTTCGGGTCTGGCACGCTGCAGAGTTTGGCAAGGAGCAGAATCACTTGGGGTTACAGATGTGCGGAATTCAGAACGGGGTGGGGGAGAAGGCAGAGCATGTGGTGGATACCGTTGTGATGGGAGAGAGAAGGAAACCGGGATGGGAAGAAGGGAGGGAGAGACGAAGGAAGGAAGGAAGGAAGGAAGGAAGGAAGGAAGGAAGGAAGGAAGGAAGGAAGGAAGGAAGGAAGGAAGGAAGGAAGGAAGGAAGGAGGTGGTGTGTTAAGGTCGAGGGAGGGAAGCAGAGAGAGAATCTAGAAGACCAGTTTACAGAGGAACAGGAAGTTCCTCTGTAACTTATAGAAGAATATTTAAACCGAAGATTTTTTTTTTTTTTTAATTTAAGGCAAATCCTGGGAGGGGGTGGGCTGTGAGCCAGTCATTTAGAGAAAGGATTTTAGAGCTTCTGAGTAGTGCAAACTTTAAAAAAAAAAACAATTCTTATCAAATCGGTGCCCTAGGTCCCTCTATGATAAATGACCAATACAGCTGAGTTTTAAAGACAAATCTGTATTGGACGGCCCACAGGAATGACCCATCTTCATAGCCACATTCGGTTTGTGCGCCCAGCTGTGCGACTTTGCTTACCCCACCCCCCACCCCCCCACCCCCCCCACCCCCCCCACCCCCGTTAAGAGTCCCAGGCTCTGGGTCCCGATTTCAGCCTCTCTCTAGAGCATCATCTGCAGCTTAAGAAGCAGCAGTGGAGAGCATCCACGGAAGCACCCCCCCCCAAGTCTGAAAGCCCCATCTTCAGCAGTATGCAACGCAGGCAACCGAGCAGAAGCAGAATGCTTTTCTAAAGTGAAAATGAGATACGAAGGATTGAGACGGAGCCACGCGATGGTTAAGTTAATCTTCAGGGGAGGGAAAACATGTCAGAGAATGTAAACCAGAGAATTGTAAGCCCCGGTACAATTCTGCAGAGGGAATTAAATTCCTATGGAAAAACAAGGCTTCTGATTAGGAAAGGATTTGACTGCATAGAGAAATCTGGAACATTGGTCTATTAAAAATACTTGTAAAACCAGGGGAATCATGTAAGAAATTAGAGAGCTAAAAGAAGTGGGAGAGCTCAGGCTGTTGGAAATATAGTTATTATTTCAGATGCCGGATCATATTAGCAAGACCGTAAGGAAGAGAAAATTGCTTTGAATTCTGAAAAGCAACGTTTGTGATCAGGTAGCAAGCACATTTAATTCAAAGCAGCCTTCTTAACTCTTTGTAGGTAACTTTAAGAAAAAAGAGGAAGAAAAAATTCAAGGGCTGTAGATGTAGCTAGTGGTAAAATATTGACCCAGCATGCATTAGGCCCTGGGTCCACTGAATACTGCTCTTGCGGGAAGACCCAAGAAACCCAGACCCCGTATCAGACACCTCCCAACTGCCTGCAAGTGCAGTTACTTGGGGGGATCCAATGCTTCTGGCCTTTGTTTGTGCCTCCCAAACTCACATGTACATAGCCAAACACAGACACAAACACATATACACATAATTTAAGATACAATAATCTTTTTAAAGTCGCTATTTATCAGGGGAAATTCAGATTAATAAAAATTATCGATTTCCATGCCAAATATACCAGAAACTGGAAAATAAGCAGAAAGGAACCAGGTTAATATATATATATATATAATATATATATTATGTATATATATACATATACATATATATATATATATATATATATATATATATATCACACACACATGTATATTTAAAATGGGAAGCAAAGTCGTACTGGAGAAAGATGTCCTATGCCAACATTTTAAGCATGTTTAGAAGGAAACAAAATGAATGGAGTTTGGGCTCATCCTAGAATGTGATGGGTAGTGCTTATTTTCAAAGCAAAATTGTTGAATAATTCACATTGATTTGAGTTTGCTGGGACAGTCTCTCCAGTTTCCATCTTTTTTTAAACTTTTATTTATTAAATATTTTATTTATTTGCATTTCAAATATTATTATCAATTATCAATGTAATTATTATTACATTTCAAATATTATCTCCTTTCCAGAAACCCCTTATCCCATCCCCTGCCCTGCTTCTATGAGGGTTCTTCCCCACCCACCCACCCAACCACCCACTCCCGCCTCCCTGCCCTAGCATTCCTCTATGCTTTTTCCATCACATGACCAAGGGCCTCTTCTCCCATTGACACCAGATAAGGCCATCCCTCTGCTACATATGCAGCTGGAGCCATGGGTCCCTCTATGGGTACTCTTTGTTGGTTGGTTTAGTCCCTGAGAGCTGGGGGGGGGGGGCATGTCTGGTTGGTTGATACTGTTGTTCTTCCTATGGGGTTGCAAACCCCTTCCTCTTTTAATGAAAATGTTTTGACATGAACTCAAATGGAAGTTAGTGAAGGCACGTATGATTAATTTCTTCTTACTTTCTTTTTTGCCAGCAAAGCCTTCTGGGAAGGTATCTTTGTTTGCCTGTAGCTAATAAGAGCTGGGTGACCATGGGTGGCAGTTTGCAAATGTCCTCACCTTGCTCCATGGTATGTCTAATGAGAAGGTGTTGCCTCGGGAACATACACAAGGAGTGTTTGGACTACTCGGACAAAATCCTTTCCTCTCCTCCTCCCCTATGCATGATCTCCGAGGGCCCCATTTCAGGGCTCACCAAGAGGAAGCTGTACAGTTAAGGGAGTCTCCAATGCAAGGAATTGATGGGTTTCCCTAATGCACCTGCAGAGTCCCTGGGACAGGAAGAAAGAAGTTAAGTGGGATGTCGCTGTAGAGAAGGGTTAATGCCTATCAGAATGGAATACCAAACCTGCTTCATTTCATTTCCTGTTGACAGGCCATTTGCTTCCAGGTGCTTCTATATTCTTAAACTGTTCTTTTGACCTGAATCTTGAACCCCGTGGATCTCTACCACCTTGGGGCTCTTGGATGGGCTCACCCCTCTTTTGCTTTTCTTCTTAGTCCTCAGCACAGGTGAAATATTCCCGTTTCGGTGAGGCCTTCCCTGAGCACCTGCTCTAGGGGCCCCTCCTCCCTCCTGGCTTCCACACCACAGTATCCACTTTTGTCTTCTTCGTAGTGTTTATTACAAACTCATGCTGTCTTGTTTGGTTGCTTTTGTTTTCTTTGTCATACGACTACAGGATGTGAGTTCCGTTAGAACAAGACTGTTATGAGGGCCCAAGAGGGCAGGCAAGATTATTGAAAGGTGAATGGAAAGCTACTGGGAAAGTGGGTAGCTTTTTCCATCTGTGAATGAATAGATGAATGGATGAAAAATGGATGGACGGATAGATGAATTGTGGATGGATGGATGGATGGATGGATGGATGGATTGTTAAATGAACAGTTGGATGGTTGATACTTGGAGGTATGAAGACTGAATGATAGATGGGTAGATGGGTGGATAAATGAATGGATGGAGAACAGGAGGAGGAATGGACAGATGGATTGATAATGGATCAATGGTTGGACAGATGGATGGGTGGAGAGCTAGGTGGCTGGATTAATGCATGGATGAACACAGAGATGGACACAAGGAATTTCTGGTTAGGGGAACTTTATTCAGGACATTTTTCTTGGGTGAAGATCAGACACTGAATTCTTGACCTCATACCCTTTCACGTAAGAAGTTTATCAGAGTGTCTGAGGGAAGCAACCTCATTTCAACGTGACAGAACGGCCATGTGCCTTAACATACATATTTTCCTTCCAGAGATAGCATTGTCATATCTGTTTCTGGCCTTGAATGTTGACTCAGTGTCTCCAAGTCAATGTTTCTCTATAATTTTTCTTCACTCACACCTGACAAGAGAACCCTGATCCTTCCATGCCACTCCATGCCCTATGTCCTCCAGATTGGCCACTCCTGTATTGATCTTCATCAAGCAAACAGGAGAAGCATCCTGTGCTACCATGATTGGTCTATTTAAGCTGATGGTTTTGAAGACTGAATTAAGTATTACTGTGCATGTGTGAGGACCCGAGTTCAGATACCCAATATCCACATAAACTGCTAGTGTGGTGCTGTGAATGGGAGAGGCAGAGAGAGGAAAATCCCTGGGCTTTGGGCCAGCCAGTCTAGGCAAATTTGTGAGTTACTCTATGCAGATTCATGCTAAACACCCGGGAATTGAAGCAACATAAATTTCCTTCCTTTCTGAGGGTCAGATCTTTGTGAGAGGGATTGCCACTGTTTTCGAGATAGCAAGCGTTATGGAATGTCCAGAGAGCAGTGTTCTAGAATGGTGAGCAATACTCCAGTCATTAGAAAGTCAGGGCTGAGGGACAGTACTATTGGCTATACTACAGACCAAGGAAATGAGTGTGGAGAAGCACTGGATACAGCCTTTCAGGAACTTCTCAACATGATCAAGCTTCTTTTATGACCCTTCTCTATGTCAATTGTCCCAGCAGACTCTCAGAAAAGTAAGCCTCAGGAAAGATCCTCATGAAAATCACTGGGAGGTGTGATAACTGCAGGTCAGGTCAGAACCGGAGAAACCTGGAAGCACGAATCAGGCCGAGTCTGTTCCACAACTGGGAGGAAACACCCTAAAGGTCAAAGGGCAACAGAAACCATGTCAATGAATAAAGTGTAAGTGACCTCTCATAGCTCAACCAAGATGGGACACTCATGGTGAACTGGGCTGGACTATCAACTCTTCCCTGAGGGCAGTTTGACCTACAGGGGACTGCATTTGATGATGTATACAAATAGTTTGTCTCTACAGGGTGTGGTGTTGCTATTGGCAACTAAGAGGTCCTTGGCCAAACAAAGAAGGAAGGATACAGCCTTGAACTGATAGAACTGAGGCTTAGGGATGCCAAATATATGTGAAAGGTTTAGAAGGGAGCCGTTATCACAAAAGGCCTCCAAGTCAGACCTCACCTACTTGAAGCTTCCAGGTCCCCAGAGTTTCAAAGCTCAAGAGACCAACCCCCAAGCTAGAAAACCTTTGAGACAAAAGAAAAATGGGGAAAATATTCAACCAGCCATTTCCAGCAGCGATTTGCCAAGCACTATGCTTATTAGCCAATTACAGAAGAGATTTACTGACTGGAGTTGCATGTTCATTTCTGTAGGGCCCAAACTGTTTCCTCCCCAGCCACCGGCAAACTCCATGGGGCTTTAATGTGACCGAAGACCGAGTCAGCTAATAGAGTCAGGTGTTAATGGGAGCCCAGGATTTATTCTTTAATTGTTTCTGTGGCTCCTAATTCTGGGGAGGTATTTGTCTTGGTACACAGACACCAACAGTGAGCTGTAACACTACACACAGGATTACAAGGACTCTTTTTAATTATTATTTCATCTGTAATTATAGGCAAGTTCCTTTTATTATTCAGAGATTCCTGAAAACATTTTAATTGGAATGGTCAGAGTCCTTTCTCCAACCATGTCCCAAGATTAGCCCCGGTGATCAAAGTCTTTTCCACCATTGGGGTAATGTGAGCAGCCCGTGTTCTAAACCAATTCATAAGCATTATTTAAAATTTTGGACTTGAGAGGCTTTTTTTTTTTCCCAAAACTTATGGCCCAGTTGAAATGGGGTCAAGTAGAGCACTAAAAAATTTAATTACAAATGTCCTCTCGAGCTCTGGATGGCTGTAAAGCTTGCTAGGTTGTCCCTGGAGAGCTAAGAGTCAATGGCCCTATGGATGGAGTATATTTCTTTTAAAGCTCATAATAAGAAGGAGCTACCTAGGGCAGAGGTGATGGCTCACTTATTAACGTGCTTGCTCTGTAAGCATGAGGGCCTGGGTTCGATACCCCAGAACCTATACAAAAAAGCTGAATGTGACAGTGTTCTTAGAATCCCAGCACCAGAGAGGCAGAAACCTAAGGTTTGCAGGCCATCCAGATTAACTGACTTGGTGAGCTCCAGGTTCAGTGAGATGACCTTCCTCAAAATATAAGGGGGAGAATGTAAATTAAAATAAATAAATATAAGGTGGTGTCCACCTTTATTCCCAGTACTCAGGAGGCAGAAGCAGGTGGATCTAAGTGAGTTCAAAGCCATTCTGGTCTACAGAGTGAGTTCCAGGACATGTCACACAGAGAGACCCTGTCTCCAAGAAACAAATACATATTTATGAGGGAAAGCAACAGAGGAAGACACATGACATCAACCTCTGACCAAAGGTGCATCCAAATACATGCAGGCACACATACATAAGAAGAAAAGAAAATGGAAAAGAAACTTCACCTTCGTGTGTTAGCTTCTACCTATAATTTTAGCACTTTGGAGACAGAAACAAGGAGGGGATTGAAAGTGCTGCTCTTTGAACACTATCAGAAAGAGAGGGATGGATAATCTTCTGATGTGCTGTAGGGGCCTGGACGACAAGGTAGTAAGAAATTAGAACATAAGACCTACTTGGTGGCAAGAAAGGGATGTGGGCCTCTAGTTCCACTTCAGAGGCTGGCTCAGGCAACTCCACTCAAGTCCTCTGGTGTTTCAAGTCTGAACATCAGGGTAAGACTTTTGGGGATTTTTGGATACTCGTAGATGTGTGGGACACGGAAAAAAGATGGAACCAACAAATCCGTATGACACAGACATTAACACTAGAGGAAAGGCAGGGTTTGGTGGAACTAGAGGCAGATCTGCTTGGCTGACTCTGGAAAGTCACCTGAGGACTCCACTGAGTTGTAGATTTTGATGGATACATAGGGGTCACCCTCCAGGCACCCAGAAAAGAAATGAGGAGGGATATGAAGCTTCATGCAAGGGTGAAGTGGTGTAGGATAGGGGTGGGCACAACTTGTACACAAGCATCAGTCATAATGGTCCATCAGAACCCCAGATGTTTACACATTTATCTGTATCCATGTAGAGGTAGTCATTTTGAACCCAAATGCTTGGCTGAAGTTCATTCCAGAACTACCAGCTGAGCTCCAGCAGGGCCTGGAGTTTCAGCCAAGCTGAGGGCTCTAGGAAGCCAGGGTAGGGAAAGTTGAGAAAGGCTATCTTGGATGGAGGGGAAGAGCTTGTTTTGTGGGAAAGCTTGGCTGGCAGTGCAGGCTAGAGATACTCCATGCCCTTCCTTCTGCTCCTGGTTCTACAACTCCATTGTCAAACAGGTAAAACACTAATAGACATCACATCTCTTGGAGGTAATAATGCAGTTATCATACTCCTGTGGGTGTGATAACTCCATTTTTTTTTTTGGACACAGGGTCTCATATAGGTAGCCCAGGCTGACTTTAAAGTCAGTATGTAGCTGAGGATGGTTTTGAACTCCTGATCCTCCTATCCACCTGATCCACCTTTTGAGTGCTAGCATTATAGACATATAACAACATTCCTAGTTCATGATGTGATAGGGGAATCAAACTCAGGGCTTCACTGTGCTAGGCACTGAAGCTCTATCAACTGAGCTAAAATGACCATCACTGTCTTCAGAATCTCTAATATGATAGCTACCCCAACAGTCAGGAAATTGGGGGCTTAGCCTTAAATACCCAACACTGAACTGAAGAATTGCCATTCATTATTGAGAGTCCTTGTGTCTTTTATCCCCTAAGCCCATGGACAGGTTTGTCCAAATGAGAAGCAGCTTGATGTAGTGAATCAAGCCTTCCAGTTAGAATAGCTGTCCCTGCCGCCTTCAACCCAAGGCTCACTTATTTTTTAAAATTTGTGACTTTCTCTTGCATTGATAACTCCATTGGTCATACACCCTCTAGAACAAGGAACCATGTAAGCAAACATCTTCGATTTGAGGATTTATCAGGGGCGTGCCAAAGACTTCCCCTATGACAGGTACATTGGTTAGATCTAGCTGTGTCACAGACCACCTCAAAAGGTAGCCCTTGTTATATCGGCTCATACATCTGCCTGTAGACTGAGTGTCAGCTGGTCCAGATGAAGTTGGCTTCAGGCTCTTGTTTGAGTTTCCTCTAGGGTGTACGTATCTTCCTTGGACTACCGATGCCCTGAGGGAAGGGCCTGCTTCCTGATGAATGCTGGGCACGTAAGAGAATATAACTAGCAATGTTCTTGCTCCTCTGCTCATATCTCACTGCACATTACGTTTCAAGGCCAAGTTCATAAAGAGAATGGGATGGATGAATGATCATACCCACTTGTGTCTGGACTGGCTTAGGTGCAGAGTGACATCTATGGCTGATGGTCTTGGAAGCTGGTTCTTTGTTGGGTGACCCAAAGCCAGGTGCCACCAGCCCTGTTTCATGATAGGAGAAGGGGAATTCATTCTCCTAGTTGTCTTTGCAAGCCTGGGGGGTGGGGGACTCAGCCTGTGGCCCCTTCTTGGGGAACATCTTCTAGCAGAGTTGGAAGCTGGGATTTACAGACAACTCTAACTCCCATTTGAAAACTAAATATGCACTAACAGTAATTAAAGCATGTTGGTTCATGAATAATACACTATTTTACAACTATTTGCAGGGTGTAATGAGACATGCTAACAAACTGACAACGAACACTCCATTGTGTGATTGCCAACTGTTTTATAAGATATTGAACATATTCATTTATTTTATTATCACATGTATTATCAAGCTAGTCTTTTTTAAAGAAATTAATTTTCCAGATGTCTTTGGGGTCTTTGTTTGTAAGCTGGCCGAGGGCAAAAAGGAAATTAGTTGGGTGGCCTGGGCTGAACTAACAATGCTCGGTATCTTACAAATAAGTCTCACAATTAACGGTCCCTGGAGAAAGCGCTGTGTGTGGCTTTCAAGTGTGAAGAGACATGTTGCCTTCAGCCAAGGTCCGTAGTAAACAGCTACCAGGACCTAGCTGGACAAAGAGTTACTCCTGAGTAAAGGAACTGACAGTGGAGGGAAGGTAGGTCTGTGATGTGTGAGTGTGTATGCAGATGTGTGTGGATGTAGGTGTGTGTGCACACATGTGCATGCACGTGTGGAGGCCAGGCAGCAACCTCAGGGGTCAGTCCTCAGACATCATGTAATTGTTTTGTGAAACAGGGTCTCTCACTTGTCGGGTCCTCTCTCGGAATGCTAGGCTGACCGGTCAGTGAACCCTCCAAGGATTCCCCTGACTCCATTTCCCTGGTGCCGGGATTACAAGCACATGCCATCATGCCCATCCTTTTTAAAGCATGGGTTCTGAGGATCATACTCATGTCCTGGTGCCTCGAGGCAAGCGTTTTACCAACTTAGCTATCCCCCCATGCTGTGGGATGCATGTCTGAAAATGGTTAGTGAGTGCAGAATTTCTAGTTTGATCTTACTCCATTTTACATACGAAGGTCTAAAGCCACTTATGTAGCTATCAAATGCCAATGTCCTTCCAGTGGGGACCCTCCTTGTTATCCCAGTGCCTCTGAGTGAGGCACAGATAAGACAGAACAGCTCTTGGATCCATTATGTGCATCATTTTTATGTCCATTCCTGTCCACTTTCCTTACTGTTAAAACCAAGTTCCTAGTGAGACTTCTTTCTGGTTTATATCTGATAATTAGTTACACACACACACACACACACACACACACACACACACATTGTACAGACACACACACACACACACACACACATTGTACAGAGAGCTCTCATTCAGTTTTACCCAAAGAACCAGGTCAGAATATCAACATGGTGACCTTTTCCTTTCTTCAACCTTGTCCAGCTCATCCAATAGCCCCAACAAAGGCTTAACTTTCTAAATGTCAGTACCCTGCCCCAGAAGATCTCATTGGCAAAGAGTGGGCAAGCTACAGATCAGAACTCTTGGCTTCCTGATTTTTTTACTGAAGTGTTCATAGTACCTGGACTGTTCCTGCTGTCACGCCCAGGTAGTCCCTTCCTTCCCTCTCACTAGAGGCAAAACTAATGTTCCTGGAGAAGAAAATGTCATTCCTCACTTTAATTTGCTTTTCAGTGAATTTTCAAAAATCAATATTTGAATGCTCAGCCAGTAAAGTGCTTAGCATGCAAACGAGAGGGCCTGAGTTTGATCTTCAGATCCCACATAAAAGAGCCAGGCTGGCATGGTGGCTCACACTTGTAATCACAAGGCTGGCAAGGTGGAGATAGGCGAATCCCTGAGGCTTGCTGGATAGCCAGCCTAGTTTAATGAGCCCAGACCAGTGAGAAACCCTGTCTCAAAAGAACAAGCAGGGGCTGGAGAGATGGGTCAATGGTTATGATCACTTGCCGCTCTCCTAGGAGACATGCATTTGGTTCCCAGAACCCATGGAGGGCAGCTCATAACCACCTGCAATTCCAGCTCCAGGGATCTAATGCCCTCTCCTGGAGGCTGATGACACCAATATACATTTAACACTGACACACATGCATACATATAAATTTTAAAAAATTAAAATAAAGCCTTTAAGAAAACAAGGTACATGGCACCCAAGAGACAACACACGAGATTGGTTGTTCATGAAAGTTGAAATATAATATTAGAAATCTGAGCTAGGATATTTGTCTTGGAAAGAAATCTCCAGGTTCAGGAAATGGTCTTCACAGTAATTTATAAGAGCTACTTTTATATACATTATGGGTGTGTGTGTGTGTGTGTGTGTGTGTGTGTGTGTGTGCATGTGCACACGTGCATGTGAGTGCATATATGTCGATGCAATGCACATGTTTATGAAGGCCAAAGGTCAAGGTCACTTTCTCAGTCATTATTCCATTCACTCTTTGTGACAGGATTTCTCAATGAGCCTAGAGTTTGCAAGTTTGGCTAGAGGAGCTAGCCAGAAAGTCCCAATAAGCCTGTTTCTGCGTCCTCAATCCTGGGATTACAGATACTCTCCACCATTCCTGTTTCTTTTATGTGGGCTCTGAGGAATCAGACTTGAGTCTATGTTCTTGCATATCAAGCATTCTATAGATGAAGCTGTCTTCCTACCTGATTTTTTTTTTCAATCTTTAAAAGGAGCATGGTGGAGGGGGCATTTTCAGGTCAATTGGGCACAAGAAGGATCATTGTACATCCAAGCCTTCTGAGCTGTAGAATCAGATCTGACTTGTGATTATTCCCCTGTGTAATGTGGCTTCTTGGAGTCACAGAATTCCTTCAAGTCAATGGTCTTGCTCACTTGGCTCAAGACCACCCAGCCAGGTGAGACAGTCCTTGCTGACTTCCTGCAGCTGAGGCCTCCTCCACCGGACAGCACACAATCCGAGCTCCATCTGCAGGTCGAACATCCTGTGAGCTACCTCTGCCTCTTTGTGAGATTCCACAGGAGAAGCCCACCTTAACTAGGCCAAGGACAAAAGTCAAGGCCAAAGGGATACACCACAGAACACAATTCTTGCCAACATTACCTCCTGCATGCAATCTTCTGGAAAACTCTTTGAAATCCAATTCCAGAAAATTAGCTAAATAAAAACTAAGCCTGACTCACCAAATGAGAACTTGCCTACAAGTTTCCCAAACATAGATATGTCTACTGGGTATTTACAAGATTGTTGGCTAGATGCTCACAGGTACCCTGAGTGACTGATGCTCACCTCTTAAGAATGGGGGATTCAGAGTAGTGTTTTCAATAATGTTTCCCTGTGAGCACTATTCTGCAAATTGATAAGGCTTCCTTTTAATTGGATGGTGAGGCTGCATGCTCAATGCTGCATGCAAAAGGTCTTGAAAAAATGAAGTCAAAATAATACATGGACTACTGTCAATTCTAGGTTGCAGAAATCAGGTTGTCCTAGAAGATAACAAATATAGGAACCCTATCACTACCCTGTCAAGATTAAACCCAGCATCTTTCAGTCTGAAATGGAGACAAGGAATACAAGCGCTAATTTTCCCTAGACCACTCTGCAGACTGCCATTGCCCTTGAAGGTGAGATCGACTGGGCCACATCTGGAGCTGTGTGCCTGCTTGTATCTGCCATATCGTCCCTCCCCTCACCACAGATGGATGGAGGTAACACCGCACATCCTACATGCTCCACACCATTAGTCCTCCCTCACTGCCCAGCGCAGAACAACGGGCCCCAGTCTTCAGGCTGTTCATAACATTCTGACATTTTTATAGCTCCCTTGCTCTCTGCCAGGGCTGGCAGTTCCCTCAACAGGCGGAGTGAATTCCACAGACAATAGAAAGACAGCTTTCACTGCAGAGGAAGGATCAGGCGCTCTTTAACAGGCCATCAAAGAGACACCCTGCAAAATGCCTGCCTTCCAGATGAGTGGTGGGCGCCCACAAGACCGTCCTCTGACAACTGAGTTATTGCTTATTTTGTGACCACACTAAAACCTGTTGCCAGGGGGACAGAACAGCCCATCCTGATCTGGAGATATAAGTGTAAACAGAAAATGATCCCACTTCTGCCATGGCCAGGATGTCTGTTGAGGACAAAATTCTTTAATCTTGGTATTAGCTTGTCTTGTTTTTTTTTTTTTTTTTTTAAATTCCTTCCTTCCTCCCTCCCTCCCTTCTTTTCTTTCTTCCTTTCTTCTTTAAATTTCTTCTTTGATAATTTCACACACGCACTTAGCATACTGACCACTGTCACCCACTACTTTTCCCCATCTCCCTCTTGCCCCTGTCTACCCTACTACTCCCTACAGGATCTCTTTCTCACGGTCATGTCTATTTGTTTTGTATGTAATCCACTTAGTTTAACTGGGGTTGTCTGTTTCACCATGAGTTAGGCTCCTACTGGGATTAGCATAAATACAACCCAAACCAATGTTCTTTCTCTCCCAGAATTTATCAATAGCCAAGAGTCCATTAATAAGGTATAGCTTTGTGAGCCCCTCCCTGTTCCTTGTTGGACATCTAAAGGACCAGTCTTGTGTAGTCTCGAGGTTGGTAACTGCAGCATTTTGCGATCATGATCATAGTGGTTGAGACTGAATATAGAAGAAGGCGTTTGCAGCCCTCACTCTGCCTGCTCTTACATACTTCCAGTCTCTTCTGTACTGTTCCCTGAGCCTTAAAAGGGATAGGATAAATGCCTCGTTTGGGGATGATCCCTCAATTCCCACTTATTGCAAGCATCTTGGGCACCACCATTCACTGCACAAAGAGGCTTCTCTGACTGAGTCTGAGAGTAGCTTTTGCCTATGGACATAAACAGAGATTTAGTTAAATGGTAGTGAATTTCATACTTAGGTTTATGAACTCTACAGGCATGGGCTGTTAACCAGGCTTTACAGTACCAGGTATGAGTTCCTTCCTATGGAGGGAAATTAGAGAGTGGTTGGTTACCTTCACACCTCCTGTGCCACCACTGCACAGGTGAGCACTTCTTGCCCAGCAGGGTGGTTTTTTGGATCATAGAGTTCACAGCTGGGAGAAATGACTGATGTTTTATCACCCCAAGCAGCATGCACAGGAAGCTTCTAGCTTGGTCCCAGCTTGCTTCCTCTTCATCTTGCAACTAGGTATGGGGTGTGTACCGTCATGGAGAATGCTGGTTTAGAGGCTCAATTACTTTGGAACTTGCCACGATTATTCATATTTTCACTGTAGCCTGTGCACTTTTTAGTTCTAGTTACCTGTGACAGAATTTAAACAACTCTGGAAATGTTCTAAGCCCAAAGCAATTCTACTATCGAATTCAGAGAAGGACGTTGTTATCCGCTCAGAATTTCTCTTCCCTTGAAAACTCTATCAACATTATTGGATTTTTTTTTTTTATGGGTGTGAGCATGTTTATGAGCAGGTGTGTTCACCCACAAGTGCTTGCACGTGTGAAGACCAGAGTTTAATATAGGATTCCCCGCCCCCCGCCTCTCTTGCTCTCTGCCTTACTTTCTGAAAGAGGGTCTCTCAGTGACCCCGCAGTTGCTGTTTCATCTTAGACTGGCTGTTCTCTGAGCTCAGAGGATCCTCTTGCCTCTGTTCTTCCTGTTCTGGGGCTACAGACATATGTCACCACACCAGGCTTTAATGTAAATGCTGAAGAATTGGGCTCAGGGTCCCAGGCTTGCACAGTGCCACCTCACCCACTTGACTTCCTCCCCAGCTCCTGCCAATCATTGTCTTATCTAATGACCTTATTCAAGGTCTGCTGAAGAGTACAGCTGTCTCTCCAAGCATTCTTTTGCCTTCCTGACTCGGTTGTTTAAAAACTTCCCACCTGTAGAGACAGGATGGAGAATAGAACTCAAGGTTTGGGTTTATCATTTAACACAAATTGAGCAGCCAATCATAGCACACAGCGTCGGAAGGGGCTCACAGTACATGCACACAGCAGGGTTTGCTGAAGTTGGTTGTAAATGTTCAAGGTCAGTAAAACCGCCACTGAGGAAGAGAGGTGAGGAGTTGGAGAAATACACTATGCTCAATAACCTTGGTAGAAAGTCAGACTCTAGAGAGGAGCGTGCCTTTTAAATATCCCCTGGTTGAAGCCACACAGAGGTGTTGCTTGAATACAAAGCTCTGAAAGGAATTATAGAGAACTGCTTGGTTCCTTTTTTTTTTTTTAAATGAAATGATAATAATCCCCCTGATTTTGTCTTTCAGATACATTTTTTCTTCATACCTAAGTCTTCCACTCAGTTCCTATGAACCTTAAAACACATTCCATTTCTGTCAGTACCTGAGCTCAGAGATCTTTCTAAAAAATCGGTTTTGCATCCCCATCAGCTAACAGGCTGTAAGCCTCAGAGACACAGGCATGTTGTGTGACTGCTGACGTCGTTTCTTGTTTCCTATGACTCCTGCTCTCTGAAAAGCGGCAGAGCTGATACTCAGGTTGCAGGAAACGAGGGGACTAGGTATGAGAACAAATCAAAAAACATCAGCTTGCCATGCAAACCTGAGAAGCTGAGTTTGAAACCACAGTAAACAAGTGCGAATGCAGGCATGGGGAAGTGGAGACAGGTGGATCTCTGGGGGGAGAGGGGGCTCCCTGACCAGCTAGCCTTGATAAAACTTCAAGCTCCAGACAGGGAAATGCCTCATCCTACAAAATAAGCTGAGATCACGAAGGAAGAGGCTCAAAGTCAACCTCTGGGTTTCACAGACACACATCACACAGACAAATACAAATTTTTTTTTTTTAAATGTTTAAGTACGTGCACAGATACCTAGCAACATCCCAAGTTACATTTTTACCAGTAGTTTGTAAGTGTCACTTAATCAATCCCATTTCCTCCATGGCATTGTCACCCAGTCTTTGGAAGGCTTGTCTTCCACAAACTTGTCAGAGGAGACCAGGGTTCCCTCTTCCTATCATTGTTATTGCTTCAAGAGGCACATTTCCATCTGTGCCTGGGAGATGCTGCTGCTGCTGCTGTTTACAATTAGGTACCAGAACACGGCCTGTGCTCAAAAGACTTGGGGATGAATAAAGTTGAATTGTTTATGTTCTTAAACGTGTGTGTGTGTGTGTGTGTGTGTGTGTGTGCCAGATGTGGCTCATGTGTGGAGGTTACAGGACAACTTGTAGTTTTCTTCTTCTAAACCTGTGGTCCTGGGTGGGGATGGGATTGAAGTGCGCACGCACGCAGAAGTTGAGTTTCTGGGCCAGGGTATTGGTACTATTTTGTGTGTGCATTTTCATATGTGTGTAGGCATGTGGCTGAAAGCCATGGGGGCAATGTCCAATGTCCTCTTTTATCATGCTTTATGTTGTTTTTCTGTGATAAGGTCTCTTATTGCCCTGGGGCTTACCAACTTGCTTCAGCTCAGGTGGTCATTAAGTCCTAGGGACTCTGCCCATCTGTCTTCACTTCTCCCAAGTACCAGATTACAAGCAAATGCCTTGCTTTTTTAAAACATGCGTTCTGGGGCTCAAACTCAGTCCTCACCCATGTGTACCACACACTTTACAGACTAACCATCTCCTACCCTCTGATTTTTCCTCTCCATAATGATCATTGTGGCTTTATTGACTATTTATTCTCAACAACAGTTCTTCGTCTATTGCCACTGTTGGGTGTGAACATGGTATTATACACAGATGCATTTGTGTTAGAAAACTCTCAACAGCAAACAGGGAGACACATCTGAACGTTTTAACTACTTACCTGGGGAAGATCTCTCCAGCCTCCCAAAATGAATCTGAAGGCAGCCACGAAAGCCGCAAAAAGCTGAGCACTTCATATTAGAAGCCCTCCAATCTAGGCCAGCCCAGGTAGAAGTCCCCAGAACTGACCCTGAAAGGAGGGAGCAAGGAGGGGAGGGCTGTCTCAGCATACCAGGCAGACTCCCAACCAAGCCCCGGAGCTGCCAGGAAAGCCTTCAGACTCTCCCCAGAGCTTCTTACGCAGCAGAACAGTGAGCACCAGGCAGAGGCCCGCGGTCCGGCTGACCCAAACTTCAGCTGGCGCCTTTCCGTTCTCTGCATTCAGCCGGTTTTTATTTCCGCTGATACAGGGTTCCTGTACTTCTCGGCCTTGGATCCAGGTGGAAGGAGCATTCCTCACCCAGGAACTTTCCCGACATCCCTTCCCAAGACTCATGCTGCTAAGTGCCAGGCAGGCAGGTCATCTGAGGGAAGAAGGCTCATCAAGAGCTAACCCACCTGAATGCAAAACATCTGCGAGCCCCCCACCCCCACCCTGCCCCTACACACAGTAGAGGTAAAAGCCAGCCACGCAGGCAGTTGGAGACAAGTTTCTTGTCTGTAGCTACTAAGGACCAGAAAGTGTTCAGTATTGTTTGGGATTTGCAGCCTCCTTGGTACTTCAAGAAAAGCAACCACCTAACTCAAAAGCCTTATATAAATGTATTTCCTTATCATTCTCTAAAACAAAACCTTGGTGGGGAAAAAACTTAACTCCAATAACAACAGCAACAAGAAGTCATAAATTAAGGCCTGCCTATCTACCTACCTATCTATCTATCTATCTATCTATCTATCTATCATCTATCTATCTATCTATCATCTATCTATCTATTCATCTATCTAGCTATCATCTCTCTACTAACTATAAGATCACAAAGGCATTGAAAGATATAAAAGAAATTTATTTTGAAATTTATACATTTATGGAGGAAGTAAGACACAAAGAAATTTGAAAATACATTTCGAGAATAGATGAAAATATATCAGAATGTTTTAACATGGCTGTTGAGACAAGTGTGATCCTGTGTGTCTTCCTGATCCCCACCCCCCCAAGCTGAAACGCAAAGCACACAGTTTGAGTTCTCTCAGCAAAGCAGAAGTGCCTGTTGTTTCCAAGGCAAATGATTCACCAATCATTTTTAAGAATGATCTCTTTCCATAGGACTTCTTAAGTGAACCAATTGCATAAATCTCACTCCAAGGATGTAAAGGAGAAAACACGTACAGGCAAATCCTGTTTTTTTTTTACAACATGTGTGGAAAAACGAGTGTGTTGTATACACGTGACGTATGCACACATGTCCCATAAGTGTCGAGTTAGGCCAGGAGAGAATGCTGAGTGTCCTGATCGATGACTCTCTGGTTTACTTCCTTGAGACACAGTACATCACTCTACCTAGACCTAAACTGGTGGCTGGAAAGCCCCAGAAATCCTCAACCTTGGGAGCCAAAAACATTTGGGGTTATAGGCACTTGTGGCAACTCATAATTGGTTTGCCTAGGTGGTCGGGATTTGAACTTAGGGCCTCATGCCTGTGCCGTAAATACTCTCATCTGCTGAGCCATCTCCCTAGTGCCCTCAGGTTAAGACTTAATGAACTCTCTCTCTTTTTTAAATGTTTTATAAATCTCTAGAAGTAGAAAATAAATCTTGGGAGATGTGTCCAGGAAAAGGGACAAGACAATACCCAAAATGCTTTGTACACAGAGAATTGGGTCAGAGACAGATAGACTCAGAGCACAAAGTCCAACAAAAAGCCATGGCCTCAGGGTCTGATGGCTTCCTTGCTGATGACAAGGAAGACTCACATTGACAACTGGTAGTGGGAGAGGAAACCTATGTTCTATGCACAGACAGCTTTGCAAGTAAGCCCCTGGGAGAACACACTTGTAAACACTTAGGAAATGAAACCCAGTGAAAGTCGGGTCTTCTCCATCAGGATGCCCAGCATCCAATAAAACACAGATCAAAGCCAGAGAACAAAGGTCCCAGAAGACTCCTTGGGGTTAGAAACAGGGTCTCTCAGAGTTGCTATTTGCATATTCGTATTTCATCCATTCCAAGTTAGCTTTGCTTCCTTACTCAAAGATGCAGTGGGAGATGTTCCCGTAAACACAACAGCAAGAAAATAGACACTCTCTCTGATGGGTGTGGCATAAATGACATTTAATGAATGCAGACAGTTTATCAGCTATCAAGATGTGGCCCTCTGGGGACCCCCAGCTAGTGCTATGAACACAGGAGCCAATGCAAAGACATTTGTGGCATTTATTCCAGTCTGGGTACTAGATTCTGATGAGGTCACTGCCTTGCTGCACTAATGATTGGAAAGGAAGAGAAACAAGATGTTCTTCGAATACCTGGTAAAGATTTTCGACACTTCCCCACCCAAATCCTTTCTGCATACACTCACTCTGAATTTCCATGCTAATTAAAATTTTGAACTCTACCCTGCAGGGAAAAGGAAGGACAGATGTTTCTACTTTAAATAAGGAGGCTGGCTGCTAGGGAATAGCATGCATTGGTAAATATAGCTTGTGACAAGATGATGCTGAAATAACTTTGAAAGAGTAAATAGCACATAGCGTTGACAAGGCTGTAAGAGCACACACATGCTTCTGGTCAGCATGCCATCACTGAAACATACCAGTCCTGTGAGGTTTTTTTTTTGTTTGTTTGTTTGTTTTGTTTTTTTTTTTTTTTTGGGTGGGGTTCCATGTAAACCAATGCTAGGGATATGAATTCTTAAGAGGAAAAGTCTTTATGTTTAGAGATGCTGAGACTTTGGTCTAACAGTACAAACTAGACGTTCCCTGAATGTCCCATAGTAGAAACAAGGGGCCTATAAGAATAGCCCACCCAAATGATATATTAAGCATTTATTAACATCATGGAAAGAGTGGAGAAGAAAAAAAAAAACCAAGATGACTTTTGTGGGAGAAAGAAGAGAAAGGTTACAAAATCAAATGCTCAAGCCATGAGCAAAGACTCTAGAGGCAAGGGACTCTGTATTTAAATTTAGCGGTGTTGCTAGGCTTCCTTTTTCTAAGAGTTATCTTTGCTGGTGGCACCTCATTTCATGAATTCAGCTATTCAGATCAGCATTCAACAATCATATGGATCAACTGTAATGACCTTACTTAGTGTTCTGAAGTGGTTTCAGCAATGAACTGGGGTATGTTAGAAGGCATAGAGTCAATGTCTGGGGTACATAGGTATTGTTATTTTAGGGTTTGGGGTTTTGTGTGGTTTTTGTTTGTTTGTTTGTTTGTTTGTTTTTTAACATAAACTTCTAAACGTGGTGAGTATTGGTAATGGGAATTGGCAGGCACTTTGCAATCTGAGACCTTCTGGCCTAGCACTGACCTTGACAAAGCAATCAGGCCTCCTCTTCATTGAGGTTCAAAATAAAACTGCCCATCTCCACGTTCTGAAAGAGCAAAGCCACAAGCCACAGACTTCGACCATTGCCTCAGTGGCTTTCCAATTGATAAGTAGCAGCAAGGTCTCTCTCAGGCACGGATGTGGAAACCAGATGCCTTTTTGGACTTAAAGAGATGAGGACAGAGAGGAAAATGGCAGAAAATGACCAAAGAGGAGATGACTCATTCTTCTCGGTGGATGCATTCTATTGGCTTCATCAGAATGTTTGGACATCGAGTCCACCCACAGCTAAGTCCGGGCTGGGAACAGACTTATTTATAACTGGAACAGAGTTAGGGAGGAAGGCTATTTGGGTGGAACGGAAGCCAGTGTTGCTGGGTCAGTGGCAGGTATGAACGCCATTTGTAAATTTATACCAGTCACTGGCTCTCGAAGGACAGCCATGTTTCGGCCTTAGGTAGAAGGTTAGTTTTCCTTTGTGAGTAACTCACCCCTTGTCTAAATGTAATGTGCAGACATTTCTGGTTTCCAGTCAACCCATAAAACGGGCGTATAGTAGAGGATGCATGGGCTTGAAGGCAGACAGAGCCACCTTTCAGTCTTGGCCGCTACTCATTGGGCACAGGCTATGAAGAAGCTGCTTTCAGGGCCTCAGTTTTATCCCTTGAGCAAACAATGAAACAATGAGTATGGTTTGTGCAGACCCTTAACTGACTGAACAAATATCCCTAGTTCCATGGAACTTATACTATGGGAGAAGGAAAAGGATGACTGCTATCTTGTCTAATGCTATTTCGTATTTGAATGGAGAAACATGAAGGGGAGGGTAGGGTCATTGCAGTGATACCATGAACGAAGTGGCCAGACATACTATCTAATCTGAAACAGGTGACATTTGAACAGAGAGCTGAAGTCAGTGAGAGACAAACCTTTATGAGAGAAAATCATTCCCACAGAAGGAGCCGTAGACAGAAAGCTCCTGAATTGGGGGTGTGTTTGGCATGTCTGAGAGCTACAAGAAGTCTAGCGGATGTTCTACAAGAAAGGGAGAATGTGCTAGAACATAGGATGGGCAAGGCATCTGGGGTTCTAGTTGAGAGAACAACAAGGCTGTGGGGGAAATGTTTATGTCTCGCCGAAAGGAGAGCTGCCAGCTAGCTTTTGCTGTGTAACAAACAATCCTGAGATTTGAAAACTGAAAAACATTACAAATCTGTACTGTTCCTTGTAGTTCTGTGAGTGAAGTGTGGTGTTTCTTCTCCTCTGGGATGACTTAGATGGCATGGGAGGCTGAAACTAGGCTGTGAGGAGCTGAAAAGCAATAGTATTTCATATGACCAACCTAGAGGCCCAGAGATCTGTGTTATTGGCTGGCCTGAAGCTTCCATCCCAGGAGGAGGAGGAACAGTGTGACATATGAAAATCTCCACCCTTAACTTCTTTGTGTTTAATGAAAGAGTCTCTGTCATCTCACAGAGGACTCTTCTGTATCTTGCTGACCTTAAACTTTGCGTTTCAGAATGCCCCTTTGAGGAGTCTCATAAGGGGCAATGAATACCTGAAAGGCCTGGTCTTTAGGACACAGGAGTATATAAATTTACTTAAAGTCATCTCCATGTCCTTTTGCCTGGAGACCAGGGTGTAAGTGGAGAGAGTGGGTATTCTCAAGTAACTGATAATTCCAGGAACCATCCCTGGAAGTCCGAAATAATGTCTGCAAGTTAAGAATTAACTTAATTGAAGAGAAAAATCACACCATGGTCACTTTTCTCTTCTTTCTTTCTCTCACAGAAAATATGATGCTGGCATGCTTATCCCGTGAGACGACTTGGCCCACAAAGCACAAAAAAACTAAACTCAAACTCAGAGAAGAATCAAGAATGGTGTTTTCCTGGCGTCTACAAGAAGCGCTTTATTTTTCCTCTAGATTTCTTTTCTAAAAAAGAAAAAAAACAAACATTAAAAACAGAACAGAAAGATTACTGATATGAACATTCAAACAGACGATACACACTTCAGGCAACCATAGTCAAGCATGTTCTTTTATTAAGCATAGGATGGGAGGAAGCAGGGGAAGCGAACTCCGGAGGACTGAGAGGCTGGGACAGTCACTAAAGAAGTTGTTCTTGGAACTGCGTGTGAAGACTGGAGGGAACTACTTCCCTGTTTCCCACCCCAAGCATATCCCATGTATCTCAAGGATGCCTTGCCTCCATTTTTTTTTTTTTTTTTTTTTTTGCCTGCCTGTGTATCTAGGGAATGATTTGCAAACTGTAAAATGTATTTGTTATAATCTCTAGAGAATTGCTTGTGTAACTTTGGCAAAAAAGGACCATGAATAGTGCTTCAGGGACCCACCATGCTCTGCACACCATGTTCTGCTCCCCTCTGATGGCACCATAGCTTTGGTTCTGTTGGGACGAGGTACTTGAGTTTCTCTCAAGTTGACCCATGCCTGTTCAGACTTGGTAGAGAAGTATGAATCAACGGCCTGCAGGATTGAAGTCAGCATGGAGAAGTGGATATGTGCATCTCTCTTCCCTCAAGAGGAGAAAGCCAGCCTTGGGAGGCAGAGGTGGCAGAGGTGGATGTTGGGTGGGTCAAAAGGATATTAGGCTATTCTAAGGTTGATGGAGAATCGTGTGTGCTTCTACCAGGAGCAAGGGGACCTACATACTAACCATGCTTCCATTTTCAAGCAGGCCAACACCAGAAAAGCAAGCAGTCCCACAACCAACCCTGTCTTAGAAAAGGGACATCATCCCTTGAAATTCCCCACTTCCCACTGGTTCTAACCTTCTTCCATTGCTTATGCTTTCTCTTATTTACTCTCATTGTCCTGCACTGGAGGTTCAGGGCACCCAGGATGATGGGGTTGATTATGATGAGGGTCAGTGCATGGGTGGGGTTTTTCCCAACATTATGGGGCTCCAATTAGCTGGACGGACTGCCCAGTCGGTCCTGGATGAGCCTCTCGCTGAGTTCCCACAAGGCCCGGGCTGTCTCTTCACTCTGAGCCTCCTCGGATGGCAGGCAACGGCAACAGTTGTTGAAATACATGCCTCCAAGGCCCTCCAGCTCTGGGGCGACTGCACAGTAGACAGTGGTAGCAGCTCCCTGTTGCTGAAAAGCAGAGAAGAAAGAAAAGCAATTATTTTTAAAGAAATGAGTGACAAGACAATGCCATTTTGGCTATCTGGAGATTAGTGAGCCTTTCTCCACTTGGACATCAGCGTGGCAAAGGGCTCTACTCCAAGCCCAGGATCGAAAAAGTATGATGTGTGACAGCTGTGAAAAAACAAGTCTATAAACTTTGCTTGTAAAGCTGGTGTGACTTTTTACACCTCATAGAGGAAAAGGCTTGGGAAATAAAGCCACATTTCAGTATATCATGCCAGACGCCATTTCAGCACGGAGAAAGAGATGCCATACTCCCCAATACGCAAGAACAAATCCATCCGACCCTTTGACTTCTCAATACGCAATATAATTTGACATGGAGAGCTTTCTAGAACCTTCTGTGCAAAAGAATCCAACAACTCTTGATTATGGCCCGTTAAGCAGAAGGCTCAAGAGAGACTGGTGCCAGATATTTCCTGTTTCTTTGCTCAGGGTGCTTTTACGGGGCGGGATGGGTTAACAACACTGTTGCGCGCACACACACACACACACACACACACACACTCAGTCTTACATGTCCCTACGCTGATGTGTTTATTAATTCATCCAGAAAACACGTCTCTCAATGTCGTATCTGTTCCGATTTACAAGAATGTATGGCCTAAGGTGGGAGGCACATTTCCTTCCAGTCCATTTCAAACTGCAAGACTTTGGAAACAGCACTGATCTTTTCTGGAGTAACGGTTGAGGCTGTAGCTAGGGGTGTGTCTGCGGATGCGGTATCAAGTCATCCCGACTGACAGAATATTGCCAGAGATGTTATAAAGAGGGCAAGAGCTCACTTTGCTTTGCAAGCCATAATTAAAAATAATAGGCTTCTGTTCGTAGGGAGGCACAGTGAGCACAGCTCTAATTTAAAAACAGTACAGTTCATCTGCCATCCTGTGATCATTAATGGAGGAGGGGGGACAATTCCCGATAGATCAACCCATTGTCAGCTGACAGGGAGTGAGGTCACAGACAAGAACCAAAAGGTCACCACAATATGTCACCTTCAGGAAAACATTAGAAATGTTTTGCTTATGAGGGAGATGGCTTTCGGTCTCTACTCAAATGTAATCATTTTTTTTTCCCTGCCCCTACAGGGTTTAAGTTGTGTCAATTTAGACTGTCCGTGGAAGAACATCCCCCTAAATGTAGAATCAGTGGGGCCGGGGGTGCTTTGAGAACCAGGATCCCAAGAACTTACAATTTTAGCAAAGTTCTAAGAAGCCCACTTGGGTTTTCTTTGCTGCTGGTCTGTCTCTGTATTAGGACCTGTGGTCATGTATGCATAGGTCAAATGCAGCCATGTGGCCTGACTGTGGAAGAAGTGTGGAGGGGTGTGCGATGCAAACCTGAAGTCAGATAACACCTAGCCTCTTGAGACGGCTGGACAGGTCCCTCCCACCTGTCCAGGATTTGAACTTACGACTTGTGATTGGAGCATAATTGAAAAATAACAAATGGTATGTGATTTTCTGAAGTCCCTCAACATATTTGACTCTCAGACACTTCTCGCCCACCCACCTCCCCCCCCCAAAAAAAAACCAGTGACTACTTTTGATTCAATGACTTCTTTCTTAATTGATTTCCCTTTTGTGAGGTGTTACTCCGCATCACCGTTAGCTGAGCGCCAGGAGTATTTATCTAAATACCTGGCAGGCAGTAAAGTGATTCCTCTGCACTCTGTAAGGAGGACGTGGGCAGCCAGAGGGCCTCTAATAGCTAAGCAGAACACAGAGATTATCTCTCAGGTAACCCAAGCCACACAGTAGCTTGTCCTCAGGCAGAGTCCAGGTAAAGATGGAGTTCTGGATAAACTTTAGGCTGTCTCTATTGGATTTTCATTTTATTTTGTAGGTTACAAATAAAGCCACGAGTGACTAGGCACCTTGCCACAGACTTCTATGTGGTGGCTGAGAGAATCCACTCTGCTCACCTCCAAATCCATCCCTCTTCCTCCTCTTCCTTCCCTCTCCCTCCCTTCTGATTCCTTCTTCTCTTTCCCCTCCTCTTCCTCCTTTTCCTTTTCCTCTTCCTCACCCCCTCCTCTTCCTCTTTCTCTTCTTCCTCCTCCTCCCCCTCGTCCTTCTCCTCTCTGAATCATAGATGATGCTTCTCATGTCAGACAGTGGTTCTAATTTTAGAGTAGGCTGGCCTCCCACAGCCTTGCCAATCCTGAAACAAGACCAAGTCAGGCCACTCAGGAAAGTGATAACTGGAGATCTTCCAATCCTAACGTGGCACGTTGCCACTGTGGCCTTCTAAACATGATGTGGTCTGTGTGCTTGCATTGTGAAAATGGTTCTTTTGTGAAGAAATTCTGAAGTCGCCCCAATCCAGAATCAAGCTAATTTGTGGGTCACGAGCGAGATGTATTTTCCCTCGTTGGGATCTGCAAGTGACTGCAGTTGGCCTGGTCTCGTGGAAATGTACATTTAGTAACTATGCTTCAGCAGTTTTAAAAGCCCAGCGTTCTACACATGCGCACTTCAATTCTTTGCTACTGGTCTTAGGGTAGTTTACAACCCAAATTCTACTGCCAGTGCACTGAGATTTATAAAAGAACACAGTACAGGGTACAAAGGCCACCTTTGCTGCCCCAAAGACCAATTGTGTGCTTTTGGCAAAGCCTCCCTTCCTGTGCCATGCTCAGGGCCACCCGCTCTTGCTTTATCTTCTTTTCAGACACACAATTAAGTGCTGACAATATCTTGTTGGTCCCATGCCCACTACCTCATAGCCTTTCTGGAGAATTTTCTTTTCAACTGTTCCAGTGGCAACCTTTGAGTGACATCTTTATACCATCAGATGTGGCAACAGTTTAATAACAAGTTCCCACCTCGGGCTCATCAGCTTTTCAAAAGTCTGCACACCATCAGCCGGAGACAGGACCACATTAGTGAGACCTCATTAGTAAACAAGCTTGTGCCGCTGATAGAAGATAAAACATTTTTAAACTGATAAGAAAAGTTTTGGGGGTTTTGGAGGGTTTTTTTTCCCCCTTTGAGCACTTCAATCACCATCAAATGACTTTCACGCCACTTTGGGGAGGGGGGGCATCGGAACATAATTCAGAGAAGATGAAAGTGACACATAAAGGAAATAATGTTAACAACACTGGTGTAATATTTGAAGGTATGACTTACCATTTGTCAACATTGCTTTACTGATCCACGGTGATAAAATAATAACTGGTTGACATATGAAGACTGTCAGGAGCTGTGGGTTCTCCCAGAATTGTGTGTGTGTGTGTGTGTGTGTGTGTGTGTGTGTGTGTGTATCTCCTCCAGAACAATTTGCCAGGTTGCTCACAGTCACTCAGTGGCAGAAGTTGGGGAAGTGGCACCTTCAACTCACAACGATGCCCACTGGGCTAAAGCACTGATGGCCCAGGACGGAGAGTATATGGAAAGCCTAGTAGAATTTTTAATCACACTCCAATGGCATCTGGGTTCTAGTCAAACATTTGCGAGTGACCAGAGTTGAACTGTGCCATCGGTTGTTACTATGTTTGTAAAAAATGCTCGGGGTTCTTGTTTGGGGGTTAAACTGAGAACATTTTGCTAATAGATATTTATCAATCTCTATAGGAAGTCATTTTTCAGGTCCCATCTTTCACTTCAGAAACCTGGATCACAGACAGGGGCTGCTGTTGGTTGCTGAGACCCTGAGTTTTAAAGGGGCCACATCCTTCCAAAAATCCTTTGGTGGGATGAAACTGTTAAGTAGCTGCCTTCCATCAACATTTATTTGATAATGGCTGGCCATCAATTTGTAGCTGTCAGCACAGACTACAAATGGATATTGAGTCCTTTGAAGAAAAAGGTGCAAAGGTTTCTGATAAACAAAACATGCTAAAAAAAAAAAAAAAAAAAAAAAAAAAAAACCCAACAACCACATATTGATATCTGTGATGCATTACTTAGTGTTGTGATAGAATGCCCATGTTCTGATAAGAACACGAGTTACACAATTAATTTATCGTTCAAGATAATATGCATGCTCATTTAAAAGGAAGAATAGGTCCCCTTCTTGAAGTAGGTGTAACAATGCATTTAAAAAATTCGCATGATATCATGGCATATCTATATTCAAAGACTTGAAAGAGCAGAAGATGTTTGAAGATTGCTTTATTACAGACATATCCACACCAGGACATCGCACAGCAAATGCTGAATTAATCAATTTATGCAAAAAAATAGATTCAGGAAAGGGAACACACCATGCAAGCTAGATTAGGCCTGGAGCCCCAAGGGCAGGGGAGGCAGGCAGCTCTTGAGAAGTGGGCCGTGACTACAGGGATGGATTGGACCTGCTGAGCTGCAAGGGGAAGGTTAGGCAAAGAGGAAAGATGGGTGCATCTTCAGACCCTCAGAGCTTTCATTGCAACTCATCTGGGGTCTCGTAGGCATAGAATATACTTTACAAATGTGAAGCAACTGGCTATATGGATAGACCACGCTGAGTGGAATGATCAGTCAGTCACAAAGCTGTAGTAGTGACAAGCATCTTACTACCCTCTCGCTCTCCCTCTCCTTGTAACAACACTCCTGCAAGAGAGTTTCTAAGACTTCTATCTGAAATATGCAACACTGTATTCTGGAGTTCATCTCCAAAGGTCTTGGTGCTTGGGACACAGCTGTTCCCACAATTAATAATTTCAAGCTCCGGTTTACAAGGCAAAAACAAAACAGACAAAACCAAGCTGTTCTAAGGGGTGCTGTGTCCGTACTTACTATCCAAGAACAGTATTGTCAGTGGACAAATTGACTTCCTATCCCAGCCTGTTCCACCTGTCCATAAATTGAAGTAGTGCAGGAAGGAGGCACACACACCTCTCTGACAAGTGACCAAAATGACAGAATGTCACAGCTACCCATATGACCAAATGTGCTTAGGAATAAGCAGCCATGTTCCACCACAATGAAAGAGAACAAACAGCCCTGGCCTCCAGTGAGTTTCAGCCAATAATGACCATGCCAGTAGCTGTGATGGCAAGCATGCATTGAGAGGTGACTATCTGGCAGGTGCTGGCAGATAGCTTCATCAGCATCACCTTTTAATCCTCATGCTGTCCTCACGCCAGGGACAACTAGCTTCCTCATTTTTATAGACCCACATAAATTCAAAAGACACAGTGACAGTCACAGATTAACAGACGCAGAATTCCATGAGTCAGTGTAGGCAACCTCCTTCCCAAACATGTGACACATATGGGCCATCTCCTCCCAGGAGCCTACCATTTGACTCAAGCTTCCTTGTGCTATTTTGTCCTCAGTCCCTGTGCCTAGTTACAGAATGCTGCCCTGATTTGGCCTAAATTAAATAAACGAGCTGTCTGTATGTTCACCTGAAAAGGGAGATTTTTCCACTGTTGATTTAGTCAGTGAACTAAATTGAAATTATATCCATTTGGATTAACCAAAAAATGAAGATTCAGCATCCAGTCCCAGTCCACCAATTCAACAGCAAATGACCCTTTCAAAAAGAAAGAAAGAAAGAAAGAAAGAAAGAAAGAAAGAAAGAGAAAAAGAAAGAAAGAAAGAGTTACCTGACTCAAAACGCCACTTCCAGGCACCAGATCTGCCAACTTAAAGAACATACTCTTTGATGATAGACATTTTCTAAGAATGAACATCAAAACCAGTGGAATAAATGGTTGCCTACATGGCCTCCGTATCCTGCCCATCTCCCAACAACCCTCTCAAAGGAAAGCTTGCATGTGCCTGACCAGAAAGATACAGGACCTTCAGTTTGCTTCTGGAGCCACCCTTGTTTTATAAACTCCCATACAAATGTAGCCTTCCACAGAGGCAGGCTTTGACAATCCATTAGACTTGCAAACCAGCCCATCCCCCTCTGTGAAACCCCCAATAAAGCCCTAGCAAATTAACTCCTACAAATTCCCAACAATTGATTCCTCCAAAGGCCTTGAATAGTACAGGCTCAGCTCAGATACATGCAAATATTTTGTGTAGACACTGAGATGTAACCATGTAACCGTCCTCATAGCCCTCGGGACTTCTGCTAACGCACAGGTTGTTCTTAAGCCTCCGTTACAAAAAGCCTTCACTGCAGTGAGAGAGAGAGAGAGAGAGAGAGAGAGAGAGAGAGAGAGAGAGAGAAGCTCTGTAGACTGGGTATTTGTTTACAGGCTATACCAGTGTGAGAGAATGTTCCAGAAAAGCCATACAAAGTACACATTGCCCCTTTACTCTGCAGAGGAGAATTCGCTCACCCAACTTTGATAGAGTGTTCCACAACTTGTTATCACAGATCCTTTTGCTACACACAGGGTCTCAGGTTTGGAAGAGCTCAGGTTCTGTTTTTTCCTGGTGACTTTCGAATGAAGGTAAGGAGTGCATCCTTGGGTGTGCAGACATATCTGCAGAGTTCAGCAGTGCCAGCGCTCCGAGGGAGAGGCACACAGGGAAACATGCTGACCCATCATGCTAAATAAACACAATCAGGCCAGCAACAGATAACACCCAAATTACAAAAGTCCTTCTTGAGTGACATGAAGGAGCAGAAAGAATGACAGTCAACTGTCCAGTGGCAGCTAAGTACTCAGAGAGAGTCTCTGAGATGACCCCAGACGTTTCCTGTTGCACTGAGGGAATCCAAGCAAAACACCACCAAACGTAAGTCAGATCGCTGCCAGAAGACACAGTATTCTAGGTTGTCTCAAAGCACATTTACTCCACATTCCATTGGTGCCCGCCCACAATGCTCTTGAGCAGTTCTCACTGGATGGAAAGGAAGGTCTGTTGGATCAGACCTTACATATTCATGAAAGATGTCCCTGGACATTCCCTGTTGAGTTGCCCAGAATGTGTACATCACTCAACATAGCTAGTTCTTTTATGGATGGGGATTTCTCTTGTGAGATGGAAATCTGATCTGGATATCCATTCTTTCATGAGTTACTTTGATGTGGCCCAACAGAAGAGCCATTGAAATTCGCCACTGAAATGAGCATCTTATGAATAGCGTAATTCTTTTACATTGGGCTTACCATTGTAATTTTCTAACTGGCCACCTCAATGCCAGAGCTGAAGAAATTATGAAGTGTCCATAAGAGATAAAAGATGATATTCAGCAAGTGTTAATTTGAAACATCTTACATTTCATTTCTTTAACCTCTGTTATAGCTACTCTATATATTTATAAATACTGTATATATGTGTATGCCTCTGTATTCACCATGTATACTGATGCAAACCTTTAAAAACGATTGCCAGGCAGAATCAATGGGTTTGGTTCTAATATAACGGGAAAAAGATTTCTTCTTGGTATAAGTAAAACACATAGCTCCCCCTCTTCTGCATAGAAAAGCTTCAGTCAGTTTGCCTGTCCTTTTATCTCTTCAACTAAATAATAATAATAATAATAAAAACCCTGAATATGTGGAGAGCAGACAAGATTTCAGGGCATACTTCAAACAAGCTGTTTAGATTGTTAATGGTCGACAGAATCTATACACCTGTGTCACTGGTAAATTCTACAAATAAGAAATAAAAATACCGTGGTAGGAGATGGAAGATGCAGAGTCCCTAATATGACCATATCAAGGTAAGAAATGAACTGTTAACCTGTCATCCCAGCATGAATTAAGAAGGCACACCCTGCCATAATTCAGCTCTCATGGGCAGCCCCTCTCCCCCCCAGGGCCAGCCCTGCCATGTCAAATAGGGCGCATCCTCATTTAGCTGTGTGTGTTTTCTTTGAGAACTCCTTGGAACAGATCATTTCTCTGGCTTGAAGATGTCAGCCTTGCTAATATTTCATTTAGAACATACTGTGGCAGAGCGTCTCGTTTGGTATGACTTCCATAATTAATGGTGATCGCTCAGGCACTGCCTTTACACAGAGAGAGCTCTTCTCAGTGGTCTAGGAGCTAATGAGAAACAATAGATATTTCATTCACCAGCAGCTTGTTGCTAGTTAGTGGGAAATGATCGCGTGTGCTGTTGCTTTAATTGCCAGAGTAAATAATTCTGCCTGGGTGTTAGTGAGCATTTTAAAAAGCACTTGATGCAAATACACTAGAAACAAAACAAACAAAAAAAAATTTTTTTTTAAAATTGCATTCTATCATGCAAATATTATCTAAATATGCATGTGCTAACTACTCAGCTACTGTGTTTCAGGAAATACAATTAAGCTGCCTTTCTCTTCCCCTATGTAGACTGTAAATAACTGTAGATCTGTCTCTTGTTTCCTTATGTAAATATATGTAAATACTAACACACTATGCATGTAGATATTCTAGGCGATTTCAGGTACTTTTATAATCTAAAGGCATGGACTTGAACTGGTTTGTTAAAAGGGGGGAAAGGGGAAAACTCTCTCAAACTCTTTAAAGCTGAATAGAAATTAAAGATTCTTCCTAGACTGGTGTGTCTTCTTTTGTTTGCTGTATCCATGGTGAATGGACTCCTAGACTGGCTTCTCATTTTACAGGAAGGAACTGCTGAGCACAGACAACCCCCCCAAACTATACCTGAGTTATTTGGAATACATTTTCATACACTTTTCTCAGGTGTGTGAGAACCGTTCTGGAGCTGTAGGTAGGCTTCTTTGATTGTCTTCATTTGGCAATAGACAAACAAACAAACAAACATAATTCTTCTTGTTTACTTCTTAGATTCCAAGCCCAGTCTTAAAATCCTATAAGAGGGTCCTGTTCTACCCATTTCAAAGATGTAGAAGTCAAGTCACACTAAGACTGGCTACTTGTCTGAAAGGACAAAAATGATTAAATTTCACTAAAATTCTGATTTGTTGTCCTAGCATACACAAGATCTATGAACTCATTCTGAAAAGCCTATGAATAACACAGGTACCTACAGTCTCTGTTGCAAAAGGTCAAATTCAACATTGTTCTTGCAAAAGAAGTCATGAGCAGCAATATGCACAGAAGTGAACATAGCTGTGCACCAATAAAACTTTATTTATACAATCAGTCAATGGGCCAGATTTTGCCTACAGGCAAAAAATTTGCCAACTTCTGCTCTACAGATTATGAAAACTTAGTTCTTCCTCAATAGAACATTAAATGTTCCTTCTGAGTATGTGTGTATCTGTATTGAATGATCTGGGGAAATACTTTGATCAATTGAAAACCCTCTAATCTGGTTCCTGGAAGTTCCAACACTCTTGGAGGAAGTCATGGAATAATGAGGCGAGCAGAAATGAAATCCCCCGAGTTTATAAAATCAAGCTATCTGTCTCAGACAAATGACACTGCCAGGCTTCAATTTAGTTTTTATATTTTATTTTTATAAATGGGAATGGAGTGGGAAAGTTAAGAAAGACAAAGCAAAAAGAGGGGGGAAAAAAAGAAAAGAAAGAAACTAAACAACTCTCGAGCTTTAAAGAGAGGAAAGAGGCCATTACTTCAGGTATCTATGGAAACCGAGCAGCCTGCTCACTTCTTTAATGGTTGGCAAACAGTATTCGTGTTTGAAGATGTTTTGCCCAAGTATGATGCTACGGTGTAAATGCATTAATTGACAGTTTCCTTCGGGACTTCTTTTATTGAAGTTTTCAAACCTAATTTGACGGCACACGGAACTCTGGAGCCCTTGAAGAAGGCTGTAATGTTAGGTCTTTGGAACGCAGAGCCAGCACGGGTAGAGCTTACACAGAGTTGACTCTCCCTGCTGTCTCATAGCCTAAGTGCAGACACAGCCTTCGATGCCTGTGCTTTTCCATGGCAAAGACCTTGAACATTCCCCTTGGGTGTAGAGAGGTCCTTTCTAACCTCCCCCAAGTGGGAATCTATAAAAACTCTTCTGTTCTGGGAAGGACTGGAGGAGGAGAGATGAGGTGTCTACTCAGAGTATGTAGCTATAAGGAACTAAAGTCAGAAAGAGCACAGCTTCTGGCAGCCGTATGACAAACCCCCATACGTTTGACTCTTCCTCCCTGAAGGATAAAATAATAAAACTGTGATGGGCTCTTGTGACAATGTTGGTCTTTTCCTGGGTTAGACAGCAGACACAAATTCATAGGTAGCTACTGTCCTGTTTATTCTGGGTTGAAAGAAGGAAACAGGCAGGTCAAAGTGTCTTTGTCTGGTCTTCATTTGGGGGGCTTAACAGATGGGGAAAACATTTCTACCAAGCAGCAGTCACCCTTCTCCCCAACCTCCTTCAGCATCACTGGGCATCACACTGGTTGTGAACTCCCCTGATGGGCACCTCACTGTGGGACAGAGGGAGCTCATATTCATGTCCACAGGACACCAGCATTTGAACAACTACCATGATCCTTTGTTAAGTGCTCTAAAACTCAAGGCAATCCCTGCACCAGCCTTTAACAAACATTCTCTACATCTTCAAATATCTCTCTTCAAAGACAGCCAGAGAGAGATGCACACTGATGATGGCACCACTGAGCAAGAGAGTACCAAAATGGTTAAGTGAAGTCAGGGCTAAAGAGTACTTCCTGTTGTATCAGAAGACCACAGCTCAGCATCCATCACCTCATGAAGTACCTCACAGATGCCTGTATGTTCAGATCTAAGAGGTCTGAAGCTTTCTTCCAGCCCATATGCAAACACACACAATAAATACTTTTCAAGTGTGTTTATGTATTAGTAGATGACAGTTGCTGTAGTATTCTTTTGTTGCTAGTTTTTTACATGTGTGTCTACATGGTGTTCACATGTATGTGTGTTTATGTTTGTGTTCGTGTACATGCATGTGTGTTTGTGTATGCATCGTGGATGCCTGGGATTTGAACCCAGAACTCGCTCTGCTGGAGTGGCTGGCAGGCTGCATGGGAATTAAGTGTAGGGCGTAAGTTCCTTGGCTAAGTGTGTCAGAATAGAGCCTGATACATTGCCTGCCTGGGCCATTGATCCTAGTGGTTGCTGCATCCTCTCTATGGAGAGCCTGAGGGATCTTCTTCCCCACCTCTGAACTCCATTGCCAGGTCCTTCCAACTCGACATACTCAAAAGGCACCATTCCTGCCTGCAAGCGAGGCAGTGCCGACACTGTCCCAGGTAAACTTCATGGGGTTCTGCTAGCTGGCAAGGCATGGGTTAATGGCTCAGTATGTGCGGGTCACCTGGCACATCCACCGGGGCAGTCTCCTGACAAGACAGCTCCACTTGAAGCTCTCTTGCCCTCGCAGCATAGAGAAATGCTGAACCCACGAAAATGGGGTACACCAAGGAACACCTTACTCTGCTTTTCCCACCTCTGGCTGCTGCACCTGATAGAATTCAACCTCTCACAAATGCCTGGCTTATAAAAAGGAAGGTGCGCGAACACAGCCCGTGACCAAGCACAGAGTCAGCGAGAATGCAAGCTAGCTATGCGGTTGGTCCTCTGAGTGTCCAGGTGGTGAAAAGCCTGGCCTCGCTGGCAACATCTTGACATTCAGAATCGGGTGGCATTTATAGGACAGGCCCTTTCATATGTAGATCCTATATAGGGACCTGGATGCTTTCCATGGCACTTTGGAGATGCCAAGAGGTAGAAGTTTTACTGAATTCTTGCAAGAGTGCTGTGGAGTGTTATTAACACATTTTGTTAATGGAAACACAAGCAAGTCATCAAGCCACTGGGCTGAGTCAGACACTGTGGGGGAAAATGCTAAAAGTAAACTGATGTTTACTGATAAAACCTGATGAGGTTAGATATTGATTCAGTGTGGTCTGCATAACCTAAAGCTGGTTCCATTCAGGGACTTCCTAGCCCATGGCAACCATGGTTTCAAACAGGTACTTCATCAGTAAGGAATCCTAAACCAACCGTGTTCTAGAAACTTCACCTCAGTGCCTCACTAAACACAGCAAAGACTCAGCCAAGGTAGCAACGTTCATTCTATTTTAAAGACGAGGAAACTGACAGTCAGGTAACCCACAGCTCCTGAAATACAGGGCAAGGATTCAAATCACACAAGTCTGACTCTAGAGTGTACGATGACCTGGCTCACCAGCAGACTAGACCACCAGGTAGTTTATTTCTACTAGTAGAATCTTTATATTCTCACAGACAAATATGACAACCCATCTCAAAAAAAAAAAAAAAAAAAAAAAAACAAAAAACAAACAAACAAACATGCTCTTGTTGAGGGGACAAGCCTGGAACCCTGTAAAGCAAAGAGAGGGGTTCAGGACAAAGATAGGAAAGCGCATGGGGTGTAACTAGAGCCTACATATGCAGGACATCTGGGCAGAGAGAGAGTGAAGGTAATGTTGGGATAGGAAATCCTTGGACAGTGAGTTGTTTTTCAGGTAGCCCCAGAAATGGGACTAAATGAGCTCAGGACTCACTCCTTTGCCCAACAGCACAAATCAACTGGGCAGATTCCTTTGGCATGCAGAAGCTTCCAACACACAGCTAAAGTACACACTCTTAAGCTGAAGGGCCTGGGGTCAGAGACACAGAGAAGAACCAGATGTTTCTTCATACTGCACCTCTGCAGCTTCATCTAAGGTGCCAAACCATGTAATGGCCTTTGGTTTAAGTACTTCCTGAACTGAAGATATAAGCAGGTTCCTACACCGGAGACTGCATGAGAAGCATCTGTCCTCCCTCCATGTTCCACATTCCCTCACAGATGTGCATCTTTGATCAGGCCCCAAGTACCCTGACAAGGACCAGTCTTTGTCAGCTTAGAATACCCAGCCTTCAACCTTCAACCAGCAGGGTGATTGAGAAACCACCTGAAACATACTTTGCCTGCTTATTCTCCTGAGATCATGCCATTCAACCCATGCACTGAATATACTCGCCTGGAGCTGGCCCGCAGTCTACACTCAACAGATAGTGGCCAGCTGTGATGATAGCAGAACATCTATCTGCTCACACTCTCCTTCTTCTGTGGTACCCATACTCATCCTCCTCACCCCCCGCCCATAAAGGGGAGTACAACTGGTTTCTGGTTAAACACAGTGGATTTAATTGAAACATTGGTGCCTGTCTCAGAAACTAAAAGTCTAATATCTGGGGGAAATGTTTACTTGGTGATCAAGAAACCTTTGGGAGATGGAGAAGTAGCAACTCCTGACTCAGCAGAGTGGGACCTCTAAAAGGGAAAGGGACAGAAATAAGTCGCTGTACATGGTGGAGCTTGGGCATGGAAAGGAGACAGCAGAGGTATGAGTGGTATGGTAAGGACTGAAAGAATGCCACTGTGACTTTACATGATGTCACAGAGAGGGGATATCTTCCCTCAGGACAGCCAACCCACCGTCATTCTCTCTTCTGCAAATTTATGATACAAATACCTCTTCACCCCCAGGGCCCATCAGCCTGAGGCAGAAGAGTGTGTGCTATCAGGGTGCAACTTCATTAAGAAGGGGCCCAGCACCCCACTCTATTTGAGGTACCCAGTAGTTATTCATCAAATAGTTCTAGCAGAAGAGATGAGTGATACTTTTTTAAAAAGATCTAAAATTAAAAGAAACGCATAAACAATATAAAAGCCTGAACTATTTCCTTCTTGAATTACTGTTGATGTGGTTTGGGCAACACTGCTCTCTGTACGTTGTGACTCACATAAAGATTTCTTATACAAACCTAGCTACAAGGCAGTTAGCAGACTAGAGGAAAATGTGTACACTGTCCCTGTCCTAATCCCTTGTGGTCCTGGTGGAATAGGTCTGCTTATTCTTCCCAGGTTATAGTAAACTGAAAGAGGAAACTAATTGCTCAAGTCCACACAACTCCTAAGTATCAGGCCTGAGGTTTGAACTCATGCCTTGACTCTGAAGTCATGTTACACAAAAGAGATGGCACTTAGAGCATACATGTGCAGGTTCCTGGTTCTTCCTTTTATCCTTGGACTTGATTTTCAGGTACAATTTCTATAAGGCTTCTAACCTACAGGGTTTGCATTTGCCTGCAGGAGGGAAAATGGAATCAAGGCTGCTTCCTAGAGCCCTACCTGTAGGCAGAGGGAGATGAAGTCCAACTACAGGGAAGTATATATTTTTCATCTGGTCTTTGTAATTTGTTGCCTCTTTTTACTGCTAAGATGTCAGATGCTAATATATTGCTGCCACCTCAATAACCATGAGAAGAATGAATGAATGAGTGAATGAATGGATGGATGAATGAGCAGGTAGATGTTAAATACATGAACAAATGGAGAAATGAAAAGATGGATAGATGGATGGATGAATAGTCAGGTAGATGGATTGATTGATGGATTGATGGATGGATGGATGGATGAATGGATGGATGAATGAGCAGGTAGATGTTAAATACATGAACAAATGGAGAAATGAAAAGATGGATAGATGGATGGATGAATAGTCAGGTAGATGGATTGATTGATGGATTGATGGATGGATGGATGAATGGATGAATGAATAGTCAGGTAGATGGATGGATGGATGAATGGATGGATGAATAGTCAGGTAGATGGATGGATGGATGGATGGATGGATGGATGGATGGATGAATATTCAGGTAGATGGATTGATGGGTGGATAGATGGATGGATGCATGCATGAATAGGTAGATGGATTGATGGATGGATGAATATTCAGGTAGGTGGATGGATGGATGGATGAATAGTCAGGTAGATGGATGGATGGATGGATGGATGGATGACTAGTCAGGTAGATGGATGGATGGATGGATGGATGGATGGATGAATATTCAGGTAGGTGAGTGGGTGGATGGATGGATGGATGGATGAATATTCAGGTAGGTGGATGGATGGATGGATGGATGGATGAATAATCAGGTAGGTGGGTGGATGGATGGATGAATATTCAGGTAGGTGGATGGATGGATGGATGATGGATGGATGGATGGATGGATGGATGGATGAATGGATGAATAGTCAGGTAGGTGGATGGATGGATGGATGAATATTCAGGTAAGTGGGTGGATGGATGGATGAATAGTCAGGTAGGTGGATGGATGGATGGATGAATGGATGGATGAATAGTCAGGTAGGTGGATGGATGGATGGATGGATGAATATTCAGGTAGGTGGGTGGATGGATGGATGAATAGTCAGGTAGGTGGATGGATGGATGGATGGATGAATATTCAGGTAGGTGGGTGGATGGATGGATGAATAGTCAGGTAGGTGGATGGATGGGTGGATGGATGAATGGATGAATAGTCAAGTAGGTGGATGGATGGATGGATGGATGGATAGATAGATAGGCAGGTAGATGGGTTGATGGATGGATGGATGGATGGGCAGATAGCTGGATGGATGGATGAATGGATGGATGGATGGATAGATGGATTAATGAATAAATGAACTAATCAAGAACTGAATAAATAACTAAATGACTGTTTGGGAGTACTGCCTGTTATATTTCACACCAAAAGGGAGGCATGCTGTGGACATGACTCACTAGTGGTCACTCAGAATTTAAAAATACACACATTCCTTGTTAGAGTTGGCAGGGGCAGTTTCTCTCCCTGGAGCAGAGCCCTCTGCCTACCTAATACAGTGTGAGGTGTTAACTACATTATCTGGAAATACCCCTATGACTAATTCCCATCCCTTATCCGGAGGAGAAGAAAATTGTCTGTAGTGCGAATGCCCTAGATTCCTGGTCAGTTTATGTAAGGCATTTCAAGCCATTGCAGTATTTAAAGCCATTTTTAGCTTCAATCACTTGATGTGTGGTGAGCCGGGAATACCTGATCTCTTACTCTTTAAAACTCCCTGTTTTTTTTTCCACTAATTTTGTTTAAAGTGGATGCAGCACTAAGTACTGAAGAGAAGGCTTATAAACATGCATCCCAACGTTACACCATCTTTCAAACAGATGCTTATTCAGTGAATTCTCCTGCTACGTCGCCTGGGCTCCTTTAGCTCTGATACTTTGGGCTGCTGATCCCAGCCCTGCCAGGTGGTGGGTGGGTGATATTTATTTTTTTGTCATGGCCTATTTGGTGGTTTTTGTACATTGGAAACTTTTCTGCTCGTTCCAAACAGGATTAGATAGGAGCTTTTCCCAAATGATGTCTACAGTGATTGAATAACACTTGAGTTCTGACTAACCAAAAATAAGAAGAATACGGGGGCAAGAGGGATTTTATTAAGCAGAAAAAGGAGAAAGGCCCTTTCTTGGTGCTTTGTAGCTACTTCGAAACACACGAAATGCTCAGGAAAGCAAAATCTTGGGACGTCAGACATTTTCTCAGAACCTATACCCCGATTTTGCTTGCACTCTGGTTGCCTTTTCCCTCCAAGAAATAGAAATCCTACTTTGGACACCTTTCCCAACATCTTATTGTTCATTTGTTGGTTTTTGAAAACATGGGTTTTTAAAAAATATATGGACAAATTCAACTGCATTTCAATATGTGTAGGTACCTCTAATGGGCTAATGATACCCACAAGTCCTCCAAATTCTTTGTAAAAGTGAGGACAGTAAATAGCAGGGTGTGTTGGTATAAGCCACTATGTTCTAATGAAACCTCCTTCACAGGCATAGCCAGGCAACATGATTTGGCCCATGGACTGCAGTTCACAGACCATTGCTCTATTAAACTCAACAAATTAATTATCAGAGTGTATCTTCTAAACTATTTGCCTTCCTTTACAAAATAGACTTCATGTTTTATTGAATTTTTATTCCAGTTTTATCCAAGTTGAAAACATCATAGTATTTTGTTGTTCCTTCACTGAGATCTGAACCTAGGGCCTTGCATATGTTAGGCAAGAATACTACCTCTAAGCTACATCCCTAGCAGTGAGAATTCTTTTAAGGGCCATTTTATGCATCTCCTGATGTCCTCAAACTCACCACGACCTTGAGCTTCTGATCCTTCTACCTCCACTTTTCAAGTGCCTTGATATCAGGCCTGTGCCACCATGTGTGGTCTACACAGTGCTGGGGACTGAGTCCAGGCCTTTGGCAAGTACTTTGCTTACTGAGATGTATCTCCAAGCTCACACAGTGAAAGCTTCCGGGGGCTCTCTCTAGAGGGAAGTTCCCTGTGTGCTAAGCATCCAGAGACATCAATAAATCCTGTGTGAAGTCTTTAAACTTCACATCCAAATGTTAGGTAGGAATCCATGCTTAATGACTCTATTACAGTAATTCCTAGTGTTTTTTTTTTTTTTTCTTAAATCTAAAAGCAATCTTCTATGAAGACATTTCTGTGGAAGATAAAACAGTGATGCATTTGATGGTTCCAGGTGGATGGACATCTTCTTCATCTCCCTTGTATTAGATACTTTTATCATCATCGAAACAAAGCTCGGACAGAAGCAGCTTAAGATATATTTGGGCTCACTATTTCAGAGAATATGGTCCATCGTGATGTGGAAGGCAGGACAGCTGGTGTAACTGCCTGCAGGAGTATGTGGCTACTGTATTTCATGTTCTTCATGGTCAGAGAGCTCAGAGTGGAGCCATGGCTGACTATACCTTCAAAGGCTCACCCAAGGTGACCCACCTCAGGCAGCCAGCTAGGCTCTACATTCTGCAGGTTCCATAACTTCCTCAAATAGTGTTACCGGTTTAGTACCAAAACAAGTTCCTGTAAGGGACTCAAACATTTGATATCCTCTGTCTCTACCTCAAAACTAAGCAATGTATAAGGAGTTAAGTCACCAAAAAAGAAACAAATAAATGAAAGGAAGAAAGGAAAAAAGGAAGGAAGGAAGAAAGAAAGAAAGGAAGGGAGAAAGAAAGGAAGGAAGGAAGAAAGAGAGAAAGAAAGAAACCAGACACTTTGCTCAGATCAATTATAAGATAGAAAAGAGCTGCCCTAACTCTTCTCATGGAAAGGAGACAATGATTTTATGTTCTGAAGATTTCAATGCAAACAAGCAAATCAGGGAGATAGGATGGAAGACCCACCTTCCCCTGCTCTTCCTGTCCACTGGTCAACAGCTGGTAGAAAAGAGAATCTGGGGCCCCTTTGATGGGAAGAGAAACTGCTGCAAATAAATATTCTTTGAGAAATATGCTATGTAGTCTGTTCACCTATGTCTTCTGGAAGCCAACATACCATGCTGGCTAGAAAATCCCCCAAGGAGCTGGGTAAAAACACAGGTTCAAATCTCAAAATAAATCAAGTAAAAGCCAGCCTCAATAATGTGAGCACCTATAACTTCAACCCTGTAAAGACTGGGGGGTATTAGAGACAGAGCATTCCCAGGAGCTTTACGCTCACTTGCTACCTCAGAGTACATGGTGGAAAACCAGCAACAGGAGCCCACCTCACAGCATGGTGGAAAATGAGGACTAAACAGAGCTTATCCTCTGACCTCCGCATGTGCTCTGGGGCACATGTGTACCTGCACTTACACACATAAATGAGTGCACATGTGCACACATACACAAAGACAGAGACGGAGGAACCCAGCTGCTACCAATATCTCCTTGTTTATGCAGTTTTCATCCCCGTATAGTAATTTAGTTTTTTCATTGTCACGAGCAAGTCTTTGTTAACTCTTCTGCATAGACTTTGAAGACTTTCCACTATGTGTCACGATATGGCTTTGAATGCAATAAAGACTATAATTATTGAGCATTTGTGAGAAGCAATATTTTCCCTCCAGTGCATTCTAGCTCGGCTATTCAAGAGTGGTGTGGGCACTGATGCTAAGGTTGCTGCCTGCACCCCTCAGTGCCTTCTCCATGGTGGAAATGGAGGAGCGAGGTGTGAAAGCTCTGAGCCGGGTGAGGACAACCTACACCACTCTCTATCCGTGACCCCTGGAGATCTATGAGACTTTGGCAGGGGATTTGGAAATAAAAGTGGTGATCTGCTGCCGTGGGTTAAACATCCTGCCTCTGTGCAAAGAGATTTGAAAGGCTCAAACCCAGCACACGAGACTACACATCCTAGAGATCCCGCCTGGCAACAGATGGCTCGCAAGGACTGAATTGCTGTATAAACATTTAACAGAAAGTTTGATCTCCTAAGTGTGGAAAATTAAGCAAAACAAAAGGAAAATGATTCTCGGAGGCGCTTCAATTAGCCATTTGTAATTTCTCTGACAATGCACGCTGTGCCCCGTACCCCATGCAAATACATCCTCCAGGAAAGGAATTCTGGAAATCCTGAAAAGAAATCCAGAAACTGAAAGAAGTCATAGGATTGCCAGAGAGAGAGAGAGAGAGAGAGAGAGAGAGAGAGAGAGAGAGAGAGAGAGAGAGAGACAGAGAGAGAGAGAGAATATCAACTGGGAACATGTGCTTAACAGCAGCAGTCACAGCTCCTGAGCTGTGTCTGAAACCACAGATGAGGACTCCGCCTGCACCTGCCTCCCAGACCTTTCCTCTCCTGCACAGAGGATAGGAGGGGACTCTTCCAGTTTTGTTTCACCCAGCTCTGCTCTATGTACCCTCATCCCTTTTCCTATCTCCAGCTCAAAATTCAATCTCTCTCTCTCTCTCTCTCTCTCTCTCTCTCTCTCTCTCTCTCTCTCTGTCTCTCTCTCTCTGTGTGTGTGTGTGTGTGTCTGTGTGTGTGTGTCTGTGGCACATGCTAGGAAGTGGATACAGGAAAGAAGGATTGCACTTTACCACTGTCAATCATGGACCATCCGTGGAGGAGGATGGAAAGCCACACAGGAAGTGGGAGGACTGTTGCCTGAAGAGCATCACTGCACCCAGAGATAAAGTGTCATGTAAACTTCACTATGTCTGAAGCCCATGTCCTATGCAGAAGGAGCATTCGCCCTGAGGCAGACTCATTTGTAGTTCTTGTTTGTTTATTTTGTAATATAAAAGAAAGAAAAAGTCTTTAGAGACTAGAGAAAGATATAGTGCCCAGAAGTATTCAATAAATGCTTGGGAAATCAATGTTTGGAGCACTGACCTAGCCCCATTTCTGTTGCTGTGAAAAAAAAAAAAAAAAAAAAAACACCCTGAATAAAAGCAACTTAGGAAAAGGGAATGGTTCATTCAGTTTACAGTTACAGGTTATAGTCCATTACTTAGCGAAAGGCCAGAGCTTGTGACAGCCGGTCTCACTCAGCACATTCCCAGTCAAGAGCAAAGGTGAATGTGCCCATGCTGTCAACTGGCTTGCTGATTATATGCTCAGCTAGCTTTCCTCTTAGGCAGCACAGGATCTCTGCCTAGGGAATGGTGCTGCTCACAGTGGGCTGGTTCTTCCTCCATCAGTGAACTATCAAGACAACCCCGGACACATAAGATCAGAGGCCAGCCTGCTCTAGATAATCTCTCATTGAGCCTCTCTTCCTAGATCCTGTCAAGTTGCCAGTTAAAAACTGACCAGCAGAGATGCTAAAATGTGATTGATGGCAATTACATCATTGGATCACTGGAGGAAGATTGATTAGCTTTCATGGAAAGTCCATGATATTCAGAAGCAGAAGATCTAGTTATCCTCGGGGATATAGAAAGTTTTTAGACCTGCTTGGGCTACATGAAACCAGGTCTAAAACTCCCCCAGTACCTAAACAAAACAAAATAAAACAAATGACTGAAGCCACATGGTGAGCATTGTTATTAACCACCATAAGGAGGAGGAAGCAAGTCCCTTCTATTTAAAAAATTGTACCAGAATCACATTAGTAAGTGGGGTTTGAACCCAGGCAGTTGAGTTCAGATTATGTGAGTCCATAATTCCCACTCAAACTTAAGAGACTTTGCAGAGTTCCAGATTCTGCTCTGCACACCTAATATTCTTGCCTTTCACTGAGAGATTTGCGTTTTCTCCAGCAGTCTTGGTTTTGAGATTGCACTGCGATTTTTTTTGACAACTGTCAGACTTCATGCATCTTTTGGATTTAGGGGAAAAACAATCATACAGTGATCCTGCAGTAACATGTTAACTCACTGAAAACATGACCCAGGGGAGGGAAAATAGGGCCAGCGAGTGAGGAGTGAGATTATGGATCATGTGTCCTTATGGGTTCAGTTTCCCAATCTTTAGAGAAGCTGGGCTGATAAACAAGAGGAAGTGCCTAGCTCAATACATCAGATTTTCCAAAATGGCAACTATCGTGTCAGAGTTAGCGAGAGTACTGCCATTACCGCTTACCATGACCAAAAGACCTATGCCTTGGGGTGCTACATTAATTGAAAACGGACATAATTATATTAGAATGTAGATACAATTACTTAAGGTGAAATCACAGTGGAGTAAGATGGACCCTTGATCCTGTAAGACTGCTGTCCTTGAAAGTAGAGGAGACTCACACACACAAATGCTGTATGGGCAGAGAGGCAGAGGAGCACAGAGAACCACCAAGAAGGCAAGAGAAGCTGGAAGAGGCAGAAGGACCCCATAGAAACCTCAGAGGAAGTTTAGATTTGCCAGATTCTAGACCTTGGACTTCAGCACTTGGGAATATGAGGTTCTGCTGTAAGTCCACCCAGCTTACATGTCTGGAATGTAATTCTCAGACTAAGTATCTATGGACCAAGCGGCATTATGATTGTTCTCAGTGGGCCCCAAGTCCCTCTGTATCAACCTCAGATAGGTCAGTGTAGTCCTGAGACTAGAACACTCGTGCCTTGGGTCACAGGCAAGACCATATCTGGGAATACAGGTAATGTGAGGAATACAGAAAGAGTTTGGATACATACTCAAGGACATCAGGTATATTAATAATGCGTGCACACACACACATACACACGCAAAGGGGGGGAAACAGACAGACAGACAGACAGACAGACAGACAGACAGACGCAGGGGAATCTCCAGTTTGTGTGCATCTCAAAATGCTTTTTTCCCTAATACTGGACCTGAGCATGGTTCTAAGCCCTAACATCAGTGCCCAAGCATCAATATTTTCTTCTTCGCATTGCTTTCTAGAACTCAGAAGAGTCCTTTCTCTTGCAAGGCACTGACCAAAGCTACCCATCCTAGGACCTATGAACACTCTCATTCATCCTCAGCTTGATTTCTTCCATGATTCCTTCCACCCATGGCCTTCTTCCACCACCATGAAGAGGAAAATTCATGAAACCCCATAACGGTGTCTGCCAAATGCACGTTCATTATCACACATGTCGCAGAAGGCCCTGTTCCGGTCTTGCGACCCACCATGAAAGATGATGATGTGAGCATCTCTGACAGGGATCAGTGCAGAGAGGCCCCCATCTTTTCTGAGGTTACCTCAGTGACAAATGGATTGTGGGTAGTTGGGATGGGCCTCAGGGGCGTCCCCTTTATCTAACAAATAATAAGGACAAAAAGAATGTTTCAAGGGACAAAAAGGACCTCATTGGAAAATTATGGTCAAATAAACTTCAGTGTAACCTTTTTGCAAGATACTATAAATAAGTAGTGTGGGATGGCAGGCTGCTCACCGCTAAAGCACTAAAGCTGGGTGAGGTTGAAGGTTGGTTTCCCGGAGACATTTCCTTCCCTCTGATTGGATACAGGGAGTTTCCTGTCTGACTCAGTGGCTTGACCAGAGCACAGTGCTGTTCAGGACTAACTTGGAACTCAAGTATTCTGAATGCAAGAAAATAATCAACTATCCCTTAGACTCGCAGAGGGGAAGGGACTCCTCCCTTTTGGCCTTGCAAACAGGTCAATAGTTCAAGAAATTACATCTGTGGTTTTTTCTCGTCTCTAAGTTTCTAGGCACACAAGGAGACAAGCAGGAGGGAGTCCATTCTCCAAGTCAATTATTTTTATATTTCCTGATTCTTACAAACAACATTAATGTTAGTGCCAGGGACAGTTCTAACCTCATAATTTGTTAACGTTTAAAAGAAGCCTCTTGTAGCCAACAATTATCCAAAAATAACCATTCCTTCATGCTTTCTTGACTGATAACTTTTCATCACCCCCCTCCTGTCAGAGACAACTGTAATCGTCGCCAGGAGCATGGGGAAATGGGAATGAAATTAGCTGGGGGAGTTATCTACCCTGGCTGCCTTTGGTACCTCCTTTTCTGGCTGCTATCTCTGTCTCCCAAGACTCCTCTTCTTCTGGGAAAGATGGTTCAAGCCCAGGATCAGATGAGTCACCAAGGTGCCGGAAGGTTGAGTCAAGAGGAGGAACCATCTTGATTCCCAGGAGAAGCAGGTACAGGCTGGCACTGTGTGATTGGTATTGCAATTATAAAGCCTGGTCAGGGATCAATGCTAAGAGCCATAAGGACAAGAGCCTAGCCAATGTCCTTTGGTCAGTTCGCAACAAGATTGGTGGGATATGAAGGGCATGGAGGCTGGTGTTCTGCATATTTCTCATAAGCAAGTGTATTGATTTCAGGTCTCTGGCCTTATAGACTTGCTTGGATACTTCCTACATTGTTATTGCTTCCCATCATGTGGCATATTGATAAGCTTTGGTTGAACAGGCGAATGGTAGATCCTCTGCGCAAAAGCATTTCTTTTGGCTCCTTCTGTCTAGACTTCTAACTAATTCGGGCCTGCCTCGATGCATTTGAATCATTCAAGTCTTAGGTCCACATGGCAGCAGCATTGTGAAGGGAGGATCTCTCAGTGACTGCTGGCAACGGCGGCTACTTTGTCCCGCTCCCTGGAGAACCCTTGACAGTGCCCGTGTTTGCCTCCTCCAGAGAAAGCTCTGGTGAGGAAATGTCCTACAGACGCAGCCACGGAGATGAGGAGGCCTGTGGAAGTGAGAGATAATGCTGTTCTAGGGAATTTAGCTTATTGCTGTGACCTACTAATACCTGATAAGCAACAGAAAAAAAAAAAAAAAAGGAAGGTTTATTTGGGCTTACAGTGTGGAGAGATACTATTCATTATGACGAGGAAGGCATGGAGGCGGGAGCATGAGGCATCTGGTCACGTTGTGTCCATGGTCATGAAACAGTATGAGCAGGAAGAGGACCAGGCTTTAAAACCTTAAGCCTCACCACCATGTGACCCACTTCATCCAGTGAAACTAAACACTATGTGAGCCCATGGGCAATATCTCACATCCAAACCATGACAACCACCAGAGCATGGCTCTGGAGTCTTCCGGCTGGAGACCTCTGAGGAATATAAACAAGAGTAACAGCAAGAGAAGGTGACGGACTCAGTGAGACCTGAAAGAAGACTTGAAAGGCACAAAGATATTGGTCCATATTCTGCCATTACCCTGGTTGGGTTTTGTCAGCTCGACACGACGAACATCTGTTCATGTGAAGAGGAAACCTCAACTGCAGAATTGCTTCATCAGACTGACCAGTAGGAAAGCCAATGAGGGCATGTTCTGGATTCATGGTCGGTATGGAAGGGCTCAGCCCACTGTGAGTGGCGCCATTCCTTAGCAGGTACACCTAGGGTGTATAAATCTGCTTTCTTAAGCAGATCGAGCAAACTATCGGGAGCAAGCCAGTAAGCATCATTCCTCCAGTGGCATTAGTTCCCACCTCTGGATTCCTGCCCTGACTTTCTTTCTTCATGAACTGTAAGTTATAAGATGAAATAAACCTTTCCTCTTCAAGTTGTGTCTGGTGCCAGTCTTTATTACAGCACAGAAAGCAGACCAAGACAGAAATTGGCCCAGCTTTGTGGGGTATAAAGAATGAGCTGTGATTCACAAGATGTCAGAACCTTAATTTACTAGGGTACCCTCTCAACAGCTTTCAGATCCACAAGAGGTGACTAAATGTTGTGTGCCTCCGTTTCCTCATCAGTAAAGTGGGTGCAATAAGAACATTCCTCAGTGGACTGCTACTACTATAAAATAATCTAAAAATGGCAAACCCCACATAGTTATTGACCACACTTGCTATGTGGGTAGCGTTAGCACCACTCAGTGTTCACAACTTAATGCCATCATCCAGCTAAGATTCATGGCAGATAAGCTCTCAGGGCTATGGAATACGATTAAGGAAGCAGTAAATGGCCCCAGAGATTTCCAGGAGCATGCAGATTTCAGAAACATAAGGAGTAAACATGTTTTCTAACAGAGGGAGCAACGTGCTTAGTGTCTTTGTGCCCCAGCTTCTCTCTACTCACCAGAATTGTCTGCATGTCACATCCGACATCATGTTAGCATAGTGGCAAGCAAGATGCAGCTTCTCTATTATCTACTCTCTTCTAGTCTGTCCTCCTAAGGACAATGGACAAAGACCAGGATGTAGGCACTACCTGTACCATACAGTTAGCCTGGCTTTGTGACCCCACTAAATTCCCAGGGAAAGAAAGGCAATACACTTTATTGGACACCCACAGGCAGTGCGTAGAGCCAGCTTGGGACCACCAGTGTCTTCTCCTCTGGGAGCCTGTCTTTCTTCTTCAGGCTGGAGGCTTCTAGCTTTGGTTGTACCTGTACTCTGGCCAACAGTGAAGTGTTCCCAATGCCTGCTAGACAGGACCACCCTAACAGACCAGATGAACCACATGACCCTCCTCCTGGGGTATGTGGATCAAATAAGGGTCCGTGTGTACTGATCCACAGTTATCTAACTTTCTCTGCTCTTCTGTACTGAAAGCCCCTAACCTCCAGCCCCAGCCTGCTTTTCTGTGACTCGTGCCAGCTGAGAGGTTTTTGTTAAAAGTTCTTTTGCCCAGCTAGAATTATAGAAAAACACAAGCACAACCATCTATGGGCATTTTGTACACACACACACACACACACACACGCACGCACCACATGGTGTTTGTTCTTTGCTAAACACACACTAACTCGGAAACTGAAACTCATTTACCCTCACAACAAAATGATGCACCAGGAACTATAATTAGCCCATATTTATAGTAAAATAAAGACATAAAGAGGTTAATAACATGGCCAAGGTCACAAGCTCGCAAGAAGAGGGGTCAGGGTTTGAACCCAGTCCTCCTGGCTCCAGAATCCTGGCTTTTAAACACTCAGTTATTCTACTTTAAAACCACGAATAACCCTGCTAACCCCATTATAATAGGCCCTGCTAATTACTTTCCCTCCCTCTTCTCCCTCCAATCCCAGCAGAGAACCACTACATTATCACTGAGGTCTTACAGGAGAAGCCTGTGCACAAAGATGCCATGTGTTTAAGACAGACATGGAATTAGGGACAAAGAATAAATTCAAATACTGAGATGGCAATTTATGGGTGACAAAGGGAGAAGGGTATGTGACACAAACATGGAGTGTTGGTTTGCTGGTTGACCAGCATGATGCTGGGATCTCAAATTCCCCACAGGGTGGTAGGCTTCCCATTAGACTCCGGGGCTGTACCATCCCAATCAGGAAGCCTGCCTCTGTTGGGAAACAATGGTTGTAAGCAGAAGATCAAAATGAAATGTGGAAAGGAACCTAAGAAGCTTTCCCGGGGCCCCCAGAAAACAATCTCCTCTCTCCCAGTTGGTTGGATTGGGCAGAGGTCATTCTTAAGATGAAGGGATACCCTCAGATGGCCTTTGGCTCCATATAATAGTCTCCTACAGAATCTACTGTCTGCCTGGGGATGGTGGGTAGGATCACAAAACTGTCAGTTACTATTCTAACTGCTGTCATTTAAGAGATATATCATTGCAAAAGCAAGTTCAGAGAGGAAGGGATCCCTTTGGTTAAGCGTCATCATGGTGCTGGGATAGCAAAATCTTGAGGCAGTCTGTCACTTCGCATCCAAGTCAGGAAGCAGAGAGAGATGAACAAATGCTCAGCTCCATCCCTCCTTTTTATTCAGCCAAGGATTCCAGCCCACAGAAATGGTGCTGTCCACAGTTCAGGTGGGTCTGCTCACCTAATCTGGAAATCCCTCACCAGGTGCTCAGGGATCTGTCTCCTAGGTCCTTCTAGATCCTCTCGAGTTGACTATCACTATGAACCATCACAACTACTGAGCTGTGGTCAGATTCAGTGTCAGTGTCATCATGATAACAAGCAAGAAACAGAGTCATTTCAAGGGTATATGCAACAGTTGGAAAAGAGTTACAAATCTTGAGACTAAAAGATCTTCTGTGGCCTCTGGCTAGCAGTCCTACCTCAAGGTCCAAAGGAGGGAGAAAAAAAAAAAAAAACTGCGCAGAAAGGGGCTCATCCTAGCTGTGTTTAAAAAGCAAAGAACTGGAAGCCACCCAAAGGCACCATGATAAGGGAAACGTCGAGTCAACTTTGGAACAGCTACAGGACAAAAAGCTTGGCAGTCGATTAAAAAAAAAAAAAAAAAGCCTTTGCAAAGAGTTTTTTTTTTTTGATAATATGAGAAGTGCTTACTTGTGTCTATGCTGAATAAAAACACAGGATAGTGAATTATGTCACCTGACCTTTGACCCAGAAATCAGACAGTACTTTGAGGATCTATCCCACAGAATTAAAACCAGCAGCGTATTAGGACTAATACATAAGAATGCGCACTGTTGTGGTCTTTCTAAGAGCTTGAGGGATAGCGATAGCAATGCTGAAACTGAGCAGCGGTCACTGATGGAGGTGCTTGATCTGACTGCAGTCACTTCGCAGCACAGACCACTACGTGACCATTAAATAAAACCCCTCATCTCCGTGTGTACTATGCGCATTTTAAACCAGTAAGAGCATGTTTTACACACACACACACACACACACACACACACGCACACACACACATACACACACACATGCACACACATATGCACACACACATATACACACACACACGCACACACTCACACACACACGCACACACACGCACACACACACACATGCGCGCACACACACATACGCACACACACATACACACACACATGCACACACACACACACACATACGCACACACACACATATGCGTGCGCACACACACATACACACACACATACGCACACACACACATACACACACATACACACACACACACACATGCATACATACCCTGCATATTTCTATGGTCACAAAATGTCTACAGTTGACACTTGGCAAAAGAGATGAATGTGACTTTTCTTCCTAGGACACCGCCGCTTTCGTTAGCTGTCTTTCATGAACTCAGCAATTGACACAGCAGTGTAAAAATCCTACCACATTTTAGAAACAAGGTGCCCAATGTGATCTCGACTGTAATGAAATGTGTATGCCTGTGAGTGGGGAAGGTAAGTGGAATGCCCTTGTGTGCTCTGTTGCTTAACAATTAGTGTTGTAAATGGAAGTGGTGGCTATTTTATTAACGTGTCTTTATTGTTTTTTTTTTTTTTTTTTTTAACATTTTTTAAAAGTTTCCTTTTGGGAGAGGGAGGAGGGAAGGAAAGAGAGGATAAAGGGACAGTGATGGGGGAGAGAGGAGAAAGAGGAGGAGTGAGAACAAATGAGTATGCAAATTAAGTAAGTAAATGAACTTGATAGTTTCCGGTTTTGTCTCCACACCTTCTGTGGTTCTGGATTCCTGTCCACACCATGCCACCTACCCCTTGCTGCTCTCCTTGATCTGAGAGTCCACACAGGGGCTTAGGAAGACACACAGCTAGCCTGCCTACAGAGGCAGCAGCAACCTCACCGCTGTACTGCATGGCTTATGTGCATTCCGTAATGGGGTGGGGGGGGGACACTCTGGAATTAATATCTGATGAAGAAATAAAGCTGTTAACAGGGCAGATTTACAGTATTCAGATTACTATTGATCCATGCAGTACACAACTAATAAAAGCCTTTCTCGCATGACTTTTTGCATCGTGTTCGACTAAGCAAATTATCTCTAATAAACAAGTATTACATGGACGGAAGGAAAAATGCCAATCTATAAATTATTTGTGCTTATGCGCTCTCTCTCTCTCTCTCTCTCTCTCTCTCTCTCTCTCTCTCTCTCTCTCTCTGCTTCTGTCTCTCTTTCTCCGTCTCTATGTCTCTGACTCTCTCCATCTCCGTCTCCCTCCCTCCTCCCTCTCCCTCTGTCTCCAAGATCTCCTTCTCTTCTTCTCTTTGGATTGAAACTAGAGTTAGCCGCTTACATCTGTTTTTGGTTGTTCTTTGCCCCAATGTTCAGATTCCCCAAATCTCTTCGAGCACAGCAGAAGACCATTCCTCCTCCCACAAGGTACAAGATCATGACTGAATTCAGTGTTGTAATAAACAAGCCAACGAAATCCAAAAGACAACAATCACCCTCTAAGGGACAATGTGAAGGAGGGCCATAAACCTACAGTAAGATCCCCCAAACATGAACTCTTAACCTAGGCCTACTTCTTGACTGTGTGACTTTGAGCACGTGTGTTCTTCTGAGCCAAATCAAAGCAAGTTTATCAGATAACACCATTTAACTATGATGACAGGACATCTGGTCATCCTGTCCACACCCTGCATCACCAGAATTGGGAGTTTATGGTCCTTTCCCATTCACAAGTCTTCCTGAGTCACTAAACCTGGCTACTCAGACACCCCGAATGCCAAAGAAGGACCAGGTCATAGGCTTAGAATGGCTTGGCAGTGAAACAGAAGCTCAGCAGGTCTTGCCGGTGAAGGACCCAGAGGTGTGAGTATTCCAACATCCAGATTTGAGGGTGACCTTGAGACCATCTTCCTTCCAGCCAGGCTGGAGTCTACAGAATGAACACACGGGCTCACATGCCTGGGCTTCTCCTTGGTCCAGACTGTGACTACCGGGTTTCATTTCACACATTGCCACATCACATCCATCCTTGGCTAATGTTACTGATGGGAGAAAGGGGGGGGAGTGGGGAAGGGTGTCTGAGAAGCATACTCAGGACCAACGGTGATTGGCTAAAATTAGCTGTCATACTCATCTTCAGTTAAACCACAAAGACGGAGGGATGCTATCATGGGTCTGGATATGTAACATTCACCCGACCCTGGTCTGATCCAGTAAGCATGCTTCCTTGGCCTTTAGACAAGTTATTGTATACCTCTTGAGTTTAATCTGTGTGCTTTGGGAATATGTCACTTTTCCCATGATACTTTGTGAGACTGTTAATTTCTGAGGCTTCTCACACATGCCCCCATCAGTTCGTTAGTCCCCTGGCCCTCAGCCAGACTCAGGAGTCCTGGTGATAGAGTGGTGGGTTTAAGATGGGAGACTCATTCCTCTTCCCACTGGTGGCACCCCTCAGGAGCACAGATATCCAAATTTCCTTAGAGAATTCTGCATAGTAAATGGGAAAAAACAACATTCACATTTCTAAGTAGCTCTGTGAGGTAGCATAAAGTAATGCTTTGAGTGGAAGGGTTCAAGATGTATTTTTAAAAAACGAATTTTCATGATCCAAAAGGAAGTAAGCAAAGAAGGAAAATGCAGTTGGGAATGCAGTCACCTGAGTTTTTATTTGCTAATAATATTCTACCTTCCAAATGGAACATTTCTATACGTGCCCTTGTGTCTTTAGAGAGTTAGAGTTATTTAAAATTAGACAAGGGGTTCTTGGGAGATAAATAGAAATTCTAAGATTTAAAATTGGTGAGCTAAATAAATCCCAGAAGCCAAATCTCACCTGCTTCTTATTTTAGTAAATGCAGGCTTTTTGAGTTTTGTTTTTGTTTTTAGAAAGAGATGCAGTCACTCATTTTTATATATCTTCTGTGGTTCTTTGTGCTATGCTGGTGTTGTGGTCTGAATGTCAGCATCCCAAACCCATGTACTGAAAAATGTTCCCCTTGAATGTGATACTATTTGAAGGTATGGCTGGCAGGAGACAGTTAGACCATGAGTGTGGGGCCCTCTTCAATGAGATTGGTGTTCCTGTCAACAAGGGTTTCCTTATCCTCTGCCACTATGTGATGCCAAAGTGAGATGGTACCATTTGTGAACCAGAGGGTGGGCCCTTGCTTATAAATCTGCTCAGCCCTTAAGCTTGGAAATTTAAGGTCCAGAACTTTGGAATGTCTATTATATATAAGTTACATAGCTTATAGCATGTTGTAATGGCAACTCAAAAGGCTCCAGGAAATAGAGTAAAGTCTTAAAGATTTATTTTGTTTTAAATTATATTTATGTGTGTGTCTTTGTAGGAATATGTGCACATGAGCGTAGTACTTGTGTCATCCAGAAGAGGGAGTCAGAGTCCCTGGAGCTGGAGATGCAGATTGTTATGAGAAGTTCAATGTGGGTGCTGGGGACCAAACTGTAGTTGCAAGCAGGAGCTCAGAGTGCTCTTAACCACTGTGCCAACCCTCCAGCTCAGGAGTTGAATATTTTTTAACATAGGACCAAAGGACTACAATATTTAGTACCTGCAACTTTGCAGAAAAATAAAATTAGCCAATGCCTCTTCTACAATAGTGATTCAGGTTTAGTGTATTCAACATGACCCCATCCTTAGTAATGCGGAGATGTTAACAGCCCTTCCCTGATGGAGGGAACTTGGTACCAGAGAAAAATAATTCTGGTACCTTTCTGGCTGATTCCCCCCTCTCCTATTCCATCATTGCTCGCGTTTGCATAATAGCTGGTGGTCAGAGGCAATGGAATGGTTGAAAGGTGGAGGGAGATGGGTTCCAAGGAGCTGAAAAGATACCATAAAAGCTTTGCCACTCTGCTTTCACCTGCCTGTATCCGCTGAGAGGAGCCTGGCTCCCAGAGGTCAGCAGAAGTGTGTTAAAAAGCCTTGCCTTTGGGATAAATGCGCATCAAAACCTGCCCAGGGAGGGAGAACAGGAAAAAAAAATGGAAATAAATGACAAAGAGAGTACTCTGAAAGAATTTCTTCCTAGAGGAAGGGAGCAGTGAGGTCAGGCGAGGAATAAATGCTGTAGAAATGACAGTCTCTCTTTTGGCGGGGCTACAGCTGCACTTGAGGACTGATAAGACCGGCCACGTGTCAGCCCACCTCTCAGTGTTCATACTTCAATGTGAACTTTACAGGGAAAGGGGGAACCGGAGGCAGCGAAGGGGAAAACGGTGGCTGCGAAGGACTTGTGCACAGGGTGTGAAGCCATTTCAATTTTATATTCGAAAGGACTCTGTAGGTGATCCCGTGAATGCAATTATGCCTACCTAATAAAAGCAACATATGCTAAGACAATTAAAAGATTTTATTATACGTCTCTTCATTGTAGTCCGGGTTAGGCGGGAGGAACGGAAACTGATGAGAGAGAGCGAGAGAGAGGATGTATCCGGCAGGAAGGAGAGCCAAAGTCGAGGCCTGGACCACGCTGGCGGGGAAATGGATGGGAGACGATACACTTCTAACATAAAGATGAATTACGGAGTGACTCTTCACGGGGTGTTTTCACCTTGCAAAATGCCAAGGCTCTGGTTTCATGACCGTGCGACGAGGAAATATCGCTGAAGGGATCGCACTGCCTTCGTAAAAGCCCTTGGCGTTTTTTGGTGGGCAGCCATAAAACGAAGGTCTTCCCACAATGCCAGGGAGGGAAAAGGTCTGTCGCTTGATTTGAAGTTTAATGACGGGGTGGTTAAGTGAAAAGCAAGCTAACATTCCAGGTGGCCAGGCGTTCCACAGACACATATGGAGGACCAGATTCAACCTTCTAGCAAAGAACAGGGAGCCTAGGGAGCAGGAGACAGCCAGTGTCCTCATGGAGCCCACTGTGGCTTTCATAGTCCCTCCCATTAAAAGAAAAGTAAAAAAAAAATTTTTTGCTTTTCTTCCTGGGCAGAGAGCCAGATTGAACACAGCTTGTCTTGCAGAAGGAGCTGATCAGTTCTCACCAGTCAAAAGTGGTTAGGACTGGTAAGAGAGGGAGGACTGGAGAGGTGTCTTGGGGAGCTAAGCACACTGGCTGTTCATCCTGGGAAACCTGATTTGATTCCCAGAATCCCCTGTGGCAGCTCACAGCAGTTAGTAACTCCAGTTCCCCCCCTCCCCCCCCCCCGAGATCTGACACAATTTTCCAGCCTCTTTGGGCACTGGATATGTACATACAGACAAAACATTCATACATATAAAATGGAGAGAAAACTGTAAAGTCTGGGGGGAATCAAGCAGCTAGAATGTAGAGCCCACAGGAAGAAGGGAGTTACTTCCTGAGTGTAGCCTGGCGGCTGACGTCACTTCCTGGACCATAGCCACCGCCCACCCCCCACTTTCTGGGGCGCCAACTCAGACTCTTGGTGTGTAGGGAAAAAGAAATAACAGCGCTAGGTGGTTGAGTTATCCGGCTTTTTTGGAGGCTACCTCTTATAGCCATCTCACCTATCCTGATGGAGTACTGTGCGGACGAGCCAACAATTCCAGTGAGAATCATTTGAAGGGCTGAAGAGGTGGCTCCGCGGGTTGGGAGAACTTTATGTGCTTTCCTACGATCTGAGTTTGGTTTCCAGAGTCCACATTGGGAGGCTTATGGCCATCTATATCTCCAAGTCCAGGGTATTTGAGATACCCTCTTCTGGCTTCTTGCATGGCTACCTACACATAGGTGAGCAAACACACCACACACACACACACACACACATACACTCACACACACTGCTTGAACATTTGTACACATATTTTTTAAAAGTGTCATTCAATACTAAAATTGGAATCTCTTATGGAGACAGGACGAAACCCCACCTGTCTGTGTATTATGTCTATGTATTATGGAGTCCTAGAATAGTTCCATGAAAAAGGTAGCATCTCTCCTCCATTTGATGGACATTTGCAAGAGGAACTCAAGTGGAAGTCACGGTACCCCCAGAGGCTCAGACATGGGATATTGGCAGCAGGATCTGAGGGCAGGAGGGGTGACTCTGAAGAGGTCATTTGAAGCCACCATGGAGGGACTATGAAAGAGTGCAAGAAAGCAGAACAGGTACCAGCCTCAAAATCAATGTGTGTCCTCCGAGGTGGGAGCCACAGCTGGGTCAGATGTGATCCAGAGAAAGTTATAGATCCTGAGTGCAGGGATTTCTACCCCATAAGACACTTTCTCCCAGGACTGATGACCAAATCAAAGGCTGTTGAGCTGTCTATGGAGCTAATCATAGAGTCTGCTTGTCATGAAGAAGAGGGTCAGGCTGCCCAGCTATGTGACTGACCTGGTGGCCACTGTGAAATGCAGGCAAAATCTCAACCAAAATAAAAATAAAACCCGCATAGAGAGAAATCTTAGATCTGGGCAGTATGGGAAATGTTTGTCTTTACTCTGTAGAGGAGGAACTAGGCTTCATAATGCACAGTATTACATGAAGGCAGCAATGTCATTTTCACTCAGCATGTTAGCCTGTCTCTAACACTTTCATTTCAGCAGAAAGAGGAAGGCATAGAAAAATGAAAGCGATTAAGTCAAAGTGGACGGACCAGTTCTGACTAAGTAAGTTATAGTTGGACTCTCTGGGACTTCCCAGTTTCTGAAGTGACTACCGTGGAGTAGATGTTGTCAGAGAGCAGCAGGTAGCCAAGGTTAGGGGTTAGCAAGAAGCAGTACGAAGAGAAAAAAGAGGGCTCCATGATATCAGACAGACCCAGGTGAAAGAGTTCTCAGAGTCACTGGTGATTAATGCTAACATTAAATGGGGTAAATTATGCAAACTAGAAGCACTTATATAAAAATGGTATCTAGCAAAAGCTCGGTAGAAGCTGCTCCACCATCTTCTTCATATTCTTCTTAATTAGCAATGACGTTTTCTGGTAAACAAGTTATCAAATGCATTTCTCCTTAGTGCATAAAGGTAAAATATCACATTTGTGCTTCATTCTGCCTGCATTCCTGTCTGAAAGAAGAAACTCAACAGACATCAGTCTGGTGTGGTGTGTGTGTGTGTGTGTGTGTGTGTGTGTGTGTGCATGCGCACACACATGCACACATAAACTCATGCATGCATGCTTGCATGTGCTCCAGAGGTGCATGCTGGGAGTTTTCCTCAATCACTTTCTACCTTGTCTTTTGAGACAGGGTCTTTCAGTGAACCTGGAGCTCACCGGTTTGGTTAGATAGTCTGGGCTGACCAGTGAGCCCTGAGAAGTCTCCTGTCTCCATCCACCTGGTGCTGGGTTAACAGGTGCACAGTTACATCCAGTTTTTTTTTTTTTTTTTTGTGGGTTCTGGGGATTGAACTCAAATCCTCATACTTGCACAGTAAGCATTTCTCCGTCAAGACCTCTCCACAGTCTGCTTTTAATCTTGAGGAATGTGCCATGCTTCTCTGGGCCAGGCATTAACTGTGTTTCTGGGTGGGACACACACTTTCTCAGTTACTGCTTGGCAGCTGAGGCAACGGAGAAACACACACAGTCCTGACAAGCCAGAGGCATCTGGCAGGAGGCTGAGCTGAAAAAGTTTGCTTTGCCTACGAACCACAGCCCCACATGGGTGTCTCATCGAATGCACCCTCACATGACCTTTCCTGCTACGAACCCATGAGATCTGAAACCTCTTTAGACCAAGTTTACAAAACGTTCAATACATGCAAGTATTATTAACCATCACATAGTCTAGCCTAAAAATATGGTATCCTGCCAGTTTCCATAAGATTTTCCTGGTGAGGCATTTAAAATCAGAATTTTTTAAGATTCTAAAGCCAGGGAAGTACATTAAATACTTTGAAAAGTAAAACCACACAGACACCCCTCAGACCTAGACATGGCCCCCTCTCTTCTCTCTCGTGTCTCCTCTGATCTCTTTCTCTTTTGCTTTTTGTTTGTTTGTTTGTATTATTTTATTGTTGTTTGTGACCCATGATGCCTTGGAACTCACTGGACAGATCAAGCTGGTCTTCTCATCTATTTCTAGTCAGATGATATATTTTATTTTGAATCCCACTTTTGACATCCAACCTTTTGTTGTGAGCATTTTTCTCAATGGGCATTTTATTTTAGTGAATGCTTGCTTAATCTTCTGTTGGGTAGATACACCAACCTGCCACTGAACCTTCAAGTTGAGTTTACAAGTTTGTTGAATTGTTTTTAAAAACAATTAAAGAGAAGGGTTCTGTTTTGTAGGAGATATGATATTCCCCGCCCCCGCCCCGCCCCGCCCCGCCCCCGCCCTGTGGTTTTGACTGTGGATGTCCATGAGCTATGACCTCTTCCTGTCATGAGGACTGAATAAACGAGTCTCTCTAGAGATCTCCATGGGTTGCCACTAACATTCACTTCTCTTTGCAGATGTCCTCTTTCTCACCTCAGCCTCACTCCATTAAATCTCTCTGCCTTCAGAGTGAGGATGGTCGAGAAGGCTGGTGTGGACCATCCCAACAGCCAGACTTCTCTGAGCTCCTCCATGGCGCCCAAAGCATGCCAAGCATTTCCTTCTTCTAAGAGAGTGAGCGAACAGTCTTTGCATCTGGAATGGACCACTCCCATATCTCCCAGGAGGGCCAGGAGGGGAGCAGATGGTACGGGATGTACTGACAAGGTTTGTTCTACACGGACTTAGACGTAAGGACAGGGCCCTGGCGACATCAACAGGCATGTGTGTCAAATCTGATTAACATGGTGTTTTATGCCAGGGAAGATTTTTCTGGAGAGACTCCTGGCTGTCTTTCCAATGTAAAGGGATGAGATCAACAGAGCATTTGTTACAATTTTATATTTCTATGTTCTATACATACATACACACACACACACACACACACAGAAAGAGAGGGAGAGAGGGAGGGAGGGAGGGAGGGAGGGAGAGAGAGAGAGAGAGAGAGAGAGAGAGAGAGAGAGAGAGATGGGAACCACTTCTCATAATCCATTGGGAGTGAGACAGTGCAGTCACAGGAGGGAAACAGCAGAGTCTCTAATGACCACAAGTAGGAGAGATGAATCATCAGGTAGTGGTGATTAATGAAACCCTGATTGTCTGAGTTCAATCCCCATTATCTATGGTGAAAGGAGTGAACCAACTCCTAAAAGTTGTCCTCTGACCTCCACATGTATTGTAGGGCATGTGTGCCACCCCCTCCAATAACAATAGATTTTTTAAACAGAAGTTCTGCAGGACCTTCTAGAGCAGATAGCCTAGCCTCAGGGCATACTGTCATTTGTGAGGAGCAGCTGGGACCGAGGTACTCTGTCCTTTTTACTGGGCAGACTAATTTTGGATGGGTGATGTCTACCCTCAGTGATTTTGCAGTCCAGAGCAGATATACAAGGTGTGTGTGTGTGTGTGTGTGTGTGTGTGTGTGTTTCAGGCACTGAGTTTCAGTGTGTATCCCCAAGCTGACTAGAGATAATTCTCCTGCCTCAGCCTCTAGAGTGCAGGGATCACAGGCTTATGCCACTATGCCTGGCTTTAGAAATATAAAGCCTTGTAGCATAGCGGTTTTCGGTTATGTGTGACTTCCTTCCCAACCACATGTCTGCCTGGCTCTGAAGCCTGTATCTCTGCACCACAGCACCTGCAGATACTAGGCACCTACAAGTGCCAAGAACCAGGCAAAGCTCTGAGAGACACTCAGTCCCCCCCCCCTCATGGTTTAATGTCAGGTGAGGAATGAACAAAAGGCAACACCATCAAGGCAATGAGAGAAGTTAGCAGGGCATGAAAGATGCCACAGGAGCAGTAGCTGCTTCCACCTGCTAGCTGGTAACAAGCAGAGTCACTTGCTGGCACAGGGGAGGGTCCCAGCTTGCCCTGCCTCCACAGGCTTCTGCAAGAGCTGCAGGTTCCTAAGAGCCAGGATGACCTGCCTGATGCCTGGCAGGCCGCCAGCTGCATTTAACCCAAGCCCATGTGTATATCGCAAGGCAGGAAGCCCTCTTAAAAGGGCGCATGAATTAGCTTCCTGGGACTTTGGATTTTAAAAGCTTCTGTGATTGAATTTGCTTCGGTATATTTAAAATATATATATATATATATATATATATATATATATATATATATATATGATTTCAAAGATTGGTTCTGCTGTCAGGACATTAGAAGACAAAACAACAGGAGAGACAGAGAGAGAGAGAGAGAGAGAGAGAGAGAGAGAGAGAGAGAGAGAGAGAGAGAGAGAGAGAACAAACTTACTTACTGGTTTCTACAGTAAAGGGCTTTTGATATTGGAGGTTGGCTGATGGAAGGCATTCTAGCACTAGAAGGCTATCATGCACAGTTAAGGGATCGGCTTCCCTCCAGTGAGTTGATCGAGACCAATTGAGCATGTGTCAGCATAGCACTCGTGGTCAGAGCATCTGGGGTCAGGTCCAGGGTCACTTTGATAAAAGATAAGGGGAAACACAACACAAAACTAAACGTGTGCCACCATGCAATACAGCATGAGGACCTACATGGTACGGTGGATGTCCCCTGATGTCCCCTGTCAGCTGGCTGAAAGATAAAACTAAACTTAAATTAGGAGAAAAAGAGCAACAGATATGTAAGAAGAAAATCAATCAACCAAGCAACCTAATGAAAGTAAGGCTAAGGGAACGATTTAGGGATGGGACAGGCAGCTGAATGGTTAAAAACACATGCCGCTCTTGCAGAGAGCTCAAGATTGGCTCCCAGTGCCTATCTTAACCAACTGGGCAGCTCTTAACCAAGGATAACTCCACATCCTGGGGTCCATCGCCTCTAGTCTCTGAAAGAACCTGCCCTCAAATGCACACTGCTACCCCTACCTCCACCCAGCATAATTTAAAAATAAAATGATCATGTTTTAGAAAGTCAAAAAAAAATAGAATTCTAGATAGAATAATGATAACCATTGTCTTTTATAGGAAATGGGCAACCGAGGTAAGTGTAGTCATTACGCTTGTTCAGAATGAGAATATAAATAACAGTGGTACACTATTTAAAGAATGGATGATCAAATTGTTAGATGTGTTCTAGAAGTAAAAGTCCTTACTAAACTCAGACCCTCCCTCTGAGGTGGGCATCATCCACAGGCATACAAACCAAGGGTTGTTACTAGCTGTTGGTGTCCTGTGTCTTTCATGTTAGTCTGTGGCCTCAACAGCTGCTCCCTTCTTACTCTCTAGGTGCTGGGCCCTTGGTCAGCAAATAAACTCTCCTTGAACTTACCACAGCCTACTTCCTCTTCTATTGGACTTCTCCTGGCTGACTAATCCTTTTGTCTATTCTCAGAAACATTTCCCAACATCTCACTTATTTTTTATTTTTATTTTGAAATTAGGGAGTGCACATGGGGAAATATTTAAATAAGTCAATGTATTTACAATCTGTAGGTAGGGCCTGAATAACCGTCAGCCCACAGAAATTCACAAAACCTTGGCCCAGGTCAATGAAGAATTACAGCCATCATGCCTTTCCTATAACTCCCAAGGCTTTATTTCCTTCTTACATTAGAAGGAGGAGGAGAAGCTGGGGGAGGAGGAGGAGAAGAAGAGGGGGAGGACGAGAGGAAAAAGAAGGGGGAAGGAAAGAAGAAAAGGGATGACCTTGCAAATTACAGTATTATAAATTGTTCTTCTAAATTTGGAAAGAAACTGAAAGACAGAGGGAAAAAAAAACCCTCCTCGAAAGAGCTTGCAAAGCCTTCAGGAGACCTTTTCCCGTAAAGGAAGAAGAAGTGCCTGAGTGTGAAAACTGACTTCTGGTTTTCTGTTTGATTTTTCTAAGAAAAAAATTATCTTCTACAATGGAAATCGTGCAATCCTTTGAGGTAGTGATTCATGGTCAGATTACATTTTTTTAATATGACATTTATTGAGAGAATGAATAGGACTCACTGACTTAGGAGGCTGGTACCATTTTCATCTGCAGATAAAGTTAAGTGGTCATGTCGGTTCCGTTGTACGATACAACATCCCTCCCAAAGAAATATATCGGGAAGGCGGAGGAGTGCGGCACTCCTGCAACCAGTTCTGTGTCTACTTCTATCTTTATCATTTGTTAGCTGGACGAACTTTTGGCAAATCGCATGACCTCTCTGGTTCCCCGTGTCTCTGGTTTATGGTGGATAAAAACAGAAGTAAGAGTGTCAGGATGAACTGAGATAACACTGGTTGGGAAAAATTCGTGAAGGAAACATGCCATTCAGCAGAGAGTTGCTCCCACTGGGAATCCATGGTTGGATTGGGTTACTGAAGGGCAAAGGGTAACTAACTAAAACTGTTCCAGAATAAGGCTGGGGCTGGAAGTGGGCGTGGGGGAGGGGCAGGGACCATGGGAGATTCTACTTATCCGATCTCATTCTCATGTCTCCTTTCGGGAGAGAGTCCGTATCCCTGAGAATGCATGGCCCTGGGAGTGAGCACCAAGCATCCTAAGCATCCTAAGGATGCTGCTCGGTAGAGCTGGTTTGGACTGCTGTGCAGGAGACAGAAGGATTTCCCTCATCTGTGTTCCTAGTTCCAAATGCTCACCAGGCCAGCTCTAAGGCATCCCCAGGAAGACAGCAGTGACATCTAGGCCCTTCCCACAGTTTATAGCCAGGGAGAGGATCCAGAAGGCAAGGCAATTTCTGTCAGGCACCTGTGCTCAGACCAGGTCTCTTTCCCATGAGTGGGATCTTTCCACTCACCTGTTCAGTAGGTCCACACCCAACTGCATGCGTTCTCGGACAGAATGATGCCTCATTGTTCGTTCAGGTGTACACGGTTTTAACTTTTTTGTATAATGCAGGAAAGACACACTCAAGATTTTTTTCCTAACTTTTTGCTTTTGGCCTGGCTCCTTGGTTTCTAAGGACATCCGGAGGTGGTGAAAGGAAATGAAGAAGAGCTTGCAAGACTAGCTGTCATTAATCCCAAGAACTGATACCCTTAATCCGACCCCTCCTTGGGAGGCAAAGATTGGCAGATCTCAACAAGCTTGAGGCCAGCCTGGTCCACAAAGCAAGTTCTAGGCCAGCCAGGATCATATAGTAAGGCCACGTTTCAAAAATAGAAGGAAAAGAAGCAGAGGAAGAGGAGGAGGAGGAAGAAGAAGAGGGGGGAGGAGGAAGGCCTGGCTTGTTTCATTGACGTAGTTTTATAAAATGTTAAGGTATTGACAGTGAGACAGAGAGGCTGGCCCTTGGCTCACCTGGGATGGGAGCAAATCCTGGAACGGTGGGAAAACTGAATGAGTGGTAAGACTCAGCTTCCTCTTCCACGCAGTGGGAGGGACTTCCTGTGCCTCAACACTGAGGGGAAAGCCTCTGGAAAATCCAGCCAGCACCAGATTATTCTCTACCTCCCTTCTACTTTTCAAGGCCACACAACCTCCAATTTCCAAGCACTGTGGAGTTTGAGTGGGGCAGGCAGGGATGGGAAGTGCCTGACGTAAGGTAGACTAGATATGCCTGTGGTTGTTTTGCTTGCCGAGGTGCATGCATGGTGAGCAGGTCCCTGGGGTTTGATTACAGCTACTGAAGTGACTCCTTAACCGGAAGAAACGAACAGAACAAGTCTAGTGCCTACAAAATATAGAGAAGTGTCAAGAATCGAGGCTTTGTGTAAAAACTGTTTAGCCAGTCTGGAGAGCAGTTTGGCAGTTTCTCGGGAAGAGAAGTGTAGAGCTAATGTAAGATTCGGCAATTCTACAGTGGGTGTGTTCCCAGGAGAAATGAAAATTCGGGTCCAAACAGGGACTTGCTGAAGAGTGTTTACAGCACTGTCATTCAGGATAGCCCAAAGCCAGAAGAAAGAAAGGAAGGAAGAAAGAAAGAAAGAAAGAAAGAAAGAAAGAAAGAAAGAAGGAGAGAGTAAAGAAAGGAAGGAAGGAAAGAAGGGAGGGAGGGAAGGAAGAAAGAGCAAACAAACAACAACAAAACCATATCCATCACTGGATACAGAGAGAATCAAATGTGGTACATTCGATCAATGGAATATTAGTCTGCCTTAAAAAAGAATGGAGCCCTGATACCTGCTTCTTAAGTGAACTTGAAAACCACTATGCTAAGCAAACAAAGGCGGACACAGCCATGTATTTCATTCTGCCCTTTCTGCTCAGAAACAGGTAAATCCCTGAGGCCGGAAACAAATGAGAAGAGAATGGGGAGTAATTTCCTAATGGGCATGGAGTGTTTCTTTCTGCAATGGTAATAGGGTTGTAAAACTAGAGAAAGAAGCCTCAAAATCTTTGGATTCATTAAATGGCACTGAATTGTGTGCTCGAAAACAACGGTGCTGTGTAAATTAAAACACAGAAAAAAAAAGATAAATAAAACCCAGAAGTGGTTTTGCCTGTCTGTTTGCTACAAGAGGGGGTGGGGCAGGGTCTAGTTATGTAGCCCAGAGTGGCCTCAAAAGCAAGTCTTCCTGACCTGGACTCCCTAGTACTAAGATTGCATATGTGCACAGCCATACGTATATGCACAGGGGGTTTGAAATCATTGTAGTCTGAGTTCAAATCTCATCCCTGTGTCACTGGCCTTCAGTAGCTCTGGGATGATGACACAGGCAGCGAGCCTCCCATTGCATCCTAGTTCAAGATGTCAAAAATGAGCCCAAGTAGAGCCCATGAGAAGTTTGACATCGGAAGCAAGGTGGTTAGCTCAAACCTGGTGCACGTGCACGCAGACTGCCACCTCCCTCTCTTGTCACCACCATGCCCTTCCTATCAAAGTCAATAATACCCTTAGGAGAAGCTACTAATCCCAGAAGAGGTGGCAGGGAATGGTGGGGTCATCAGCAGACACTTGGAAGTAGAACTGTCAGCACCTGGTGATGTTTGAGGCATAGCTCCCTTTTTTAAATAAAATAAAATATTTCAGTGAAGTGGAATTTAGTGCATATTCTGTACTTAGTTCAAGAGCGTTTTAGAGAAAACACCAAACCAAACCAAACAAAACACCAAGTTCATTAAAGAATGAACACGGTGTTGGAGAGATGGCTCAATGGTTCAGAACCCTTGTTGCTCCATCACAAGACCCAGTTTGGTTTCTCGCACGGCCACAAGGCAGAGCACACAACTGCTTACAACTCCCACTCCAGGGAATCTGGGGAGACCCTCTTCTGCTTTCTGCAGCTACCTGCACACCAGTGCACAAACTCACACACAGGCACACAGAGACACATAAATAAAAATAAAATCTTTTTTTTTTTTTTAAGAATGAATGTATGGCAAAAGTAATTTATTTATTCACTGAACTGGCTAACTATAAGCTCGTGTGTTCCATGGTGCTAAGGGGTTTCACGTTGTCCAAGGTGGCTTCAGATTCATGTTGTAGCCAAGAATTTCTGATGCTTCCTATCCAGAAGAGGGTCTCCACAGATTCCCTGGAGTGAGAGTTATAAGCAGTTGTGAGCCAAACTGCTTACAAGCTGGGAACCAAACTGGTTCTCCATCTCTCCAGTGATGGGATTCCAGGGATGTGGCACCACACCCAATTTTTCTCTTTGCTTAATAGCATGAACATGCACTGGAGGTGAAAGGTCAGAGACACCAGAGGCCAGCTGATTCCATGCACCTTGGCAGGTCAGCTGGTTTTTAAATGGGTACGTTTCTGTTTCTTTTAATTACAGGACTTCAGTTAACCGGCATGCCAATCTGACATCTTCAAGGCACTGCCTACCTAACAGCTTGAATAAGGGAATTCTGAAGGTGTGGGCTGTGTGATTCTGAACCCTCGGTGAAAACCAGAATGGACTGTGTTGCCTGGCATTTCTATAACAAAGGGAAGGGGACCCAGATGGTGATGGGGTGGGAAAGAAACACATTGTAAAGATGAACAAATAAGGACATAAAACACAATGTGGGGGTCACGAAGTTCTGTCCTTTTGATCTCGTGAGGTTCAGGGCAGGAATACCGCAACCTGAAATGCTCAGCTTGCTACGATCAAGACTGGGGTGGAGGAAGGAGGTGGGGAGGGGACTTAGCCCCCCACTTCCATGAGGGACTCATATTAATGTCTTTACGGTAATGTATTTTCCTAAAAGTAAGTTGATTTGTTTGCACCATAAACATGGTGGAGAGTGTTCTATGGAAATCCTCCATGCATCTCCATAGTACCCAGGAAGCAAAGCTCCTTTATGCATCTGGGGAGGCCATCTCTCCAAAGGAGATCGCTGTCCCTGAAATGTAGATAGTTATAAAAATGGCATTAATTTGCTTAGACCCAGAAATTTTCACAGGAGAGCAACTAGCAGAAAACATTATGGAAATGTCCGAGAGGGCTGGTAATTGAGTTGATTAGTACGACCTTGGTTATGAAGGTAATGGAAGAGGGACGGGGTGTTTAGACTGAGTTATAACTCTGTTGCCGGTTCGTCGACCGACTGAGAGATGTAATTTGTTCAGCCTGCCTCGGAGTGGCCATGCCTGCCTGTGACAAGGTAATACACTGACTAGCGGAGCTTGGCTGGCGCTTGTACCCTGCCGGAGTAAACAGGGCAGGGTCAAATAAGAAAATGATAGACTGTGCTCCAACTCTGTGCTTCTGTGTGGATCTGCGATGGACACAGCCTTACAAACAATGAATCCCGGGAGCCACTAACTCATTGCTTCCGCGCTGCCGAGGAAGGAACCAAACTCAACTGCTCCCCAGTCAGAACGAAACAAAGCAAAGAATAACCGTATAGGAGAGCCCGGGCTCAATTCGCTCTGGCTCTGCTTTCATAGTATTTATAGACATTTAGGAAGCAACATAGCTCTGGTTGCAGTGGGAAATTCGGTCGTATTAATCATAAGAAAAGATCCAAAGTCTGGCCCTAAAAACCATGCTGCTTACAGGAGACCTGCTTAAATAGGTAACAGTCTCTCCATAACACACAGGCTCCCACATGTGAACCTGACCCTGGTATGACCCCCCATGAGGCAGGGCCGGGGGTGGAGGGGTGGGAATTAAGAGTGAAGTCTTTAGCTTTAGAATTACTATGGGAGAAAGTTCACATGCAGGGATGTCCTACGCTTCTTTCATCCAGGATGGCCTTGGTTACTCATACGACCTTAGGTGATGCTTGTGGAATGCCTGAGACTTAGGGGAAAATCTATGGCATCTGGATAATCTGATATAAATACAGGTGAGAGGTGTGTGCTCAATGTTTTATTATTACTATTCTTAAAAGAATGTGTCCTATTCTTGAACTAGAGAACTGTGCCTGGTGATTAAAACAGTCTATCTATATGCATACTTTACTTCCTTTTGGTGTGTGTGTGTGTGTGTGTATGATTGTGTGTATGGGTGTATATATGTCTATGTGCATCTGTGTGTGTCTGTGTGTATATGTGTGTGTGTCTGTATGTATCTGTGTATGTGCGTGTGCCTAACTGTGTGTGTGTATAAGTGTGTATATGTGTGTGTCTATATGTCTATGTGTGTGTGTGTATCTGTGTGTATGTGTGTATGGCTGTATGTATAGGTGTAAATGTTTGTGTGTATGTATGTGTATGTATGCATCTCTGTTTGTATGTGTGTGTGTGTGTGCCTGCCTATGTTTGTGGATGTGCGTATAGGTGTATGTGTGTGTATGTTTATGTGTGTCTGTGTGTATGTCTGTGTTTTTATGTGTGTATATCTGTGTATCTGCGTGTCTGTGTGTATATATGTCTATGTGTGCAAAAGTATTTAAGTGAGGGTTTGTTTTTGTGTCTTTTGAGTTTTTTTTTTCTTCTTCTTCCTTTTGAGCCTCCAGTTTTAGGACTGGAGCTACACAAATGACAAAGGGCCAGAGTCCCTTGTCTCCTTGCCTCTGTCACCGCGCCTGCTGACCCTCTAGTGAAAGGGACCTGACCACCGCATGCGAGTGGAATAAATTATCGCTGACACTCCAATATTTAATTATGCAGCTGTCAGAGCGGCCCTTTCGAAATTCATTTTAATAAAGTGGGAACTATCCCTTTCAAGGTTGAGAGTGAGGGGGTCACCTTTGGTGTCAGCCAGAGGTCTCTGCCATGAGTTCTGCATTCCCACTCTGGACGCCTGTCACTTGGCCTGATAGAAGGACCCGATAACAGCTCTGATGCCTGGTGGCATCCCCCCATCCCTGCCTGAATGAACACCCTTCATTTAAACCCACAATAATGAGGACCTCAAAGTCACAGAGGCGGGCACAAGGGCAGTCTGTCGGGGGCAAAAATGGCTTCTTATTATAAAATCCACTCAGGGTGGAAGTGGAGATTTTGTCCATCTCCATGGTTTAACTAGTTAGTTGAAAATATTTCACAGGATGAAGGGGGAAAAAGGAGTGGGGGGGGGGACCCGAAACAGCTGGGTTTAAGAAAGGAGGCATCTAGATCCTGGCTTGTCTTCGTAGTCATAGTCCCCAAACTCATAAAAGAGTCACAGATGTATTGATTTATATTTTTCTATAAAATAAAGAATGGTATTATAGTTTTTGTAGTCTAATCCCTGGGCTATAAAGTTTCTCATAGGGGAAAAAAAAAAAAGAACTTTTATGCGGCAAACTGAATGTGTGACCGCTCTCCTGCATGCCTATTGTGCAGGTGGCTAAAGTCCATGTTTAGCTGACACTTCCCACCATTTGTATGTAAGCCATGGCTGCAGGGAAATACAGGCAGGGTTGGAGGAGGAAGAAGGGGCGGCAGCTGCTTCTAAGTGGGCTCCTGTCTGCTCTACAGACTCTCCACTTCTACATCCTCATTGCCCGCCTACCCTGCCCCCTCTCTCCCTTCAGTGACATGGTAAGCTCATATTAGTTGATGATTGTGTACCAGGCATTGTCCAAAGTCAGTCCGTATGCAAATATGTCTTAGGGGTCAGAGCGATTCTATTAATTAGGTACTTCAATGGCCTTCCCCAACTTTTACAAATGAGGAAGCTGGGGCTCAGAGCTGCTGAGGTCCCTGCTCAGGACTGGCCGTATACCTACTGTCCCTCTCTGCTCCCACCGCCCCCCCCCCCCCGCATTCAACACGCATATTTGCAATCACTCTGCCAGTCATCTCTGGTTTTTCTTCCTCGCCGGCCTCTTTGCTGCCTTTCTTCCCTCCTCTCCATCTGCCTCTCTATCCTTTTCTCTTTCCCAGGTTTCATACCCTGTGCCTCACTGGGATATATATCAGCTGCATCAGGATGCACAGTGACCATCGGGTGAGCATCTATCTAAGTGTAACTACTGTTACTAAACGTTGGTTTTGGAGAGAGGCCTCATGCTATGTGTCAGAATGCATTCCAAAGACAGAACTTTCCTGTGTGTATGGAAAGGTGCTGTTTCTAAGTCGCAAACTATAACCCAGTCTTCCCACAAGCAAGCCAGTGGTTCTCAACCTGTGGGTAGGGACTCCTTAGGGAGCCGAAGACCAGATATCCTGCATATCAGATATTTACATTATGACTCCTGACAGTAGTAAAGTTACAGTCATGAATTAGCAATGAAATAATGTTATGGTTGGAGATCACCGCAACATGAGGAACTGAATTAAAGGGTCACAGCGTTGCGAAGGTTGATCCAATGCCATAAGCATTTACAAAATTTTTGGTTTTATTTTTCAGTGCTGCACGAGCATATGGTATGTTGACAATATCCCCCCACCATCCTTCCTACAAGGCTCACCTCCGAGCTCCTCCTAGTCCCTTTGTCCCCTAGACAGTTCTCCTTCTACTGTCAAATCATATATACAGGCATTATTTTATATATCTATATAGATCGCAAACATCCCAAGTAAGAATGAATACTATATTGTCCTTTCTGAAACTGACTTAATTCACTTAAGACAATTAACTACAGCTCTATCCATTTTCCAAAAGTTGATATAGTTTCTTGTTTATGGCCGAAAGAAGGTTCTACTATGTACACATGCTATGTTTTCCCTACCATTCTTCTGTTACTTGCATTAGTTCCATAACACCTTTTGTGAATAGAGACGCAGTAAACATGAATGTGTACATGTTTCTGGGATATATCAACTTGTAACTCTTTGGTCCATAAACACGCTTGCTAAGGGACAGTATATATATATTTTTGCAAGGCCCTAAGACAGAGAAGGGACAGGAGAAAGTACCACCTCTGCTTCCCTTTGCTGTTGTCTTGAAAGAGCAGATCTCCAGATCAAGGCAGGACAGCCAGACCCTCCCGGGCTTCTCAGAGCGCCCCTAGCATACTCCAGAGAGCAGCAAATTGTCAAGCTGCCCTTGGTCTTAGTCCTTGAGCTTCACAATGGGGATTCTTGACAGATGAGGCTGCAGCTAGGCCTACAGTGAGCACATGAAGGAAAATGGAAGTCATGGTCCTGGGGAGGACCGGTTACTCTTCCCTGAGCTTGCCCTTCATTGTGTCCTGCTTATTCCAGGGTCTCAGTGCCAAGGGGGTGATGATTCTCAAAGGCCCATGATAATCAAGTCCACCCCATCTCCCCTCACCTGTTGTCTTCCTATAAATCAGTGCTATTGAGATAGCTAAGGGTTTAATTACTACTTATGGGGTAATAGTTTGGGTTTTCTTTCATATATATATATATATATATGTATGTATATATACATATATGTATATGTACATGCATATATATATATATATATATATATATATATATATATATATGCACACACACACACCTGGACCCACACACATGTGAACAAGCACAAACACACATAGCATGCTTGCACATATGCACCACAGACACATGCAAAAAAATAAATCCACATGGAAGTATATACAGATAAATTTCTAAGTACAAGGAAGGAAAAAGAACACATACCCTTTCCCTCTAATTTCCATCATTATGATTTCCATCCCATCCCCAATAAACCAAACCTCCATTAAATACTGTACTGGGGATCAATAAGAAGTAGCTGGTGAGTTGAATGTGGCTACAGATCAAGTTGGCTCAAAGCTATTGCTTTTCGAAACATAAAATACAGAAAATGTATCCACCAGTCCTCTACCTCACCTCTGATCTGTGTAGCCCTTCCCCAGATACCCTTTCACTTTTGCCGCCATCTTACGAAGAGCTACTATAGGTGTTAGTGTGTGATGACTACCTTACGGATGATAATGTGTAAGGCCCGGAGCAACTATGACTTGTCTATATGTTTATAACAAACATCAGGTGGAACTCACAGTCAGATTCATTACCTCCTACCTCCCTCAATTCAGAATAAATTGCCTCCGCATGGTGGGCTCTGTGAAGCAGGGGCATTCATCTACAAAACACTCCTTCACTGATATGAGGTGATGCCTCACTTGGTAAGGTATCTGCCATGCAAACAGGAGGATCTGAGTTCGGATCTCCAGCACCCAAGCGCTGCAGCACATGGCTGTAATCCTAGCACTGGGGAAGGCGGGAGGTTCCATGGGCCTTGCTGAACAACTAGTCTAGCAAATTGCTAAGCCCTAGGTTCAGTGAGTGAGTTTGTCTCAAAAAAAGTAAAGCGCTGGCAAGGTGGCGCAGCAGGCAAGCTCCTGTACTGCAAACCTGATCTGAGTTAGATCCCTGGACACACTGAGGTGGAACTCCCAAAGGTTGTCCTCTGGGTATCACATGTATGCCATGGCATGTGCATGTGTGTGGGGTTGGGGGGGCATGTACACACAAAATAACAAATTTAAATTTTTAGTAAGATGGAGGGTAATTGAGGGAGACACTTGACATTGAACCCAGCCCATCCCCCCAACACATACATGTACCTAGGTATATATGAACATACACATATACAGAAACATGGACACACATTCACAAAACATACAAAGGCGTACACACATGTTCACATACATGTACACACACGAAGCTTCTTTCTGCCACAGTTCTCAAAACCGACAGCTTCCTTCCTGAACAGACAGACTAGTGTATGTGGGATGCTGACAGCCTTAGAAGGCACCCACTGTGCGTCGCCTTCCAGGTTAACTTGGATATCATGCCAATGCCAGTGTTTCTGTGTAAGCACAGACAGCCATGAAGTATCAAGCAGCAGGCATTGCCACAAGTTTCTGCAGTTGGAAATAATCATGGGGTCAAGAACAGCTCCAAATCTCAAAATACTCCAAACATACACCCTCCTCCGTGGGGTAGGGAAGAAGGCTGAGAGCCACAGTTCTCTGCCAGAAGACACCCCCACATGTGCACACTGCCTTCAAACCCTGAGCATTGCAAATACCCCAAGATGTCAAGCAAAAGCCAGCCGGCTGGCAGAGGGAAATAAATCCTGGCTCAACGAGGATTAAAAAGTCACCTAGCATGAGGGGAATTCGCACTCCACAAATTTTTCTCGACTGAGTAAATTTAAAGATATAAAACTAGATTGAGCATGCGTTTAACACTGGCCGCTATCTTTTGCTCTGGTATGCTCAGTGGCTTGTTAAATATGAAAAGATTCGCCCTCAAAAGAGACTCGGGGAGAGGCAATCGCTGGGGGGGTGGGGGTGGGGAGACAGACCGTCAGCCACCCTCCTGCCTTTCTTCAAAACGCAGGTGAGGATGGCAGCCTATTTTTATATCAATATCCAAGCACTGGAGTCCTGTGGACAGGACTCAGATACCACCTTGGTATTGTGATGGCCTCTTAATAGAAGGTGTGGTATAAAAAACTCATTGGAGATGCCAGGAGCTTCTCTCTGACCCTGGCTGCCTGTGAGGCAAATTGCATTAGAAAATGACATGCCATTCATCTCTCGAGTACTTGCAGGGACATTTAGCTAATTAAATGATTAATAAATTTAACACTGCTTTGTAATTTCATTTAGCTGTGTTGGAAATCACACGGCGAGCTGTGTAGGCACCGAATGAGATTAGGTGGGAGGGAGGGTTTCAGAGGCTGCCCTGGTAATTGAGATTAGCCTATTACTACAGTGACCTTTTTAACTTTTATATTCTCTTGTTAAAGCGAAATAAAATTTTATTCACTTTTAAGGAATATTTACTTAGAGAAATTTACATGAAATTAAAGAAACACTGAGCCCGGAAGCCTACTGGGGCAGACTCCACACAGTATTTCTTTAGTAATTCTCAGAGTCTCTTTAGGAAATTATTCTTGAGTTAGCTAGAGACAGAGTAACGAACAGTGTGTTTTCAGACATTCGTTCATTCACTCATTCGCTCATTCATCAATGTGCTGAGTTCCCCTCGTGACCCGGGTCTGATTTTGGACCTATGACCATGCCCCAGATCTCTGTTTTTCTAGACATAGATTAGTATAGACAAATACAGATAAGAAACAAATGAATAAGCAACAAGATAACACAGAGAAATGAACACACCCAGTGCCGAAAGCCAGAATAACTGACTTGTTTTAGATGGGAGAACTTAAGGCAAATCTTTATTTCATATATGTATATGTCTGAGCATATGTGTTTGGGTGCCCATGTGCGTGGGAGTCCAAAAGTCAATCTGTCTGTGATTCCTCTGGTGCCATGAACCTTGTTTTTATGACAGGATCTCTCAGTGATCCTGCCCCTGATAAATTCAGCTAGGCCAACAAGACCCGAAGATCCTTCTGTCTCTAACTTCCCACCAGTGCTGGGATTATAAACACCTATCACCATGCAATATCCAAAAGGAATGGAACAAGGAAACAGAGAGGCTGATGATCAAGGTCCCCAGGAAGGGATGAACAAGTGTGACAAGGACCAGCAAGGGCTAGGAGAGGGCTTGACCAGGTAGGTCAGGGAAGTTGGCGGTGGTGAAACAATTATAGGAGGAGTCACCCTAAGCAAGGTCTTTATGGCCAGGGTGAAGTCAGAGTCTCTAAAGGTGCATTGGGAGTCATGGCAGCAGTACCATATATCAGGAGACTCCATCTAAGCCCCAAGAATCTACCCGTCTCTACCTCCTCAGCACTGGGATTGCACGTGCCACCACACCCATCTTTTTACATGGAAACTGGGGCTTGAACTCAGGTCCTCATGCTCCTCTGGCGAGCATTTTACCAACTCAGCCATATCCCCAGCTCTGCTGGGAGTATTCATACTCCTGAATCCTGGGTGATGCTCACTCTATCCAGCCTGCACTTTGCCACAGAAACCACGGTTTCACCTTCTCCCCTTGCTTTCTCCCACCATGGGCTTCTGTGTGTCCTCCCGACTCTTGGCATGTCCCCTCTTGGGAAGAGTCGACCATGTGCTCCTAGGCCTCTAGATACCCAGTTTCATCACCTACCAGACCATGAGCATTTATGGAGGCTCTATTATCTGCCATGTGCTTCCAAAACATGACAGACTTTGACCAACTTTACTTTCCTCCCCTTCCATACAAGCAGAGGGTAGCTTATGACTACTGTTGCTTTGCTATGTTTTAGCTTGACCAACCCAAGATGAAATTGATGTGATCCTTGTTCTGAGGTGGGAGATAAACCTGGACTAGAAATCATGATATCAATCACAAGGCTTTCTTGTGACTGTAATGGCGATCAACAGGAGTGGAGAGTAGAGAGGCATCATGATGGGTGTTTTTCATAATATAATTTATTTATTTTCATTTCATGTGCACCGGTGTCTTGCCTACATGTACGTCTACATGAGGGTATCAGTTACAGTTTGGAGCTGCCATGTGGGTGCTGGGAATTGAACCCCAGTCCTCTGGAAGAATAGCCAGTGCAGTGGACATGCAGCAGAACATTTGTGGGGGACACTGCCTGCTGTTCAAATGGCCCAATCTGACCCACACAGGTACCATTGGGTTTTAACCTTTCTCGATTCTCAGCCCACTTCCTTGTTCAGAGGTGGATTCTTTGTTAATAAACTATCTGTTCCCTCTGCAACTCATATACTCCTTACCAGGTCCTTCTTCTAGGACATAACCTGGAAATTCCAGCAGGTGTCCTCTGGACATCCCAGTCCACACACTCATATCACAGTGAACATTTTCCCAAGGCCATGTCTTGACAGGCTCTTGAGTAAGGCTTTACTTTTTTTCTTTTCACTTAGTTATTTATTTTTCCTGTTTGATTTATCTTGCTAAACTAGCTTGGTATTCTGTTGATCAATCACTTCCCCACACACATACACATACTTGCCTACTTCCTTCTTTGCCTTCTAGTTCATCCAGTCTTGCTTATTTGGAATTCCTGTGTTCCCTAGACTTGATTTACCTTAATACAAATCCTGCAGTGGCTAGATTCAACTGTCAACCTGACACAGCTGGGAATCACCTGGAAAGAGAGTCTGAATGGACCGTCTACCTGAGAGGAGGCTTGTCTCAAGTAACTGATGTGGGAAGTCCACTGTGTGTAGCATCATGGATTAATAAGTTTTGAATGGAAAGGTTTACCCCCACCTCCCACTTTTCCCAGTCTTATCCATATTTTACACTTATTTTACTTGCTCCTGCCTAACTTACCAATGTCATAAAACAGATGTGGGGGCTGCCTTCTACCAAGCCTGATGCCCATGAACTATTTAAGAGTAGAGAAATCAAGCTAAGCACAAACAAGCAAGAGAATGAGCATGCATTCATCTGTCTTGGCTGCAGATGCACTTCAACTTGTCTCAGGCTCCTGACACTGGGGGATTTCCTAGAAGGATGAACGGTGACCTGAAATTGTGGGCTAAAACTAATCCCCTCTTCCCTCAATTTCTTTCTGTCAGGATATGGCATCACAGTAACAGAAATTAGAATAGAATGAATATCATCACCACGTCTGCGAGACTGCTGCCTTTTTACCAAGTGTCCCCTTGTGTTATTTTTCCAGGTTGGGGGCTAATCCCTCAGGGTGTGGCCATATCCCCTAATGACTTCAATTTTCTGATAATCATTTCCCTTCTGCAAGTTTTTGGATTATTTTCTGTGCTGAGAGAAAGAGAGAGAGAGAGAGAGAGAGAGAGAGAGAGAGAGAGAGAGAGAGAGAGAGAGAGAGAGAAGTTTAAATAACTAGCCTTCCTTTCACCAAGTATTTAAACTGCAGAAGCCCTGATGGCAGGTAATATATACACATCCCATAGATATCCTTCAAACTGCATACTTTGGTCCCACATCCCTGAAATCTGAATTCTGTGATATCTACCATAACTGTCCAAATTTGTGAACAATTATCTTTGTAAGCAGAGTTTACAGAAAATAACACCTGTGGAGTCACACTTCTTTTTTTATAGCTTGTTAATTGTTGGGTTGTTAACTCTCACTATGAAAATCTTCTGATGCTTAAGAATTTGTCATTTTTTTCCTTCCAACACCTTTCATTAGATGTGTAAAATCTAAACCCACCTGTGTAATTAAAACATTTCCTGCTCTTGAAAAAAAATTTTTTTTTTTTAGACTTGGAGAGAATCACATTACTACCTGTTAGGAGTAACAAATGAAGTTTAAGAGCAGAAAGAATATGCAAATTCCAGTTGTTGAAGAAATAGCAACCCAAGTTCCTAGAAATTATAACCTTGGTACTTTACTACTTTAGTATGGAGATGTTGGTGACAGCCACTAGTAACTGGGAGTTTTAAGAATGCCCATCATCTTTAATAGATGTTCAGCCATGATCACAGACTTTTATCTAGACTACTTTCAAAGCAAGAATTCTTCTCCTTTACCTGTTCATTTTTCTCTCTGATCTCTGCATGTGTCCATGGTGAACCTGATATTGTACCAGATGCCAATGCTATACAATAAGAAAAAAAAGTTATATATATATATATATATATATATATATATATATATATATATTCCTATATAATTCTCTTTACTCAGATAGTTCACATTTGTATCTCTCAGGAACTAGTTAGGAATGCAGAAATGAGGTTGCCTCCCAACCATGTTGTATCTAGATCCATACCTATAGAGGCCCTTTCAAGTGATTTGTATGTATAGTATCTTAGTAGGTACTGATCTATGTCAGTCTCTATAGCACATTGGTAAGAGGACCTCAATTCCACCCCCAAAACACATCTAAATGTATCAGACATGGTAGCACACTCTTGTAATTACAGTACTGGTGAGGTTGAGACTAGAGGCTCCCTGGGGCTCCCTGGTCAACCAGTCTAGCTGAATCAGTAAGTGAGAGATCCTGTCTCAAAACTACAAAGTGGATAAATGCTGAGACATGACAGGTCACACACACACACATACACACACACACACTTGCACCTGGATGCATATATACACAAGCATATGCACACATTCTGCGTGTGAAAAAATGAAGGTCTTCTGTGATCCTTAGATGATAATTAATATGACATCATTGAGCCTTGGGTAACCAGGTGTAGTGGTTTGAATATGCTTGGCCCATGGGAAGTGGCATTATTAAGAGGTGTGGCATTGTTGGAGTAAGTGTGGCCTTGTTGGACAAAGTGTAACACTTTTTAGGTGGGATTTGAAGTCTCTTGTGCTCACGCTCCACCCAGAGTGGAAGAGTCTCCTTCTGGCTGCTTTCAGATCAAGATGTAGAACTCTCAGCTCTGCCTGCACCATGCCTGCCTGGATGCTGCCATGCTTCCTACCATGATGATAATGGACCGAACTTCTGAACCTGTAAGCCAGCCCCAATGAAATGTTGTCCTTTATAAGACTTGCCTTGGTCATGGTGTCTGTTCACAGCAATGAAACCCAAAACTAAGACACTGGGAATAGATATTAGCATTGTTAATCCAAATGTACAGAAATGCACTGTGGTTGACTGTTCCCTGACTATCTACATAATGGTCCATGCCCTCCTGAGTGGGGGAATCCTTTAATATCAATGGTGTCTTGAGGACATCCCTCAAGTAAAAATATCATATAAAGGAGAGCTCTTCTCAGCTTTTTTTTTTTCACCAATAAGGCTTCTTGGGATGGCTAACATATCTCGAGATACTTTGGAAAGTTTGGTCAGGACTTAAGACGCCTCAAACATCTTAGGGATGGCAGGTTGCAGATGGCCTGTCGGTATCTCTGTGCCTCGGTTGCTTCCTCTCACAGTGAGCACTGTAGGTCCACCAGCCGAGACTTTGAGAAGAGAAAATGGAAGACAGCAGGGCTCATGCCCAGTGGAATCTAGGCGTTCTGTGGTAGGCTTCACACAAGTTACACATTTACGCATTCTGTCCTATAGCTCCCCTTCTGGGACTCAGTCAGGTAGTTTGCATCTCTCCTGTTCAGTGTCTCTTACTCTAACAAGCTCCAGAGGACATTTCAGGCCATACCAGTTCCCTCCTCTTTCTACTCCATTCTAAGCCCAGAGTCTTCTCTCCGAGTTCTTTCCTGTAGGGATCAGGGTCCCATCTCTCTTGGAGTGGACTTTCTCACAATGCACAGTCTCCACCAACTGCTGCCCTCCCCCATATACACAGGTACTATATGTGAGCTGTCGTCTGTATTGGTTCCACGCACTCCACATGCCTGTCCACCGCTCTCTTTCAGCACAGCTGGGTGGTTGTTTTGTAAAAGCTTGACTCTCTGCCTCTTGGCTCTGCCTCAGAGCCTTCTTTTACTTTTGATTCAGTGGTGAGAGGATGCTTAGCCTACAATCGTTTTCAGCCCAGCTGGCCTGTGCCCTGCTTCATCTCATCCATCACCCTTTCTGTCAGCAAAGGTCGGTGGATCCTGCTCCTTCTCCAGGCTGGGGCTTTACACACTGCGGGAATAGAAGAGAACTTCCAAGGCGGTGCTGAGAGAAATGAAATTGTGAACTGTCTTTTACTCCATGGGAAGAAATGGCAGATAAAGTCCATAATAATGTTGGAGGAGACCAAAGAGGAGGTAACGTAATATGTGTCCCTCAATTAGGATTAATATAGTAACAACAACAATCTATTTTCAGCCCCATAACAAGGGTTCTTTGTCAGCTTTTTAGGACTCAGAACCTAGAAACCCACAGCTCTGTGGATAAGGTTCTTGGCTAAAACATGACAAAGGTGTCCTGCCAATCACACAGAACGACAGTCACATTAGTTGAGCCTTCAGCATCAACAGGATAACCTTCCAGTTATAATACCTGCGGGATGAAAACTCCCCTTTAGATGGCTCTGGCTATCAGAGACCAACAGACCCTCACCACTGAGTATAATGACCATTTTTTGCCTGTAACCCAGTTCTTTGGCTACCAGGTTCTTTGTTAGTTCAAGGAGAAAGGCTTGTGGCTCACAAGCAGAGAAGGAACAGTCAGGTCTTCTGCTTTTAAATCTCAATACAATGACAGTGTGGTCCTCAAGAAAACCTGACCACATGACAAACATCAAACAAGTGGTGTCAAGTTCAGCCACTGACCACATGAGTGTGATATTGACATGCCACCTGCATATATAACTGCCCCTACCTTCTCCCAGTGCTATGGAGGGTCTCACTGTGACCAGAGAGAGGATGGGCTTACTTATCACGTCGAGGAGACATCAACATAGCTTCTCGACTTATGCTGTCAAGTCACTGTTGGGCACTGTTGGTGGCAAATGGTAGTCTTTGCTTAAAAGAAATATCAAAGCCATGTTAATGACTGAAGAATAGAATGTTCTAGATTCTGAATGATTAGACCAGTTATGGATATGTGGGAGGCAACAAGATTTCTATAGTTAATTCCACAGCATGTAGAAGGAGAGGAAGCTACGTTATTTTTCTGGAGGAAAATAAGTCTTTCTTGCTTGGTATGAAAATGAGAGATTAATAGTTAAGATGATAGAGTTGACTTTTTGATAAAATAACTGACTTTTGAATAGGGGTGGGGGAAGAGGGTAACTTCCGTGGAAGTTTGTGGAAAAGCCTCAAATCATGGGGAACCATAAAGGGCTGGGTTAAATCAGGGCTTAAAGACTCTGGCAAGATGGTAGCCAACAGGCTCAATCTACCTATTCACTGCACTGAATGTGGCTCAATCCAAACTGGTTTATGAAATGGATCCACTACTGACATTTTAAAATAGGATGATTCTTTTGGAAGACTCGGATTGAATTTCTACATTGCAACATCCAGCTAGAAGTTGACAATGAATGCCTTTTACACATGAGGAATGGACACAGTCATAGGTATCAATCTTGTCTTTTCTGTACAGGGGATAGAGTCCTAGCACTACGGATCCCCTTCCACGTGGATAATGTCGTTTGTTTATTCTACCTGTCTAAGATCTATAGCATCTTAAGTTTTCCCAGTCTATATTGTATAGTTTTCAACTCATAGGGTTCTCATTTCTAAGTTACCAATACCTGAACTAGAGAGAAAACAGAATGCCATACTCAACTGGAAGCAAAGAAAGGTTTGGTAGATGGCTAGGCTGCGCCTTGACAGTTGCAGAGACTACTTATAAGGGCAGTGAGCTTTCAGCTACGGACTGACCAGAGCTAACCTTGGTGAAGTTGTGTGTCACTAGTGGGTCGCATCTGTGAATGTTCTTGGTCCCAATAAAAAGAGAGGCCTAGGCTAGGGACATAGCTCAGTCAGTGAAGTCCTCCCTACACAAGCACTAGCCCCTGAGTTCAATTCTTAGCATACAAACAAACAAACAAACAAACAAAACCTGGGCAGGATCGTTTGTACATAAAACCCCTGCACTATCGAGACAGAGATGAGCAGATTCCTGGGCTCGTTGGCCTAATAAGCAGGCCCCAGGCCAATCAATGAAAGACCCTGAGTTAAAAGCAAAAGAAACAAAAAGCTGCAAAAGCAAACCAACTAATCAACCAACCAACTAACCAACCAACCAACCAACGAAACAAACAAACAAAAAGACAACCCCCAAAAAATCAAGCAAAAAAAAAAAAAAAAAAAAAAAAAAAAAAAACAAGCTACCCAAGGGGCAACACCTGAGGTTGTCCTCTGGACTCCATATGAGCACGCACATATGCACACACAGCTCACATGCTTCATCAGAGGAGTCCTCAATCAAGGGTGTACATCCTTGTTAGTTCTCAAAACAAATTTAAACCCCATGTTTGGGCCCAGAGAATTCTGTTACTTGCCACCGCCGTGAGCAGTCCCCCTTTCCAATAGTGTGGAAAGGTGGGTGTGTCGTTGGGTCTAAATCCTCATGTCGGAGTCCCTGTGTGATCCACAACACCCACGCTGCAAGATGACTGGCTGAGTGCAGATGGACTGTCCATGTCAACAGAACTGAGTGACCACACTAAGTGAGCAAAGAGAGTGCTGGCCCCAGAGCCAGAGCTGGCCTTTCACTCTACTCCATTGGCCGTGGGCCTAAATGCAATTTTCGGCTGAATGCCAGTGGAGAAAGAAGCAGAATCCAAAGTATAGGCAGGCAGGTGAGTTATGAGGCATGAAGCGAAAGGATCATTGTGTTTTATGTAGCTCAAGCTGAGTTTCATGGTGGCTCATGAGGATTCAGTGAAGACCTGGGCACAGGAAAGGAGGGACGCTTTCCTCTGGCATCCTTTGAGCCACAAAACTAGAAACTCATACAGGGATATTTACAAAGTATTATCCTCTTCTTAGGTATTGTCCTGAGGTGACAGATTGTGGGATAAACACCAGTAAGCTATCCAAAAGACAAAAGCAAAGAAGATCCAACAATATAGAAACACATGTACACCATGTCGTTCCTGCAAATACTTGTAACACAGGTGTCTAAAACACCTTTCTTCTCAACGACCCCCCAGAGTCCTCTGAAGTTCCTTTTAATATTTAAACAAACTATGGGCCTGTACCAAACACACCATGGAATCCTGCTGAGTAAGAAAAGGGTCACCATCACATGCAACAATTTGGATGAATTTCCAGGGAGTCCAATGAATAGAATAAATGTTCTTGTTTGCAAATAGAGAGGCCTGGGCCAGGGAGATAGCTCAGTAAAGCTCTTCCTACACAAGCACTCTTAAATGAACGAATAAAAGCCAGTCTCAAACATAAGCTATTGGCTGATTCTTTCTGTTTAACATTTATAAGTTGATTACATTTTAGACATGGAAAATAGTTTCGGAGTTGGCAAGGGTTAGAGATAAAGACATAAAAAAGAGGCAGATGGTTGAAAGGCAATGCGAAGAAGGTCAGTTTGAATGTAAACATGACTCCCACATAGACTCATGTGTTTGAGCACTTGGTCCCCAGCAGGTAGCAGTTTGGAGACCTGATAGATCTCTTAGACAGATCCCTTCCTAGTTGAAGGAAGCACTTTCCTAGGGTCAGGTCTGAGGAGCTATATTCCAACTTTTCAGCATCTTCATCTGTCAAGATATAATCTAGCAGCCCCTGCCCCCACCACCATAGCCATGACCATCCATAAGTTCTACCACACCTTTTTCACTGTGAGAGACTGCACTCTCTCAAACCATGAACCAAATAAATCGTTCTGCTGGGTTGCCATGATTGAGTGCCTCATCACAGCAAGGAGAAAAATAAACAACTCACAGGGACCCTTGGAGTTCTATACTGCTGTGGTTAGAGAAAACTGAACATTTGATGAGTTGTATGGAACTAAAGACAGACAGACAGACAGACAGACAGACAGACAGACAGACAGGCAGACATCTGCCCTATATTTTTCCCCCTTTTCCCCTCTGAATACCTCAAGAACCTGTCTGACTAAACTGTAGACCTGTTTCCCATTAGAGATCTCCTTGAAAATATGTTACCAAGAATACATCATGCAAAAACACAGTCTGTTTTTATATCAGCCTGCAAATTCCAAGTTCAATAAGTATTTATTTTGAAAACAAAATTAGAGATGGGAAAATATTCTTCTAAGTTTGACATTTGCTGAGTAACCCTTGTTGAGGGAGATATCCTACGGTAGAAATTACGCCATACCATTGTAGATGTACATTATACTAGAAATCCCTTTAAACAAACAGCAGAAACTCTGTCATCATTCAGTCATTCAGGTACATTTATGGTATTATACTTAAATAACTTATGGCTTTAGTCATAATTTGAATTTTTTTCTTATTCCTATCTTTCATTAGCTATGACAAACATTATGGGAAAATCCCTTAATTTGTGTGTATTTATTTTATATCCAGCCAACTCTCCATGCTACGTTATTTCTAGTGACTTTTACTAGACTATCTTTGCTTCTTAACTCCTCTAGAATTGTAAGCATATCATTTTTAAGTGAAGATCATTTTGGGTTTCCCGTTGCTTGTCATTTTTGTTTTTGCTCTATAAAGTATATTTGTTAGAATTTGTAACCTGTGTAAATATTGATGATTACAGTAAATATTCATGTCTAGTTTCTGATTCAAATGGGAGGCTTTTTACCATATTGCTGTTTAGGATAATATTGGAGCAGGCCCTTTTTAAACTAACATTCTCGATAACGTTGGAAGAAGCCAGAGGATGGGACAGTGCAGTGTACAGAGCTCTGGATGCTGATGATATTGGGAGATCTTCCTACTTTTTCCACTGAATTGAGGTGCTGAATGGTTTCTTGTGTATAGTGTCTTCTAAATCGGGGTAAATGTCTTTTTGGTTCATTGATAGAGACATAAAGTTGTCTTTAATTTGTTGCTGTCATAAATTGCATTCCTGGAGAATAAAAAAATAAAATAAGTAAATAAAGAAATGACATGAAAATTTAATTCATTCTAGTAAATAATGTATTAATATCCCTTCAACAAGTTCCAACCCATGGTGGATGTCGATTTCCAACAAGATCTAGAAAAGCTTTATTTATAGGCAAAGACATATGAAAAAATCTAATTATGTAAATGAATTAAATCTTTATAAGAATCTAGGAGGGCTAGAACTGAGGCTGGGGCTGGGGCTGGGGCTGGGGCTGGAGCTGAGTGGGGTGGGGCTGAGCTCAGTTGGTAAAGTGCTTGCCTCACATGTATGGAGTCCTGGTTTCCCTAATGCTGCATAAGTAGTGTTGAGGGTATACTCCTATAATCCCAATACTCAGGAGGTGAAGGCAGGTAGATCAGAAGCAGAAGGTCATCCTTAACTACACATCAAGCCAGAGGCTAGCCTGGGCTATAAAAGACCCTGCCTAAAGAACAAACAAACAAAAAAAGGAAACAGAAAAAGAGAGGGAGAAAGAGAGAGAGAGAGAGAGAGAGAGAGAGAGAGAGAGAGAGAGCGCATGAGGGAGAGCTCTTGAAAGGAGCCAGCAGAGACGACAATAAAGAACGACACAGACCAGAAAAAAACGCTGTGTTGTTATAGAAGAGATAATGGAGCAAGAGATTTGGGAATGCCATACAATGACAGACAAATAAATCAGATTTTTTTTTTTTTTTAAGGATGACTAGGGAGATGGTTCAGAGCTCCGGGGGTAAAAGTATTTCTCGAAAGTCTGATGATGAGTTTGACCCCTGGTAATCTCAGTGTAATTGGAGAACTGACTCTATCAAGTATCCTTTGGCCTTCACATGAGTGCCATGGCATGTACCCATACCCCATACTCGAACGTCATATATATATATATATATATATATATATATATATATATATATATAATTTTATATATATATAATTTTATATATATAATTTTATATATATAAATAATTATATATATAATTTTATATATATAAATAATTATATATATAATTATTTTGAAAGGGGAAAGGGGAGCTGGGAGTTGGCTCAGAGAATGGCTGTCTAAACATAAGGACCAGAGTTCAAATTCCCAGAACCCATGTCAAAATGTTGACATGGTGGCATGCACCGATACTGCCTGGGACGTGGAGGCAGGAGGATCATTGTGGGGTCTTTCTTGCTGGCTGCCAGCCTGGCTCCAGGTTCAGTGCAAGACCCTGTTTCAAGGGAATAAGGCAGAGAGACTGAATGGGAAACCAATCTTCCTTATCTGACCAGTGTCTGAACACAGACATGCATGTGCATACCTCCTAATATGCAAGAGTCTAGGAGAGGCATGATGGATGGATGGACTTTACGTAATGAAGGATGTGTTCTTTTTCTCTCCAAGAAGCATTCCCTGTATACTTGCATGCACTGGAAAACTCAGCAACCGGTTTGTCATGCTACAAACAAGAAGTAGAAATACAGGAGAAAATGATCTGGCACCCAGAGGCTCCCAGTGGCTAGAAGAATTTTCTATGCACTTTCTATCTTGTGCTCCTAGGAGTTTTCAGTGTCTGTCTCTTGTGTAGATGAGCAGCACCTGGCAATTTAGTAAGGGCAGCTAACACAATACCTGGGTTCCCCCAAAGGGGCTTTCCAAGTAGGTGCTATTAATACACCCCCCCATGTGCCCGCTGGAAGAAGAACTGAACATTAAAGAGAGCCAACAGACTGCCCTACCCTACACAGCTGATCAATGGCAAAATCCAGGGAGCAAATTCTGTTCTGTTAAAATAAAATAAGTTGATCCTATCATGATGGAAACAGGTTGGTATTGCATGGTGGGCTGGCTGCCTGGATCTCATACCAGCAGATAGAGACCTGAATATTAACTAGGAGGTCCTAGTCACTAAAGTCACTCTACCCTCAGTTTCTCATGAATGCTATAAAGACAGCCTAGTACTGATATAATAAAACTGCTATGAAGGTCAAAGGGTATCTCCTGTACGAAGCCTGGGTGTGCCACACAGCAGGACATTCGATCCGTATAGGCTAATATTCTATCTACTATCATTATCATAATTTTCATTGTCATTGAAAGTATTTTTTTTCTAATGGTTCGGTGTAAATCATCATTGGGATCAAGAATAAGAGTTCTAAAAGAAGCCACTTGGATGGTTCTTGCCAGCTAATAAAACGTATTAAACTGGAAGCGTCCACATATAGCCAAGCCGCAGAGCAGGCCACTGTTCAGGTAAGTCGTAAAGTCTTCCCTGCAGCTGTTACGGTGATTGATCCTCGGGCACAATTAAAATTCAAGAGATGTGCTGACGTTTTAATAGAACAAATAATTTAAATACGTGTAATGTGTTAGGTGGTAATCGTTTTTGTAATATATACGGACAGATTTTGGGAAGTTTACCCCTCCCACACCCCAAAACCAGAAAAGCTTCCTGGGTGAGCATGAGGAGAATGGAGAGAGAGGAGCTTCTGCTCTAGGGAGAAGCCATAAAATCTTCAGCCACTCGAGTCAGTGCACTTAGTGTTGAAGAGCGAGCCAGAAAAAAACACTCTTTTTAATCCACATCACCCTTCTCCTTTGTGTTTCTACAAAATGCTGAGGAAAAAAAAAAATAACTAATTGAGAGCCAGAGGTGGAGTGATGGTAGCATTCGGGAGACTGAAGCAGGAGGATTGGAAATTTGAGATAGAGTTAGCTTGGGTTGCACAATAAGATACAGACATACTGACAAACATATATACCCACAATCAAACGAGAGAGAGAGAGAGAGAGAGAGAGAGAGAGAGAGAGAGAGAGAGAGAGAGAGAGAGAGAGAGGCACTAAGCATGGCATGGTAGCATGTGCCTAGAGTTCCAGTACTCAGGAGGTTGAGCTAGGAAGCAATATTGTATTAAGTTCAAGGGGCAGCCTGGGCTACAAAGTAAGTTCCTCTCTGGCTTGGTCTGTATAGAGGATAAATCCTGTCTCCAAAAACATCAAACACAATAACACCAACACAAACAACAACAAAAAACAGAATTTAAGATACAGCTTACATTTCTTAAAAACAAAAGAAATAATCTGCAGGGCTGGAGTGATGGCTCAGTTGGTCAGAGTACTTACAATTCCTTTGAAAGACCTGGCTTGGTTCCCAGCATGCTCGTTGGGTGGCTCACACCACCTGTAACTCCAGTTCCAAAGGATCCAATGCCCTCTGCTGGTTTCCAAGACCATCTATACCCAGAGTGGCACACACATATAAACATGCATATACATGCAGAAGCATGCACATGTAAACATAAATAAAAGAGAAAGTATATATTAAAAATGAATAATAAATGGAGACATGTTTCATGAAAAGCTGATTTGAAGAAGATAAAGAGAGAGAGAGAGAGAGAGAGAGAGAGAGAGAGAGAGAGAGAGAGAGAGAGACTCTGATTTTATATTGAAACTCAAAGTGAAAATTCTATCCAGTAACCAACTTTTCTTCCTGGTTTTCTGATCAGTGCTAAGTCAGCTGCAGCAGGGAGGGGCCAGTTTCCCTGGTAACAATACTAGCCCTGTGGCTAAACTCAAGCTACCACCCATGATGTCACTGACCACAGGAGATGGCACAATGGGCTTTAGCTGGTACCACTAGCTCCGCAATACCACTGAAACCGTTTCCACCCAACTTTTTTTTTTTTAATCTCACTACCCTGTTTTCTATGCCCAGAGGCATTGGTACCACCTTCTAGAAATCAATTAATAAACCTGCGAGTTCTTTGCCTTTTTTTTTGCATGTGCCTCCACTAAATGGAAGCACCGAGAGGCTCCAGGCTGCAGCTGATCTATCTCTGGAGAGTCTTGTCTAGAGTCTGGCCTCTCACGGACTTCCTACACATTTGTGGAATGAGTGGTGGCCCATCCTTGCCATTTGTCAGGAAGTGGGACAGTGTCTTGTGGCCACTTCATCCCCATCACTCAAAACAACCCAAGTGCACTGAGACCCTTTCGTTCTTCTATCTAGACCGGCACAAGAAAAAAAAATATTTACTATTAATTGATTTTGTTTGTGTAATTACACACACACACACACACACACACACACACACACTGTACTCTGAATATTCATTCCTCTTTCATCTTTTAGCTGTTTCCCACCTTTGCCAATGGCCCCTCTTCCTTACAAAACTCTCGCATTCATGACTTCTTATATTGTTTTGTGACCCACTGGTTTTTAACCAGAACCTTCTCCGTGACTGTGGGTTTGGGGTTATCCACTGGAGCCTGGCGGACTCAACGAAGGGGTATACAACTGAAAATAACGACCATCCCACCCAGAGTACACCAGTAGCCAGCAGTTCAGTAATAAAGGTTAACTAATAGGTTTCTCTTCCAATGTAATAAGCCAATTCAAGCCAAATCAAGAGTATGAAGGCAGGTTTATTGAGAGGCAGCTCTCAGATGAATTCACTGATTTATGGATAGAGGTCAATGAGTCACAGGCCCAGGGTAAAGCAAGGGGTTTTATAGGTCTTGGGTGTGGGGTGTTGACCTGTAAGCTAGGAAATAGGATTGTGCCCATATACGTTTTTTTCTTTTTTTTAAGGCTGAACTCCTGGGCATACACTTTGGGGTGGCTTTTCAGAAACATGAAGGCATGTTTCTACATGTTAGCATGTTATACATGTTAGCCTGGGGCTTTTCTCCTTGTGGGCAGGGCTGGGGGAAGAAGAGCAAACGGGGTTTCTTAGCTTGTGCCGGGGATGAGCAAGGGTTCCACTAACCCCTAACTTTTGGGGGTATATTTAAATTTAGAGTCTTCTGAAGCTCAAAAGATCGGGTAAAACTTCTTACCAACGAAAATGACAATTTTGAAAGTGCTTGTTTCCCCGAACCAAAAATTTATGCCAGCAGATCAAAGACCTATTAGTTAACCTTTATTACTGAACTGATGGCTTTGTAAAATTCTTTTGGTTTTGATTTTCTGTCGTAGAAAGTGAGAGATCTAACCAGCTCTACTTCAAACCCAGGACCCCAGCACCCTTCCTAGGAGGGACATACAAAAAAAAAAAGCCACAGAGACCTGATATGTGGAAAGCATTTGAGTAACAAGCAGCATTTCTGGCTAACTATCAGTCTGTCCATTTTCAGACTGGTGTGTTGCAACCTGTCCCCTAGGTCAGAAGTATTGACATCCATCTAACGACACAAGCAGATGTCATGTTCTCCATACCACTCATCCTGAAAGCTTAAGTTTCCTAGATAAGAGGTTCCCTGAAGCAGGCTGGCCTCAGTCTATGTATGAAGATATGTGTGGTGTGTCTTAATCGCTAATGTGGCGATTAGCAGGCTGCAGGCTACTTGCTGTCTTCATATAGGCACAGAGGGGAGAAATCTGTGTCAAGTTCAAGAGGAATCAAGAATTGGCATCGTTTTCTGCTGATTTCCCAGAGATCGAGAGTCTGCTGAATTCCAGAAGGTGCCATGCTGGAGGGCACAAAAGACTAGCTAAGCACTTATCACTACTGAGGGGGCAGAGAGTATAAGAGCTGATGGATGCTAATCTGGGGGAAGCTGGGCTGGGGTATACTAAGCATCCTGTGTGTCACTGACTAAAGAACACAGCAGTTTCAAGATTCTATCGGGCCAACAGCTTATCCGCTAGAGTGTGCATTTTAGAAACATATCCCCAAACCTACTTTTTGGTATAATTTCTGAGTTCTATGTTCCTGGGCAAGATTGGCACACTTTGTCAGTTTCTTAGAACTACAGATGAAATCTTTTTAAAAGAAAAAAGAGAGGAAGAGAGAGAGAGAGAGAGAGAGAGAGAGAGAGAGAGAGAGAGAGAGAGAGAGAACAGGTAAGAAGCTTAATAGTTCCAACAGTGCTGAGATGGCAGGGCACTGTAAGAAAACACACAAATCCAAAATTGCTTTATCAGGCCCCATGGTGTCACGAGCTTTGCCAGGCTTGGCTGGAACCGTGGTCAGCTGCCAGGGTTTGAATCAATGCTGGTATTAAACTGATCAGCAGTGCAAAAGTCCCTATTTGAGAAATTACAACTTGTTTTCAGACAGTTTATGAAGAGGCTTCTTAGGTATGGGCCAGACCAGCTTTCCTGGCTTCGTTATATTGTTGTGTTAAAGAGCATGACTAAAACTAACCAGGGAGAGAAAAGAGTTTATTTAAGCATGCTCTTCCAGATCACAGCCCATCACCAAGGGAAGTCCAGGAAGGAACTCAAGCAGGAACCGAAGGATAAATTACAGAGGAACATGGCTTATAGGCTGACTAGTTCTCTGCCTCCCTCAGACTGCGTTTGTATACAGCCTGGGAACACCTGCCTAGGGATGGTGCCACCCACTGTGGGCTGAGCTCTCTGACATCAATCAAAACAGTCTCCTATAGATATGGCCACAGGACAATCTAATCTGGGTAATTATTCAGACAAGGTTCCCCTCTTCCCAGGATATGTCAGGTCGACAATATAAACTAACTACTACAGACACCATCCCTACAGCCATTCTATCCGGGGACATTTTTCTAAGGCCAGTTCTACCTTTCTTCTCTTACTGTCCCCTCTTCACGGGGACACTGACTTTCCTTGGGAAGAGTCGATTCTCAACAGCAAACACCGTCTACTCATCCTATTACTCAGAGAAATAAAAAAAAAAAAAAATTATTCAACAAGATCATCAGAATGCATCTGCCCTCCATTTGTGACCCTTTAACGGAAAAGAAACCAAAAGAAATTAAAGCAAGAAATGGCCATGTAATGTCCACAGCCTCTTTCCAAAGACAACAGAAGAAAATGACGGACAGAAACTTCGGCCAAAGCTTCAATGTAATGGGCTCCGTTGAAAAATATAAAGAGTTTCTCTGGCACTAACTGTCACATTAACTAACAGCAAAGTGTGTCGCAGTCATTTACTTGGCAGTTCACACCAACTAAGAGGACAGCTTTAAACCAGAATCCCAGATGCAAACGAGGCCTGACGTCCCACTTCCTTGGATGGAGTTTGTAAATCTCTCCTGCCTTTGCCTGAGCTGCAGTGGTACCAAGAAGCTCCATCCTTTGCTTTGCTTTGTCCACAATGGTTTATTTGCCCTCTTGGGAGGCACGCTGATACATAAATCCCTGATATGATTATTATTATTTTGAACTATTATTATGAATTACTATTATTACCATTCAGAGACAGAAGGAATGAGGCACCGAAGCTAGTGGATGAGACAGAACCAAGGTGTGACTGCTGAGGTTAGGACCATCCATCTTTGTTCAGGGCAGTTTCTGTAATATTTCAGGAGAGCACAGTCATCAATACTAGAGGGAGTTAAGAATGTAGGTGGGGAAAGACTCTGCTACGAATGGATTGCCTGGGAGCCTGGTCCTGCTTGAATTATCTTTGGCATCCAGCCTGCTTTGCTCTTGGCTCCTGTAAATTTAATATGCTTACAGCACCTATGAAGCCTTTGGTCCCTGTTGCATTTTCCCATGCCTACTGTGTGCCATAGTCTCTGCTGGGACTGAAGAGCCGAAGACAAATGAGATGTGATGTCGCATCTTTGGTAAATGACAGCCAGCTAGACACCTCTAGACAGATGTGTGTGAGCAAGTTATCTGGACAGAAGGCTGCAATGATGGCCAGACTTGGGGTGGGGGTACCCCTCAAAGTGTCAGGTGACAGGTAGAACCTGTCAGATAGATAAATGGGCTAAACTTATTTCAGCTATGTCTGACTACATGGGGGGGGGGGGCGTCCAGATTTTATAATCTGTGCATAGCTAACAGGATCATAGGCAGGTGGGGAGGCAGTCCCTACAATGGAAAGATGCTAAGAGTGTCAGGCAAGAATTCATGGGATGTGGAGTGGTACTTAACCTGAGCAAGGAAAACCAAGCCATATGGGGAACAGAACTCAGGCAGAAGGGAAGGCTTTGGACACAGTGTGGAAGGGTCTTCTTGTTGAATCACTGCAAGCCCCACCCCAAGGCTGAGGAATAAATAGACTGACGATTGTCAGCCTCTCCAGGGGAAATGATCTTGACTAACTGTTGGGTTTCCTATGAGTGCAATACCTTGCTCTTAGAACATAAAACCTTCCCAAACTTTAACGGCTCCCTGAAACAATTTCTGGCCTCTGGAAAGTGGAACATCCAAGAAAAACAATCAAGGGCCATTTGAAGGCCCAGGCAGTATTCTAGGGGAATTATTTCTGGCTGTGGACTCTGCCGTGGATCACAGGCCTAGGGCTTTCAATCACAGGGTTAAAAGGTATTCGCAAGAACCCACTGGGTCCAGAGAAACGGTTTGCATAAAACCATTTTCCTTTCTTGGAATGTGAACCAGTCAGGCCTCATCTAGAATTATTTAGTTTCATCCACAAAACTTCAAAGTTTTCTTTTCCCTCATCTCCTGATGTTGTGCTTGGGTTGCATCCCCCACGCCACCCCCTACCTCAGTCTTTGGTCTTGTGTTTGTCGAGGCACAGACCCAGCATCCTCAGGATGGGGTCTTGGGAGCTGGGGCCAACAGAGTCACACCTGGAAGTCATTAAGAATGTAAGGGGTGGGGAGGGAGGATTAGAGGTGAGAGGGAGAAAGAGGAAGAAAAGGAAGCCAGGGGGTCAGGAGGGGACAGAGAACAGCCCATCTCCTTCCCAGCACACTGATGCCCTTACTTCTTTAGTAACAAGTCTGTGCTAATGACAACAGCGTTCAAAATCAACAGCCAACAAGCTGAACACCTAGAAATTCAGAGCTGCCTCCAGATAACGTAAGGGAGCCAATGAGCCACGCTGAGTGAGGGAAAGAAGGCAGCCTAAATCCAAAGAGCATTCATCCTAAAACCTCCGCCATTCTAAAACACTGTTTTGAATTCATTTTAATTAGCATACGAGATAACGGGGGTCACTACCCCATTTTCACACTTAAATGATCTTGTGCATTGCTCATGCGGGGATTATATTGGTAAATGCTAAATTAGCTCATGGTCTCCAAGTTTTCAAAGATGACTGTACCAAGGATGACTTTTCTGTTGCTATGGCAACACATCTGAGAAGAGACTACTTAAGGAAGTGAGTGTGTTTAACAAGGCTCATGGTTGAAGGCACAGACAGGATCACATGGCATTCGCAGTCAGGAAGCAGAGAGAGATGAACGAAGATACTCGGCTCCTTCTCTCCTTTAGTCTGGCCCCCACCCCAAGGGATGGTTCCACCACTTGCAGAGAAGGTCTTCCCTGCTCACTTAAACCTCTCTGGAATCACTCTCACAGACATAGACAAAGGTGTGTGTGTATTTTGCATATGCTTGGCCCAGGGAGTGGCAATATTAGAAGGGGTAGCCCTGTTAGAATAGGTGTGTCACTGTGGGTGTGGGCTTTAAGACCCTTATCCTAGCTGCCTGGACATCAGTCTTCCACTAGCAGCCTTCAGATGAAGATATAGAACTCTCAGCTCTGCCTGCATCATGCCTGCCTGGATGCTACCATATTTTTGCCTTGAGGATAATGGACTGAACCTCTGAACCTGTAAGCCAGCCCCAATTAAATGCTGTCCTTTATAAGACTTGCCTTGGTCATGGCGTCTGTTCACAGCAGTAAAACCTTAACTAAGACAGTGTGCCTCATGGATGCTTCCAATGAAGCTGACAATCATGATTGGTTCTCACAGTTATAAAATGAATTTGGGCAAACACTTTTGATGAAGGCTAACATTACTGGATTTGTTTTTGACAGCCCCCCCCCCCTCCAAGACTAGGTGGTTTGTTAACACCTGCTCGTGGTGATCTCCCCTTTTCTTTCTGGAAGGAAGTATGGGGACTTTTACGAGGGCCATCGAGGAAATACTACTGTAGGTATTAATGGGTGGGACACAGTGTAAACGTGGTGCACGGCAAGAAGGGAAGCATTAGTGTCAAATGCTCCTGCCAGGGAGACCCATAAAATCCAAGGAATTTCCTTCCTGAAGCAAGAGGGTATTCATATTAACGGAACTGGAATTAGCTGGTAGACGAGAGTTGCAAGTGACCCTTGGCGGTTTATGGTAATAAAATATCATAATAATCTCCACTCAGTCCCCTGGTCTCTATTTTCCTCAGGGCTCCCTTTCCCTTCCTGGTTTCTTTAAGATGCGGGGGTTGGGGGAGGATTAATTTAATTCAATTGGCTTGTTAGATATATCTTCTCAGTTTGGACAGTTTGCACACATAATTTTAGAATGTGACAAATATAATTGCATTCTTTTTAGAAAGGCCAAGAGGTCGCTGGCATCTACCCGTGGAACTATTCGCTTTGCAGGACACTAGGGCCTTCGTCATAGTTCTGGAAGCTGAGTCACAGCCTCAAGTCACACTGTGAAAGGAGAAGTCAGCCCCTCCCTGCCTGCCCCTGGAATCCATGCCCTGACACAGGCTGGGGACAAAAGGTCAGCTTTTCGTAGCCAGCCCCATGTTCCTACTTCCCATCCCACCTGTGACAGTTTGATGGGATCTGAGCAGGGGATCAAGTGTGGTACTGTATTCTTGGATTTTCTGACCTCCTCGTGGACACCCGGGAACAAACATTCATGTTCAGGCAGCCGCACATTTGTTTGTTTTTGAAAAACCAGGCTTTTAATGGCATTCTCTCAAACTCACTGCCTGCAGTCCAACTATATTTGAACATGTCAAATTTACATTGCTACGTGGAAAAAAATTCCACAGTGGAAAACAAATGCTGAGTGGAAATGGCACGGGGTTCCTTTCCTTTATTTACACAAAGGTCTCCACAATAAATGAAAAGAATCTAATAGGGCACTGGGCCAAGAACAGAGGAAGGCAGTGTAGAACAGAAAAAAATACGGGTGATGAGCATATTAATATCTAGCAAGCCCCACTCATAATTGCAAAATGAAGTTAAGAAACGTTAGATATATCCCAATTAAAAAATGTTTCAAAATGTTTTTAAAATACCAATTTAAAATGTTTTAAAGGTAAATAAATGTTGGTGGACTCTTAAAATATGACCAACTGCTACATTTTAGGATGTTAGTTTTATGTGTATGTATGACTACCAACAGGTATGTAGTGTGCCACATGCACCCTGATGTCCTTGAAAGCCTGAAGAGGGTATTAGATCCCCAGAACTAGAGTTATAGATGGTTGTGAGCCACTATGTGGGTGCTAAGAATTGAACCCTGGTCCTCTGCGAGAGCAGCCAGTGCTTTTAACTCCTGAGTCATCACTTTGGCACTCTACTTTTTTTTTTTTTTTTTTTTGCAAGAGTGGGGATTGAATCCAGGACCTTATACTCATATGCTAAGCATATACTCTATCACTGACCTATACCTATAGCCAGTTTAGGCTTATTATTTTTACAGTGCTGGACACTGAACTGAGGGCCTCAAGCATGCTAGCCTTGTGCTCCACCATTGAGATACTACCTTAGTTGCATCCTGGACCTTTGTACAAGCACAGGCTGGTCCTCCAAATCACTGTGGCTAGGGCAGGTGCAATCATGATGCAACAGGCCCCTCCTTCTCCTTCAGTTCTGTTTACACAGAGAGCATAAGTTCCAGCCTTTTATAGCTGTTATCTGTTATCTGTTCCTCCTTTTTTTTTTTTTTTTTTTTTTTTTTTTTTTTTTTTGCTCTTTCCTGGAACACTTGCATGAATTCATCAAATTTTATAGTAATCTCTCCTTTGGAAAATATCAAAAGAAACCAATTCTGATTTTGTTAAAAAAAAAAAAAAATGGTGTGAAGGTTTTTGGAAAGAAACGTTTGTTGGAGACTGACCAAGGTCAGTCCATTACTGCCCGTGTTTCACCCCAAGTCTACATGCCTAGTTAAGTGATATGTCTGACTAATTCCCACTCGGAAAACATCATCAACCAGTACAGCAATGCACTGACTTTTAAAACCACGGAAACAGTACAGAGCTCTCCAGTGCCAGTCATGAACAAAGCCAGCAGGAGCACACAGTGGTGCTTACATTTTATAAGACCTTATTCTGTATTATTAAAAAGACTGTGCCTCACATGCCATTAAAATTAAAACAAACAAACAAACAATAATATAGAGGAATGTCAGTGTAAGGAGTCTTAGTTTAAAGACATAAAAACAAAAACCACCTCTTTTCTTCCCTTGGGTTTGAAACTGCACCCCCTTCTTTGCAAGAACTTTTTGTTCCTCTAGCAGTGTGAGCTGGGTCAAAGTTTTGGAGTGACAGAGATCTATGCACCCATACCCACTGAAGAAGCACACAGTTGGGTTCCCTGTGAAATCCGTGAGCCCCTCCGAATTTCGGAAAGCTCCTGAGTTGTTCAATGAGCTTCCTGAGCACGGAGAGGTGGCTCGGCAGTCAAGAACACCTGCTGCCTCTGCAGAGGATCCAAATTCGGTTCCTGGCACCTATGTGGCAGCTCACAATTGCTTGTAAGTCTGGTGCCAGGAGATCTGACACTTTTTTATTTTTTTTAACTCCTTTCATGAACAGTAGGCATGTGCAGGGTGTCCATATACAAATGCAGATGCACATAAAGTAGCCATACACGTGAAATAAATAAATGAATGAATTGTGTTGTAGGTTGACAAGGTGAAGGGCAAGGTCGGGGCAGGGAGATGACAGGTGGTAGAAACTACAAAATGTATTTCATTAGCTCAGTACCATGTATGGCTTCACTCACTGGATTACACAAATAAAGCTGTTAAACAAATAATAATAATAATAATAATAATAATAATAATAATAATAATAATAAACAACTTGGGTGTGCACTGTGCTAATGAGGACACGTAGAAGGGCAGACTAGGGCTTTACCCTAGAGTCAGAAGCCAGAAGCAAGCTAGAAAGGTTACCAGCATGCCTGTGACTTCTTTGTAAAAACTTCATGAAGAGGCAGAAGGAAAATTTCACTGAGGCTTCTGCCTGCCAGGATTCTGAAATCCAAAGAGAGGGACAAACCCCAGGCATCCCTGAGGAAGCTGAGGCAAAGGTGCAGCCAGCAGGCCCACCACAAACCAGGCAGGTCCTCCTCCATCTGGTTCAAATCCCAGTGTAAAAATTATTGATGTGCTACAGAGTTAGACCTGTTTCTTTTGGCCACTTAAACAATCCAGATACTCTCTTTCAGAAGGGCCTGGACGGCGGACAAGCTGCACATTCACAACTGAGAATTCAAGAGGCTGAAGGAGAGGCTGAAGGAGAGGCTGGAGGGGAGGCTGAAGGCACTTCAGTTTGGTAACGCATACCTGGCAAAGAACTTTTCAAATGACAATATAAGGAATAACTTCAAAAAGTTATATGGGATTTATTTGGTTGTTTTTGTTTTTTTTTTTTTTTTTTTGTTTTTAGAAAAAAATAAACCAGTGTCTGAGGGAACAAAGAGAAACTACAGAGAGCTAAATGACTCGGTGTTGAGGACGACCCAAAGCTCAGATGGTTCCAGTAAAACCATGGGAGACTTGACCAATCTCTTTCCCGAATAAATTCTAGTTACCTTGGATGACAGAACAGTATTCATTTAAACACCTCCTATGGCTGTTTTAGGTCGTCTGTCCTGAATGGTCCTCTATAGAGAGAATTATTCTTAATCAAGATTCATCACCTACAAGTTCCAAAGCTGAAAATTAACCTAATCTGGCCTGAGAAAGCACTGACGTCTACTCTTTCAAGTTTGCCACGATACCTTTTGGAGTGCAAACAAAATATTCAACTGACAAAGCCAAATGTGATGATGCCCTGTGCCTCTGACTTCAGCACTCAGGAGCAGAGGAAGGAGGGTCACTAAAAGTTCAAGGTCATTCTTGTGTATATAACATGTTCTTGGCCAGCCAGGGCTACACAGCAAGACACTGCCTCAAAACGGAGACAAAAACAACCTTATACAGCCAAGTGAGGTTTTGGAGTCTTTCAGGAGTCAGGAGAATGGCTCGGTTGACATTAGGGGGTCAAGTATATGCTGGGCAAGCATGAAGTTAAATCCCCACGACCTATATATGAAGGTGGGAGAGACCACACACCTGTGATCCCACTGCTGACAAGGTGAAGACAGGAGGATTCCTGAGACTTGATAGCCAGCCAATATAACCTAATCAGAAAGCTTCAGATTTACTGAGAGACCTTATCTCAAAAGGTAAGGTGCAGAGCAACTGAGGAAGACCAAGTGTTGACCTTTGACCTTTACTCCTGTGCACACAGGCACATGCATGCATATCCCCACACACAAATATGGTTGCTTGCCAATACAGTAGATAAAGAGTTAGAGCTACTTGTTTTGATCACATGGCGTGCGTGCGCGTGCGTGCGTGCATGCGTGCGTGCGTGCGTGTGTGTGTGTGTGTGTGTGTGTGTGTTGCTGCATGTGTTGGGTGGTAGAGCAAAAGGCTTCACTGTAGCTTAAACACCTATGCCTGCTGAAGTTAGTATCTGAAGTCAGTTCATGGACAAAGACACCATGGAAGGAACAAAACATCGATCCCTCAAGTATGACTCTGAACACCACATGGCCATAGTCAGTACAGCGAGGTTCAGGAGTTGGTTTATGGGCTTCTGGGTGGCCAACCTTGTACACAACTCTAGACATTCCTGTGGCAATGCCATCCAAGATCGTTTCTTAAAATTTCCCAAGTTGTTCGAGCATGCTCAAGGATCTTATTTCTGAGTGGGGGAAAAAACCCCACAAACAGTTCAATTTTTCTCTCCTAAGTTGTGGAATGAGTTGTAAGACACCTCAAATCCTCCTGGGTTTGGAGGATCTTTTCCTTTTCTCTTCCTAAGCACCCACCTCCCCCAGGGGGAGAACTTCTTCCTTTGATGTTGGTACTCTGTTTCTCCCTTGTACAAAGAGCCCTCTAGGACTCAATGGACCATCAGCAGGCTGCTAGAACTGCCATCCTTTCAAGGAGATGCCATCTTGTGTGGTAGGAAGACCTAGGAGGTAGAACAGGGAAGGAAACGTGTTGCTCCCACATTCATATGAGGTCTGTTATCTCAGGACTTTCACTGGTGGCTGAAAAGGCTGTGGTCTCTGGAAGGAATGCAATCCCTGCCCCTTCCTACTGCAAGGGCTGCAGGTCCTCCTGGCCAGCCCTCCAGCGGTAGCTCAATGTCCTAGAACTTGAGAATCCATCAGAACAGCCAGGGAACAGATATTCTTAATGATAACCCCAGGAGCACCCATCTCCACACTCCGAGAATTCCCATTTAGATGAAGCCCAGACTAGAAAGCACTTTTTTAAGTCTTAATGTACTGTTGTCCTAGGTTACTCTGAGTTTATTTGTTATTGGAGTACCTAACTGACCAGCCATTGAAGTACAGACCATGTGACCATAGTGTTTGTATCCTCCTAAGTGGGAACAGAACACCAAACAGGACAGGCAGGTGCTCTGCAATCCTGACTCTTAGTTTTTATAAATCTTCCCAAAGGACCTCTAGAAAGCTCTAAGTAACCTCATACATGAGAGAGTATTTTTCTACCCTCTTCAGATTTTGAAAAAAAAAAAAATGGTGTGAAGGTTTTTGGAAAGAAATGTTTGTTGGAGACTGACCGAAGTCAGTCCATTACTGCCCGTGTTCCACCCCAAGTCTACATGCCTAGTTAAGTAATATGTCTGACTAACTCCCACTTCAGGACCTGAGCTTCATTCTGTATCTTACATACATACAGTGGCAAGTAGAGAAGTAGCAAAAAAGGAATGTGGAGATGCAGGTGATGTGAAGTGAATTTCATAGGAGAACGTATTCCTTTTCTTTTTAAATGTTGCTTGTTTATTTTGTAAGTGGGTAGAGTCAGCTCAGTGTGGGTGGCACCATTCCCTAGGCAGGCAGTCCTGCACTGTGTAAGACTGGAGAGCTTACCACAAGGTAGTGATATAATCAATTGCTGCAAGCTTCTGTCACTGTGATTTCCCTGAAATTACAGACTGCTTCCTAGAACTGTGAGATACAGAGAATCCATTCTTCTCTAAGCTTCTCTTTTTCTCAGCAACAGAAATTAAACTAAGGCATGAGGAGAACAAGAGACAGTCATGAGGGGTGAATACAATCAAAGTACATTAGAAACGAACGTGAGGATGCCATGATCAAACTGTCACCAAGTATAACTAATATATGCTAATAAAAACATATAAAGGGGGCTGGAGAGATGGCTCAACAGGTAAGAACACTGGCAGTCTTTCAGAGGACCCAGGTTCGATTCCTAGCTCCCCTGTGGTAGCTCACAAGTATTTGTAACTCCAGTTCCAGGGGATCTGACACCTTCAGTTCCAGGGGATCTGACACCTTCGTCTGGCCTCCACTGGCACCAGGCATGCAGATGGTACACAGATACACAAAGGAGGGAAATATTCACGTGCATAATTTTTTAATTAAACACTTAAAACTTTTTCTTTAAGGAACTTATTATTAAGGAAAATTTGAAGTGTTCCTGACTTCTTGGGTGTTAAACCATCAAAATTTCTTAAGTATCACTCGCATTACTTACAAAGCACTGTTTCTACAGTCTAAAATTAATGTGTGCAAGCTTTAAAGTACAATCATTCACTAATTTTGTTATTATTTTAAAAATCAGAGAGTCAGGAGTGAGCACTCCTTCACATACAACCATTTAACATCAAGGAGTGTCCGAAAACTATGTAACTTTGGACCAAAAATGTTGGTAAACTCAGGATCAGCTCATTCTCCTCTACTGTTGCAACTGGCTCCACTCTGCCTGGCTTGAGACAAAAGACTTAAAAAGCCTGGTTAGTTACTATGTTGCGGCCTGCTCCGCTCTGCCTGGCTTCAAACTGCCACTCCAGTCTTCGGGTCAGGGTCTAGAGGGAGAGAGAGTGAGGATGAGGAGAAAAGACGCAAGGAATGGAGACAAGACAGACGTTCTGATCAAGTCTCTGATCAAGTCTCTTTATTTGAAGGGAAATCTAGGGTATTTATACACTTTTGCCACGCCCCTTGTAGGTGCGTGGATATGACTTAAGCCTTGGAGGTGTGGCTAGCATGTGACTAGCTGCTTTCTAGCTGCTTTCTGCTAAACGTCAGCTCCCAACACTCTACTGTCTCTTAGCCTCATCTGGATGCTTGTGAAAGCTGGGTAGCATCAAGGTGGACGGAACCACAGTGTTTGGCCCCATCTGCAAAGCCATTCTGACAAAGATCAAACTTTCCTGCAGAGACAGAGAGCTAGAATTCTCTGTTAGCATATGGAAAATTACATCTTTAGCCTAGAGAAGGGTCGCCAGGCCCTTTGCTCTGGTTTGCCGCACGCCGGCTTACAGTTGTGCCTTTGTGTGAGAAATGGTATAGCGCTAGCAGCCTGGGTTTCCTGACCAGGCAATGGAATAAAAACCTTCACTGGGACCACTTTTTCCCCCCTGGTCACATTGTGAACTAGCTGATGGGAAGATATGCAACCTCTTTTCTCTGCCCTCTCACTGTTAACTTCAAACCCACCCCTGCTAGCTAACAAATGTTCTTTTCAAGATCAGATGGACAATTCAGATGTAGTGGGAAGACTAGAATCCCCCATTTAAGTGAAATCCATTTTGGGAAATAACCCCCATTGTCCCTTCTATCCAACCCCAGGTGCTGCTGGAATCAACAAGTCAGAAAGCCCAGGACCGAAAAGAAACTGGTTCCAATCTGTTCAACCACACGATATTGACCCTCACTTTTCTTACCTGTGATGGAACAATCAGGGCTTTATGAGGTTTCTGGGAGCATTTGGAAAATATATTTTAACTATTAAACTTATTTAAAAAAAACCAACCCTTGCTTTTTTAGAGATTTGGGACTCACAAAATTAGGTGCGTGGATAATCAACTCTGGGCTGGCAGTGGTAGGAAAAAAATCTCTGAATAGGGTCAAGGAAAAGGGGGTTTCCAGAAAGAACAGTAGGTTCTTGCTCTCAGCAACAGCATCTTCATGAAGCCAAGTCCAGCATCTTCCACATCTCTCTGTTTTTCCTTCCTATTGGATAAACAGTGCTGAGTAGGGCCAAAATAACTGTCAGCATCCCCCTGCCTCATATGTCACTTCCAATTCCTCCTCAGCAACACACTTATTTGATGTCTTTTTCTTCTCTCACTTCTACATCAGCCCAGGATGCAGCACAATGCTCTACGGACAAAGGCACATTACATACATGTGTGGGCTTCAGTCAGTTTTCCTCTTCAGGTCCATCTTCTGTGGCCCCAAAGTTTCTCCTTAAGGATATTCAGGAGCCATACATTAGCTTCCTACCAACACAGTCTTCCCCTTTTTGCCCAAGGGAGGAGGCCAAGAAGTACTACCCTCCCTGTCCTACTCTGCACAATGGGAAGGGGAACCAGAGCATCCTCTGTGCAGGGCAACTAGTCCCCATCTATAAAAATGACCAATGCATGCGTCTCTAGGCTCCATCCTGCAAATCTGCTTAGGAGCTTGGGAAATTCCGTCTGCAAGAGGTTACCTGTGGCAGCACAATTTGCAACAGCAGGAGATTAGGAACAACCCAAATGTCTATCAACGGGGAACTAGTTCAATGAATTATGAAATATCCGTGCGGGGACACAGTCACCAGTTGTTAAAAAAAATGAAGACATCATTTCTATGCTGATTTCTGGCCATCGCTAAGATATATTGTCAAGTGGAAGGAATGAAGCATGCATGAGACAGAAAGAACATTGAGAGAATAACACATCATCGCATCATTGCATAAAGGTGTTCATGAGAATGCACAAAGAAATGATAATAGAGCTTCAGGGGAAGAGACGGTGAGAAGGAATCTGGAGATTTTTGTAAGGCAGAGAGCATATGCACACGTGTAAGAATGATGTATAGATATATACATATACATATCCACACGCTGTCTTTTGTCATCTACTTTTTGATACTTAACCATGGGGAGACATTTCTGCTCAAAAGTAGATATTTTAACCACGCATCTTTATTTAAAAATATGTTTCAATCTCGTGTGCATGTGCACTCGAGTGCATCTACGTGAAGGTGTGCACATGTGTGCAGCAAGTACAGGAGCAGGCCAGAAGAGAGTGTCACACTCCCTGGAGCTGCAGCTATAAGTGGTTGTGAGCTGCCCAGAGTGGTTGCTGGGAATCTGACTGGTCCCCTTCAAGGACAACAAGCCCTCTGACCCCTGAGCAATATCTCCGGCCCCTACATGTATTTCCTAATCTTAAACTTAAAAAAAAAATCTAAGTTTAAAAATTGTGTTACTTATGTTGTCCCTTCCCTAGCCAGTAGGCACATACTGGTTCTACCTCTGGCTTCCTTTATCTTGCACACAGAGGTTTCCTCCCCAAACCCTCTGTGATTCCGTATGTCTTAGTCTGGAGCTCAGGGTCCACTGATCTCCCAGCTCAGCTTTCCTGCCTGCTGGATTCACAGTACTTTGTAAGTCCATTTCCTAGAGCTGAGTAACCTATCATGAATACTTGGTTGTCCTTTCTGCCTTGGTAACCATGCTTCTGTCCTTCTACTAATATGTTTCTTCTGCCTCTCCAAATAAAGTTCTATCTGACTTTAAAGCTTAGATCCCTTTGTCTCTGTCTCTCTCTGTGCACCTCTCTCTGTGCATCTCTCTCTGTATCTGTCTCTCTCTGTGTCTCTGTCTCTGTGTCTCTGTCTCTGTCTCTCTCTCTCTCTCTCTCTCTCTCTCTCTCTCTCTCTCTCTTTCTGTGTGTGTGTGTGTGTGTGTTTGGGTATTCATAGGAAAACCCAGTAAATATTTGACAAGTCAAAAAGAAACTTAGGTAACAAAGTGATGACAATACTTCCCCGAGTTAGGAATTATGGTAGGAATAATACAGGAAAATACTTAAAATGTGTATTGGCACTATTATTCGTAACAATAATAACATGCATTTGGCAGATTTTCTCTCTGCCCTCAGATTGAAGGGCATGATGGTCAATGTCGATCAAGACCTCTCCCTGTTAAAGTTGTGAAGTACCCCCATCCAAGGGAGATACAGTGGAGTCCTGCCCAGAATCTGTCTCACTGGGAGACACAATGACAGACTGAACTCCAGTTAGAGCTAGTCTCTCTGCTCTTCGATGCAGGCTGAAATCTACATCATCTGAGGCTGTTGTTATTCGTCTCATAAGAAAATGTCACTTGAAACATGGCCAGATTCCCTAGCTGTTATCAGGTCAGGATTTAGGTAACACACTCTCTCTTCTGGAAGCTTCATTTGCATGTCCCAAATCATTCTTGCAAGCCATTTATCTCGCTGACACTATTGGATGCTGTAAGCATTTAGGAAGCATTCTCAGGGTGTTTGAAATCAACAAGGCAATTAGGCAGGTTTTAAAGGAATCAAAAATACAATTGACGGCACTTTGGAAACGTCGATGAGATTTTCAGCCCCACAGACCAAGCTGGCAATGGAGCTTTTGCGAGGGAATTTTATCACGATTTTAAATATGCATCATTTGAAAATCCAGAATTGATTTTCAAACTGAAAAATGGGCAGTGCAGAGAGCCCCCAAATACATGAGAGAAATAGTCCTCTAGAAAAAAAAAAAAGTGTATATTTGGAGTCGGAAAGAAATAGATTTTAATCCCAGATGTGTGCTGAGAAAAAGAGCAATTTGGGGGAAGCCAATTATTCTCTGAGAATTTGTTTTCTCCCATTTAGAAATGAGGTCAGTGCCGCCATCTTTAATTAACATCCACAAGTGTCCAACACGCTTCCGTGGACCTTCCTCCTCATTCTTCTCCTCTTGAGGGAGCTGCACTGGTTTTGATTTTAAGAAAACCTCCAAGACTGCACACTTTGTAATCATGTCAGTCCTCCTTGACCAAAGTGCATTATCAAGACTCGTGTGCCCAGGTCTGCTTTGCTACATACACTGAATAGCATAAACCTATCTGCCACTTCCCTTCTGCCACCAACAGTCACAAGGATGGAAGAGGGCCGAGGACCACGCTCAGGGCTCCACTGGGAAGATATGGAAAGATGGACCTCCATCTTGCACAGGGCAAGCCAGGCAAGGTGGTCTTTGAATGACCTCTGTTTCTTGTGATTAACATACCCGGACAAGGAAACTCAGCTCAGTCGCATCATTAAGACTACAGTGGGACTAGGATACAGCCCTGTTGGAAAAGTGCTTGCTGAACATGAAGGAAGCTCTGAACTTGGTCCCCAGCACTGCATACATTGGGGATAGATAATCCCAGCCCTAGAGAGGTGGAATCAAGAGGATCAGAAGTTCAAAGTCATCCTGGGCTACCCAGTGAGTTCAAGGCCAAATTAAGCTATATAAGACTTGTTTCAAAATAAAAGCCATAATAATTACTTATGTTTCACTATGGTTTCCAATAAACTAGTCTCTTTCTCTCTCTCTTCTTTCAAGCCCATGAATAAAACAAACCCTGTCACTATTGGAGATAGACTTCCACTCCAGTGTGGATGCTTTTAAGACCATTTGCCAAGCACGCTGCACCATTTGACCAGTTCTGGGGCAGGGGGCATGCTCTAATTACTGATTGTGGAGTTCGGTATCTATAGCAACAGGCAGAATTGACAACAGGAAGCTTTGCCCTCTAGGGCACCATCCGAAGTTTATAAAATCAACTGGAGGCCAAGGCTATAGTTAATCAGGCAGGCTTTCGGAGGCGGGAGCTCCTGGTCCACACTTAAACGGCAATGAGATTATTTAATAAGACAATCGCAGGGTTGGAGACGGCAGAGTTTATTTAGCTGTGCTTTGCTGGGCCTCTTGTAGTAATTTCTCCTAATGGGACCGATTCGCTTGTGAATCCAGGCGGCAGGAGAGCCAGGGTATCAGTTTAATCGGACCACCCCACCGTCACTGCCTACTTCTAAAGGGCTGCTACCATGTATCAATCTATTCTACTTGATTCATTAATCGGATGGTGAGGGGGTATGAATTTCCCCGGGATCAAGAACGCTGTCTTACAGAATTTGTTATAGTATCTCTGTTTTTAACCAGCATTAATTTTGAACACTCCCTTTATTTCATGTTCCTGCAGCTGACAGGTGAGGCTCTGGACTCTAGACAACAGCAGCTGAGAAAGGTACAGCAGGGGAAGATCCTAGAGACCGAGGTGTGTGTGTGTGTGGGGGGGGGCTCAAGCTATTTGTATCACTGTCTCTGCTTCCTACCAAACAGGGCCATGAAAGAGTTGTTGGTTTCTACGGGATCTCCATGTCATCATTCATTAATTCAGGGGGAAAAAATATACTGTCATGGAACTATGGCGAATTGACCCAAGAGTGAGCCTACCACTGTGCTGTGCTTGGAAGCAGGACCAAAGCACATGCTGCATGCACATGGAGACCCAAACCCACTGAAAAGCGATGTGTGGACAGAGACGGGGAGATACGGAACACCATTGGTCAGCCACCCTGGCAGAGTCAGGATGCTCTAGGCTCAGAGAGGGATCTTATCTCAAAAACTAAGGTGGAGAGTGATCAAGGGAGATATTTGATTCCTATCACTGGCACACACACACACAAGAGACACAGACACACACAGTTTATACAATAAATTTTAAAGAAGAATCTGAATGAGTGTTTCGTCACCTGCCAGCTTTGTCTTCCATGGCACGGTGGCTACATCTAAGCCATTTTAGCAGGGTAAGGTGTTAAGCCTTATAGCATCCTATAACCCCGGTTATATCTGCCTTTGTAATCTAAAAAGGCATCCATGTGCCCACATCCATAGCTTTTATGTCCTCTTCTAAAGCCAGAGGCAGCGAATTCCCACCAGGCTTCATGCCTGTCCAGCTCCTTTTACTGATGGGACACTGTGGCTTCCCTGACCTGCCCTCTTCTCTCATATACAGAAGGATTCTGATTGAAACACTAGCCCGGCACAGACATGCAATGACAGGATTTGGCCTCTTTAAAAAGTTCGGGTTGTCTGTGTGTTAGTGAAGACAAAGGAAGACCCTAGTGGCCCTTGGTTCCTTATTAAAAGCAGTGGCTATGTGGATGTTGAGGCCACAGAACAGAGTTAGTCATTGTCCCTTCCACACGGAGCCTCAGCTGCCATTTCTGTGGCTGGGCTCGAGGAGAGTTACTGCATGGGCAGCCATAGGAAGGAAGCTAGCCCAGGCTGTAAAGCCAGTCTGGGTCCCAAGGTGAAGATGAAAGTGGGTAAGGTTTTGTGGCCTCTCTCCCTGAAAGGGACACCAGATCTAGGCCTTCCACTGGTCAGCTTGGCTCTTCTAATTGTATCTTCCTTAGCCTAGGCTTAGAGGTTTCCACACGGACAGGCCTGGGTGCTGAGATAGAAGCAAAGAGAGGGGGAAATTTAAGCAAAGACTTGTTAAGAAGAGGGAGGAAGAAGGGGAGAAGGAAAGAGAGAGATGGAGGAATAAGAGACAGGGAGGGGGGAGTGGGAAAAGAGAAGAAAGAATGTAGAAAAGGGAAAGAAAAGAAAGAGATGGAGGTAAGGGAGAAATAGGAGAGAGGAAGGAAGAAAGGAGAAAGAAAAAAGGAAAAAGATCGAAAGGAAGGAAGGGAGAAAGGGAAGGAGAGAAGGAGGAAAAGATAAAAGGCAAGAAGAAAGAAGGGGAACAGAGAAGGAAAGGAAGCAGGAAAAAACAGGAGGAAGACAGGAAGGCTCCTCTGTAACACCTTTTCCACGCCCCAGCTCTCCACTCCTAACACTGGAGACCATGAGGCATTTGGAAGCTTTATTGCTTCAATAGGCAGGGTAAGGAGGTTAATGCCAGCCTTAACAAGGGAGTCGTTTCTTTCTCCCTCCCACCTTCTCTCTTTCCGTTTTTTGGCTCAGCCTAAATTTCTAACACTACCTGGTGAAATGTATATACAGCTTTTAATTGTACCCAGAGGCAGCACAACTTCATAGAGGGTTTGCAGCGACTGGCGGAGGATTTGAGAAACAGCTGTGTTCCCGGCCCGCGTGCTCCGAGGTGGAACAGCGCCGTCAGCACCTGCACCCGCTGAGCGTACACCCTCACGCCTCACACGCGTGTGCACAGCTGGGACCCATCCGGCTGGTGAGGAATTAATACTCTTAACTTGGTATTTTATTGTACCTGGGGGAGCCTGATGCTGTATTAAATCTGTAACATATTGGTTGGATTTGTTCAGTATTAGAGATACTGGGGAAGTGGGTACTGGGGTGGGGGGTGCTGGGTTGAATATTACACACACACACAGTCGTGCACACACATGTACATGTGCACCACACACACACAGCACAACCAGTTTCCCAATGCTGAGGACAAATGGTTTTAATATCCCGAGGTTCCGTTTATTTATTATTAGAGATGAGGGGCTGCTTTTTGAGGATGAATGGAATAGTTCCCAGCACAATCTAGTGCCTTAAGAATCCTATCACTGTGTAGAATTCGGAGACTCTTCCCAGTAACTTACCAATGCCAGCTTCCCTAGGTAAGCAGTTAAAATACTCCCCAACACACACCCACACACACATACTTGGGAGACCCCTTGATGCAATCTTTGAAATATGACCACAACCCAACCCCTCATAAATACCATCTGATATTTCCTGGGATGGTCTTGTGATCTTAAGATGTTCTAGAAGGTGAGGGTCTGGGTGCCCCTGTTACCTTCCTAAAGAAGGATCCTCATGATGTCATCCCCAACCTGAGTCATGAGAACACTACAGATACCTTTAGAGTTCAGCTGACTTTTCTTTAAAGCCTGACCTATTTGGAGAGTTCTAGACCAACGAAAGACCCTCCCTGTCTTAATCAGATAAATGTAGACGGTGCTTGAGGGAGGACACCTGAGCTGACCTCTGGCCTTAGAACATGTGTGGACATGCAGCACACACACACACACACACACACACACACACACACACACCAAAGAAAGGCAGAGGAAGATACCAGACTGACCAAAGCAGAAGAGACCATGAGACCACAGAAACAGAGACTTGACCAGTGCCACTACAAGTCAACATCTCAAGGTGAGATCTACCAGAAGCCAGGATAGGAATTAATTACCCTCTACTAAAGCCTCCAGTAACAGTGGTGCATTCAGGCTTCTTAGCTCCAAAACATGAGCTCACAAATAACCTATTTTCAACTACCTAGCTTCTGGTAATTTATTATAGTATCCAAAGAAAATGAATGCAGGGTCTTTTGCTCTGGGCACCATGTGAAATAGATGTTGCTGTTAATAAGAGTTCCTGGCAAGAGGTCACAGTACACCCTGGGCACTGTGGAAGTACAGAAAGGGTCTTCCATGGGATGAAGGATGTCATGATGCTAATTTGTGTCCACTAGGTTTCACCTTCAAGGACAAAGTAGTTTAGTGTCTCAGAGAAGCCAGTCACTATGAGCCAGATCTCCAAGGGTGGTGTGGAGAAGTGGGCAGTGTGCTGACCTCTCTTCTGACCAGTTCCTGTCCTTGCTGGATCATTTTCCACTCGTGTACCATTGGCAAATCATTACAACTCCATCTTGTTCCCTGACAAGATCAGCGTGTGCACCATAGTTTGAATGGCAGGGCCCCTGACGACTGCTGACTACTTGCTTGTGCAACTAGCTACCAGGCATCTACAGAAACTTGAGGGTTGCAGGTGGGGTGGGGGCTCCAGTTCTGAGAGAGGCACCACCTCCAGAAGGTGCTACTGTCAAGCCCTCCAAGGCATGCTTTCTCTTGCATGCCTGCTCATCCACAAATATATGAAAATCTCTTTAGATGGCATATGATCCAAATGGCCAGATTAATGTCGCACACAAATTAAATTTTTGCTCTTTCTTCAGAGTCTCCAATTCTCCCTCTTTTGAGCATTAAACAATAAGCCCCCAAACCAACAATATCTTGCCATTTGTTTGTTTATTGTATTAGGAATGATTTTTTTTAAAAAAAAGAATATGCACTCAATATTGGCTCAGAGAAACCAGACTCTTAAAGGCTGATTTTGCCCATTTAAATTGCGACCAATCTTTTGGAAAAGCAATTTGGCAATATGACTCAGGAACCTTTAAGGAAAAAATTGTGCTCAACCTTTGACCTAGTAATTCCATTTCTGGGAATCTATCCTGAGGGCATAATGGGAACTATGGAAACTGCTTTATGCACAAAGATGTTTATCAGAACACTCTTTCTGACAGCAAAAGTATTTAAAACCATTTAAACGCTCAATGGTACGGAAGAGGATAAACGGATACATCCCCTCCAATAAGAACCGCAGGCAAGTCTTTGTAACAACATGATGGAATGTATAATGTCAAGAAAAATTCGAAGCCGTATGCCAGATGTGTGGAGGTGGGAGATTGCAGCATGAAGACAGAAAAAAAGACTGGGAGGCACGCACATGTTAATCGTGGTCACTTACAGCAGACAGAGTGTTTCTTTCTCTCCCTTTCAAAGATAAAGCACTCTCTGCTGAACTTACATATGCGCTCTCTCTTTTGTTGACCACTTAAACAATTCAGAACCTATGCAGTCTTTTTCCTCTGTGGCCTCAGTTTTCTCTACACCAGTTGGAACAGTCTCTACCCCGGTCCTTAATCCCTGGAGTATTCTCTTGGTTCAAGGTCCAAGGTAGGACCAGAGACTCTCCAGGGACAATCTCCAGGCACATGCCCTTGTGTCATTTGTTGATCCTTGCTGAGAGCCTGAGACTTTAGCTTAGCTACTGGCTTGTATTGAGTCTCTGGACTCTGAACATGGAGTAACCGATGGCCACTGATGATTTGTTATGGTTGATAAGTAGCTTGGAGTCAAGTTTGGGTCTTACTGGTCACAAAAGCAGCTGCATGGTTTACTTGCTGGCCTCCCTCTGGCCTCCAGCTGAATCCCACTTCCAGGATGACCTCTGTTGCTTCATAGATCACCCTATAGCAAATAAGTCCCCAATGGATAGTTTCCAGGAATTAACCACCCCCCCACACACACACACACACATTTCTTAGGTGCACCTCTATGATTTGTGCTTATACTGGTGGAGAAAATGCCTGGAAAAGAAAGGCCTTGCCAAAGAGAAGAGCAGCACTGTCCACCAACAGCCCTGGGGATCAAAAAGGATAAAGAACAGAACCTATCAGGTTTCCAAGGCAGCTGAGTGGGGGTGGAATCCTGCACTGTGAGGACAAGTCCCTTTCCTGATGGGAGGCACATGGGGTCATCAAAGTAGGGCAGAAACCAGCATATGGCTTTGCTGGGAAGGCAAATCTCATCTCTCTTGCTGTAATCCTGTGGGTGAGCTGATGGTCCACCTTCCCTCAAGATGTGCCTGATGCTATCTGCATTGGAGCTCCTCCCTCTGTGTCACCGAGAAACAAAGGCAGAGGGAGGCAGGGGCTCCCTCTCACCTCTGTCCATGGCCTCTCACTGTTTGGTCTGCCACACTCCTGCCTGGGGTTGCTGGTTGATTTAGTGGGAGGGGACATTTTCAGGAACTCTTGGGTAAGTTGAGGAAGGTTGCTATGTTCATTTCCCTGGGCCCAGTAACAAAACTCCACAGTGAGCTGCTCAGCAGAAATGGACTCTTTCACAGTTCAGAGGTCCTTGATTTCAGAATGAAGATGCTCCCAGGGCTGTGCTCCCTCAGAGACTCAAAGGGAGAATTATTCCTGACTCTCACTCTCAATCCTTACCACTCCTTGGCTTATGGAATCATTCTCTTCCATATTCACAAACCAGTGCCTGTAAGTTCATGTGCCCATGGGCTGGGACCTCTCCAAATTGCCTTTTCCCTATAAAAATACCTGCCATTGGATTTGTGGGTCACCCTAATTCAGTGTGCCCTCCTCTTTGACTATAGGGAAAAGAATCAGGAAGGGAACACTATATTCACAGGAACTGATGACTGCCCCTGGAGTGTTCATTTCTGGGTACTCTAGTTCCTGTTTTCAGGCACTCATTATGATATACTTATGCTAAGAAAAGTATACATTCTTTCTGAAATTTCAATTTTGAGTTTCAACTGAGGAGGGTAGGAACATGTGATTCACCCCCACAAAAGATTTATTTGTAAATCAGACACTGGTTGGTGTGTGAACTTTTTAAGTAGCGTGGGTTCGAATCCTGGCTCTGCTGTCTCTAGCCTAGGGATATAGGGGATATCTAATGAGGTCATATGCTATTTGAGCTCATTGCCAGACATGTATAAGTCACCCCAAAGTACACACTATGACTCAACTTTGAGAATGTCATCCAGCCCTGGAGTCACCCCTAAATGCTAAGAGACCCAGGTTTGAGTTAACCTCAAAGGAGACTCTTGGTATGAGATACTCCATGTATCTTGCTTGGACACCTTTCTTCTGCCTCCCCCAGATGTGTTCCTATCCCCATGGGATAAGCTAAATTTTTCCCAGCCTCCAACCTGGCCCTTATTGACATCTTTCCCTCCAAATCTTCTTGTCACCACGGTGAAAGTGACTTGGTTTAATACCTGCTCAGCCCTTCTTCTAGCAAGCAGAGATTGGGGTCCCTCTGGCTATGCAGTTGTTCTATGTACCTCAATGCCCCTAAGGCTGTCTCATCAAATATAGGACACCCAGTTAAACCTGAGTTTCAGAAATCATGAATATTTATCTCCACATAAGCATATTTAAAATCTTACCCTCCTCCCAAGTAGGCAGAAATAGATGTCCTGACATAAGTTCTCAGGAGATAATAGGTGCGCAGTAGTAAGTCAGTCCTTTGGTGACCTGTCTTAAAGGTGGCTTCCCCTGTGTCATCTCCCTCAGTTTTCCAGGTGTATTTTAAAAAAAAAAAAATCATGCGTACCCTAAAGAAACTATTTACAAAAGCACTTGCAATGGTTTGCTTCTGCTTCTCCTTCCTCCTACTTCAAAGAAAGCAAAGCTGGGCTCCTCTGTGCTCTGACCTCTCACTTCTGTTCTCCGGGCCTGAGCTTGTGTGTTTGCCTTGGAGCCTTCTGCACAATTTGTACAATTGTGTATGCTTGTGTGTTCAGACTCTCTACCCCACAGCTCTGTTGTGTCTGGATCATCCAGTTCTCCAGAAGCCTGTCCTGGGCTGGCACGGTACAAGATTTGATTTCATGACGAACAGGAAAACCTTACTGAGAAACACAGTGTCTAGGGATGCCAAGACTGAGACAGGTTCTCAGCTCTATACAGCTGCATCTGACAAAGGCCACAACATCTGTCTATGGCTTTGGTCTCCATAGTGACTCTGTTTCAGACTTGACCTTGGGGTGTCTCCTGAACGCTTCACCCCAGTTCCCTCAGCTGTAAAACGAGGTGCTGAAAGGAGATGATTTCTCCGGTGTCTTCCGGCTCTAAACTTCTATGACACTATATTCTAGGTAATAAACTTTATGGCTATGAATAAATTAATGGAAATGAATATTTAAATGATGTGCAAACATTTCACGCGAGTGCTTTCTTAGTCTTTTATGTAGTGGGAGAAGAGGAGAAAGGCTGAGATCTAAAGGGTGGGAAACAGCTTCATCAGGACAAACCTGGCGACTTGTTCCCAGTCTGCCTGGGAAAGAAGAGTGAAACGCAATTCTCTACACAGCCTTAGAGAGAGGGAATGTCAAAAAGAAATGTCAAGTTTCTGGAGAAGCTGGAAGCCCACAAATGAATGGATGCTCCAGGTCTTAAGAAAGTGGGGTACCAGGACATTCGCATTGCTACCCATCTCTCTAGCTCCTCCTACAGTTGGTCAATATTTCCAATGATGCTGAACACGGAGAGATGGTAACCAGACACACGGATGCTTCCATGGGTTTTCAAGGGGACCCGCTACCTGAAAGTCAGTTGCCGGAGGGATGTCTAAGGCAAGAGTCTTGCCTATGGTAAATATGAGTACTCTAGAGGAAAGACACACTGAGTGTTAGAAGGAGGGCTCCCTAAGTTGTACAGTTGGGAGGAGGGAGCCGGGAAGAGGGAGAGAGTGCAGATTCTCAGACCAAGCTATGACCCGACCTAAGGGTCAGGCAAACATTGAAAAGTGGGGTTGGGGCGGGGGGGGGGGGGCTGGCACCTGGTTGAGGTACCCTGTTGAAAGAATCATGCTTGTGGGTGGTGGCACGTGCTGGGTTCCTGTGAAGAGTGCTCCACCAAGAAAGAACCAGGGCAGCTGAGCTTCACCCACTTCCAACCCACAGGCAGAAAGCTCTCCACCCTGTATCTTGGTGCCTGAGTGGCTTGGAATTTCTGAGCTCTAGTTGTATCCAAATGACATACTCCAACGCCCCAGCACTGGGAAGTCTTTGCATGACTGACCCGTGACTCCCCACTGAGTCTTGGGATGCTCGTGTGGAGCCTTTCCAGGATGCTATGTGTGCTGAAATTTGAGCTGGATTTCCTGGCAAATCCTCATCTACAGATAGTTGCTACCCTGAAACATGTACCAATGAAGGAAGAAGGGGGCAGAACAACCATTTCTGTTTGGTTTGTTCATTTGAGACAAAAATCTCACTATGTAGCTCAGGGTGGCCTTGAACTCGTAATCTTCCTGCCCCAGCCTCCCAAGTGCTGTGGCTACATGTGCACGCTGCTACAGCTATCCACAGCCAGTGAGGAATTGCTTTTCTTGCTTTTTTTTCCCCCTTGAACTGGGGGTTGAATCCAGGGCCCCACTTGAGCTATGCCCCTGGCTGTCGTATAGGCTTATATTGAGATGAGGCATCTCTGGATGTCTTATGCTGACCTTCAAGTCACTCTGTGACCAGAGCAGTCCTTAAGTTAGTGATGAATCAGGGATGGCATATGTGTGCCACCAGGCCTGGTTCACTACTTCCATTTTCTGATCGTGAATAGCAGGTTGGGAAGTATGCAGGTGTTCCTCAATGTCTTCTTTCTCATAAAAGTGCCCTCAAACCAAGGACTCTGTTCTTATTGTTCTGATAAGAAAGCCCAGAGGTTATAGGTCATAGGTCCAACACTCAGCTGATGAAGAGCAGAGCAGAGATATCAAACTTGAGCCGAAGACTCTGGAACCACCAGCCATTTCTGCCCCAGCTTCCCTCCACAAGCAAACACTTCTTCTCTGTGGTCATCACACCGGGATGAACCCTCAGTGTCCTGCTGACTCGTGTACAGAAGATGAAGTTTCCAGCGTTGCCAAAAGGCACGGAAAGAGGACCTTGGAATGGTGTTGTGGAGCTGGTGGGGACTGAAGTCCCTCTCCCTTCACACCAGAACAAGAATGACTTGAGGGGCAAACTATTCAGTCTCTTCCCCAGTTAGAACTGGGTCAGATATTCTAGCAGAGAGGATGGCTTGTTCTCTGCTCCAGCTGTTATCTGAGCTAACACAGCTGGGGGGAGGGGAGAACTCCAACCTGCTCCTTGGGCCAGAGCTGGAGGATTCTCCAAGCTGCATTTGATGGCCTCTGGCAGCTGGAAGGAGGAAGGAAGTGGGGGTTGGCTGGGGGAGCAGAACAGAATGCAGGGAGGGACAGGCACCCTCGTTTCTTCTAGTGCAACTGATTACCCAGTGAGTCAGATCTACCTGCCTCACAGCTGACAACCGGCGAGGGCGAGCATTCATTCTTTGACAGATGTTCATGGGTGAGAAGCTGAATTATTTAAGAGGACCCCCAAGCAGCCATAGGAAACAACGCTGAAATGAGGAGGAGGTCATGAGTATGACGAGATTGCTTCATTAAAGTCTGAAAGTCCAACTGTGGGGTCAGCCCTAGCTCAACATCTGCCAGGCTAGAGATAAACTGGGATTGCTCCCAAATCCCTGAAGACAAAACGTATGGGGGGGGGGAGTTGGGGGGACCTTTTCCTTTGCAGGGATGGCACTTTGGTTTCTCAGGAAGCTGGGCTTTTAAGCTAGTGTACCACTCAAAAGTTCCACTTCCAAACAGTTCCAGCATGCTCTGTGATAAATCTTAGACCTTAGCAACTTGCTTGCTAGGAAAGCTAGCTTCACTGTGTGCCCATCATTGAGTCTGCCATAAATGCAGTGGAAAGAGAGCTACTGATGGCTTCCCAAGTAGCCAACGCTGCAGTTCCAGAATTCTGGGTTCTTCGAGGTGGGGTTGAAAAAAAAAAAAGGAAAGCAAGGAGTTGTTACATGGATCTCATAATTTAGAGATAAATAATGAACACCAAACTTGGAGGAAAATACCCTAGTGTTCATTTTATTTAATATTCTCCATTGGTGGAAATAAATTAAAAATGAACAAGGCTTGTTTATGCCTGCCTCACATTGCCCTCTACTTTTGAATAGCAACCGCATATTAATTTGCCAGATCCCATAAATTATAATTAGCCCGGAGGATTAACAACATAAATCCTTGAATTTAAAACCAACCTGCCTGGTTCTCTCTTCCCTATGCCCTAAAGTAAAAAAGGGCCATAAAACCTATCACTGCTACTTGATCCATTAAACTCCGGAGACATTCTTATTTCAGCTCAGCTACTGGAAGCAGTCTTCGTCAAGTCCTTTTTAAAGTTACAGTAGCTTGATAGGTGTTGGGAACCAGGGAGATGAGGATCTGTGTCAACATCCAGCGGAGTGCACAATGTCTGGCAGCCAGGATGGGGATTAAGGGGAAGGCAGAAAGGGGCTCTAAAGACTACATTTCCATACAGTGTGGTTTACACCCAGGTACTGAACAGAGATGAAAAGTGCCGCCCACCCCCACCCTCACTGCCCCACTGAGTCCCAGGATGCAAAGACAACACACAGGATCATAGTTTGCATCCACCAAGGCCGTATCTGACTTACATGGGATGACAAGCATTTGAAGAAAGACTACATCAAATTAGAAAATACTGGCCTCACTGATGGGGAGAAGGGTGAGTTCATTTTTGGCATGCGTGGTCTACAGAGAGTACAGGGAGTACTTTCTCCAGGGCCTGGGTGGATGATTCCGTTGGTAAAGTGTTTGGCATATAAGCAATCCAGAACTGATGTTGAGCCAAACAGGGTCACGTGCACTTAGGATGCCAGCACTGGGGAGGCAGAGATAGATTCCTGAAACCTGTTGGCCAGGCTTGCTGAATCAGCAAATTCCAGGCCAGCGAAAGAGACCTTGTCTCAAAGAAGAAAGAGAAAATTATTTTTCATTGTTGCAAATGAAAGCAGGCTGCTGTTAGTTATGTGGGGACTGTATGTGCCCATGCCCTAATACTGTCCCTAGAGACTTGAGAGAAGGGAAATGTCCACCAAGGAGCCATAGCAAGTCCCTGGCCACGTCCCATGGAAATCATGCCAGTAGCTGTTCTGCTTTCATATACTGCTTTTTCTGGGTTTTAACGGGAAACTATACAAAGTGTACCTACAGGAAGGTCTTCAGACACAGGCATAACATCCCTGGAATAGATGTGCTTTGGTACATAGCCTTGGGCTCACAGCCCTCCTGTTGGTTCTGATGATGCGGAGATGGACTGAAGGCCTTTGACAGATCTAATTGGTTAAGTAATGGACTTAGTATTAATAATGATTGAATGGCTAGCTGTAGCTGGACTGGACAGGTAATTTTATATGTGACTAGATGTGCTAAGATCTTGAAAATGAACTTGTTAGCAAAGCTGAACTTCCCCGTCAAATCAGAGCGCAAAGAAGGAGTTGGAATCTGGCTGTTACCCACCCTTTGTCAACACAGTGAAACAGGCAGTCTCCAGAGGGGAATTCAGAGACTTGGGAGGAGACTGGGACGGGGGGGGGGGGGGAGGCGACATCATGGGGTCTGAGGAGGGACAGAGAGTCCTGGTGGTACTCCGCTGGGCAACTGAGCATTGCCCACTAATGCTTTTGCCTTTCAGTTGCTGCATTGCCCTGAAGGTATTTTAATACCTGTGCAGGGAGGAGAACGGTCACTTCCTACAGAAATTAAATACATAAATTAATAGACGCCTCTCCAGAAAGCCTTCCAAATGGGGAGTCCAGCTGCTTCAGGGACTCTATAGTCAATAGGTCAGAGCCTTGCTTAATGTATAGGGAAAGACAGGGCAGGGATTAAAGTGATCTGAGAGATTCAGCAGAACCCAGCAATTGCATCCTCAGATTTTTAACTGCTTAGGGGACTAGGTGCCTGTGTATCGGAGTGCTTAAGAGGGATACGGTGGGTCTCACCAAAGCCAAGAGACAAAGGAAAATGGAACCCATTCTGACCCTGCCCTCGTCTTCTCTTTGACAAGAGCAGGTTGCTGGAGGAGGTGGAAGGAAGACAGATTGAATGTGTGTGCCTGAAATGTAACCGTCTTCTTTGCTGTCAACTTGACTGTATTTAGAACACCTCAGAGACACGCCCCTGGGTGTGTCTGTGAAGATGTTTCTGGAGAGGATGAACTGAGAAGAGAACCGTCCTGAAAAGTGGGTGGCAGCATCCCGTGGGCTGGGGTCCCAGAACCTCCCTTTCTGCTTCTTGGTTTACTCAAATGGAAGCCTCCCCATCCTGTACCTGCCATGATCTACTCTACTCAAAATCCATTAGCCAAATCAAACCCTTCCTCTGCCAGGCCACAGCAACGAGAAAAGTGACCAACAGGCCCAGGGAAACATCCCGCTCTTGATTCCCGTCGAAGATTAAGAAATAGAATATCACTTTTAGGGAATGACTCTGACATGAATGATCTAGAAAGATACCTTAGGTTTGGTGAGAAACCATACCATTTATAATTATGTCTATTCATTCTAGAAACTCTGTGACCCCAGAATTCCACCCCAGTGGCTTGATATATTTGCTGAGCAGGCACCATGTCCAGCTGCCTCCTGGACTGGCATTCTACATATACATGACACTGAGCGGGATAGTTTTCTTCAAGGTTTTAGAAGCTCTTTTACCACTCCCTAGGGACTGAGTTTCAGGAGGTGACTTCCTCCAAACAAAGGCAACGAGAACTCTTACCAAGCTTACAAGACCTGGTGGTTGCTGGCTGCAGTGAAGAGCCGCCTCCTCGCAACCTCCATATCTGCTCTCCTCTGGCAGAGCATCCCGCTCATGGCAGATCGGTGAAAAGCCACAGGTCCAAGATTCACAAAGGTACCAAGTGAAAGGAGAGCCCAGATGAGAGTAAACATCTGCGTGCCTGCTTCCTTCTTATAGCCAAGTCACCTGAGCCTTATACTAAGGTATCTCTTGTCCTCGGTCACAAGATGCTGGTTAAGTAATTGAGCATAGCAGGTAGCAAGCATCTTCATTTTTCTATTGATTTCTTTTCCAGAAGGGATTTAGAGGATACTCATCTGAACTACACTATTTGTTACAAAGTCTTCAAGTAATATAAGCACCGATGGCATAGGTCTCCTTGGTCACCTATATATATATTTTTTAATTAAGTCTCCACTGTGACAGGGGAAGGGGTGAAGTGCTTCCCTGAGCTGGGTGTCAGTTACAGCCAAATTCTCTAGGATAGTTTGATTTAAACCTTTTATTCTATAGTTCCGGCAAGAATCTTCTATTTCCTCCAATGTATGCACAGCTCTTTTATGGTTGGTGTACATGTGCATGTATGTGTGTGCATGTGTGTAGATGTTGCGTGTCACCGCGTTTCTAGAGAGACAGTCTGTGAGGCACATGTCTACTCTCCCCTGATACGGAACCTAGGACAGGACAAAGTACAGACATCGCCCAAGGCCATCTTGATGAACAAATGTGTTTTATGGGGGTTATTTGTTGGAATATGGGTTAGGGGTTCCCTACGGGAACAGAAGTGGCTCAAAGACAGCTGCATCACCAAAGCCCACCCCAGCACAGGAGGCATCTCATAAGAGCTGGGAGACCTGGAGGTCACTGTATAGCCTGCAGGCAGCTCAACAGGTTGGAAAATGTCCTTTCCAGGTGCCTCACTTGGCCTAAACCTTTTTGAGGCAGATCCACTAGTTTCTGCTTCTTCCACATAGCTGGTCTGGCCTTAGAGTCTTCTTGGCAGCTCTACTTCCTTCCTTCTGAGGGAGACTCTCAACACTTAGTGTTTATTCTGGCAGGGAGGGGCCTCGTGAATCTTGTCAGGTTCTGGGACCTCCTGAAGCTATTACTCTGGCAGGGAGGAGCCTAGTGAATCTTGTCAGTTTCAGGGACTCCCTGAAGCTATTGAGTTGTTTCCCTTCCTACCCATGGAGCTTTCCTGCAGGATGGAATATTTAAGACAGGGTCTCTCATGAAACCCAGAGCTCACCAATTTCCATAGACTTTCTAGCCAGCTAGCTCCTGGGATCCTTTGTCTCTGATTTTCCAGAGCCTGGACTAAAGATCAATACTGCTGGGTTCAAAGAGAATAGGTTGGTTTCAGGTATTTTTGTTGGTTTGTTTTTGGTGTGTGTGTGTGTGTGTGTGTGTGTGTGTGTGTGTGTGTGTGTGTTACCAACTGAGCCATGTTCCCTGCCCCTCTAATGCATTGCTTCTTGAAAACAAAACCATAAAATATTTTTCTTAAGTAGTTCAAATGTCTATAAAGAAGGACCTAGAAAGTAGCTATAGAAGATACAGGAACAGAGGGTAGATACACACAACCCCTCTTGCTTTCTAAGTCCAAGAAAATAGGGGGAAAGAACAGAGGAAAGGCAGCCAGTTCTGTTCAGAAAGTTTCTATCTTTCACTTTTTCTAGAAAGCACAGAGAATTCTGTGGACCTTGGCTTCAGTGCAGTCTTTCTTCCTTTGGCCTGTATGAAAAGCCTCCCCCTGGACAGTTGGTAAGACACAAGGTCTGTAGTTCCAGGAATATCCATTGCACTGACTTAAACTCAGTAACTCCCTCTAACTGGGGTCTGGAGTTCATATTTTTTTATCCCCTTGCAAACGACCTTTGTCATAAAGTAATTGGGGGAAATTTACCAGATTTCCATTTCTGAAAGTCCCCTACCTGCCAAAGGAGTCTCTCAGCCTTGGGAGCATCATTAGGAGACTAAGTTAAGGGACAAGAATAAACAGAATCTTGTTCATTTCACAACACTCAGTTGCCACTCACATCAATAGACTGGGCTCACATGCAGGCGCACACATACATGCACATATGCATGCACACACATACATGTACACACGCACAGACCCACACATGCACGCATGCATGCATGCACATATACTTACACACACACATGCATGTGTGCACACACACAGACACACCTGCACACACATGTATGCATGCACATATACTGACGCACACGCATGCATGCACACACATACATGTGTGCACATACACAGACACACACACATGCACGCACACATACATGTAAGCACACAGACACACACACACAAACACACAAACACAGAATCTCTTCAAAAACCTCTCTTCATAAAGAGCTGATTGAAGTGAGGCCAACTTTCAGGAGCCCTAGTTCATTTCTCTTCCCAGAACACAACTGAGAAGAGTGAGCAGATGTCTTGGGTAGCCATTTGGAGAGGTGGTCTATAAAAAAGTCTTTGCCAAACTCTCACCCTGGGTACCTTCCATTTTCTTCCCTCTATTCCTGACCAACCTTCCCACCGGTGCTAAGTTTATTGAAGACATTATTTCAGACCCCCTGCAGAGGAAGACCCCATTGGGTCTAAAATGCAAACAGTATTTTTTCCAGTGACCCACTCGTCAGTAAATTTCACTGCCTTCCACTCAAAAAGGGAGGTCTTGTCTGCTCTATGGGGGACCAGAAAATGCACAGTGCTCCAAAGGGAATGGAGACTATTTCTGCAAGGCCAGCCTTGGTCCCTGGGTTATTTTAATTGCAGCTCAGTGGTGCCAAGGTGCTGAAGCACCCGCTTAGGCTGAGTGCTTAGCTTGGAGATACTGAATTTAAAGTGTCAGAACATGCAGAAAAAAATTGCAACCCGGCCTGTCAACAGCATTTGTTAAGAGACACTGGTAAGGCTGGTGACTTGTGTAGAAAAAGGGCCGCCCTCACTGAGCCATCAAAGCACAGCCTGGAACTAATGGGGTATTCAGAGGTCTTGTTCTACTTCATTGGTCAAAGCCAACACAAGCCTGTAAGATTTGGGCCCGTTTGCTGTTTATTACTGTGGTAATAAAGGCTACTTAAAGATACAAGCCCATCTTGTATTGGCTCAGACCCAAGGGTGCCTTTGTAAATTGGATCGCTGAGGTCTCACATCTCAGGCTATTTGAAACAACCTATTTTATTTTATTTTATTTTATTTTATTTTATTTTATTTTATTAATTTAGAAAAGAAAATGCAGGAAAAAAAATTAAGACTCCCATGAAAGGATGATACAGCCCTCTTGATTTTATTTCTCTCTGACTTTTTTTTTTTTTTTTTCAGTTTTAGCACCTGCCCAGAGTTGGTCAGACCTACAGCCATCTGGGCTAAGCCACAGATCTGAATTGCTCCATCAAATGATGAACCAAAGTCTTCTTGGGAAGATACATTGCAAATGTGACCCAAGTCCACAGTCACTGGCCTCACAATAAGGGCTATCATCCTTGACAATCTCAGGGGGCCTGAAATCTAGAGGTGAGACTCCATTCAGCCAGCAGCCTCAGCCCAAAGCATGATAGGAGTTCTGGCTTTTCTGCAGAGGAACAATTCTTGACCTGCCTAGGCACCCTCGAACATGCAGAAGGCAATATCCTAACAGGAATCTATCTCCCTCTTGCTCTCGTTCTGTGACTGATGCTGGCTGGCTCATAGCCCTCACATAATCTCTTCTCTCACCCTTCAATCGCCTTACTTTATTTGAAGATCTCAAGTTGGAAGACTTAGAACTACAGATGGCTCACATCCTTGTTGGCCCATGCCCATGTGTTTATAAAACACATTAAAAACGAAAGCAAGATGAATTCATTGTCAACATTTGAAAACTCTGTCTCTGTCTCTGTCTCTGTCTCTGTCTCTCTCTCTCTCTCTCTCTCTCTCTCTCTCTCTCTCTCTCTCTCTCTCTCACACACACACACACACACACACACACACAAAATTCCATTTCTTAGAAACAAACAAAAAATAATCAGAAGACTTAGATAGTCCTAGGTCTGTGTCCCCACTTGGCAACAATCAGCTAGAATGACAAATCTTCATCCCCTCTGACAGAACATGGGCTCTGTGCTTTATCCCAACCTTCACCACTCCCTAGTGTCTCCCAAGTAAAAAAGCTAATTGTTGTGTACCAGTACCAGTATAGATTGTTTCTCTTACTACAGAGACAAATACCTTTTTATCAAAGGTATATAATTCAAAAGATCTATTGGGAGGGTTTTGTGTTTCATGGAAAAGGTAGGAAGATACATGTTTCTTTCCAGAAACAAAGACTATTACTCTGCATACAGTTTTTCAGTGGTATATGTCTGGAATAGCCTTATCCAGTCACATCATGTTTCGGGATTTACTGACGGGCAAATATTGTTGGTAAATGTTTCTTAGAGCTTTCACAGTTTAGGGGATAAGTCACTAGGGAGCAATTCTCTTTTTTTGTTTAGCAGAAGACATGGATGTGATCACAGGGGGATGTTTGCTCAATTACTGGAACATTATACACTTTGGAGAAACTGACTGAGGTGTAACTGGGGCATCTAGGGAAAGGACTTCAAGGTCCCTCTTGCTAGGCAATCCTTGAATGTATTCTTCTGCCCCTGGTGACCTTGCTGGGTTAGCTAATGACGTTTCTCGGCTAAGATGCAACAATGTGATCCGGGAGAAAAAAGTTCACAATGTGAAGGGCAAGGCTTTGGGTTCCATCTCCTTTCTCTTTCTAGGGAAGACTCAGTTTCCTCTTCTCTGAAAGAAGAGGGATCCCCAGATGTATATCCATTTGGAACAGTCATGGTTTAATCCTTCAATAAGCACATTAGTATGTCTGGAAGGTGCGGCCCAGGAATCTGATTTTTTTTTTTTCAAGCTCTCAGATCATTCTGATGGGCAGCTAGGCTTAGAATTTGCTGAACTAGAAAGTGTCTCTAGGTTTTTTTTTCTCCCCCAGATCAAAAAATCCCATGTACCTAGCATCAGATTCTGCAGGAGCCTCTCCAGACAGTGAACAGGCAATGTTCCAAACATATGAATGACTTTGGGGCTGCTGGGATATGATTATAAAAGACTTGAAGTATTCACCACTATGCTGCCTCAGTCACGTGGCAGGACCCGACTTACCATATCACTTGTAATTTCTGTGCCTTGGTGGCTTGGAAATCCCCCTGAAGTACAGGTCCGAAACAAGATGCAGAGGTCAAAATCAATTGGTCCAAATGTGATGTTAGAATGAAGGGCATCAAACTCACCCACTTCTCTTATTCTGAGACTCTGCACTCATGCCCGGTGCCCACAGCTTAAATGCTAGAACCTTTAAAATGTGAGACATGACCATCTGTTTTAAATGTAGGACAAAATGGACCTTTATTCCCCAAAGATACTCCAGAAACAGAATCAAATTGTTCAACATGTACCCCTAGAGTACATACCTAACCCCCTTCAGAGAGCAGTTTTGAATGTCATCCTTCTGCGAACTCAGAGAACTCTTTCTGGTATTCAGAGGGAGAGAGTTATGTGGCTATTTTTTTTTTCCCACTAATTCAAACAAAAGACATTAGGAAGCACTTGGAGCTTATGATAGCTCTGTGGTGCCGGGCCACAGAGAGGGGGAGAAGAGGATTTTGCTTTTGTAATGTGTGACTATTAGATCACAATGTTGGTTGCAATAAATTATCACTTTTGGTTCCTGCTAATTGCTAGAATCTTCTACCATGGGCTATAATAATGTGAGCCAAAAAAAAATTTTTTTTTGGACCCTAATACAAATATGCATCCTGCTGGACTGTGAATGGCACTTTGGAATTTGAATAAATGCCTAAGGAAACAGCTGGGGATGGGAGCCTGAGCATCAAAGACATCATTATGCAATTATTGAGAAAAGCAGGAACTTTGGGAAAGAGAATTCTGACTTCTCTGCATCCACTGACCCAGTGTGACAACCCTTCCCAATAGCCCTGTAGATAATCTATACCTCTAGTGCAAGATCTCACCAGGGAGGTGAACATGCACTCAAGTTTTTATATCTTAAAAACATAACCCATCCTGAACCTCTCAGTGAAAACATTCCTTCTTTTCCACAGAAAGCAAAACCCCTCCCTTAAGCAGCTATTCTGTGCTTCTCCCTGGCCCCCTTCCCACCTCCATCCAGATCTTCTCTTGTCCCTGAATTGTAGAGACATCAATTAAATCATCTAGGCAGAGATCTCTGCTTCCAGGAGCGAGAGGCAGCTCAGTGGTTAAGAGGGCTTGCTGTTCTTAGAGGACTGGAATTTAACTGGAAGTACCGAGGCAGTTCACAACCACTTGTACCTCCAGCTCCAAGAGATGTGGCATCTTTTTCTGTCCTCTGGGAGCGCCCACATACTTGTGTGTACACACATGCATGCATGTACACACATACACACACACACAAATGATGATGATGATGACAACATAATAGTCTTTTGTAGACATAGACCAGAACACACATAGTCCGTGGTACACGGAATGTATGCAGCATCTTAAAACCCCACTGGTGAGTAACTCATTAAACAAGAAGGTAGATTTTTGCTTGGTGACTGACCACATTGGCCTCCCTTTGTGTTAGTATTTATGCAGCTCTTCTATCTCTCTGTCGGTTTGTCTCTATCTCTAATCTATCTGTCTGTCTGTCTGTCTGTCTGCCTGTCTGTCTCCTCCCTTTCTGTTCCTTTCTTCTAAAGAAGACAGTCTCACCCCCATCCAAGACAGATGGCAGAAGTCCTAACCACTCTGGCATCTTCTGCTGCTCGATGGTCTACCTGCCATTACTTTTTTTCTATGCCTCAGTTTCTCCATGTGGAAGTAACCCTGATACAGCCCGTAGAGAAGCCCGTGGATTAACGGGAGTGATAAAAATCAAGTCTGAAAGCAGCTTGCTCTCTTTGGGGAGACAGCTACGACACAGGACACAGGCTCTTTTGTCCTCATCTCTCGTGACCTCTCCCACAAGAAGAACTGCTAGAGGAAGAGAAGCCCATTAGAGGTTTTCAGAGGAAGGTACATGGCAGACAAAGGCAGGGACCTTCTGGAAGCATGTCTCCTTGAGTATCAAGACTGAGTGTCAGAGACATCAGAGGACCTTGAGCAATAGGAAGGCAAGCACAGCATGGTTGAGAAAGAAAGGAAGAGAATTAGCCTTGCTGTGGGTATCCAAAGTCAATTTAAAGGGAACCTAGGATAAACTGGAAGCACGTGGACTCCTCCTCCTGATCCCAAAGAATGCAGAAGTCAACACTGCTAGTGAATGCTAAGTCCCTCCTTGGGAAGGCGAGAAGACATTCTCCTAAACACAGATCCAGCTTGGACTGATTGTTATGAAATATATAATAAGGCAAGTGGGTACCTCGACGGTCCATGTCAAGGTGCCCCCCTGAGAAATCACATCATGCAACAGATCTGGTATAAGAAGGTTTATTTAGGGAAGGGAGGGGGGAGTGAGGATCTGGAGAAAAGGTAGAGGCAGAGAAGTAGACATGTAGACAGGCAGACAGACAGGAGTAGAGCCATGAGAGTGGAGAATGGGAGGGATAGAGAAGGACAGAAAAGAGGAGAGAAAGGCCAGGCTGGGAACATGTGGGAATAGAGAGAGACAATTGAGGTGGCCAGATGACCTTTGATATACCACCCACACCTGGTGGTGGGTGGCAAGTAGTGGCATCGGGTGATGACAGACATAAGCCATTGCCAGGTCCTTGGGAGAAACCTGCTGAAATGCCTGTAAGCTAATACAGATGACCCCTGGGTAGATGCAGTGTCAACTGTCTAGCCAATAAGTATCAGCTCTTTTAATGAAGGAAACAGTACTATTCTCCTTTATCTTACTGTGTATTAATGATTTCTTTAAATGGGAAAAGAGTCGGTCTCTCCTTTTACTATGTTGGTCCTGGGGATCAAACTTGCGACATCAGGCTTGTTGGCAATCCCTTTCTTTACTCATGAGGTCAATTTGTCAGCCCTAACTTTTTTAAAGAATGAATTTCAGATAATCCATTTGAAAAAAAGATACCGGAATGAAGCTATGCTGTTACTTGTTTGGTTTTTGTTTTTGTTGTTGTTGTTCTTTAGAATACAGGAAATGTGCATTCCCCCCCCCCCATCCCAAGTAAAAACAGTAACAAAACGATGAATCTATTACAACAATCTGGAAGCTAATCCACCAGGCAACTGGTTACAAATGAGAACGTGTGTTCCTGTGTTCACAGCGTCATGGAGTAAATGACTTTAGTCAGTGCTGCTACAAAACACTGGAAAGAAGCAGCTTAAGAGAAGATGGGTTTACAGGAGCTCGTAGTACAGAGGGAACCGTGCATCCTTGCAGGGGTGGCACTGAAACTAGAAGGGACTGGTCCATGGTTGGGAGAGCTTACAGTGGCCTCATACTTCAAGGATGAAAGCTGGAGAAGGGCTGGGTTGTGTAGTCCTTCAGGTCTGCTCTTGGTAACCCACCACCACAAGTCACTGAAGCCACTGCTCCTGCCTCAGACATCCCTCAAATGGTGCTCCCAGCCTTGCACAAATACATGTGCTGGAGAGTATACATTTCAGATGCACACATCACAAGGAATGGGGAAATACAAAGAGATAGGTCTAAGTAATTTATCCGTGTACATTATGCAGCATTTTTTGAAGGATCCCTTGAGTTGTCACTCATTCCTCTGCTTACTCACTCATCCATTCCACTGCCTTCTCCAGCATTATTCTGTATAACAAAATAATGGCATGCTCTAGCTTTCCTGTCCTTTGTCCCTGGGAAGAAAGGAATGAGGCAAGTGGCCAGGAGGCTCTGGTGAGACTAACTCTTGGCTGAGTCACTCAGTTTCCTATTTGCCGTTTCTGCTTCAAACAGATCACCCTGGGGGAAAGAACAGCTGGAGAGAAACTATCAATGGTCTGAGAAAAAGGAACAGGATTAATTAATATCTGATTATCCTTTTGATGTTCACGGGAGTTACCAAGCACCCACCCTTGGCTTCTGCTGGGAAGTCTGTGGTAAAACTAGTGTCTTGATGTTAATTATGGGGGTCTGTCTCTGAGCAAATAGGGTACTGGGGCCTGGAGAGCCAAGAGCTCATAAAATAAGCTGGGTCCCTGGTGTGTGTGCGTGTGTGTGTGTGTGTGTGTGTGTGTGTGTGTGTGTGTGTGTGTGTGTTGGGACAGGGGTGGGTGAACCACTGTGATTGTAAAATGACTCTTCCATTAAAAGAAACAGCCATCCGGTGCAATGTAAGAACAATTTTTATGCAAATAAAAATTTCATTTAGATGAAACAAGAAAAAAATATTGGGTCAGAAGAAGCCACTGAACACGTCTTTTTGATCTCATAATTGAAGGTATTTGGTTTTGTTTTTAATGAGAAAATGCAAAAGAAAGCACGCCAGGAAGGAAAGCACACCAGAGTCCCATCCTTAAAGCAAAACTATTACTAATACATTTCTCACTCTCATATCTGTGCTCATCACAGCTGGTGCGCGTACACACACACACACACACAACTACATAATTTTTGTCCAGATGTCTTTCTTTAGAATTGATACTCTTTTCATTAATGGAGAATGGTTATATCACAGTAATTAACCAATCCTTTATCTTTTTTTTATAGCTGATGCTTGGCTAAATAGAAAGCAAAAGACAGCGTTCTGTTTTATAGATTTACAACAGCAGAAAAGAGAGTTCAGTTTGTAAACTGCCTACTGTGCAAGCATGAGGACCTGAGTTCAATCTCCAGAGCCATGTAGGAAGTCAGCAGTGATGTTGTACGTACAACCCTAACACTGGGCAGGTAGAGTCACAAAGATGACTGGGGGTCACTGGCCAACCAACTAACCTAGTTAGTAGTCATCAGGCTAGCCAGAGACCCTGTCTCAAAAACCAAGGATGAAAAACTGAGGAACAATGTCTAAGGTTTGTTGGCCTTCATGTGCTCCAACAAAGATATGAATGCATATCAATACAAATAGGAAAGTCACATGATCCATGGTAAGAATAGAAGCTTGTGTATTTCTGTGTTCACAGTGTCAAGGAGTTACATGACTCAAGACTTCACTTTTAAGAGGAAGGTGGAGAAGTTCCTTTCAATGGGAATCTAAAATATTCCACATGGTAGTGACGTCTGAAGACTGTGTCATAAGAAACATAAATGTCACTAGTAGAGAGCTCTCTAGGCATCTTCATCTCTATGCCCAATCCTAGTCAGAGCCTGTCCCAAAACCTGTCCTGGTCTGCATCATAATTCACTACTTGCCAATCCTATCTTCTACTAGACAAAGAACATCGTAGGAATTAATTAGATCTGGCTGGAGAAAAATTACCTACTATACTAATGAGACATGAGCCTCTTCCCTGGATAGTCTTGAGACCCACAACCAGTTTCAGGGTAGTAAGAGCTTAGCTCCTGGGAGATGCATGGGTTTTGTATGGTGCAGAGATAGTGACAAATGGAGCTTGGAGTCCCAATCAGAAGATGAACTGATCCTTTAGAGTCAACTGAGTGATACAGCTTATGCCTCTGTTACCATAGTGGTGAAAGAGGAAAACAGGCCAACTGGCTGCCATTTTATTGCTAATTTCAAGAAAGCCAGTACAATGGATTACTGGCTCCCAACGGCTTTACTCTCTGTATCTATTTAGATTTTAATATTGTTAAAGCCTTAATAATGGGCAAGCTAAACATGTGTGTAATGAATCCTATCAATCACAAACTGATCCCTGCACCCAAGGAAACCAAGAAGGAAATCTCTTCTTACACCACACACACACACACACACACACACACACACACACACACACACACAGAGGCAACATGAAAAGGAAGTTGACATGAATTACACATTCCTTTCAGGAGAAAATGGTGTCACACATGTGGAGATGTCCACTCTGAAAAACGGACTTGAACCTGTCTAAGACTTCCGGTCCAGCTGCCCTATCAAATGAGAAAGAATTAGGTGGACACCATGGAGTCACTAGAAGGGACTTGAAAGGTACTCCCATGCAAAGGTTAAGCATTTCCAGATTGTTCTATGAGTTTTTGCCCGTGTCATCTCAGGTTCCAGAGCCCAAGATCCTAGATTCCCACAATTCCTGATGTCTTCCTTCATGAAGAAGGACCTACTGTGGGGAACTAAGGACTGTATTCCTGACTGCCAGCTATCAAGTTCATCTGTGCTCACAGAGCCTCTGGAAGGGCTTTGAGCTGGAATGTGATTCCAGAAAGAGGCCTACTGCTAAGGTCAGTGAGTGTGTATGAATCGGTGTGAGCCACAAGGCAGGAGATGAGGGGGGTCAGTGGTGTTTCATGAGAGCTGCCACTGTTTTGTTATAGTGGAAGAAAAGTAAAGTTTGAGGAAAGCATATTACAGAAATGATAAGCTGACATTTGACACAACCGAATAAGCCCCTAGAAAGCTCTTTGTGTACACCAAGAACAACCCACAGCCCTTCTAAGACCTTCAGAGTAAGCAGTGGCCAGGACTTGAGTCCTGGGGTCCATGGATGCACATGCCCCAGAAGTTTGGTACTTGGGGTTCCCTGCTTCACTCTACTCCACCTCTGCCTCTGTTTACAGCAACTTCCCACAGAAATGGTTCCTTCACACAGCCTCTAGAGTGAGCCTCTAGTTTTTAGCACAGACTTCTGAATGGTAGAAAACACTTCTCATTCACACACATGTTTTTTAATTTGTTTTCTTTTTCCCCAATGAAACAAAAATGTACTCCCCAAACCCCCAACCCTCGTCCCCCCTTAAAAAAAAAGGAAAACCAGGGGTTTTGTCTGGCTGTTCCTTACTTAATATGATCTGGAATAAACACATAATAATGCCTTAAGGGACGGATGGATGGATGGATGGATGGATGGATGGATGGATGGATAGATAGATGGATGGGCTAGATGACCATAAACTGTGGTATATGCCACTAGACATCTGTGTACTATTTTATAGCTCACACACTCTCTCTCTTTCACACACACACACATGGGGGGGGGCGGGGGAATGTGTAAGGACAGCCTCCCATGAGGCTCGACTCATACCCTGACCCTGGCCCACTCAGACCCACCAAGTTAAGAAATAGCTCTTTATGTGCCTTCCAGTAACATTAATTGTTGGTCATAAAACTTCAAAGCAACAGATATTTATAGCTTGATTAGAGCCCTTTTTTCCACAGACCCTCACCACAGCACTTTCCAGCCCAGTTCCCATGAGTGTACTGAAAACAGCCTCCTGCCCACTTCCTGTCGAAGCCAGTTCCTTAACCGCCTGGGTCCCGAGGCTGGCTGCCCCCTCCCTTTTGTTCCAGCGTGCAGTCTTTCGGTTTCTCTTGGGTTTTCTCGGTTGGTTTCTTACTTTTTTTTTTTTTTTAAATTCTTCACTCCTTTTCTCAGGCACCCAGGTCCCCACTAAACCACCCCCAGATCCAGCATGTCAACAGGGGCCATCCAGTGAGGGCATGATGGTGCCCTTCTCAAAACATCCTTCCAAGGGAAAACAAGCATTTTCCGTGAAGTTTCACAGGGTCCTCCAGACTAAAATGGTAACGGTAACTGTTCCTGGAAGCTTGAGAGACAGGGAAAATATTGAGCTAGTGTACCAATTCAAAGATCCCAGCCAGAGGCAATGCCTAGTTTGCGTATAGAAAGGTGGAGTCCTACCACTGAGTAAGTGTGCCTGTGTGTGTGTGTGTGTTTTGAACTTTGAATGTCATTCTTTAGGCTCTCATAATTCATGCTGTTTGGGGGCATTGTTTTGCTGGAGTGGGGCTTTGTTTTGAGGCTGGGTCTCACTTAGTCCTGGGACTCTTCAATTCTACTAGGTTAGCTCACAAGCTCCAAGGATCCAACTGTCCCAACTTCCTCAACACTGGGACTATAAGCATCTGTCACCATCCCTGGCATTTTTGTTTGTTTGTTTTGTTTTTAAACATGGGCCCTGAGATCAAACTCAGAGAGATGGCTGACTCAGAAGGTCAAAGTGCACACTGCTCTTGCAGAGGACTTGGGTTTAGCTCCCAGCAGCCACTTCAGGCAGCTTGAAACTACCTGTAACTCCAGCTCCAGGAGTTCCATTGTCTCTGGCCCCTGAGAGCACCTGTGCACAAGTGTCTATACCCCATAGGCATACACATTGTTAAAAATAAAATAGTTTAAGATTAATAGGTCTGCTAGGCAGCCAGAACAGGACAGAGTCATCTCCTGTCTTCACCTTCCAGATTACTTCCGGAAAATGTGATTTTGTGTGCATCTTGTGCATTGAATTTTAGAAGGATATGGGGGTGTCAAGCTAACTGGGATTGATCCCCTGGCTGATAGCAGTTATGTTCAGGGTATGTTGAGTTCATCATCCTCCCTCCCCACATTTCGAATTAGGAAGGAAAGTACACTGAAAAGCTACACAACAGAATGTCTCCTTTGAAGGGGGAAAGTGATGTGTGCCCATTCAGCTTTAAAGAGAGGACATTAGGAAGCCTCGTGGGCCTTCCTTGCTGTCACTCTTCACTGGGGGGAGATTGTGGTGAATTCTCTTTGAATATTGGGTGTTCACCAGAGGAAAATCTCAGCAGCCCACAAGAGACACTAATTGTGGTGATTAATAAGTATTATGTGGTTCTAAACATGGGCCATGTGTTTGAGAAGTGATATACCCACAATTGGAGGACCCTCTCTGTAGATATTATCATCTGAGAAAAATGGAAACTAAAGTGGTCTTCATGAGGCTGGGCTAGAAAAAAAAAACCCTTTTACTTTCGAAAAGAAACCCCCAAAGACAACATTGCATCCCTTGGTCTGATTCTGTTGTAACTACAGAGGCTCAGAGGATGTCGGCGGCCTTGAGGTCAGCCTTTTCTCCATTCTCAGATGGAAGGTGATGCTACTCATCAACCATGCTTGCTGGGAGACCACACCCAAGTGCTTGGCTTACCTTGTCTTTGTCTCAGGTGGACCTAAGACTCTAGGGGCTCAGGGTATCAACTCAGCTACAAGTCTAGTGTGCATGGTGTGTTACAGGAAACAGCCATGGAGAGCCACACCCTGCTTCTCTCTACACCTTGTAACATGTCACCCACAAGCTTTGGAAAGTAAGCTCAGGAGCCAACAGTATGTCAGGGGCAGATAAAGTGATCCCACAGAAAGTTTTTTGTTTCCACATCATCTAAGGAAGTCAGTAGTAGCTCCTAGCAAGGGTCAAAGAGCACAAGTTCAGCATATGGAATCAAATTAACAGGGAAGCAGAAGAGATGGTGGATAAGCAAAAAGAGGCTTGCCTAGAGGGGAGAAAAACTCAACTATAGCTCAGTGTGGTAGAGCCTTGGATTCAATATTCAAGTGTATAACATTCTAGTTCATTCTAGAACATTCCTCTAGTCTGTAACATTCTTCAACACCCTCCTCTTCTTTCTCATTTATTTGTTATTTGAGAACTGGGTCTCATATAACCCAAACTGACCTTGAATTTACTGTATAGACAGCCTAGAGCAGAGAAAAATTCAACTGTGGTACAGTGTGGTAGAGCCTTGGATTCGATATTCAAGTGTAGAACACTCTAGTTCATTCTAGAGCATTCCTCTAGTCTGTAACATTCTTTGACACCCTCCTCTTCTTTTTTTATTTATTTGTTTTTTAGAGAACCGGGTCTCATGTAACCCAAACTGACCTTGAACTTACTGTATAGACAAGAAGGGCTTTAAACTGTATCCTCCTACCCATCCTTCCCAAGTGCTGGGGTTGCAAGGGTATGTACTACCACACCTGGTCACCTGGTTTTATGGAGTGCTAGCAATCAGACCCAGGTTTTTTGGTTTTGCTTTGTTTTGTTTCCTCCATGCTGAGCAGACTCTACCAACAAAGAGGTATTTTCAGCTCTCTTTTCTCCGTGCTTCACACATTTCTAAAGAAAAACAGAAGCTGGTGGCACTATTTATTTGTTTATTTATTTACTTAATTTAGACAGAAGGCCTCTTGATGTAGCTCAGGATTTCCTGTAAATTATTTTTTTTAAGGCCAGAACTCAGGACCCTCTTACCTTAACATCCACTGTGCTGTACTTCGGGCATGTGTCTCCTCCATACCTGCTTCCAAGCCATTCTTGAAGCCTCAAGTGATAGTATTGGAATGATGGAATTTGTACCACAGTGTTCTGGAAAGCTTGTGAATTTGGTTGGCCCTTACCATGCTACCTTTCCCCTCCTCTCTAAGCATGAATCATCCCTAGGGCCTCTTGGAAGTCCCAGCTATCAGTCCAGAGACTAGGTGTCCAGTCAGCAGGCCAGCCTCAGCTCTTCTTTCTTGCCTCTCTCGTCATACCCACTCATAGCCATGGGCTTCCAGGGGCTCTGAAGGGTCTCAATAGGGCACAAGACTGTTGCTAGTGATGTAGGCTTAAACTCTATACTCATTGCCCTGGAATGGGGCCCTTGGGCAGAGGAGAGAGACATTCACTTGTTTACAATGACAACGTATCTTGCTTCTGCCCAAGGCACTATAAGTCACTTCTACTCCAACAGGTAAAATCGGGGAGATTGTACCCCAGATCTTCAGAGCACGTCACATTGTCATAATAATAATTTGTAATACGAAACTAAAACTCATGGGTTTGCGAGCTGCCTTTGAAATTCTCTGAGTATCAAAAGTGGGAGAGCCGAGAGGCATCTTAGCTTCCCAAGGGAGGGTACTGACAGTCTTTTGAACTTGTACTCTGTGATAGGAATTTTCATGTTCCCACTCAAGAGTGACAATGTGATCACTTTAAAAGAAAATGTTGAAAACAGTCAAAACATGAAATGTGAGTTTGGTTTCTTTCTTACTGACCAAATTTCTGCTGCTGCCTCTGAATTCCCTTTGACTGTGGTAGAGCTGTGGTCAATACGTAATACATTCATAGACTACAGCATCTTATTCAGGTGGTGATCATTATAATGATGATTTAATTTTGAAATTAAAAATGGGAGACTTGGTTCTAGGGCTGGGGTTTCAAATAACTGGTAGACCAGTTGCCTAGAATGTATGAGGCAAGAGTTCAATTCCTGAACACTCCAGATACAAGGAAGAAAAGGTTCTGCATTTGGGTTATGTTTACCTACTGGTCTTTGTGTGGATGCAACTTGTTGAAAAGACTGCTTTTCCAATGTGATGAGGCAGCAGAGAGGGGGAGAAACACAAGACTCAAGGCTGTGCTTACATCTGCTATGTGAACTGTTAGATGGAGATTCCCTTTCTTATAGCTCAGCACAACAGAGACCCTGGGGGGACTCCTAGGCCAGCAGAGAGCATCATACTAAGCACTATGTCTGGTCCAGCCATGCATCATACTTTTGATGGTCAGCATCATAACAGGCCAGAGGATAGTTTCATAGTTCTGGCCACTTGGATCCCAAGAGTCCTTCAGAGTGTGACTTTGAAAGGAAGCAAAAACAGTCAACAGAGCTGCCAAAAGTGCCAACCAAGAAGGGTGGCATTGTTGTGTTTGTGCCTCAAGCCTTTGCATCCTGACCAATCATCATCAGTCTCTGCTGTATGTGAGAGAGGCAGTCTTGTGTGCCCCAGGCTGGGCTTGGGCTTACTATGTAGTTGAGGATGACCTTGAATTTCTGATCCTCCTGCTTCCACTTGGGGTTGCAGGTGTGCAGTATCATGCCCAGTTTTACAACATAGCAGGGTGTCAAATGCAGAGCTTCATACACGCTAAGCAAACACTCTGCCAACCACTGAACTAGGTCCATTTCAGCTTTATATTGGTAAAAACCTTCCTTCCTTCCTTCCTTCCTTCCTTCCTTCCTTCCTTCCTTCCTTCCTTCCTTCCTTTTCTTTTTCATGCTAGTGACTGAACCCAGAGGCAAGGGCTCAGCTGCTGAGCTATATCCCAACCCTACTTCTTTCCTCTTTGTATAAAATGTGACCAACCCTAACTCATCGAGTCGTTGTGAACACTACAAAGAGAGTACTTATAAATTGCTATTGATGCAAGCCTATTAATTTTAGGATTCGTTTATTTTATGGTGCTGAGAATTGCACTCAAAAATTTGCTCATCTTAGGCAAACACTCTCCCATTGACTACACCCCAACCCTTTTAACTAATTACTTTTTAATATGAGATAGGGTCCCAGTACAGCCTAGGCTGATCTGGATCTTTAATTCTCCTACTTTTAGCCTCCTGAATAGCTAGGATAGCAAGTATGTGATATGTGTGTCTAGGAGTGGTTTTGTTCACTTTATTTATTTTAGGTAGTTTTAATTTTCATTTTGATCATGACGTATTACTTACATTGTACCTACTTTCTGCCTCTGTTCAGTACCCCACAAAGTCAGTGTCCTTCACCAGGAATAATAGGCCCATTTACAGACAGAGGAGTCTTTCTTCATCATGGCCTTCTGAATGCCAAGCGTGCCCTAGAGCTGTGGCCTAGCTCTTATTTGGGCTCCCAAACCTGCTTCTTCCTGTTTCTCTGTGGCATCTCAAACCCTCGCCACCAGAGTGTAAATCAAGTAGTTTGCAGTGATCTGGCTCTGCTGGCGGCGCCTTAAACCCCAGGCGAGTGGTTAACCAAGCGGCCCCCACAGAAACTGCAAGGGTGGGCTCCCCAACGGGGAGGCAGAAATTCTTTCTATGAAAAATGCAAAGCACGACCTCATAAAAGAAACCCACCGCAGGAAGATGGAGACATGTCAGCTTGCATTAAAACGAAACGGGAAGATGAACATTGCGACCATCTGGCAAAGGACCCTCCCTAGGAAAACATAAAAGTTGCCAAGGAGTTAAGACAAGACTTTGGTTGAGAATCGCTGAACTCCACATGGCTCTCTTTGCACTTGAGTCAAAACTTGGAGTGAATCCGGGGCCGGGTGTTAGGGACGGGCTGATTGTAGCAGCGTATTCCCTCGGTGCCATGCAGTTGTCTCTGTTTGGCTTGGAACTTAATTGCCTCATCATGCATTAGGGTTTTTAACACATTTGGAAGGAGGTTGGAGTCATAATCACACATAAGCAGACGAATAAAACAATGCGGTGTAAAGTTTTATGGCAAGAGAGGCTGGGTCCTATTGCAGTAGCAAATGCCTCTAAAATCTCAGCCACTGCCAACAAAGGCTCACATCCCCTGCAGCCAGTAGAAAGACAGGCAGGGAAACTCAGGTGACCATGGTTCATGGTCTCGGAAAGGACAAGACTCATGTGGAGAGCGCATTCCTGGATTCTGGGGCCACAAAAAGAGGGCAAGGTAGGGTTCACACGGCTCTTAACAGTCTTTCCTCCTGGAGATAAAATGTGGGAATGTTGGTCTAATTCTATTGGGTAAATCAAGTCACGTAGCAATGGCCGCTGTCAAGCAGAGTTAGAAGGTATCTACCCTGTGTCCTGAAATAGGAAGACTGTAGTGTTTGATGGTAGCCCCAGTGACCAGGCAGATTCTATTATGCAAGCCCTAATATGTTTAACTCTTCATTCACTGTATTGTCTAAGCTCATAACCAAGGTGAGGAGAGCCAAATGGATAAGGCCAGAATTCCAATATTCTGTCTTAACTAAGAGTGACAGGGGAGGTCATGCACAGCTCTCCCATACAGAGTTCAGAATTAGACAAGTATCTCCCTGTCCTCCTGAACTCCCCAAAGGAGATCTTCCTGAACTTGGTGTGCATCCCTTGCTATCATTATGGGGATGATGGGCAACACTTGGCAACACCCTAAAGACCAAACTGCCTGTCTGAAATGGCCTGTGCTTGGACGAAACGTGGTAAGAGCCAAAGCCCCTGCCAGCTGGTCTTAGTTCATGCAGGAGGTATCTGCTCGATACCTAAGTATCCTGTGAAGATTGGCCAGGGGTCAGGCACACTGCTTCTCTGGTCTATTTTCAACCCTTCCATAGGTCTAGAAAATGGCCCCAAGAAGACGCCATCGCTGAGTACCTGCATGGCCCAGCCCTGCACCAGGGTCTCAGCCTTCCCTGTTTAGCTCTCAGATCAAATCCATGCACTCGGTATTATCTGAACGTTACAGCAGAGGCTACCCCTTGTCAGCAGCAGACACGGGGCTGAAGCAAACTGACTTTCATGTTACTTTCAATTGTGCTCATTTTTTTTTCAGATGCCTGTCTGGGAAGCAGATGTGTCATACGCTCCCCGGTGTTTAACCCACCAGCCAACACTGAGTTAAGAGGTTCTGAGGCCTGAGGCTACAGTTGACAATGCTACCATTCCACCTGGCCCAGGCGGCTTCATTTCAACAGACCGATTGTGACATAAACCACACTCTTGTGCTTATGGAATTTCTCACGAATGGTCTCCCGGCACTCGGCTTTGAATCTTGTATCGACAATCCCTTTGCTGTTCAGCCAACATCTTGAGGGTATTTTTTTTTTTTTTTTTTTTTTTTTTTGCTAATGTTTCATTCTGAGTAAAGTTGCCAGTCAGAGTGAAACTGGGATAGGGAAAGGGGTCTTAACCCACAGGAGTGGGAGGAAGCAATCTGCTTTGTCACCCGAGTAGAGCAAAGTGTCAGCCTTAGACCAGAGGCAGATAGATTACATGAGAACCTACTCCCCAAGGCAGCCCCTGTGTCTTACATGGCCTACATTCAGGGTGCAGGAGTATTGGTGGGAGGGCTTAGATTCCTGGTAATTCTTGTCTGTCTCTCCATCTAATTGCCTGCCTGCCTTTCTTCCTTTGTTCCTTTCTTCCTATCTTCTTTTTTTTCCTCATTCTCATTCTCTTCCCATTTGTCGCCTTCCTCTTTTTCTTTCTCTTTTTAAAGCAAGGGTCTCAAGTAACCTAGGCCAGCCTTGTACTTTCTGAGAAGCCAAGGATGACCTTGAACTCCCAATCTTTCTGCTTCCACCTCTCAAGTGCTAGGATTAAGGGCAAGTATAGTCTTAGTCTTGCCTTGCTCATGCAGTACTGGAGATGAGTTCAGGGGTTTGGGCATGCTAGGCAAGCACTCTACCAACTAAGACATTCCAAGCTCCTGGCCTTGGGTTTCTGAGCTATCCATCCATTGATGTGGGTCCCCATTCATATAGACTACAGTGTGAAAAGCATGGACCATTGAGGAAACCAAGGGACAGCATGATCGCAATTACATATAGCTGGTGGCAGAGTTGGGAATGATTCCAGAACACAGGATCCACCTCGCTATGCCACAGCACTGTAGAAATGACCACAGGAAGCAGCAGTTCAATATAATCATCTTAGAGAAAGTAAGAAGTTTCTCCCCAGCACACTCCTGGGTCATATTCCTCCCAGAGAAGTTAGGAACCACGCCTCTGAAATCTGTACCAAAAGCTCCTGTGATGAAGTTGTAAATCTAGAAGAACTGAAAAAAATGTGAGTGTGTGGTGTGTGTCTTTGTTTGTATGATGTATGTCTGTAGGTGTGTGTCAGTGTCTATGTGTTTGTGCCTGTGTGTTTATATGTATGTGTTAGTGTCTGTCTCTGCCTCTGTGTGAGTTTCTGTGTCTATGTATGTGTGTATGTGTGTCCATGTGTGGTGTATGTCTCTGAGTGTTTCTATGTATGTCTGTGTCTATGTGTTTGTTATGTGTGTTTGTAGGTGTGTGTTAGTATCTATGTCTCTGTGTGAGTTTATGTGTGTGTCTGTGTGTGTGTATTTGTAAACCCAACAACCTTTTTCAATATGGTATAATAACTATATCAGAAAAGCTCACTTGAAAACTAAATTACTATGATTTTCTGTTATTGTTTGTTTTCTTTTGGTTTTGACATAGGTATGATTATATAGCCTAGACTGACCTCTGCCCAGGCATTCTCCTACTTCAGCCTCTGCATTGCTCACATTCTAGGCATGTGTCATTCATTAGATCAGGCTCAAATAAATTATCTTAATTAAAAGGAATTAACAATGCCACCTTCTAGGAAATCTGTCCTCTTTCTCTTTAAATAAAAACTATGAACATCTAAGAAAATTCTGTCCTCTGACACAGAAAACCTGATCAAGGTATATATACACAGACCCTACTCATCCTATCTAAGCCTCTCACAAGAATCTGGAGTTTCGAGTCCATGATATTCCCTGGGCTGTTATGAATGGTGATGTCATAAATAATAGCATTCTAAGTCAGTATCCTATGCTAAGAGTGACCAGGGAGACTGGCCATTTTGTTATAGATTGCACGGGACCTCCCAATCACCGTACACTGACTTAGCATAATGTCCTGGTCTCCTCGGTGCCCCCAAGCTGTTTTAGTTGTGCTCACTTGAAAAGTTTTTAACAGGTGGAGCCACTAGAACCCTCAAGGGCAATGTCTTTCACATTTTAATCCTTGTCGTAATCCCAGTCAGGAATAAATACTCAACATATATGTGTGGGAGAAATAAAATCAGGTATCTTAACTCAATAAATATCCCAGGGGGTAGAGGGACAGCTTGAGGATCAATTTGCTTATTTTTGGCCTGCCAAATTTTCTACATTCACTCAAAGGGTAAAGCTGTGCCCAGAGAGGCATATGTTTCAATAACATTTGTGATTAAGCATTGCTCCTTCACGCCAAAGACATGTGCTTGAAGAATCTGCAATGTCTGTAAAATAATAGTATAGTTCCTAGTTGCAAAGACTGGGTTAGACATAAAGAAATGTGTCCTAATAATTATTACAATGATCAGATGTATATAAGGTGTCACGGGGTAAGAAAGTGAGATGGGTGGTGGGCGGTGAAAGAATGAGTGAATGAAAAGTCAAGGCCAAGAGTTTAAAGATCTCTGAAGGTTACAGATTATGACACCAGCTTACAAGGAGAAAGTGGGACAACGAGGACCAGTCCAAGAGTATAGCTGGGGAAGGGGCAACCATCTCAGAGGGAAGAACTGACTCCAAAGATCACAGGGAAGAGTAATCTGTGATGGATGAGTGGGTGGGTGGATGGATGGATGGATGGATGGATGGGATAGATGAGTGGATGGATGGATGAATGAATAAGTGGATGAATGGATGAGTGGATGGATGGATGGCTCCATGTATGGATGGGATGGATGAGTGGATGGATGGATTCATGTATGGATGGAATGGATAAGTAGATGGATGAATCCATGTATGGATGGGATGGATGAGTGGATGAATGGATGAGTGGATGAATGGATGAGTGGATGAATGGATGGTCCTCTGAATGAGCAGAAAGTGCTGAGCAATTTTTCAAGATCTTGTTTTTTGTTTGATCAATTGACCGGTTTTGCCTTCTGTTTGTTTGGTTGGTTGGTTTTGATTTTTGTTTGTTTAGGTTGTTGTTGTTGTTGAGGCTGCTGAGGCATGGTCTTGCTATGTGGCTCTAGCTAACCTGAAACTTGATACATAGCCCAAGTTGTTCTTAAGCTCACAACAGTCTCCCTCAGCTTTTCAGGAGCAGGGCTTCCACATATGAGCAACCACACTCAGCTTAAATCTGTTTCTCAAGGATGCAATTCGCATCTTCCAGGGAATTCAGCCTCTATGGCACAGGATGTTAAAGGGAAATACATGGTTCTATGTGGTTAAGGTTAAAACTGGAGCTCTGGGCAGTGTTCAGAGGATGTCATTCATGGGACTTCCACATTCATCCACCCTGGCATCACCACCCCTACAAAATATGGCCACATTCCCCATCTTGAGTGGTGAGACCCAAACAGGTAATTTAGAAGTCATGCATGCACTGAGCAGATCTGTGCTGACAGGCTTACAGGGGACAGAAGTCCAACCTAACTCATAGGACTTTGTCAACCTGTAGAATTCAAACTTACAGGACTCATCAACCTATAGAATCCAAGGGACAATTGAGTCAGCAAATGAGGAGAAAGTCAGACCAGGAGCCGGGTCTCTTCGCATTGTGGGGGACCCCAAGGTTGACAGCTCACAAGTGTTACACCCCAAAACTTTCACAGTAGATGGAGACTGAAAACGGAAAAAAGAAAAAAAAAACTTCTAAATGCAAAGCTCCAAAAGGAGATTTTGGTTTCACATCCCCAGCACTGGGTAGGTATTGAAAGGGACTTATCAGGTGAGAACATCTCCCAGAAGGGCCGCAGAGAAACCATAAGAATAGGCATGACCAGAGGCTGAGAAGGCTCACAGGATAGTATACTGGTTTGCAAGCCAGAGGACCTGAGTGTCATCAGTGGAACCTACCTAAAACATCTGGGCATGGTAGTAGAAGCTGGAAATTCATTATCTGGAAAGGCAGAGACAGGTCGATTCCTGAGGACAGCTGGCTAGAAGGCCTAACCTACTTAACAAGGCCCTGGATAGTGAGACTCTGTCTCAGAAACCAAATGGTGGATGACACCCGAGGAATACAACCTGAGATGGCTCTGCACTTTCATATGCTCATACGTGCACATATGTCTGCATTCATATATGTGCACTCACATTCAGGTGAGCATGTCTTCACACATAACACAAAAGGATCACATGTCCAGGAGAAAAGATCAGGAGACACGTGCTGGAGAAAAGAAGCAGAGACTAACTACAACGCCCCCCCCCATCCCACCCCCCGCCGAGAGTATTGTAAATGAACAATCTTTGCCCCGTGTCTCTGCAGAAGTTTGGGAGACCAACTTCAATATTTGATCTGATTTTTTTTCCCCTTAAAGAATCCTATTAGCAAGCAACAATAAAACTAAAGAATCTGGAAAATCATTATACGTGACCTCTGGTGTGCAATACTCATCGATAAATTGTGAAGGACGAGGTTATCATGGCTTAAAGGGAAGAAAAGCCCGGGACCATTTAAGGACACTGGGCGAGGCCCCCTCTGCAATAATGGAACTTTAAGCATTTGACAATTTGTATGCTGTCGGTATGTGCGCGCTGAGCCTCACAAACCCCACAGCTGCGTGTTTACAGAGGAGACGTCGTTGTGAATTGCATCCTTATGTGCTGTATTTTAAAAGCCCGTTTTCAGCTCCTACTTAGCTTCCTCTCAGAAATACCATTCAAGTCGGGTCTCTGAGCATGCCTGCAGTTTTTTGTGTGCCCCCCCCACGCCCCCATCCACACATTGTCAGCCCTGGTCATGGTAATTTTTCCCCACTGTGTTTGCTCTGGGTTCCCTTTTCCATGGTGAAACTCAGAATTCTGATATTTGTTAGCACACAAAGAGGCTGAGACGTGGGTCCATTTAGGAGGTGGGCAATGGTGGCCAAAAAATACAAGAAAAAAAAAAAAAGGATAACAGGTTTTAAGTCTCTCATCTGGGCCCGGCAGGGTGCCCAAGTATTACTGGGTTCAGTTTAATACTGAAAAGCCTGGGTTTAGATGTTAGGGAGCAGGCACTGAAAAACAGATTTCTTTTTTCCCTGTGAGGCTGAGATGATTATTACGCTACAGTTGATGACAGCCTACAGTTTTCGCCTGCAAAATGGCAGCTGCATACAGTTCAGCGTTGTGCCTCACCTCTAGAAACCTCACCTATAAAATGAGAGCGAATACCAATAAAGCCACTATTTCAGGCTGGGGTGCTCTGTTTGTAAAGTGCTGGTGTGCAAGTGTAAGAAAGTAAGTGAGTTCAATCCTCGGAACCAAAATGATAGGCTCTAATCCAGGTTCTGGGAAGGCTGGGACAGGAGGATCCCTGGGGGTTTCTAGCCAGTCCACCTAGACTAATTGGCAAGCTCCTGGCCAATGAGAAACCTTGTCTCAAAAAAGAAGTGAAGTGGATGACTCCCAGGCAATGATACCCAAGGCTGTCCTTTGGATTCCACATACACATGAAGAAACACATACGCATGTGTTCACACAAAAGCATACACACATCCACAGAATACTATCTCCTAGAATCATAATGAGGAAGCAATAGTACAATATTGTTATATTTAGTGCATAAGTCTCTGTTCCATTTAAGCCACCGGTATCATCTACGACCATAAAATAATCTAAATCTCATAATAATCAGGCACTGTGCCGGGCAGAAAGCTGAGGCAGGCTAAGCCTGCAGCTAGTCTGAGAGACAAGTCACACTGCACGTAGGTGGAGAAGCTAAGGATTTGGTCTGATCTGTTTGACTCTAAAGCTTGTGGCTCTTTCTGACTGACTAGTCATAGTTTCAGAGAGTGTCAACTGACTAAGGTCAAGAAAAAGGCAGGAGCAAATGCCAGGTGTGCTGGCTTGCTTGCATCTTTAATTCCAGTGCTAGAGAGGCAGTGTGACACGTGAATCCTGAGTCTTGTTGGCCTGCCAGCCTAACATACCCAGTGAGCTACAAGCCAGTGAGAGACAGTCTACAAAAGGAAAACAAAAGAGAACGATATATGGCATCTACGAAATGCCCTCTGGCCTTCACATACACTGGTACGCATGTGCAAAAGAGGAGACAAGAGGGGGAGCAGGCACAGGCTGCTCACGTGGGGCCAGTACCCACAGTGATTAGGTGAGCTAGCCTATCCAGCTCTGACACCATGGATGCTGGTCCACAGGGTTGACTGGATAGCCAGAGGCAGCCAGACACCGTGTTTCAAAGTCTCTCAAAGACATATTAGCTCAAGTCTTCTACAGACTCACAGGAGTATCATGGGACTCTAATGCAGAAGGGTGAGAAAGAATACTATGAATTCAGATGAAGAGACGACCTTTTAGGGTTTCCAAGAGGGCCAGCTCGATGGTAAGAAATCAAGTCATCTTGTTAGTAGGAAAAAGTGATTCTCTTTACTCAGATTTCTATACAGGAGCAATTATGACACCATGTGTGGTCATGCAGAACCCACAGATTTCACTAAAATGAGATGGTTCGCTCCCTAATGTGAAGTCGGGACATGCTCACAATATCACTTTGAGAAAAACCATACTCAGTCCTGGTTGACGTAACTTGTACAAGTCTCAGCAAAGTAGCACTGGATCAGATCCTATGACTAACGATGCAATGTCTAAGATACATCTTCGAGAAAATAGATGGCATGTAAAAAGGAAAAAAAAATAAAATGCTTGAAAGTTATTTTTGTTTGTGCTGTTGAAAACTGGGAACTCTGAAATATCTAATGCCAGACTTAGAGTTAACTGAAGTCTGACATTTATTGTTTTATACAACAAGAACCAAAACATGACCATTAGGGACTAGAGAGATGGCTCAGCAGTTAAGAGCACAGACTGTTCTTGTACAGGGTTTGGTTTTCGGTTCTCATCTTTGGCAGTTACAACTTCCTGTAACTCCAGCTCCATGGGGATACAATACCTTTTTCTGACCTCCACAGGCACCTCCACTCGCATGTACACCACCCTCATATCTTTACATAATTTTTAAAACCTTAAAAAAACATAATCATTAAAAGTAACTTCCTATGTATTTGAATATGGTTACAATAGAAGGAAGCTGAGTGACAAGATATACATACATAGGTTTATACATATATAAACTTCTCGCCTCTGTTTTCTTCCTTGCAAGAATAGTGTAGTAGTGCCTATCCTTGAGACTGTTATATACATGTAGTCGTTTAGTAAGTACACTTAAAAGAACAAAAGACCATGGCCAAAACAATGTCACATGAAACATATAAGAAAAAAAGAAAACTGGAAAAGAAACTGTTCAGAGTCCTAAAAATGTCTTCATTACCCTGGTGGATTTTACTCTTACTGGCTGTGTAGCTTGGTGGTAGAACACTAGTCTAGCATGCCCAGGGTCCTAGGTTCAACCCCAGTGTCAGTGTACCAACAAGCCCTTGCTAGGGGCTCAATGCTAGCCTGCCCATCTATCATATGTGAAGCTGCACTAGGGACCCACAACCCAGCAGAACTGCACATCTTGCTTTTACAAACCCTTGATGGTCAACTGACCAAGGCACAAGATACTTTACGATGTGGCTTTGTTAATCCCCATGGGAACTCTAGATGTTCTTAATACTCCTGTTTTATACATGGAGTCACCGGGGGCCCAGTGTCAGGTCACCAGCAAGTGATATAGTGTATATTTAGCTTTGATCACTTTTGTATATCCCCAAACCCAGACCTTTCTGCAGGCCCCACATTGGCCACTCATTGGTAAACTCTCCAAAGAATGATACAAGAGAACATTAAAGGGAAGGAAAGAGTGACATCCTTCCTCCCATTTACCAGGTGGAAGTCCCATAGCCCAAGGTGTCCCTCTAGATACATATTATTTAATAACTTTTTTGTGTAGGTATGTAGGTAGGTAGGTACATGTTTGTATAAGTGCATATGTAAATCTGCATGTGTGAAGATTCTCTACCTTATTTAGTCTGAGTTGGGATCCCTCACTGTATCCGAAGCTCATCTGTTAGACTAGGCTGGTTGGCCAATACCTTTAGGGATCCTCTTGTCTCACTTTGTCCCCAACACTGGGGTTACAGATGTTCACCACTGACCCAAATTTTTACACAAGTTCTAGGCATGTGAACTAAGGTGGTCATGCCTGCACAGTTGTTTTACTAACTGAGCTAGTCCGCCAGTCTCACAAACGTGCTTTCAAATTATCCACAGTGAAAGCCTTTCCTCCTCAAATCATTAACTCCCCACCCACTAAAACAGAAATAAAGCTTTATATTTGTAGAAAATAGAAAAGTTAAAAAGGGACATATCAAACACAGATTTGCTATCATTTGGTTTTGAGACAGAATCTCCTCAGTAGCCCAGAACAGTTTCTTACTTGAGATCCTCCTGCCATATCTCCCTTCCTGGTTTAAGAGATTCTTCTTCTTCTTCTTCTTCTTCTTCTTCTTCTTCTTCTTCTTCTTCTTCTTCTTCTTCTTCTTCTTCTTCTTCTTCTTCTTCTCCTTCTCCTTCTCCTTCTCCTTCTCCTTCTCCTTCTCCTTCTCCTTCTCCTTCTCCTTCTCCTCCTCCTCCTCCTCCTCCTCCTCCTCCTCCTCCTCCTCCTCCTCCTCTTCCTCCTCCTCCTCCTCCTCCTCTTCTTCTTCTTCTTCTTCTTCTTCTTCTTCTTCTTCTTCTTCTTCTTCTTCTTCTTCTTCTTCTTCTCCTCCTCCTCCTCCTCCTCCTCCTCCTCCTCCTCCTCCTCCTCCTCCTTCTCCTTCTTGTTCCAACTGGTTCCTTATTTTTAAACTTTTAAGTTAAAATGTTAAATTGAACAGGTGTAAACTTGATTTTGTTAATAGCTTTAAAATACATAGATGCTATAATCCTCATTGACAAAAGCATGTATCTAGATGTGAGTACTCAAATCAACTCTTAGACAGATGCACATTTAATTAGAAACAATGATGTCACTCCTTAGCAGAAGGTCAGTCAAGGAGAAGACATACCCAGTTCTGAGCATGCCCAGAGAAGTTCAATCACCTTGCTGGGCTGTTTTTGTCTTTGCCTCTCATTAAGAAAGTCAAGATAAGTAGATATCAAAGATGTCAGTGTTTGAGTTAGCTTCTACTTTCCTAATGCTGGGCCAGAGGAACCACGGTTCTTATATGTGCACTGGTTTAGATCCAGTTAAAAGTGGCTTCTATACTTTCTGCATCTCAGCCCAAATCCCAGCCAAAAAGCAGCTACCCACGTGCTAGTTGTAAACGTGCACACTTGAAAACAAGCCATCAAAGATTCGTTCAGAATGTGCTAACACTAAGAATGTGTTGCATGATGAATATACAGACAGGCTCTTCGAACTGAGAAAAGATAAAGAAGTTGACATTGCCCCAGAGATGGTGTTGAATATGGGGCAAACACAAATATGATACTAATTTGTATCACTAATAATGATATTCACAATAACAAACTTATCCAATACCTGTGGAAGACTAATGAAGAAGAGAAAGGACATTTTTCAGAAAAAGCATGTTAGGATCATGGCAAGTTAAAGAGAAATCATAGAGCCTTGCTTGGTCCAGAAAGGATTCACACCATAGTTCCCATGGCTGTCTGCACAGAGGCCACGAATCTACCAGAGACAGAACAAGTTTGCAGGCAATGTGACCCTGGGCCTCTTCAGTGTAGAGAATATGCATAAGAGTTTGCCACTTTAAAGGAATGAATGAGCAAGCCTGGAATGCTAGTACTTGAGAGGCAGAAGCTGGTGGATCCTGGGATTCCAGCCAGCCTTGGCTACATGGCAAGTTTCAGGCCAGTCTGCAATACATACTGAGAGAGTATCCCAACAAAGAAACTAAGAACAGTAGAAGAGTGGATCTCTGAAATGTCAAGTAAAGTCAAGTAACTGACCCAAACAAAACATACATTGCTTGTATATGTGGTATACTGGATATGGATTTGATTGTAACACTGTTCCCAGAGAGCAGAACACTCCCCCCTCCCGCAGTCTCCCCAACTCCCCACCCTGCCCACCCCACCACCACCAACAACACACTTGCCTTAGCCTGGAATCTGGTTTAACTCACACCTCTGAAATTGTGGTAGCCTGACTAAGATGTGCCTTGCACTGGCTTGGGTGTTGAACCTTTGGTCCCCTAGTGGTGTGGTTGTTGAGTGTGTTTTAGGAGGCCCAGCCTTGGTGCAGGAAGGATGCCACTGGTGAAGGTCCTTGAAAGGATAAACTTGCCTCCCACCCCGACACATGCCACCTCCATTTTACTCTCTCTACTTCACATTTGCAGTTAATGATGTGATCTCTCAGGCCCAGGCTCCCACTGCCATGCCTCCCCACCAGGATGAACCTTTAGCCCCCTGGAGCCATAAACCGAAACAAAGTGTCCATAAGTTGCTATCAGTCAGATGGGTGTTTTACCCCAGAGACAGAAAGGTAACAAATGCAGAAATAGAATCACTAACTGTGTCTTTCTTTCTTTTTCTTCTGAAAGAATCTTTTTAAAGTTTTTATTGGATATTTTATTTATTTACATTTCAGATGTCATCCCCCTTTCCCATTTCCCCTCCCTAGAAACCCCCTATCCCATGCCCCCTCTTCCTTTTTGCTTTTATACCATCTTAATTACATGCAAGCATTAAGGTCAGTTCTAGGTTGAGGAACTAGCAATACAATAGATGCAAACAGTCAACAAACAAGCAAGACAATAAACACAAATAGTCAAAGAACAAGCAAGGCAATAAACAAAATTCCGTGAACACTCCCTTCATCACTGTTTCTACGAACTTATCAATTACTTGAAGCAATCAAGGGACCAGCTTAAGAGCTATGATTAGAACATGGATGATAATTTAGGGCTGGAGGCCAAGAAGGACATGAGGCTAGTTTAGGGAAACCGGCAGAGAGCCACTGATTCCAAGTCTGGGCAGGCAGTGGGTCATTGAGACCTTCTCGGGACTTAAGGGACCAAACAGTGGCAAAGCTGAAGAGATGGTGGTTGAAGGGTGAAGCGATAATCCCAGTTAGACTTGAAAAGGAAACAAAATAAAATCTGGTTTGGGTAAGGGGCAGGTACTCTTGGGCAACAGTGAGAGACACACATCCCGCTCCGCCTCCCCCTTCCCCGCCCCCGCCCCCACCCCCCCCCCCCCCGCCGCCGCCCCATTCTATACCCTCTTGTGGGTGAAATGATTTTCTGGCATCCTTCAACATGTCCAGAATGATGACTGGTCATGATTCTCAATTGAAGGAATTGAGAGATGTCAGGGACAAATGAAGTGCACCACCACATCTCCAGAGAGAATTGATTTGCGGGATAGTAACTGAGAGGAGAGACCCACCCTAAATGTGAGTGGCATTATCTAAAAGGCTGGGAACTGGACTGGGAAAAACTGGCAAGAAGAGGAATTCAGTGCACAGTCTTTGCTTTGGGCACACTTGCAAGAATGTGTAGTCCCTGGGGGAGTGTGTCTGTCACCGCTCCCAGCACCCACAGACTTTAGACTTCGGCTTCTCGGCCCTGCAGTGTGGATTTAACACCAACTGGCCATGGAGATTCTGGACTTCAGAATCACACTGGGACTGTGGAAACTTTCAACTTCCTGACCTAGGCAGCTGCCAGGTTCTCTGCTTCCCAACATGTAGACGACCATCTGAACTATTCAGACTCCTATGCAATAAATACCTTTTTTAATTTTACGTGTGTGTGATTTTATGTATGATGTATGTATGTGTGTATGTGTATATATGTATGTATGTGTGTGTATGTATGTATGTGTGTATGTGTATATATGTATGTATGTGTGTGTATGTATGTATGTGTGTATGTGTATATATGTATGTATGTGTGTGTATGTATGTATGAATGAATTTGTGGTCTTGTATGGGGTTACATAGATGAATGTGGGATTCTCATTCTAAAGCCTAGGGTGGCTGACCTGGTATTTACTATATAGCCTAGGTTAGACTCAAACTCACAATAGTCCTCCTGCCTCAACCTCCCCATGCTAAGATAACAGGGTAGAGCCACTATGCTCGGCTTGAAATAATAACCCTTTAGCGGGAAAAATAAAAATTAGGGGAAAATGCTATATTTATTGATGGATAAGAACTAGTTTTTTTTCAATAGATGTTTTAAGATAATTCCAGATGTTTGAATATTAATGGATTGCCTTGAGTATGAAATACAAAGGTTTGGGTAACATGTGGTTATGTAAGGCAGGGGTGGGGGATACTGAACCAAGAGGGTTTTGGGTGAGTCCATCTGGTAATTTGAGCCAACACTGATCACTGTCACTTAGGACTAACTAGTACCACTTACCAAAACACAGGTTAATTCCAGATAAGTCTTCATCCTACTCAATGCCTAACAGCAGAGACTGCCATCTTTGCTGGCTACACATTGACTAACTTAATTCATGACTGTTTTCCTATGTGTACGCTGACATTTAAAAGGTTTCTTTCAACTCAGAAGACCATTTACTTCGTAATGGTTGATGGTGGTATCATTTCCATTTATACTATTTAATAGCTTTTCTTAAAAATATATATATATATACACATAGTGGCTCTCTTCCTGTGAATCTTCTCCTACCCATAGGTTGTGATAAATAGGCCACACTGCGTTTCACGGGTTTACATAAATATGAATGACCACAGCAATGTGTGAACGAGACAGAGATGTAAAAGGTTTTTAAAGCCGAGTTCCACAAAAAGGTCCTGTCTGTCAATGAAATAAAGCTGTTTTGAATTTGTTCCCACTCATCTGGCTCTTTTGCTGGGAGCCTGTGTTTGCTCGTAGTGATTAATGCAAAGCTCGTGCAGCCTTCGCTGAGAGCGTACAAGAACTGGCAACTCCAAATGGTATTCATCATATTCCTGATCGGGCAGGTGCGGCACGCTCAAGTGGTCTTTATTCTCCCCGTTCCAGGGCACGAGGTTACATGGCTGTCTTCACCTCTGTCCGGGGCAGCACCAAAAACCCACCTCCCTCTACGGCGCTGTGTCACGGCATTGACTCGGGACTCTGTTTTCAGGTGGTTTGTCTGCTCAGAGTCTCGCTGATGAAATGGCTCAGAAATCTAACAAGTGGAGGTGTGACATTTATAAATAACTGCCTTTCCAGAGCACTTCAAGATAAATGGCCAGCCATGAAGCTCAGCTGGTAGAATGCCTGTCTAGCATACACAAAGCTAGGTTTAGTCTCCGCTATTACACAAACACCGTGCTGACACATGCCTATTTACCCAGCACCTGGGGGATGGGGGTGCAGGTACTGAAAATTTCAAAGCTACTTTGGCTACATAGGGAGTCTGTAGCCTGGACTACAGAAGACCCTGTCACCACCACCACAACCACCAGCACCAGCACCCTCTGCACACAAACAAAAGATAAATCTTAAGCATGGGCTTAAAACAACTGGGAAATGTTTGGGTAAGATTTTATTATGTGTGGACTTCTGCCCCAAGAGATAACTTTTCAGCCTACCCACCTCTCAGGCTGTCCTAGAACTCACAGAGGGGGTGGGGTTGGGGAGTTGTGACCGTGGGCTGCCACGACTGGCTCACTTTTTAACATCTTTTCTTAGCTCTTCTCTGCGCTGTCTAGGCACGAGTGGCTTCTGAAGCCTGTCTGGGACTTTTCTTTGGTGTGATAACAAAGTACTTGACAGAAGCGACTAAACAGAAGGATTTATTCCAGCTCCTGGTCTAGAAAGGTTTAGGCCAGGCTGGCACAGAAGGCTTGGTGACGCTCATGGCTAGGGGACTTATACAGTTAGGAATCCTCACTTCTCAGTCCATCGTGAAGTCAAGATCAGAGAACGTTCATGCCCTTCCCTGCTTTTATTCAGCCTAGAGCCTCTCTCTCTGTCCATTGGATAATGCTCTTCAACCTAACCTCTGTAGCAACACCATCACACACATCTCCATTGGCATTTTTCACTACTGCCGTTGGTATTTCTTAATCCACTGTAACAGATGGTCAAAATTACCTACTGTAGAGACGACGATGACGATGGGAAATGAGCAATGGTAACCAGAACACTTGGCTCTCAGGTGGAAGGGGTAGGCAGAGACAGTGCAGAGGTATACCCTTCAGGAACACAGAGACTCACTGCTGACCCCTGAAGGACTCCAGCAAGCCCTGCCTCAGTTTCCCCATGTATATTCATGAGGAGACATAATGGCTCTGTCCCCTAAGATTGAGATAAGTTTCACATGAGCCAAGTTCTGGGAGGTACTTCGAATATTCCAGTGACTTAGACAGTTCATAAATATCACCGGTGGTTGTTGCCATTTCTACAAGGGTCACCAAGTTCACACACCACTGCTCTCTCCTCAGGCACCTGCATCTCATCGCACTAACGCTAAAGGTATGTGTGCAATCATCCTTCACCTCCCTTGCCCCATGCCCTGGGTGGTGCTTGCTTACACAGCTGACAGGCCCAGGCGGCCTGCGGCCATAGGCAATTCTAAGATCCAATCGGATGTGCAAGAAGTGTGCTTTTGTGTAGATTTCTGCCTGAAGACAAATTCTTTATTGGTACGCTTGAGATCTTTTGCCTGGATCATAGGTAATCCCCGGAGACACCATCTGGTGAGGTCGGCTTTGTTGCAAGATGACAAGCAAAGCTTTGCTATTTGAGCATAGGCTTGCAACATTAAGTAAGTGGTGCTTCACTCCCTTCAGCCAAACGGGTGTCAACCAAGCACTTCTGTGCATTTGCCGGGACCCGACACAGGGATGAAGAAGATGGTGTGGAGGGTTTACCTGCTAGTAGAGGGGGAGACCAGCCCCTAAATATCAAAATAAAAGACAAAAACCAAACGGTAACAAGTAAAACGTGCAGTGATGGAAACATTAGGAAGAACAAAGCAAGCCAGGGCAGGGATCAGAACCTGAAGATAAGAAAAAGGGACTGTTTAATACGCTGGATTCTGGATTCTTTAATAAAGTGGGTATTTAAGAGAGACTCCATAATAAGGGTAGCATCACTGGCTGGAGCCCAGGAGAGTTCCCAGACAGAGAGAAGTACGGTCACCCGTCATCTCTGTCACCCAGCCAGACCATCTGCCAGACATTACCATGGTAGATGACAATGGGTACCAGTGGGTGCTGCAACTACCATCAAAATTAGGATGCAAACTTCCAGAAACGAGGGTAGGAAGTGCTGACAAGCCACAAGTATATGGTCCCTTATCTGACTCTCGGGATGGTTTCCCACAAAGCAAAGCGTTTTCTGGCGGAGGGGAGGAGGTCCCCAGAGGAAGGCAGATTGAAATTCCCCTATTGAAATGGGTGGACTCTCAAACAGTTGCATGTCCAGCCCCACTGTTGCCTTCAGAGGGCCTTGACAGCTGTAGAGAGGTGAGCCTTTGGGGCAAGAAAATTTAAGGTGACTTCCTGGAAATCATTCCTCCTCTCATTTGCTGCCCCACCCAGAAGACTCTGTGTGCAGCTCAGCAGTGCCCAAGCATACATTCGAGATGCTGTTTGCAGGACTGAGCGTGAGGCTCCTGTCCCCGACCCCGATGGAGACGGTAGTGTTCCAGGGGAAGACACAGATGGTAAGCAAGTGACAATTAAGACAATTACTGCCTGTGACAACTGTGACAGGGGAAGAGGGTGGGGTGATTGAGAACAACCAGCAGAAACCAGCCCTGTGTGACTGTGGGGGTGGGGTTTGGGGAGTACCAGTTCAAAGGTCACAAGCCCAAAGAAAAGAGACATCAGTAGGTCTGTGGAAAGGGAAGGCAGGAGACGGAAACCGGCCTGGAGATGAGGCTGGGGTGGATTATCAAAGCTCCAGCAATCACGATGAAAAGGTTGGTCTTGGGTTAGATGTTTAGTTCCGGGGGAGGGGGGTGGCACCTGGGGAATATGGGAGTTAAGGAAGCATTCTAAAGCACTGAAGGGCCATGCCTAGGAACACTGGTCATGAGAACTAAAGAAAATTCTGGAATTAAGATTTATTAATTAATCATAACTTATTATTAACTAACTAATTCATCGAACTCCCGCCAGGTTTTTACTTAACTGTCTTTCTGAATTTTCCCATAGTAAGGAAAAGCAAAAGCTTTAACATTTGGGGGTTTCATTATATTTTAATTGTGTGGTTTGTCTGCGTGGTGGGTATGTCCATGTGAGTGCAGGTATCCATGGAATCCAGAAGAGGGCGCCAGATTCTAAGTTACAGGCAGTTGTGAGCCACCTGACTGGGGTGCTGGGGACTAACTCCAGGCTTCCAAAAGAACAGTGCATACTCTTAACAAAGTAAAGCTCAGTGGGTGGAATGCTTACCTTGCTAGCAGGAGGAGCTGCTATCCCAGAACTCATGTTAAAAAGGAGGGAGGGGGGGCTGTGCACAACTGTACCTGTGTAATCTCAGGGGGTTCCCTGTGGCTGGCTGGGTTCCAGACCAGTGGGAGACTCTGTCTTTAAAAAGAAAAAAATAAATCGATAACACGAGTGATGATACCCAGGGTTGTCTTCTGACCTCCATATAGGTTAAGTGTGCACAAGTGCTTACACACCCACACAAATGCAAACACTCACGAACACACCTACAAAGACTCACAAAAGCAAGTGTCAACTGGGTGCTGAAATTGAGTCCCAACTATGCATGTGTTCGGGTATTTGTCCAAGCATCCCACCAAACCCTGCATCTGTGCAAATGTCCCTGCACCTTTATTCAGGTGTGTACTGGTGTACTGGTACACAAAGCTCCTTTGCCTATAAGCCACCCACCCCAGCGCACTTTTGACCTAACCATCAAAACCTCATGGTTCCTTCCTCCCTCTACTGAGCAGCTCCTTTCTCATATTCTCTCTCTCTCTCTGTCTCTCTCTCTCGCTCTCTCTCTCTCTCTCTCTCTCTCTCACTCGCTCTCTCCCTCTCCTCTCTCCACGCATTGGCCATTGGCATGCCATTCCTGGGCAAACAATTTACAGGCTGAGTTCATTTCTTCTTACTTCCTGATGCATCACCTAGACTAATGGTCTCATCCTCCCTTCTTGAGTCCACGAGCCCTGCCCTCATGCTTAGGATGGAGTCTCTGCAGTCACCCTTTCTCATTCCAGCCCGCAAACGAACACCACAAGGTAGTAGACACCCAGACAATTGCTTCACCCTCAACTCTTCTCAGGAAAACTATTTGCCACCTTTGATAAATCACAAGAGGGCCTGGAGCAAGAGTTCCTAGTGATGATCCAGATGCTCCTACCCACCTGTCTCCTGGCACATGTCTAGTCTATGACACATGTGCTGACACAGGTGTTGTTGTTACTGTGGGTGCTGTTCTTCATGTGTTCAAGTGATCTTCATGTGCTATCTCATTTAATCTTCAAAACTGCCTTTGGGATGGCATCTGTTTCTACAGGGAGATAGACTACAAATTTATCCCTGGGAGGGGCGCTCACAGGGTCCTTGACCCAGTGGTTTGAACTGTCATGGTGATCTTGTCCCTCAGTTCAACTGAACAAGCATTCTAAAGGATGGAAGCCAGGGCCATGACAGTTTGCTCTGCATCAACACCCCACTTACTCTTGGACCCTGACATTGAATAAAGTATATCTTATAAATGCCTTTGCCTCTGATGAAAGCAAGCTCCTTAGAGCTGGATCGTTTGCAAAGATCATTTACATAAACCCCAGACAAGGGGTTGATTGTAGTGCCTGCTGGAGAACTAGAAAGTTCTGCCCACTTCTAAGACTTCTAAAATCCACAAATATTTGGCAACTTCTCCTCCAACAGCCTGGCTAGAGAGACCTTCAGGAAAATGAGGGGCTGGATTCACACAACATTCGAGTTAGGTGAGAGGGGCCAGCCTTTTGCTTTGGAGTAATCTTGTTGCCTTTGACAAATCCCACTTCAAAACTGATTTGGGCCCTCATGGAACACGAGCCCTATTGACTAATTGGGTTGTTAAGTCCTTGGATTTCACAGAAAAGTGGCCTTGCTCTGGTGAGGAACTATTTTTACTCCTGGAGGCTATGGACGGTCCACTGTGGTTTCCTGAGATGCTGGCGTGTCAGGCATGGGAGAGAAGCAAAAACAACAATGTCATGGGTATGTTGGACTTCTCTAACCATGCTCACAAGGCCAAAGTGGACTGGCACACACTTCCAAATTGGCCTTTGGAATTGCCCCTTGCTTCTCCTGATACTCCTGCGTGCTCCATCCCCTTGGGGTTACCATTTGTATTCTATTTCTTGCTTTAATGTTCTCTATACGGTTCCCATAGACCTGGCTCAAACTGTACAACCTGCAACTCACATTCTATATGCAGGCTGGCAACCTTAGGATGGAAATGGGTCTGTCAGAATGTCAGGGGGCCAAGAACTGGCCCAACAGGAAATATTCGCGTTTGGAAACACAGCTAAGAACATGCTGGAATGTTGCTTTCAAGAGCATAGGGCAGCTTAGGCTGGATAACCAGATCTGAAGGCGAATGCTGTTCCTTGGACCAAGCAGCTTGAGGTGTACTTCTCACGACGTGAGTGATGGGAACATTCCCAACTCCCCTTCTTTGGCCAACTCAAATCCTTCATCAGAAATAGGAAATTAGCCCAGCAGCCCAGGACAGATCTGGTAAGGGCTTCAGCACCCACCCTAGTTTTAAATAACATGATGGCATATCAACTCCCCCCCACCCCAATGCTGCATTCAACAAGCGAGGTACCTGCCAACATGCAGCTAAAAATACCCTGGGCATCTGCAGACCATCATCCATCTCTGCCTGATGTGGGTGGGTGACTGACCCCTGAGCAGGTGGAGAGCCAGGAATTTTTTTTTTTTCCTGGATGGAGTCAGAGTTGACTTAAAACAGATGTTCTCCCAAAGCTGACCAGGCACGTACAACAGGGATACTTACGGACAACTGTTTGAGACTTGCTCCTACCCAAGCTGAACAAAGGGGAACTCCCTTGAGAGGAACCCTGGGGCTGAAAGGGTTAAGCCACCTTTCTCCCAGGGCTGAAAAAAAGAAAAGGGGGGTGGGGGTTACCAGAATAGACAGAAATAGGGGAGAAAAAGAGAGAGAGAGAGAGAGAGAGAGAGAGAGAGAGAGAGAGAGAGAGAGAGAGAGAGCTGTCATTTCGTATTTTCAGGATTGTAGAAAAGCCAACCCCCCCTTTAAATGTAAACATTCATTAAACTAATTTGAAGTTGTCATTACTCTCCACCCTGCTGTTTTATATCAGATTATTCCTAAGTGCTTGGTGAAGAATCCCATAAAGACACACTCGATTCCTCTGCAGGGGATAATCGCGTGGTTTGCACAGTGATTTACGCTGTGTGGTACCGGGAAGTGTCCTCAACTTTGAAAGAGGCCTCTTGGCTCCTCTGGCAAACAATGTCTGCCTTCCCCCCACGGAAATAAAATTCCAATCGTTCCCTCCACGGCGATTATGAGGTCCCCATTACCTTTTCTCCATCCAACTGGAGATAATTAAAAGCAGTTCAAAGCACACGCCAGAAGGTACTGGGCATTTTATTAATAAACGCGGAACCAAGAATACGGCGGGTTTCATTGCCGGATTCGCACCGTGGGATGAGCTGACGCTCCTTGCCTGCTTGACATCTTTCTCCCCGCCCTCCCCTCCTTGAGTTAGGGGCAGCCAGCCATTTCAGGCTCTGAAACCGAATGGACTGAGGAAAGGACAGTCCACCTTCACACTTTCAAGCCCAAACCCGTTACGCACACAGGTCTTCTCAGCCATTTTTCCGCTCAGAGAACATGATTCCCGGGCCCACGGGTGCTGGAAATAGGATGCAGTCGCTGAGACCTTTTCCAGTAGGATGGTGGTCTACAGTTAACTATGCATCCTGTTAAAATAAAGGGGATAGAATATGAATGCCCACCATGTAAGTCTGCTCTGTTCTTTACAGGACATGAGGAGATATATGCAAAGACCCCAGAACAATGCCATCGAAAGATGGACATTAGTTCAGCTCGCTGTTACTATGCAGACAGAGATGCTCAAAACCACCAGAAGAGGAGCAGCTCCAAGCAAGGGTTGGGAGCAGGACAGCGCAAGTCTGACCCTCACTTTCTCCATCTCTCCTGTTTAGTGTGCCTGGTTCCTAGGAGCCGGTGTAACTGTCAATCAGCCACCATGAAGCCTCAGACCTTAAATGTCCAACGACCCAGCTCTGAGTCTTTGCCAATGGACCCAGTCCAGTGTTAGACAACAGCGGCAGCAGCCATGGTCACTGAGTGTACAGTGCCTCTGTCCCTTCGCCACCCACCCCCTCTGACACTAGCATTTTGTCAGAGAGTTGACTGTTTTCAAGAAGAGAAGACAGAGCTGGAGATGAGGTCCAGTTGCTACAGTGCCTGCCTAGCATGTGTGGAGTCCTGGGTTCTGTCCCCAGCACCCCATAAACAGGGCAACATGGTGTGCTTCTGTAATTCCAGCGCTTGGGAATTTGAAGCAAGATGGTCAGAAGTTTAAGGTCATCCTCAATCACATGAATTCAAAGCTAGTCTGGGCTATGTGAGGCCCTTTTCAAGATGACAAGGAGGCTTGCCAAGGCAAGTACATCTCCACATTCTTGGATGGTATACCAAACCGACCATAGATAGATCCTTCTGAACTGTGAGCAGCTTTCCATGGGCCTGCTGAACAATTTAGTCAAGTAAGACAGGTTTGGGAATAGCACCCAGTAGAAAATACAGTTATTATTTGTTCTTTAACCTCAAGTAGTTACCTTGGGACAGGTCCTTAATCCCAAGGTAACTACATAGTGGGTCTCTTGTTTTTGTTTGTTTGTTTTTTTGGTTTTTTGAGACAGGGTTTTTCTGTGTAGCCCTGGCTGTCCTAGAACTCACTCTGTAGACCAGGCTAGCCTCGAACTCAGAAATCTGCCGGCCTCTGCCTCCCAAGTGCTAGGATTAAAGGCATGCACCACCACTGCCTGGCATAGTGGGTCTCTTTAGCATCCAAGGGATGTGCCTCTAGGATGGCCTTAGATACAGTGTGAGTTTGCAAGTCTGGGTTCTGCCACAAAGGGTCTGCCATCAAGTGTATGGCACGTTCTTTAACAACTCTATGCTTATGTTCTCTCTGCTACAATAATTACAACATCTATTTCATGGTATTGGGGGTAAAGGGGGTTTCCTCACAAGAGCCTTTGGCACATAATAAGCATGGATTGGGCACCGTTGGCTGTGCCAGTCACAGGCTATCATCCACTCAAGTCACAGCACACACATGGCTGTGTGGAAATATGCACAGAGACACTGCCAATCTTAAAGAATAAAAAGAATGCACTAAAACTTTTTTTTTTCAAAGCAAGGTCACATAGCCCAGGCTAGCCTTCGACTCTCTATGCTAGGATGCCCTTGAGAACCTGATCTTCTTGCCTTCACCTCAGGAGTGCTGAGATTAAAGTCATGTGACACCCCACCTGATATCTGGTGGGGCTTGGGAATCCAACCCAGGGTTCTTGCATACTAGGCCAAGCACCGGGCCAACTTGAGTGACATCCACAGCTCCTGAAGTGCTTTTCCATATATTGCCAGTGGCCTCGTGGTTTACGTTAAATAAAAATGAGGCTGCAGCTCCACTTGTAAGTGATTTTGTAAAATGAGACCAAGGAATATTCCGCAAGTGTCCAGTAACTTCTGAGTAGGTAAAATGTATTTCTCAGCTTTCTTCTTGGCGTGCCAGGCCCTGACATAAAAGGGTGTGAGCTTGCTAGTTATTCCCAGTAAGTGCTGGGCGGGCGTAATGAGATTCTACTAAGCACACATTGAAAAAGTTCCAAGGCACAGGCCACAGTCTAAAGCTCCTCTACATTGGCAGGGGCATCAGAAAGCATGGGCATCTGCGTTCAGTACTTCACCTGGCTATTCCAGATTCTCAGCAAGCCACAGCCTGTGGCCAGTGTCCCATCAGAGACAGGCATGTGCTGTAAACCCCAACCCAGTCTGTCCTCACTCGGTGGCTGGCAGGATCTGCATTTTTCCCAAAACTGATGTTTTGAGAGGGGGGGGGAGAAGGGAAGAATGATTGTGGATCTGGTCTCACCACGTTCAAGGAAATGAAGCAGCAGAAAGGTGGCGGGGGGTAGGGGGCTCTGTAAGCCTCCCTCTAAATGCAGGTGAGGAAAAGGAATAGTGACAAATTAACTACACATCTGGTTCACATCCAGAAATACAATCAGCTACAGCCTAATTTGGTCTGTTATTTATCAGTTTTGTGGGTTTCTTTTTTTTTTTAAGGGATAAAACGGGGCCCGTTTGATGAAGAATTACCAAGGACAGACTCTAAATGAGTGAACTTAGGGGACCAAAAGTAATGCTTCAAGGAGAAGAAAGAAAGAAAAAAAAAGGAAGGGAAGGAAGGAGGAACTGAGGGAAGGAGAAAGGAATACAAAGTATCTTTTAAGTAGCACAAAGGTAACACTGTCATCGATAAACATGGCAGGAGCTTAAGAAAAGAACCAATCAGAACCTTGCCGGTTGACTGGGTGGACAAAGTCTCTCTGCATCTTTGCCTTCCTTTCTTGACTGACCCTACCAGCAAATTCTCAAGCCAAGTTGATTTTTTTTTTTTTTTTTGTATGCTGCAGAAGTCACACCTTTCCTGGTAGTCCCTGTGTTTCAGAGCAGGTAGCAGGTATTTGACAATATAGTTAATGTCTTCACTTATGCAATTACACACTAGATTAAGGGCTTCAGTATGACAGTGTCTTTACCGTGTGCTTTATGGCAAAACAGCACGTCTCAAGATGACAACAAACTATAGAATCATATTCATGTGATTTTAGCTTGAAATCAATTTGTTGCAAACACAATTATTGTTACCTAATTCTCCTACTTGTTTGGGATCCCCCTGTAAGTTAAGATAGAACATAATTTCACATTAATTTTAAATGTCATTTTTCCAGAGGAGGTATTTCCCATGAAGCACTGAGTTGATAATCATCTCCAGAAATGGGTGTTATCAACTTGGGTGTTATTGACAAGCAACTATAACCTGTTTCACGGTCATCATTTTTAACTTTACAATCAGCTTTGAGGCACTCAGCACCCCCTTTGCTGCTCTGTGTTCCCAGGTCTCCCTGGGTTTTAAGTGTGTAGAGAGGAGATGAGGTTTTTCTTTAGTTGATCCAGAAACAGGATTGTCAGCCAATAAAATGACTTGTGTGTGTGTGTGTGTGTGTGTGTGTGTGTGTGTGTGTGTAATATCCTGACTCCTACCTCTGCACAGCCCCAAAGTAGCAGCAACAAGACCTTGACAGATCTGCAGTAAAACTTGAACTTCAAACACACGTTCAATTTTTATAGAAATTGGGTGTGTCTCTGGGGAAGTTATGGCTTGTGCACTGCCTGTGTACAGGCAGAGACTAGTGAGTGAACCAGACATGAGGGTCTAATTCAGCCAAAGTGAGATTCAGTTGATTAATTACATTTTGCCTTTGAGACATCAGGCCAAATTTATGATAGTAAAGTTATTTTTAAATACAACATAGAGAAGTGACCATGCCATGTTATCGTCACCGAGAGAATTCAGGTGACACCTAGCTAAGAAGGTGGGGGAGGAGCCCTGCAGGCCAGCAAGATGGCAGAGCTGGAATTCGTAATCAGCCCTTGGTGGCTTTTCTTACAATGTTTGTTTTTAAATAATGTATATACATATATGTCTCTATGTAGGTTTGGGCATGTGAATGCAGGTGTTGTAGAGGCCAGAGTGATCCCCTGGAGCTGGAGTTATAGATGGTGGTGAACTACAACACATGGGTGTTGGAACCTAAACTTGAGTGTTCTGGAACAGCAATGGGCTGCTATTAGTTGCTGACCTATATTTGCAATGCCTGGATTCACCTTCTTGATGGTTGAGATCGTCTACTGATTAGACTCTGAGCTCCCTGGGAAGAACGCCACAAACTAGGCAGTAACACAGAGCAGTGTCTCTGCTTTCTACTTAGCAGGGACTTGGTAGGAGATGGGGGTCAATTCAGGTTGTCTTTCAGGGGTCAAATGTTTGTTGGTAGTGTCCCCCCAGGAGTCACCAAGTATCCTACAGCGATGCAGGCATTAAGGTAGATCAAATCTCCAGATCTGGTTCAGTTCATTGACAGGGAAACACAGCCATGGTAATAATGGTATTTACGAAAGAACTCTGATGAGGAGGGGCCTGAGAACTGAACAGATCATGCCGAATGAATGCTTAGCCAAAAAAAAAAAAAAAAAACAGTCGGTAAAAATGCTGTTACTGGTGAATTACAGTGGTCTTCTCCTCTCTTCGATAATTTGGGGCAATTGCATGGGAATGCTAGCCCATTGATTTCCACTCCAATTCGTGCCCCCATGCTGGGGCAAGCCGGCTGGCATACCCGAGCTTGCTGCTGGAAGACTTGGCGATGTATCTGAAAGAGGTGCAGGCAATTGTTGCCTCTACCATTAACAGAACTATAACTCCGCTCCACACTCTGAAGTGCTCTCAGTGCCTCTGAGAAACAGCTGAGCACTCCCTGAGCAGCCATCCTGGATTAGTGGGTTAAGCGCCTCCATTCTGCCCCCACGGGCTGCAAAATCACTTCTGGCACTTTCTAGAACTGTTTCATATTTTTTTTCCTCCATACTTGTAACGGGGAACAATATTGACAATGGCGTTCTGGAAAGCAATAGATAATCAATGTCTGGCAGCTGGAGGCACATAAGTGTATTCTTAATTTTAGCACCATATTCTAAGGCTTGAAGTGCTGAAACACGAAAACTGTTTTAGCTTTGATTTTTTTTTTTGAAATAATAATTTGAAAAAAGCAGATTGTCTTTCTTTAAATAGGATTAAGTTCAAATTTCCACATGATTTAAAGGTAATATAAACTTAGAAAGAAAGACAGGATGAGTCAGAGGTGTGAGGAGAAAAATCAATCTCAAGGGAGCAAGGGAGGGGACATTGTCATGCTTAGAGATACTGTTTATCATCTATCTGGTCTAAGGGAAGGGTGCTACTGGCAGGTACAGAGCAAAGGCCAGAGGTGCTGTCAGATGCCTAATGATGCGAAGTCCTAGCTGCAAAGATGTATCCAATCTCATTTTAGAACTGCCAAGATTGAGAGTTTGGGCTCAAGACATGAGTAAGTAAATGATATATTTGTCCCATGTCATCCCTCTACCACAAAGGACACTTAACCTTCATTGAAACTACAGGGCAGGACAGGGAATCCCTTATGCCCCTTATGCCTCTTTCCTGCTGTATAGATTTTCTTCTATGAAAGTGCTAATATTCCAAGGTTCTAGAGAGTTCCCCATTCCTCAGGATTCCCTAGGTCCCATTCCCAAGCTTAAGAAATCTTGAGTAACCTCAAGTTGGAAAAAAAAAAAAAAAATGCCGACTCTTTGGATCTAAAGTAAGTGTCATGATCAAACTCTCTGAGAACAGAAAAGGGGGTTTGGGGCTGGCTTCAGCTTAGAATGAAGAGTGTTTGCCTAAAGTGCACAAAGCCACGGATCTGGCACAAGGCATGGTGGAGCACACCAGCAGTCTCAGCACTTGGGTGGTAAAGGGAGGGAGGGTCAGAAAGTCAAGGTTATTTGACTTTGGCCGCACAAAAGCCAGCCTGAGCTACACCAGACTTTGTCCAAGAAAGAAAGAGAGAGAGAGAAAGAAAGAGAGAAAAAGAGAGAGAAAGAAAGAAAGAGAAATAAATAAATAAATAAATAAAAGAGAGAGAGAAAGACAGAAAGAAAGAAAGAGAGAGAGAGAGAGAGAGAGAGAGAGAGAGAGAGAGAGAGAGAGAGAGAAGAAGAGAAGAGAAGAGAAGAGAAGAGAAGAGAAGAGAAGAGAAGAGAAGAGAAGAGAAGAGAAGAGAGGTGTGGCTCTGTAGTACAAGCCAGTCACCCCAGCACTCCAGAGCCTGAGGAAAGGGGATTTTGAATTTGAGGCCACTCTAGGCCTCACAGAGAGAGGGAGCCCCTGTTTCACAAAACAAAACAAACAAACAAACAAATAACAAACTGCAAACAAAGAAAACAAAAAAACGAAAAAGAAAAAAGAAAACGAAAAAGAAACAGGGAAACAGCCGTTAAAGAGGCTGGTGAGGGCTGACAGACAGCTTTGCAAGTGGAGGATTTACTGGGGGACTGAGTTTTTTACGAGCTGAGTTGTGCTAAACTCTGCTATTAAAGTTAGTAGTTCTGCCAATAAAGCCGCCGCCGCTCCATGGAAAATACTCGCTAAACAGATTAGGCACGAGAGCAGAGAACGGAAGATGCTGAAAGAGAGAGTCCAGTACTTAGAAGAAACACACATCCAAGAGCTGCTCTTTCCGACTCCCCCCCCCCAACCCCCCGGGCTTCCAACCACAAACCAATAAAAAGAATGAAAGAGTCCAGCTTAGGGCTCACCGTCCTCAGAGCAAAGAGGTTGTCCTTTGACCCTGACTTTCAGGAAGAGAGAATCTGTGGGTGGACACTTCTATAGAGCACATATGGAGAGTACGCTTGCTAGCCAGGATCTTTTACATTAGAGGATAGATATGTACAATGGCTGTTTATTCTTCTTTAAGAAACAACTGAACAAGGAGGGGCTCTGGAGGGTAGAGTAGCCTTTATCAGTTACTAGTGATCTGGGGGTGAAGGGCAATCAAAAGTTTATAGGCAGGCTCATGCACACACTCACACACACACCACACGAATACACACACATACACAATACACATACCACACCACACACACACATATACACAACAAACACAGCACACACCACATACACAACACATACACACACACACACACACACACACACCACATCACACCACACACCTTAATTCCAAAGATTGATTTACTTTTATTTTATTTGTATGTGTTTTTCCTACATGGATGGAAAAAGAAGGCTGAAAGAAGGTGTTGGATTTCCTGGAACTAGAATCACTTATAGCTAGGAGTCACCACGCAGTATGGGGAACCTAATCTGGGTCCTCTGGAATTGTGCTCTGAATTGCTGCACCATCTCTCAGCCTCAAATAAACCTAATTTTTAAAAGGTTAATATACAAAAGAAGCCAGTTGTCAGAGAAAGACTGGAAACCCTTCCCTACCCGGGCCACATGCAACACACAGAAAATATTTGTTACATTCACCCAGGAGAAGGCAAATCCTGTGCAGCTTCCCTCAAGAGAATCAGAACTCACCTGCGGCACAAACGTTTCTGAGCATGTGTTTATTTGTTTGTATTTTTCTTTCTCGAATCATTAGTCCTTCAGTTTCTCCTCTTCCTCTTCCTCCTCCTCTTTCTTTCTTCTTCTTCTTCTTCTTCTTCTTCTTCTTCTTCTTCTTCTTCTTCTTCTTCTTCTTCTTCTTCTTCTTCTTCCTCTTCTTCCTCTTCCTCCTCCTCCTCCTCTTCTTTCTCCTCCTCCTCTTCTTCCTCCTCCTCCTCTTCTTCTTCCTCCTCCTCCTCTTCTTCTTCTACCTCTTCTTCTTCCTCCTCCTCCTCTTCTTCTTCTACCTCTTCTTCTTCCTCCTGCTCCTCTTCTTCTTCTACCTCTTCCTCCTCCTCCTCCTCTTCTTCTTCTACCTCTTCTTCTTCCTCCTCCTCCTCTTCTTCTTCTACCTCTTCTTCTTCCTCCTCCTCCTCTTCTTCTTCTACCTCTTCTTCCTCCTCCTCCTCTTCTTCTTCTTCCTCTTCCTCCTCCTCTTCCTCCTCCTCCTTTTCTTCTTTTTTCTCCTCCATCTTATTCCTCTCCTCCTCCTCCTCCTCCTCCTCCTCCTCCTTCTCTTCCTCCTCCTCCTCCTCTTCCTCCTCCTCCTCCTCCTCCTACTCCTCCTCCTTCTTCTCCTCCTCTTCCCCCTCCTCCTCCTCCTCTTTCTTCTTCATTATCTCTCTTCATGTGTCCTCGGATCCAATTTATTTCTTCAGGACACAAGAACCTAGAAACCTCAGCAGGTGCTACCTGAATTCAGCCCTGAAACTATAGAGTAGGTAGCAACATGCTTGCGTTCATCTTCTATGTTTACCATGTGGCAAATGTACAATGTTAACCAAACACCAATGTAAAACAAATTAGCCAGTGGCCTGGTGATGTGTCTTACTGGCTGCTCTGCTCCATTAGATAGTTAATACCCTTGTGTCCCTTCTGTTTTGCCCTTTAATGATTTCTCAGTTTCAGAGTCACTGGCACTGGATGCCATTTTAGGTCTGTGCTTACCCCCAACCCCAGAGCGGGTCCATCAAAGTGATTCATTAGTCTACAGGCCAGTGGGACCACTGCCCGTGTAATGGATACGTAAAGTGCTCTCAGGATGGAGGGGGATCTCGCTTGCTATGCATTGGAATTGTTCCTAATTTTTAAACTTATGGTTCATTTTACAACACAACCTTGTCTTCTTCTCCATCACCTTTTCGTTTATGAAAATACATAATTAGTTCCAGACAGGAAGGATGAATTCTGCTTATCACGTAGCAGAGGCCAGTGAGCACCATTGGGAAGGGTTTCTCCATATTGTCATCCTGAAGACTTGCCCCTTCTTCAGGAAGCAAGCCTGTCCAGAAGGCCTGTCCAGAATGCCAAGAAACAGAAAAGCTTGGTGGTGTTTTTGCAGACTTAACTACAACAAGCTCGAAGCCGGGGGCAATCGTGCAGACACTTGATGAATCCTTTCTCCTTTTCTGGAGCATTCTCTGTTGCAGCATGCTTTAGGGGAGGGGAAAAAAAAAACCTTATATCCTGATCTATTCAGATGATAATTATGTCAACCTCACCTTGGCCAACTCCTGACAGCCTAAAACATTAAAGATTTTATACCGCTAGTGCCGAATACTGCTCCTTTTATTGGCTCAGAGAGCAGATATCAATTATAATGAGGTAATAAAATGTGCAAGCACTGTTCACGTCCTGCTCTGATTCTTCTTTTTCTTTTCCCCTCCCACTCTCTTTGAAATAATAACAGCAGCAAAAAAAGAAGAGAAAAAAAAATAATCTTCCAAGTCATCATCGACTCTCTGAAAGCTCTGGCTTTGTACGGCTTGGGTACCATCAAGCTGTTTGCTCATCTCAGTGTTCCTCTTGGTGGTTTCCTCCTCACTAAAGTGCAGCTGCTGGGAAATTTCTCCAGCATACCTTGTGAGTGCTGGGCTCCTCTGGGATGAATGGCTTACATTTGCATAACTATAAACTTAAGGTAGTTGGTCTAAGCCCAGGTCCCTTAGACTACCCACTTGCTGATGAGATGCAGGACCCTCTCAGAGGTTCCCCCAACCTAAACCAATTTGTAAAGTTGTTCTGTTGTTTAAAACATTAGAGAAATTAAAGTGATCGGGATATAATTAGATTAACATTCATATCTTCCGAGTTGCTTTAATTCTAATATTAAAAAGATTAAATATCCACTCAGAGGATTAAGCAAAAACTCAAGTGCTAGCAACACATTTACATTGCCTTACTGTGCAAATTATAAACCTAATTAATCTAAAGTTTTCTAGAAATTGAATTGGATATGCATTCGCGGGCTGGTAAAACTTTAGCTACTTAAAATTCACTCCAGCCTTATTCCCTCCTGTGTGTGTGGAGGTGATACTGTGATGAAGAAACCCATTTCAATGGCTTTGCTTGGCTTCTCATTGCTGGAAATTAAATCTCAACATAAATATATGTAGCAGGGGAACCGAGACTTTAATACTGCGTGTACTCAGTAAGAAGACACACCTTGCATCTATCTGCTATTCCAAGTATATAGAAACACATGGCCTCCCCATTGAGCTGGCCCAGGTAAAAAGACAGAAAAAGTGATGCTTTAACTTTCCCTAAAAACATAGCTTCAAGGTTGTCCCTCGTGTTGACTGGCTTCAACTGGCAACTTGCCCCAAGACAGAATCACCTGGGAAGAGAATCTTAATTGAGCAATGATCTGCAGACATGTCTATGAGGGACTGTCTCGACTGTTAATTGATGGGGGAGACATATAGACATACCTATGTGTGGGTGGAGCCCTTTCATAAGCTGGACCCTGCACTGTTTAAGAGTGAAGAACAACGCCAGCTGAACATAAGAAGGAGCAAGCAAACAATATGGGTGCCTGCTCTCGGCTCTTGACTGTGGGGTTGATGGAGCTAGCTGCCCCAAGCTTCTGCCCTCATCTTGTCACAGTCACAGACTGTCACCTCTGAACCCTTTCTCCCCTGAGTTACTTTCTGGTGAGGTATTTATCATGGCAACAGAAGCCAGGTTCAGATGCGCCCTTGGGGGGGGGGGGGAGTAAAAATGGTGAAAAAGTTTCTTTTCCTTCTTTTCCTCGTCTAGATCCTTTCTTCTGCTCCTGTGTCCCCACCTGGTCCTACCATTTCCCCATCCCTCAAGGACACAGACATTCTTTCTGGGTCTCACTGGACCTACTGTGTAGCTTTGGAAAACCATGACAACCTTAGACAGTCTTGATGGTCATGGTGAGGCCACAGAAAAGACACATCCTATTTATGCAAAGTAAGTCATATGTCTGGAATTGCTGACAGAGGGAGAGGCCAATGCACAAGAAGATGGAGACTCTTGTAGGCCTTTTTCTTTGCACTTGGATTGAATATGAAGTAGTACAGACTTAAAAAAAAAAAAAAAAAAAAAAAAAAAAAAACTTTAAAAAAACCCGTAGTGGTTTGCATTGTAATTACTGTAGAAATATTAATCTGACAAAATCCATGGGCTAATGTAAGTTCAGGGGAAGAGGAACGAGAAGGAGTGGGTAAACAGGCTGGACCTGTGAAGGCCAAGAACCTTGTCCTCTGCCTTTGGGAAATACAACCTGGGTTGTTAAAATTCTCATGCCAGGCTTTCCCAGCTAAGCTGACAGTTATCATCTGCATTCATCAATATAACCCCCATAAAAAGTGAAGCCGTTGAGGAGAAGTGAGAAATTACAGCTGAGAGCTGAGATTAGCAGCCATGAATGTCCGTCACCATCTGAGGGCCTTCACTCAAATTGAGCACCACAGCCCTCCGATCCACTTAGGCCTAACCACAGGGCTATTACCCAGGAAACACTAGCCATTATATTTGTTATCATCCCAATGAAATAAATAGGTGTGAATTCCACCCCTGTCCATTGGGTGTTCCCTAAAATTAGTTAATGTATGTGTGGTTTGAAATGTGATCCTGTTGGGAGGAAAAATCCGTAGAGGAGGTACTGGACAGCCGTGAGAAAAGAATCCTCTTGGAAAAAGAGAGTCGCTGACTATTTTTATTATCATGTAGGGAAAACCCAATTACATAATGTTTTAAATAAACTGACAGTTTGTTTCTCACTGACGTATAATCCAAAATAGGTGATCTGGTGAGTTGTTTACTCATTCACTTCCAAATAGTGTTCCAGGGACACAGGCGCCCTCCACCCTGTAGCTTGCAATGGTCAAAGAAGCTTCTCAAGGTTGCCAGAAGCCTGAGATTATTGCTCAGACACATGACCATTCCTAAACGCAGGGAATGCTGGGAAATGTAGTTTTCTGCATCGGATCGGCGCAGGCTTAGTGAACAGCTGTTCAAAGTCTCTAACAGGAACTCCTGACAGTTCTGAGCCTAGACCCCAAGAAGGCTCCAGTGTGTCCACTTGCTGTCTTCAGTTTCTGCTGATGCCAGGAGAAATAGATGGGCTTTGCTGATCTCTAGAGGATGAGAGATATGTGGAAAACCACCACTCCAGGTGAAGTGTTACATTCACATTAAGCCTACAGCAGAATCCCCACGTGATGCAGAGATAGAAAAGCAAACTGAGCTAGGCATAATATCTGTAATAACTAACAGAGCCCAGTTTAAGACCAGCACAGTCCAGCCTACCTCTACAGAAGTCCCCATGGATGTGAGATATTAGTACTGGGAATACACTTGTTACACCACGGTAGAACCACAATTGGCCTATGGGGCATCCTTTTAAACTCTAATGACCTAAAGGACCTCTTCTCATTCCAAAGCCCCAACTCAATCTCTTCTCTTCCAGGTAATGTTAAACTTGTCCTGGAGTACTTCCATGTGTATTTCCCCGGTATCCACACAGTCTTACCACCCTGACCTCTACCCCATGGCTGCACATTGCTCACTGCTCATTATTGGAGTTTTGACTCCACTGTAAACCCAGGGACACCCTATTAACTTGCCACTGAAGCTGGGCCTCCCAGGTCACACTCTATGGACTGTCCCAAGCATGATACACATAGGTTACATACTATCTGGGATAATCAATGCCCTCAGTTTTGGATTTTTTTGGTTCCATCCCTGTGTGGACTCATCCATGAGACCAGTGCGGACTCATTTTGGACATGCACCCTAGTGTTCTGCAGTAGGATAGTGTTGTTTACATCAGGTCCTTATCTCTTTTCTCCCACTAACTGCAGTGTCAGTTTTGCTACAACTCCGGAATTGACACCTTCTCTCCTGGAGAAAAGAGAGGATCAAAAGACTCATGGAGCTAAGGAAACATACAAGGCTCAGGAAGTTTAGGAAAATCACAAGACTCACAGGCCTCTTCCAAGGTTACATACATAGCAACAATTTCTGGTGAGAGACTGACAAGGAGATATGCTTGGACGTAGGGCAGGAGGCTCCAGGGGATCGAAGGGGCCACAAGGGTACAACTTTTGTGTATCATTATCCACATTGGGGTAGGATTTTTAGTGACTCTATTGTTTACTTACTTACCTATGCTCTTACAAGTAAGGCCAGTAAACTCAGCCACTCACTAATTGGATTTACGTTCAATCATTTCTTTGTGTACTCATTGAAACTTTTCTCAGGGATGAATAACTGTTTGCTCATGTCTCCCTGAGAAAAGTCACATGGCACAGTCCAAGCGCATCATTATCAACAAAGCTAAATCATAGGGGCTGGAGAAATGGCGCAGTGGTTAAGGGCACTAACTGCTCTCAAAGAAGGCCTGGGTTTGGTTTCCAGCCCTCATGTGGTGGCTCACAACTCTGATTGTGTAACTCTGGTTTCAGGGGATTTGACACCCTCTTCTGGTCTCATATGGTGCATACACATGCCTGCAGTCAAAACACTCATGCACAGAAAATGCAACTAATTTATTTACAAATAAAACTTAATTGCTTGGGTATATTCCCTGCCTGGACACTGGAATGAAGTTTGGCAAGTGTGGCCTGATTCTTGTTGTAGATAAAAGTTTTGCTGGCACACAGGCATGAATGTTGAGACGGAGCACAAAGCCCATGGAGCTTAAAGCATTTATTCAATAACCCCTTTGAGAAAAATAAATTGCAGATTCCTCGCAGGAGATTATAATTGTCAGAGGACCAGAAACCTGTCACTTTTTGTATACCCATGTCCAGTACAGTGCCTGTCACCTTAGAAAGATTATATATATATTTGTAAAGGGAGAGGAGCCATGAGTACAGAGACACCTGTGGCAAGTTTTAATCATCACGCCAAGGCCTAGGTGCTGCTCTGCTTGGAATAGCAGTGGCAATATCCCAAAGGATGTCTCAGCTGGAAGCATCAGGGCAAGCCTGATGCCTGTGGTGACTACTATGTGGCACTTGCCTTTCTCAGCAAGAAAACGGCTCTGCTACCTAGGAAGACAGCTGAAGGAGTGCTTGGGTCGGCATCTGCTGCCAGCGAGACTATTTGAAAGTTTTAAGAAATGAGAAAAACTCCAAGTTGAATTTGCCCGAATAAGCAATTGATGCTTTGGAGTGTAATTATCAGGGAGAAGGGAAAAAAAAAAAGGAAGTGGAGGGGAAAAAAATCAACACATTGTTTAGCATATGTTATGTTAATGGCAGGTTAGGATGGCCCACTGTGCATAATTTAGCCAAACAATTGATACCAAATTTTAATATATATATATGATTACTGCTACAGAAACGAAGCGCCAAGACAAAGCACAGGAGAGCTCATAATAGGCACCCGTGAACTCTGAAGCCCTAATTACATCACGGGGGAGGGTAAACAGTTGTTGCTGAAACAAGCAGAAAACAGGGGTAATTTGTAAACAGGTAGAACCCCGTCCAGGTGCACAGCATGTGTGTAGGGCGGTGGGGCCGGGAGGCTCCTGGCTTCCATCTGGGTTTATCAGGGAATGGCAAGGTTCATGACCACTTTCCTCAGCTGAAAACATAGCCCCCAAGCTCTTTCACGGGTCAGCTCCTGCCTGGCCTGCCCTCCAGTTCAAAAATAGAAAGCTAAAGACAAGCATTTGTCAAGGAGGCTTCTTCATGCCCTATGGACTAAAACATGGTCTTTCATGTCTGGGATCTGATACTCATTACTTAGTGTCTTTGCTTGGTACCCTTGAAGAGCTGTACCCTTTTTAGAGAGTGGAGGGAGGTGGGTCTTAGACTCAGGCCACAGGACTGAAGCTTAGAAGAGACTCTCAAGTTCAGATCTTATGAAATATGTTGGGTTGTCTTATCTGTGAGTCCTTGGAAGTGTTGAGACTGTGACTTATACGGCTGTTCGAGATCATTCCAGTCATAGAACAGTGTGTGAGTCTTTGGAGGCTGAGGCAGAAGAATTGAAAGTTTAAGGCTAGCCCGAACTAATAGTGTGAAACCCTTACCCCCAAACAAAACCAACAATAGCAAAGTAATAAGAATAGTAATAATAATAAACAGACACAACAGGGAAGTCAGTCTGCATGATAGAAGAGGAAGGTCTTGAGATGATGATTCCACAAACCAAGGAGTCCCCAGGACCAGCCACCACCGGAACTTAGGATGTGGCAAGGGAAAGGTACTCAAATGTTCACAGGTTATGGCTGTTCCATCATCTTGATTTTGGACTTCTGGCCTCCATGTCTGTGACGGGAAAACTTCCTACTGTGACATCTACCCTATGAGAAGTTTGACAAATCACTCATTGGAAACTATCAAAGACATTTAGATGCTCCGATGGCATCTTGCACCTCATCAACATCTTGACTTGATGGCTGCAGAAGCTTCGATGCACAAGGAGGTTTGATCACAAGGTGATGAGGTCAGAGGTGAGGGCCGAGCCACACCTCACACCCCCAGCTCTCCAGTGGTGAACATCTTCAACAGCATCAAAGTCCCTTTTGTGGGGAACATTCACACTTGTGCCATATATCAATACTACCAAATGTAAGAATGACAGAGGAGAATCATGTCCTCTGAGACATCACATCATTGTCTAGGGAACCAGTGAAGATGACATTACTTAACATAGCCAGGCAGACATTGCAGCTCTGGTTAAAGGACTTGAGAAAGAAGGAATAGGCTGGGTTATCTGAGTAGACTGAGTAAACTGAACACAGGGTCTTCATAAAGGGACAGAAGAGAGTTGGAACGACAGCTTATTAGGTAAAGTGTTTTCCTTTGCAAGCATAAGTACCTAAGTCTAATGCCCAGAACAAAGATCAAACAAACAAAACTGGAAATGGAGGCGTTTGCTTGTAATGTCTGCTCTAGGAAGGCAGATGTAGGGAGATACCTGGAGTATGTTAGAGAGTTAGCCTATCCTATTCCATGAGTTCCAGGCTGGTAAAAGGCCCTGTCTCAAAAAAAACCTACTTGGTAAATGGTGCTTGAGGAAAGACAGCGAAAATTGTTCTCTGGCCTCTACATGCACATGCATACATGTGCACGTGCACACACACACACACACACACACACACACACACAAACACACAAATAGAACAGAAGGCAGATCAAAGTTAGAGCTTGCATGATGACAGGCTAGAGAAGAGAAAGAAGACAAGGAAATATGAGTTCAGGATGAGGCTGGGATGTTGTGTTTGGCTCCTATAGGAAGGGACCACATACAAAAGGATGTCATAACCCTTTAGAATCTGTAAGGTAAGAAATGGATTTCGCCATAGATGCTAAGACTAGATGACATGTCGATTTTAGGACTTGTATGCCTGGGGGGAAGAAATACATCTAGAATTTAGAAGGTGGAGGCAGGAGGATAGAAAGATTGAAGCCAGCATAGGCTAAGGAGTGAGACCCTGGTTTGTTTGTTTGTTTGGGTTTTTGTTGTTGTTGTTATTTAGGGGTGGTGGTGGTAGGGGCTTTCTTTAAAGCCATTTAAATATCATCTTTGATTTGGATCTTGTGTCAGATTGCATTTAAAAAATAACAATAAGACATCATCTCTAGGAGAAAGCTTCATGTACACCGAACACCTGTAGAAATGCCCGATTCCTGGCACGATGCCATTATTTCTATTTATCGCATAGTTTTAGTCTGTGAAGTTCCTTGTGAGGTTTCCCGACACCCTCACAGGAAACAGGTTACATTCAGAGTATTGTTTTCATTTTCTTTTAAACTGACACTGCCACTCAAGAGCTACACCTCTCTCATATCCAGACACCAGCCGTTGCCGTCAGAGCCTCTCACCTGCCCACGTGTCCAGGAAGCGTGTGCCACAGAGGAAATGGCCCGGCCAAGGTACGATGAGAACTCATCGTGACTACAGAACCTGTCCCATGATGTCACTGAGTAGGAAGCTTCAGGGAGGATAACTCAGTTGTCAGGCAAGAGAGACAAGAAAGTAGAGGCTCTACGGGGGTTTGCTCAAAGTAGAATTTTGATGCACCATTCAAAACTCTAACGACACATGAATAGAACCATTAAAATACGTTATTTATTTTGAGTTATATTTCTACCTTTTTCTTTCCTTTTTCCATTTCTTTTCTATTCCCCGACCCCCTCTTTTTGGTAACTTTCATGGTTCCATTGTATAACAGATAAGAGTTGCTTTGAGAAATTCAGATTAAGAAGAAAATATATATATGGTTCTTGCAAACCCTTCTGACCAGTGGAACCGTGTACATACGATTGGCTGCACGTGAGCTCACAGTTGGCATTCGAAGTTAATTTGCTCCACATGTGCATGCCGCATTATAACCCTAATGATCACTAATAACAGACAGACCCACATTTTATTGAGTAAGTAATTTGAGACATTATGATTTTTATCATGCGAATAGGATTGACCAATTTACATTGGGGCTGAGGGAGATAAATAACCAGGAATCAATCTCTCCAGCAGCAGGCTCTGTCTCTTGGCAAACTGATAAGCATTGATCAGGATGGTGGACAGCATGAGGCTGTGCTGGGCAATGAAATCAATGAACTGATGTGTTCTAGCCAGAAGGCCGGCTGGAGAGCCTGTGTCCACCTGTGACGTGATGCAAAAGACAATGGGGGAACTTCATTTTGGAGAACAAGGTGGGCTTTGTGCTCATAGGCACAGACTCTCAAGCCAGTCCTGTGTCTCCTTTGCTATCTGCATATGGTCTTTCATCTAGGAATGCACCAGGAGGCAGGCGAAGGGCTGGCAAGATGGTTCAGGGTGTAAAGAAACTTCCCAAACATGACTGGTGACCCGAGTTTTATCCCAAGAGCTCACATAAAGATGGAAGAAGAGAACTGACTCCAGAAAGCTACATATATTACACACACACACACACACACACACACACACACACACACGTTGAATTTTTTTTTTTTTAATTTTTAAAAGAGAGCCAGGTAGAAAAACTCTGGGTGTGGCTTATTCAAAGGGATGGAGGTAGATGGAGATAGGTTCCTTCCCCCAAAGTCTGTAAACATAAAAGCCAGGATGGAAGGGGTTCCTATGATGCATCTACTCTGCAGAAAAGAACGGAGCAGAAGGGGGTTCCCTTTCTTGCCATAGAGGAAGCCACTGAGATCCTTGTGGCTGGGGTGACAATGATGGGGCCTCTAGGTTCTCTGAACTCACACACCAGGAAGTCGGGGAGAGGTCAAGCTTGGAAGCACTTAACACTTCTAGAAAGATCTGCCTCAGTTTCACCTACACACCAGAACAAGATTAAGTCTCAAAAGAAGAAAGGAGAAATACTCAAGCACCCTGAGGGTGGGAACAGGAGGATCAAGAGTTCAAGGTGGGGCAGAGGAGAGAGGGGTCATCAGTTGAGACCATGTGCTGCTCTCACGGAGGACCTGCCTTCCATTCCCAACCCCTTGTCAGGTGACTCACGACTGCCCAAAGCTGCAGCTCTGGAGGACCGATGCTCTTCTGGCCTGTGCAGGAGCCTCATGTAGCATCCACACTCACACAGACACATACACGCACATACATGAAAAGAAATATTTTTTATTAAAAAAGAGATGGGGTGTAGAGTCATTCTAAGCTCAAGTACGGAGTTTGAGGCCACCCTGGTGTACTGAGACCTTGTGTCAAAAACAAAACAAAACAAAACATCCAAAGAATGAAAATCCCAGCAAACATTTTTTTTCCTGTTTGACAGAGTTATTTGTGAGAATCAAAAGTAATAGTTTGGTGGGAAAACATTGTTATTCTGTGCCGCACAGATGAAGCTATCAGTAACTTTCTGGCTTTTTTTTTTTCTATGCATGTCTAGGCCATGCAAGTCCACATTTTAGTCATTTGTTTATAATTAGAATCATATAGGTTTTCTTTCTTACTGTTTTTGTTTAACCTAATGCTACATCAAGAATATTTTTTCTCCTTTCTCATATCATCCATTTTCCCACTTCCAGATGTTTTATCACGAGTCTCAGCTTAAGGATATGCCTCACTGAGGGGAAATTTTAAACATTTACTTAATAATGTTTTCTTTTATTATCCTAAATTTTTATTTGTTGCTTGGTCGGCTTATGCAGACCAGATCTCATGTAGCCCTGACTGACCTGAAGCTGGTTAACTAGTTAGCTGAGGAGGACCCTGAACTTCCAATGTTCCTGCCTCTATCTCTCAGATGCTGGAACTACATGTATGTCCCACTGTGTCTAGTTTATATCATGCTGGGGAGGGAACCTGGGGCTCCCTTCCTGCTTGATAGGCAAGCACTCTCCTTGGTGACCTGGCTCCCTAGCCCTTTGGCTAGGTTTTTGAGATTGCTTTGCTGCCTAGGCTGGCCTCAACCTTGTCACAGCCTTCCTAGGAACCTTAAAGTGCTAGGGTTATAGATGTGTGTCATGGTGTCTGACCTAGGGAAGACAAATATTAACAGAATGCAAACAAAGTGCTAAGTGACAGTGGAAAAGCAGCAGCAGCAGCAATAACAACAACAACAAAATACAAGGCACCATTGGCACTAAGGGCATGTAGCCCCCACCAGCCCTGGCTCACAGGGGCGAACGGAGTCCCCCGGGAGTTAGAAGCTGCACGCTGCCAGTCACTCATTTGGGTGTATTGTTGAAGAGAAAAGCTAGGAGCATGCTGAAGAGGGTTCTTCAAAAGGGAACTGGCAGTCACAGCAGCCTGCTTGCCATCAGGAGTTAATTAGCCTTTGCCCACTGAGGAGGGGCGGAGCTTTCCTTGGATGGAGGCTCCATCCTTTAGCTGCAGCTGCTGTTGCTGTTGGCACAGTCCACAGTCCCTGTCTCCTGCAAGGAGAGCAACTGGCCTTGGGGATGGGGGGAAAAAAAAACATTTTTTGGATGACCTTGAAGGGGAGAGGTCAACCTGACCAGAAATGTCAACAGAATCCATCTTTTCCAAACCAATGTTTGCCTCTCCTGGGATTGAAGAACCAACTGAATAACACTTCAGCAAAAGGTAAGGTATCCAGAGACCCGGAGGATTCAGCAACATGTCTCTTTTGCTTCAGCTACTGGGAGGCAGCAGAAGGCTACGAACCTTGTAAACATCTAGATTTACATCCAGTCTCTGTTACTTGTCAGCGGTGTGACCTTTGGCCAGTGACATTTGTAGTGTCCCAGTCTCTTCCGCCAACATGCCGTCACCAGATCAGGCATCCTATAAGGAACCCCTAGTCCAAGTTCAGCACAGATACACACATCTGTGGTCCCAGCGTTTGGTAGACTGAGACAGGAAGAGTTGTATGTTTCTATTAGTATCTAGCCCAGACTAGGCTTGAGGTGCACACAGAAAGAGATAAGACACTTATTCTCATGTTCTGTTTGTACAGCTGAGAAGACATGACAGCAAAGCCATGTGTCCCTCACAGGGAAGAAATCTTTGGCACCTCCATTGAATCTGATCCTCATTCCTGTGTCTAAAGATCACCTGACACAACTTTACTGCACATTTCAAGGTGATTTCTTCCGGTACAGAATAATTCCAGAATCTTAATGGCAAATATTTAGCATGATCATTTATTTTCTCAATCCTTTGTCAGCCAAAGACATTGCTAATCAACTCTACCATTTTTTTTTTAAATCAGGTGCAGGTATTAAGGGTCTTCCCAAAACCGAGCTCTAGAGAGTCACTAAGAAGTTCTCAAAGAGGGAATGACCAAGGCATACCATCGAATCCTGCCCCTATAATACCAAGGGCTCCAATAATTCCTGTCTACAGGCACCACTCAGAGAAGGCTGTATCAAAGAAAGGCTTGTCAAGAGCCTAGCACATCATTAAAAATGCAAAAACCCCAGACGTTTATAAGGAGATCAACTGGCAATAACCCTGAGGGGAAAGGCTGAGGATTGAACTGGAGAGCTGAATATGAGGGGCACAGAATGATGATCTCTGCATTCTTCTGCAAGAAGAGGTGCTGGGTGCTGGGTGTGGGCTGGGGCAGTATGGTGGGGAGGCCAGGGGATGTGGTGGTTGGGGGAAACCACACCAAGAGGGAAACATAGGCCACTGAGATGCACACGTAACTGTTGTGATCTCTATCTGGGGAGACAAACAAGCATCTTTTCACCCCGGATAGGGTATCAACAAAAGACCAAAGAAATTCCCCCAAGTCTAGCATGGTGGATCAAAGTGTTTCAGTGGGGTTATTTATAGGAGCAGGGTGAGGGTTACTTAGAGTTCCACGTACAATTCACGAGTGACTACACGAGTAGAGAAAATGTCTCAGTCCCTCCCAGCAACTCTTTGCTGCCTACATGTTCTCAGGGAGGGAAGTGGCCTTGTGAGCACCATCCTCATAACAAAAACTAGCTGTCTACAAATTGTAACTGATAGACTGGAGTTCATGGGTCATTCTCCAATTCCATGATGGAATATTAATGGGATTGATCTTATGTTGGCCTCTTAGGACAACCACACCTGAGGGTCGAGGGTGCAATGGCAAAATCATGCCCAGAGGGATAGCAGTCTCAAACATTAACCCCAAGAATGTGGTAGAGGAGAGAGGATGAGAAGATGAAGAGAAGAACCTGTACCACCCTCAGGGCTGGAGAGCAGGCCTCCCAGCACTGGTTGAGCCAGGAGGTCAGCAGAGAGAATATAGGGTCTTAATACAAACATCAAGCCAAAGGATGCCAGCAGAGATTTATGTTTGGTCTTCAAGGGGACAAAGCAGAGAGGTTTCTGGGAAGCTGTGACTTCCCATACTCCTTGACACTAATCACAAGGCATTAAAAGAACAGCCGACACATATCTTTTACTTATGCCTAAGGCACAAACTAGAAGCCTTGTTTCCAGGTTCTACTGCAGTTTCAATGGCATCAAGCTGTTTTTCCTGTGTCACTGATCTAGAAAGTTTATTGTGGCCTCTAGGTGGTATGACCCAGGAACTTCATCACACACATGTGGGAGTTGAGATGGAAACAGGATGGTGGGCTTACGTGTGGTTCCTTTAAATATTTATTTTCTTTTATAAAGTTCTTTTCATTGAGCTGGAGAGATGGCTCAGTGGTTAAGAGCCCTTGCTGCTGTTGCAAAAGACCTAAACAAACTTTCTCAGAAACCATGTTGGGCAGGTTACAGCTGCCTGTAACTCCAGCTCCAGGGGACTTCACTCATGTGCACATGTACACACAAACATATCATTTTTAAAAATTAACATTTGCTCAAGTGTGCGAGCATGTATGTGTGTGTGTGCGTGCGTGAGCATGCCAGAGCATGTGTGTGTGTGTGTGTGTGTGTGTGTGTGTGTGTGTGAGAGAGAGAGAGAGAGAGAGAGAGAGAGAGAGAGAGAGAGAGAGAATGCCAGCATACAAATTCACAGAGCATATGTGGAGGGCAGAGGTCAACCTGTAGGAGTTGGTTCTGTCCTTTTACCATGAGTGTCCTGGGGATTGAAGCCAGGTTTGGGGGCTCTTTGGAAAGCACCTTTACCCAGCCAATCATTTTACTGGCCTTGACTTTTTATCTTTGTTTCATTTTCCTGAAAATTAGAGTAAAATACTTCAGGCAGAGAATTTAAGTTCAAATAACCCACAGTAGAGTGGCTCGCTGGTGAATTACAGAACGAATCACGCCCCTCACGTATTGTAGATTTGCCTTTCTTTATCTTTCAACAATCTTCCTAGAAGATCATTCAAGTTCTCTTATGTTCTATTTTTAAATAACGCTTTAAAAGGCCACCCTGAGTCCAATAGACTGCTAAGAAGAATAGATGGTGACATTTAGGGTTACACGGGATAATCCTCGCCTGTCTTATGTAACACTGTGGTCAGCAGGTGTCATGAGCTGCAGGGCGGTTCTTAGCAGAGAACTTTTCATTTTTAAGTAATTGTCTCTCCTCAAACAACGCAGGCATGTCTAGAGAGATGGCTCTGTGGGGAATATGCTTGTTTGTGAATGGAAGGGCTAAGGCTGGGTTCCCTACAACTCACATGAAAACCAAGCAAGCATGGCCACCACTTGTAATCCCAGCAGCACTTGGGACACAGAGACCAGGAACTTCCAGGGCAAAGTGGTTAGCTATACTAGCTGGTTACATTCAGGTTCATCCAGAGACTTTGCTTTAATAAATATAGCAGAAGAAGATCTGAGAGAAGATCTCTACCATTAACTTTGGATCTCCATACAAACATGCATGTGTACCCACACACATGTGCATCCATGCACATGAGAACACAGAGAGACACCACACACATACATATGCAGAAATAAGAGAAAGAGGAAGAAGAAGAGGAGGAGGAGGAGGAGGTGGAGGAGGAGGAAGAGAAGGAGAAGGAGAAGAAGAAGAAGAAAAGGAAGGCAATGTCACAGAAACATCTAAGGTATTTGATGTTGAAGATCAATACCACCTTTGAGTCTGTGACCATGGGCTTTTCTATCTGTGCCCCAGTTCCTGAAATAACAACGTTGACAATTATAATATATAAATAAATGCCTAGGCCAATAGCTTTGGCTTGTATACATTAGCTCATAACACAGTTATCATGTTTAAACTAGTCTAAGTCATGCCACGTGGCTAGTTACATCTCCTTCAGTTTCATGTGACCGTCTTCTTGAGAGTTCAAGGCAAATCCATCTGCACCTGACTATTCCAGAAATCCTCTGTGTAGGAACTCCCACCTCTCTATGTCCTGCCTAAGCTAATGGGCCAACAGCATTTTATTGACAGGCAATACTTACATACATTGCACAAGAGATTCTCTCTACAGGATCAATCTGGGAAAGAGCCACCAGGCTATGTAGTGACAATTTTGGACTTTGGCTTTCTTTTTAAAAAAAAAACAACACTAATATTATGGGAATACATTTTCATTTCATTCCCAGGTGTGAGGTATGGGGCTGCTTCTGACTGTCCACAGCAGCTGCCTATGATTTGCTTCCTGTTCTAGCAGGGGCAAGCTTTTGCCAGTGGCAGATAGTTTCTGTGATTGAGTAATGTTTGGAATTCTTGGAACTTTTCAAAATGAATATAAATGCTAGAGCCCCGAGAGCCAGGGTAGATTGTTGGTTGTTGTTTGTTTGCTGTTGGTCACAGTTTGTTAAGTAGTCATGTACAAAGAAGAAGGAGAAGAAGAGGAGAAGAAAGAAGAGGAAGAAGAAAAAGAAGGAGGAGAACAAGAAAGAGAAGAAGGAGGAGAAGGAGGAAGAGGAAGAAAAAGAAGGAAAAGAAGGAGAAGGAGAAGAAGATGGAGATGGAGATGGAGACAGAGAAGAAGAAGAAGAAGAAGAAGAAGAAGAAGAAGAAGAAGAAGAAGAAGAAGAAGAAGAAGAAGAAGAAGAAGAAGAAGAAGAAGAAATTAATTAAATATCCTAAAGGCAAAGATCAAGCTTTCTCTAAGGAACACGGCAGCCCTAATCAGCAGGAAGTAGTCTAATGATAATATGACCCCTTTTCCTTTCTATCCTTTTTTTCTCTGCTATCTAATGTTAGGAGGTACAAAGGGTGGAAGATGGAAAAACCTGCAAAGTAGCAAGGTGCTACAAGGTGCTACAAGGTGCCAAGAGCTTCCATGTTATGTTCTCATGAGAATTTGATTGTGTAAACCTGGTTGGTTTCCAACTCCTCTGGGGGTCAATGGTAGCCCTATACCCCCAAAGTCTCCAGAATTCCAAATGTCACACAATTGCAGAAACTATCTGGCACTGGCAAAATCATTCCCCTGCTAGAGCACGAGGCAAATCATAGTCAGCTACTGTGGACAATCTGAAGTAGTCCCGTATTCCATACTTGAAATTAAAATAAAAACATATTCTCATAATATTTCTGTGTTTTTAAAAGAAATCAAAACTCCACAATTGTCACTACAGACCCACAGAGGATAAATAACTGGGGATGAAGCCCAGGGCACTGGGGACAGCAGTCTTGGACTTACCAGGTGAAATTAGGAGGCAGAATCCTACAGTTGGAGGTAGATCTCAATAGAGCCCAAAGAATACACAGCTACTTAAAAACTGAGGACATCACACACAGCTGGGAGGTACCTACCCAGCTACATTCTGATAGTTTGTTTGCAATTCTACTATTTGGGTAATCTTGTAAAGACACACTGAATGCCCAGAGAGATGTTAGGGAAATTATTGTCATTCCCAATAACGGGGCTTTGTTTCCAGAGAGTGCCTCACTGAGACTCTTTTTTTTTTTTACATTGGGTATGAGGCTTTTTAGGACAATTAATGTTTAAAATAGCCTTCTCCTACAGCATGTGAAAATGTTATTGGTGGAGAATAAGCAAACATGAATACAAAAAAAAAATGTCAGGAGCACATCATAAAAGGCTGTAGGTCCCTGCCCTATCACTAGTCAGGTGAAAGTGTGTGGCCTCAGCTGTAAGTCTATGGGATTCTACCCTGTCTCCAAGATTGAACCAATGGTCCCTGTGGGGTTCACTGGCACAGTCATTCACCTGCCTGGGAACTGGGCCATGCCATGTCTGGACCAGAGTGGGATGGACAGCCCAAGTCTGGGAGATTTTTATGTGTGATGAAGATCTGTGAGGTGGGTGGACCCTTAATGCCCATGCTAAGTGAAAGAACAGATACTTTGTGATTACATCTACAAGAGGTCACTAGAAAAAGAAGGATGTGCATGGCCAGAGCCACAGGGAAGGGAACTGGGAGTCTGAATATGTTGAGCAGTGAGTTTTGGTTTTGCATGAAAACCATTCTTGGAATGGAGAAGTACTCAAAGCCACTGAACCAGACACTCGAGAGTGGTTAAAACATCAAAAGCAAGGAAGGCCATGTTAGGAGACAAGAGCACAGGAAATCCTTGTGTTTCCCACTAAATTTTGTTAATACTTGAAAGCTACCATAAAATGTCATCTATTTTTAAAAACTAGAAGGAAATACATCATTAATTCCATCACTTTATAAGAGGTTGAATGGTTAATTTTTAATATATTTTCACTTATTCTTTGAGAATCTCATAAATTTATATTATGCATATTTAGTTTTTTTGAGACAGGGTATCATGTAGACCAAGCTGGCCTTGACCTTTTTTTTTCCAGCAGAAGATGACCTTGAACTTTTCATCCTTCTGCCTCTTCCTCCCGAGGACTGGTATTACTGGTGTACAACTCGAAACTTGGGTCATAAGGAGATAGACCCTTTGAACCATTGAAACCAGGCTTTTGTGAGAGTGTCCTCAGCAAACATTCTAGCCACTGAGCTATGTGCCCCAGTCTGGGTGTTAAGAGTTTTTAAAGGAAGGATGGGACTCAGAGAGGGAGAGGAAACCAAAGAAAAGAAGGAAGAATGGGAGGAAAGAAAGAAGGGGAGAAAGGAGGCATGCAAAAAGTGACACATCTGCTCTTAGGACTCACATCTCTAATGTGGCTGTAATGAAGCTGTCTACTTTCCTTTGGCTCCTGGTGATTGGTTTATCTCACACTCTTAAGAAGGTTACTAACATGGATTCCCAGGACTAAAGAGTCCCCGTCTTCAGTCCAGATGAAGATGCACTCTCAGTGCAAGGAGAATAGAAGTGGATAAAGGGACTATCCCAGCTGCATAGTCAGAGGGAGAAGTTCCATCAGTGTGAGGATGGAGAGGGTCAAAGAGTATCTAGCCAGTACCACATAGCATCCCCAAAGGGACATCCAGCACCCAGAAGCACACAGCATCCCCAAAGGGACATTCACCCAAGGAAACTGCTCAGACTTTTGTTGAACTCTGCAGAAGCTCTTGGCCTTTGAAAGCCACCCTGCTGTGTGCAATTTCCCTGCAGATTACTGCCTGTAAATCTAATTGGCAGAATGTTTGAATGTGACAATGAACACCTGGATGGGGAAGATGCACTGGCATGGGTCTGAAGAGATAGCTCATTCAAGAAAGCACTTGCCTTGCAAGCATGTGGAGCTCACATATCTGTCTGTCTGTATGTATGTATGTATGTCTACTATCTATCTATCTATCTATCTATCTATCTATCTATCTATCTATCTATCTAGTCCATCTATCATCTACCTATATATCTTCCTACCTTTCTTTCTTTTTCTTTCTATCTACCTATCTACTCACTCATCTATCCATCCATCCATTTATCTACTATCTATCTATCTATCTATCTATCTATCCATCCATCTATCTATCTATCTATCTATCTATCTATCTATCTATCTATCTATCACCTATCTCACCTATCTATCTATAGATACAGATACTGATATCTATATAAAAGCAGGCATGTTGTTAAATACTTGTAATCCCAGCACTAAGGAAATCGAGACAACCATATCCCTGGAGCTTTTTGGGCCAGGCAGTCTATTTTATTTGATAAGTTCAAAGTCAGTAAGAGTTATTGTCTCAAAGGCAGCTAGCACCTGAGGAATGACAGCTGAAGTTGACCTCTGGCCTCTATAGGCATGTGCATACAGATGAAGGTGCAACTAACTCCCCTAACAAATGTGTCCATGTACACACTCACAAACACACACAGATTACACTGCACTCACTATATCATACACATATACTACGAGAGAGACAGAGACAGAGACAGAGACAGAGACAGAGACAGAGACAGAGAGAGAGATCAATCTAGGCTGTGAATAAACCGAACCTACAAGGTGAAGGTGTGGCAATGGTTCCTCTCTGCACTAGTTTGATGGCTGCCTACAGCACACTCTCAGCCTACCCACAGCTCCTTTGGAAATACAGTGATGACATCTGTCTGATTGTCCTTCTGGAGATCTACTCGAGACCCTGACAGAGGAAAAACTCCATTGAAGAAGTCATAAAGTAATTATTAAAAATAAGAACAGAATCATAGGATTTTCCTGAGTAATACAGACTCATTACCATGCCCTGGCAGACATGCATTTTTAAACAATGGTTATAATAACAGAAAATTAGACCTCATTACTTATTCATAAAGTTCTGGTTACACTGTGCTCCATTTGTAAGCGTTTACTTTTATAAATAGCATCTTTGGGGCAGACGCTGCTCTCTGGGCACTGGATGTCAGAAACCATTTTCTGGTTATTCTGGTTCACTGCCGTTGCTGACCCTCTATCAAGACCACGAGGAAGTCTTTAAGACAGAGGGGCTTGGCCCTTCTTAATCATGAAGACACGTGCCTGTATGTAGTTATACTGCTTTCTGGATTTTCTATTTGATTTAAAGCACTGTTGAAATCTGAAGACAGCAAACAATGTTTGATGAATCTACAACCTTTACACTAAAGAGAGAGTCAGAAGACCAATAAATCTGCAGTAGAATTAATAATTGAGATACCTAGAAGCACTGAAAGTAAGTATTAAATATGTAAAGTCTTGTTGAAAAGCATAATTAAGTGCACCAGTGCCTGAAGCTTAAAGAAAAAGCAAGTTTCCATTAAAGTTATAAGTGTCTTTCCTTCCTTCCTTCCTTCCTTCCTTCCTTCCTTCCTTCCTTCCTTCCTTCCTTCCTGTTTTATTCTTCTTTCTTTTCTCTTTCTTTCTTTCTTTCTTTCTTTCTTTCTTTCTTTCTTTCTCTCTTTCTTTCTTTCTTTCTTTCTTAAAACAGGGTGTCATGGAGCCCAGGCTGGACTCGAACTTGCTAAGGAGTCAAGGGTGACCCTATACTTCGGATCCCCTTTCCTCTATCTTCCAAATGCTGGGATTACATGCATGCACCACCATGCCAAGTTTTACATGGTACAGAAGATGGAACCTGGGGCTTTGTGCATGCCAGACAGGCATTCTACCAACTGAGCTATGTCTCCAACCCAGAAATACTAGTTTTATGAATACATGAATGAGGCTGAAAGAAATATATAATTCAGCATATTATTTTTAAAATATTAAGTTGATTAAAAATATAAAATGTTTGGTGAGCTGAAGAGGGAAGGGGGAAAAAAAAGAAACAGGGAAAATAGGCCTGCTGCTTGCAACCTATATTTTTCCATGAGTCTTCAGTAGTCTCCAAACACTGTGGACAAGTGTTTAACATTCTACTTTGTGTAACTGTGGACTGGAAATGGCTACAGTTTAGACATGTCTAAACAGACCAGCAATAGATCTATCTGTTTACTTACTGGCACATCACTTACCGCTCACTGTGGCAAATATTGAGGACACAAGGAAAATAGGGCAAAGTCATATTCAACCTATGAAGATGCTATCTCCTCTTGGCTCTAACGTGTTGGCTTTTCTTGCTCTGTTTTTGGGGGTCTTCAGAAGACTCGAGACAACCACAGAAACCATTCTAAGAAATGCCGCGTCTCCCCATCAAAGCATGAATCATCGCTCTACCCTGGGAAGCAGCAATGAGCTAAGTTTCAAGATACTGTGATTTCTAAAAGCCCACCTTGAGCTCAGCACCAAGTCCATGTGGCTCAAAAAGAAAAAAAATATTTGTGGAACTCTTTAATTCAGATCAAAGGTCCACATAAGAAGCTGAGGTAAGAATCAGATACTCCCCAAGGTCTGCGGTAGGCAGTGACCACCCCCCCCCCCAAAGGCCTGTGGGCAGGGGTTATCTCCTGCTATGCAGTAATGCAGTGATTAGTTATATTACGAATAGACAGTGTGTGCATGGCTGGAGGCTGGGAGACCCAGGGTGGAGGACTGAAAAAAGAAGTGACTTTTTCCTGCCATTTAGCATAAATGACAAAATTAAATACTATGGAAGGCTTTCGTTGTGGGTGAATGTCACAGTGTCATTCCAGCATTGTTTCCACTATCTCTACTACAAAGTACTTTTCTTATTCACATGGTGTTCATGAGTGCTTAGTGAGTGGCTACCATGCCCTATCTCCTAGCAGGTTGTCCAACTGAGGTGACTTGTTGAGAACAGAGAGGAGATATTCACCAAAGTCCTGTAAACAGTAGCACAGAACAGGAGTTGAAGTGAGTGGCAGGAAGCAGGGATTGTGGTTCTGAGGGATCTGGGAACAAAGGCAACGGTTCTGGCTAGCAGAGTCTGGGGCCTAGGGAAGGTGGCATTTCTGACGTTGTGATGCTGAGCCAAAATCTAAAGGATAACAGGGTGAAAAGTGGGAAGGAGAGCAAACCAGTCAGGCCTTGGTAGGCAAGGTGTGACGAAGGGCAGAGTAACCGAAGGATGGAGAAAAGATGTCAGGGTAAGTAAGTTAAAGGCTTGGATCTTTAAATTGAGCAGAAAGGAGTGGAAGATGTAAAAGAAGGTGTGGGTTGTTAATGCAACCGGTCTGGTGTGCTGGAAAGGGCAGCAGGTTGGGTGTGGGTCACAGGGTCATCAGATGTGGGTCACAGGGTCATTGGAAAGATGACTGTGTTCATATACATCACAACATTAGCTTCCTAGTGTCTGTGTTGGCTTGAAGCAGTTGTGATGTGGTGTCCCAGCACCCTTGAGAACGAGAGGCTAAAAACATACTAAAGAACCTAAAGAAGTCTGCCAGTTGCCTCCCCCACTGCTTGTGGTTGTGCATGGCCATCCCTGGTGCCCTTTGACTTGAGTTGGGTCTCCCAAGTTCTGCCTCAGTTTTGCCCTCATCGTCTCTATCTCTGCCTTTGCCTCTTATAAAGGCACACGTATGTCCTGGTGCCTTAGGAGAAGCTCAGTTAGTAGCATACTTTCCTTGAAGGAATAAGGAACTTATCGCTTAAGTTTCGTTCTTAGGGCTCAACTGAAAATGCCAGGTGCGGTAGTACCCACCTGTAGTGCCAATGCAGGAAGGAGGCAGGGGGATAATGGGAGTCTCTAGACAGCCCTAGTCTGATTGATAAGTCTCGGGCCAATGACAGACCCCAGGTCAAAGGAGGTAGATTGTGACATTCATAAAGAATGACACTCATGGTTGTCCTCTGACCTGCATGTGAACACACACACACACACACACACACACACACACACACACACACAGACACACACCATTAGTTTTGGGATCTGCCTGTACAGTCCACTGTGAAGGCCTCTTTCTTACATTCTAGGTTATGGGAGAGCCTCTCTTTGCAGGAGGCATGCAGCCCAATGCTGAAAGCCCTGGTCTTAATTCCAGACTTCTCAGAGGACAATGTCCACAGAACTGTAACAGGGTCTGCAGAGTGACTCTCCCTGTTCCAGAGCCAGGGGTGTTGTGTTCTGAAGTCCAACCCAGGGAGTGTCACTGCTGTCTCCACGGTGCCTGTGCTTGTTGTCCTGCTTCCATGCCTTCCTATGAAGTCATGGGGCTCAACTCGGTCCCCTCAGCCTCACCTCACAGGTCTTTGCTCCTGTCACCTTGGCCTCAGTGGTCTCCCACTTCTCACTCTACTTCCCATTTGTGTTTCTCTCAGAGAATGATCTAAATAAGCCTTCAAGGTTTAATTCTGGTGAGTGTTTCCTTCATGAGGACTCAAGGCTGGAAAAGGGTAAGTTATAAATCCCCCTTGGAAATTGTAGGTAGTGCAACAGTTACAACCACAAAGTATGCCATGACCCCCCTGCCGCCACCCATCACCCACCCTTCATGTTGTTGAGCACTGTGGGATGCTCTTTGTTCTGCCCCCTCCCTCTATCTGCTTTACACCAAGCCTCCCCAGAGTAAACAACTCCAGGAAACTGTGCCCATCCTTCTTCTGTCCCACGGTGTCAATGACAAGGATGTTAGATGCTGATCGGCGCTCTATAAAACATTCAGAATTCAAGGAAGAAATGCGATGCATAAATGCAAAGAGAGGTCGGTAATTCTTGCATTACGTTGCTCCAGAGACTTTAGGAAGATGGACTGTGTTGCCATCCATCGCTTTCAAGCTTTCTACTCGGTCAAGTGCGCACATATATCTAATGACAAAGCCCTGGAGCCACGTCCCCCATGCCTTAAATGGAAGAGGAGTTGTGTGGGACGGTGCCAGTGAAAGTGATTATAGGTTCATTATTAGTTTTCAATAAGCCGGCAACACTGAGTGCTTGCTGCGTACCCAGTCCTGTGCTAAATGCTTTTCAGATGTTCCCACTCAATCCTCTTTCCAAAGCCCATCATCAGCTCTGACATCACATATGCTCGTTCAATAAGTAAACTGATGCCCCAAGAAGGGACGTCACATGCAGAGTTGGCAAACACAGAAACTGGTCCGGTGGTGGCCTGTCCAAGCAGCCGCTGACATGTGTTGTCCCAGATCCAGGCTGGTTGGGAGCTGCTGCCTCTTGTGGCCTCCCCTCCTTCTTGGGCTCCAGCCCCCTACATTAGGGCTTATTATTTGGCATAAATCACCCCCCCAATTACATGAATGCCACCGCCACGAACACTTGTAATTAAAACTGGGACGGATATCCTGCGTGTCTGCCCCCTTCCCCACTCCTCTTTGTCCTGCTGTGGTATTATTGGAGAGAGAATGAACACTCATGGAAACAGATGCTTGCAGAATATAATGGCGCTCAGCTCCTCAGAGAGCAGGCTGTGAGAGGGTGCAGGGAGCAGACTTAAAGGAGACAGCTTTATTTACTCACAACTGGGGCATTGCGGGAAGTACAGGGAAGCCCAAGGGCTCAGTCACAACAGGGTCTTGACTTGCATGCTGTATCGGGTTAAGGTCCCTTTGCCCTGTGTTTGTCTCCACAGACACAGCTTTTCCCACCTGTCACGTTGTTCACACACACACACACACACACCTGTCACCAAATACACCTGGAGTTGATCTTGGCAAACAATTCTTCCTCCATCCCTAAGAATCCCACCTCTCACCTTATATGCTCCATCAGAAGTGATGGCTTGGTGCCGTTGTAGCCTTCTTTGTTTCTTGCCTATCATTCTCCCAGTCATGCTCAAAGTAGGGTGGTCATAATGCCTGCCATTTGTCCAGCATTTACTGGGGAATGCAGGGGGATCTGCTTGGGCCATTACCCTAAGGATATGAGAACCGTAGGTGTTAGGGCTGCAATTCTCAGCCTGAGGGTGGACCAAGGTGATCTGGTATCAGGCAACCATCAGCCACCTTATAACTGGAGTCAATTTTTTTTTGGCTGCTTTATTATGATGAGGTCAACATGAAGATCCTCATCTGAGCATCTGTGGGTAGGACTCTAGGTGAACTCGGACAGCCAAGATGCTAGATGTTTCTTCTTTACTGCCTCTCTGAATTAAAATATGCTTTTCCCCTTGTTTAGGACAAAACATCACAGGCATCCAACAGTGCTCTCATTTTCTGCCTGTTGCTGTTATAACACTCTGACCAAAAGCAACTGAGGGGAGGAAAGGATTGGTTTGGCGTACACTTCCAGGTCACAGCGCATCATCAAGGGAGTCAGAGCAGGGGCTCAAGAAGGAACTTTGTTCATGAACTATGGAGGAATGCCGTTTGCTATCTCAATTTCTGGCTCATTTAGATTCATACCCAGCTAATTCCTTAATAGGGCCCAGAACCATCTGCCTAGGGAATGGTGCCACCCACTGTGGGCTGGTTCCTACTGTATCAGTTAACAATCATACAGTCTCTCATAGACATGCCTGTAGTCAATCTGATTAAAACAATTTCTCAGTTGAGACTATTGTTTTTGCTTCAGGTGTTTTTATGCTGTGTCAAGTTGATAGTTAATGCTAAGAGAGTTTGTCATCGTAAAATAACAGATAGCTTCCTGTTATAGCTGGTAATCTCAAAATATCATTTTAACCTATTTTTTGTCAATAATAGATCTATCACTAACCATCTCTCACTGTGTCTTTCTGTCTCTGTACCTGTGTGTGTGTGTGTGTGTGTGTGTGTGTGTGTGTGTGTACATGCGTACAGGTCATGGCACATGTGTAGATATCAGACAATTTGCTGGAGTTGGTTCTTTCCTTCCACCCTGTGGGTGCTAGAACTAGAACTTGGATGTTGATGAGTGAATTATGATACAACTAGCATCCTTTGTGAACTTGTGTGTTTTATTTTATATAGTTATAACACTATTCTGAAGAGTAGAACTAGGTAAAAAAAAATGATGGAGAGGCCCAGAATCTAGAGAGTTTCTCCAGAGCTGAGCAGAGCTGAGCAGAGCTGAGCAGAGCAGAGCAGAGCAGAGCAGAGCAGAGCAGAGCAGAGCAGAGCAGAGCAGAGCAGAGCAGAGCAGAGCAGAGCAGAGCAGAGCAGAGCAGAGCCCTTGTGCCTGTCATCCTTTGGAGCTCAGTTATTTTAAGAATGTCAAACAAGACAGGCAAAACACCAGAAAAGCTCAGATTGCATAGAGACATGAAGATAGATCTGCATTGTTGTTGAGGGTATATCACCTACTCATTTACTCATTCATTCATTCATTCATTCATTCAACACATTCATAATCAGGGCCTGATACTTGCAAAGCACTGGCACAGCACTCCAGATATGGCTCTGAATGAATGGAGCAAGTACCCATCTACTGCCCTCCCTGCAAAAGGCCTTCTGCAGATTCCATCCCACCCCCACCAGTTTCTATTCAAGCTTTGTAACTTGGGGTGACCTATTTAGTTATTCACAATTTGCTGTCAAGAATCCCCTTAGAGCCCTGCGGGACCTAAGCTCATTAACATAACCCTTTACTTTTATTTACAGCGAGCCTTACACTTTTTATACATTTGTGGCAGAACTAAGCACTGCAATCTCAAAGTGGCCACTCAGGCTCAGGGAGATTCCATCATGGCGGACACACAAGACAGCTTGAGGCAGTGCCCTCCCCTCATACCAGCTTAGAGCTCGGTGCTGCAAACAGGATTCAATCTGCTCCTCTTTACATGTTAGCTCACAGTCCCCTTTTATGCATATTTGCCTGGGATGTCTCTTGTCTGTCTCCCTTTTTTTACCCAGCAAACTTGAACAAAGGCACATGATCAAAATAATGAGAATCGTAACTAATGCTGACCAGGCACTTCTGAGTTGTCCTTCAAATTATTGAGTGTATTTAGTAATACTGCTACTAACCACTTTAACTACCACAGGGTGGTTCTTACCATCACCCTGATTTTCATGATGAGGAAACCGAGGCACTAAGAGATTATGAGACGGCTCACAGAGACACAGCCAGCCAGTGACAGAGCCTGGATTCACACGCGCTGGTTAAGACAGGACACTACACACATATCTGTAAGGACACATCAAAAGCCAAATCTCAAGGTATCTCCCATATTGCTCTGGCAGCCTTCCCCGTCCTCTCTCCCCAGCCCTGGGCTAGGGGATGCTTTTATTTAATCCCTGCCTAGTACTGCATTGGTTACAATCTTTCTTTCTTTAGCACTGCACTACTGTAAGGCACTGTTCCCAGCGACAACCCTAGTGGGTGGTAGATGTTCATGACCCATCCAGTGAGCTGCAGCTCAACGAGGGAAGGAAGGGGAGAGATAGTGACATCAGATGAAGCATGCTTGTGGGAGTTAGAGGAACAATCCAAACTAGACAACTACCTAATCGTGGGTGCTGTTTGCGTACCAGCTATTCCATACTCGCACAGCCATGAGATACAGAAGAGGCAGGTTTGGGGAAGCAGCTTAGCTGGCCTGAGATCCTAAGTGAGGTTATCACAGCACTGGATTTTGAATTTCATATAGAAATTAAATGTGGCTCTTCTGGCATGGCTTTCTCCTTTTCCATCCCGTCACTATCCAGGGGCTAGAGAACTGTCTTTCTGGGAGTGCCAAAAGAGCCTGGAGTCTGAGATGCCTTATTTATTCAAGACACATAAGAAGCAGGTTTAAAAATATGGAGAACACCAACTCTTCTGTTTTGGTTTTGGTTTTTTTCCTTCTAAAATTGACTATTGTCTTGTGCTAGCCTCAGATTTTTATTTTATTTTTATTTATTTTTTAACTATGTGTATATGAGTGTGGGTTTCGGCATGTGAGGTCAGTGTCCATGGAGGCCAGAGGAGGGCGTTGGATCCCTTGGAGCTGGAGTTACAGACAGCCGTAAGCTGCCTGATGTAGGTGCAGGGAACTAGATTTAGGTCCTCCACAAAAATAACAAGTGATTTTAACCATGGAGCCATTACCATTGAGCTGTATTCCAGCCTTGGCTATTTCCAATCATCATATTTTCATAATGACCCTTGCATTGGTGGGGAACCAAAATCCGAAGCATTAGATTTAGCACATATACTGAGAGAGAGAGAGGGGAGACCTTGGTTTAAGTCACTTAAGGTGCCCAGGACTCAGGGGGGTTTGCTTGGTTTCATGAGGAAGAGATGGCTTACTTTGATTGGGTGAGCATTATACATTTGAAACAATCTCTCTGGCTTTGATAGACATGACCTCGATTCTGACAATTATCTATTTAATTGGATCAATACAGACAGCCTACTCCCCTAAACCACTGATTCAATTAATCAGACCATTGTCAAATCTCTTCTCCTCTTGGGGTCTGCGTAGACATGGACCAAGTGGCAATTTCTTCCAAGATAGGCACTGAAGTCAATAGTCCCCTTTTGGATGAAGTATCTGATTGCTCACAAATTACACAAATCACATCGATTGCTGACAGATCCCAATGTTTATGGAGCACTATTTAGATTTGGCTGCAGAGGATGGCTAGTATTTAATTAATGACTGTCAGATATAATATACACTATTATAATGACCAGAAAGCAGTTGCCTGCTGTCTTTTATACAATAGAACAAATATTTTGCAACTAGCATTAGTGAGGAAGAATCAGTAGGGACACCATGATAGACAATAGATGAAAATGTCATAGCCATATTTAACCTGGAACATTCTTGGAAGCCATGATAATTGTGACTCCTGCGGAATTTTTTCCCTTTTCATTTCTGCTTCGACTACAAGAAAACTTAGGCAAATTTTTAGCATAAAAATATTAACTTATGTGGAGGTTTGTAAAATAGGTATTTATTTTTACCTGTTTTTAATTTTTGCATATATTATTACTGATTTGTTGCATAGACCTATGGGATAGAGATCAGCAAGCTAGAGCCTACACACCAAATCCTCACCTCCAGTTTGTCTTTGGATAGCTCATGAATTTAATATAACTCTCTATGACTTACTAAACAAAAACGCAAAGGTGGATTAATTTACCTTGAAATTTAAAATGGCAAAAAATTTAATGGTTTCAATGGTTTTTTGTTTTATAAAAACAATGATTTTACCAAAAAAAAAAAAAAAAAAAAAAAAAAAAAGCAAACTAAGAATATAATTTTATGACATACAAAAATCAAATTTTGGTGTCCATAAATACAGTTTTATTAGAACACAGCGATGATCATTGATGGGTGTGTTGTCCATGGCTGTTTTGTACTACAAAGGCAGAGTTAGACAGTTGTAATAACTACAATAGCACACCAAAAAGTCTGAAGTATTTAATATGTGACTCTATTAGAAAAATAGCCAACATGTCTCAGGCTATCTCCAGTGTGTGTAGACTCTGGAATGGGATCGTTGAATAACTCATCAGGTAGATAATACAGAGAACTTGTATCTACCCAGCCTATGGTTAATGCCACTGCATACATTATTCTTCCTGATTAAGATCTAGTGGTAATATTATCCAGGGGACCTAAACTCCATGTTTGTTTGTTTGTTGTTTGTTTTTGTTTTTGAGAAAAAAGGTAACACTTTACAAGAAACAGCCTACTATGTCCATTTTCAGGAGACTAAGGGTGGCTTCTGAGGGAAAGAGTTGTGCCTATTACTTTAGAAGGGTGTGGCTCGAGTCTTGAAACAGAAGCAATAACAGGAACATCAAGGTGATGAAGAAACAGGTAAATGGTAGCAACAAAATTGTAGGAAACTGAGCATCTACTGAGCTCAGATGTGAAGATGGATGATGTGTGGTAGACACATCAAGATCAAAGATGGGAGAGAGCCAACTTGACAAAGATCAGGGACATTCCTGAAGCTTGTGATCGTGACCTACAAGATCCTTTAAAAAGTAGGTGGCAACACCATCATCTGAGAATAAGTTAGGTGGGGTAGTCTGGAGACAGGAGAAAGGGGTGAAATGACCTACCCAAGTCCCTGCTCTCCAGTGAACACAAGGCACCAGAGAGCTGCCAGCAACAGAGGGCATCCAGTGGTAACAGCACCTCTATGCTTCCCTGTGGGAAGAGAACTGAACAATATTTTCCATAGATATAGCAGGAGGAATTTCAGAAACCTTCCAAAACTTGCCAGAATTTTTTTTTCCCCAAACATGAAGGGACTTTGGGAAACAAACAATAGCTCTGTCAGAGGATGGAAAAGACAGTGTAGAATTGAGAAACACGTGGCAGCAGGTAGGAAACAGAGGTGTGTTTCCAACTGGTGCTCCAGATGTGGATATCCAAACTGATGAATGACTGTGAGTAGGACCAGCCCTCCTCCCGGAAGTGGCATGCCATTGGCTAAAAGCAACTGCTCACTGAAAAGAAGTAGGCATCTCCTACATGGTACTCCCTTGCATTCTCAACTTTGGGTGACAACTGGGAAGGAGAGTAGTTACTAATCTGCAAAGGAGGTTGGGACATAGTCAGGATAAGGTAGATGGCTAGAGAGAAGGAACCCGACTGGAACAAAACACTTAGCAGGTCAATTTCTCTGACTCCAGAATCTTAGCAAGACCAAAGGGCCTTGTGAAGTTGGAGCCTCTAATGCTGTTTGCTGTTTGCTCTCTGGCACCTAGGACTGTACCTAGAACATGGTGGGAATTCAAGGGGAGCTAAGTTCGAACAATCAAATAGTAAGGCATGGACTAATGGACAGAAGTTCCAGGGGCCTCCACATTTAAGGGGGAGAAACTGAGGGAGAAAGCAGCCCTTGTAAGTCACAATTGAGCATCCATTTTCTGCTTGTCCTCTATCCATTGGGTTCATCTTTCTCTGGTACCTTGGGGAGGGAACATTCCTATCTGAGTGAAACCATGCTTACTATGGTAACTTATTTCCTGGGGACACATGAATAAATGTCTATTCACCAGATAGGACACTGACAATAGACAGTTGAGATCCAATCAAAGGTCATCTGGTTGAACTGATTATATTGTGCTTACTTACAGGAGCATGGGTGACCCCCAGATAGTTGCATCTCCCCAAAGTCTTATGCCATTATGGATAATGACTTCATAGAATGCATCACGGAGTCCTACTTTCAACTGACCTTTGGCTGCCAAGATCCTCTCTCATCTTCCATGATCACTTGCAGTGGGGAAGGGCCAGGAGGGAGTAGTGGCTACAATTCCAGCAAGGGTCCTATGACCTTCGCCTTCCTCCTCCTATTACAGTGTCAAAACTCCATTACTGTTACCACAGACTTAACTGTCTCTCTTCTGTTTAAATCAATTAGTTGCTATGGCTACCAGGCCAAGGTAATCTCAGCTCCAAAATGGCAATGGATTATTATGTTAGACTGGGAGAAATAAAGCCATACTCCAACACGAGTATTCACTAAATGAATGCTCACTGAAGCAGGTGACGCCCACTAAATGCTTGGGCAAGAGAAGTTGATAATTATACATTGAACAAAAGTAGGTAAGAGACAGGAATAAGGAAGAATCTATATTTGGACCAGGAGGTAATAGAACAGGGACACCTTTAATCCCAGTACCCAAGAGGCAGAGGCAGGCAGAGCTCTGTGAGTCCGAGTTCAGCCTGGTCTACAGAACCAGTTCTAGGACAGCCAGGGTTACACAGGAAAACCTTGTCCCAAAAAACAAAGGTAAACAAATAACACTACCACCAACAAAAGAATCTGTATTTGACAAAACTAGACTAGAAGCACTTACCAGCCCTGTGCTCTGAAGAAAGGGCTTTATTTTTCACCCAGGTTTGTCCATCCATGGAACCGGGGAGGTTCCGGGGAGGTTCAATACCTACCGGTCTGGAAGGAATGAAGCTATAAATTACTATTGGGAACACATGCAGAGAAGGGGAAATTTGGTGATGTTCAGAAAGCAGCCATAGAAATTGGGTTAGCTTGTTTTTTATCAGGTCAAGTGATGCCCCAGGTAAAAACGAGATAAAAAAGAAAGAAAGAAAGAAAGAAGGAAGGAAGGAAGGAAGGAAGGAAGGAAGGAAGGAAGGAAAGAAAGAAAGAAAGAAAGAAAGAAAGAAAGAAAGAGAAAAATCTTAGAAACCTTCACAGACACAGACTGCTAGAATTGCCTGAACCAAATGCAGCCACGTTTACATTTTTCATACCATGGAAAAATGAGGGGATGACACAGGACAACATGACATCTTGAGAAAATTTTAAAGGCTCCAAAGTCTTTTTCCATTCAGGAACAATAGAAAACAGGAAACCATCAATAACGTGTCTGTGCCCGGCTGTTGGCTGAACACTCCCCAGGAAAGTATATTTTGATATAAATCAGAAGCTGGGCACAGCACGCTCTGGCCCAATGTGTTGTAACCACCCCTCCTACGATCCCATCCCGGCAAAGATGTTGAAAAGCTTTCAAACTTGACAAAACCCAGGCCCTTCCTTAAATAACACTAACCCTTCCCAGAGCGGGGTCTTGTTCCCTGCCAGCTCACAGACCCAAGTCAGGCTCAATTGAGGAAAGGAGGAAACATAGAAGATGGCTCAGCTCCCCAGAAGCTCTCAGGAATTGACACTCTTTAAATTACTGCCTGGGAAGCATGTTGAATGCCAGCTAACAAAAGGACAAGAGGAAAAAAAAAAATGCCCAGGAACCAGTAGAGCCTCCTCTGGTTCTCTTTGGGGAGGTGACACCTCTAGTGATCTTGTTAACTAGACCTGGAAACAAAATGAAAATCTGTGATTGCAAACACCTGACAAGGAGGTACTGAGGAACTGAAAAGACAGAGTTGGGTAGGGGTAGCCTCCATATGTAGGAAGCAATTTGACTGAAAAAGAAAGAGGAGGAGTAGGTAGAAGAAGAAGGAAGAAGAGAAGGAGGAAGAAGAGAAGAAAGAGGAAGAAGGAGGGGAAGGAGGAAGAGAAGAGAAAGAAGGGGAAAAAGGGAAAGAGGAGAAGAAGAAGAGAAGAAAAAGAAGAGGAAGAGGAGAAGGAGAAAGAAAGAAGAAGAAAAAGAAGAGGAGGAGGAGGCTTCTGTAAGCTTCCAGCTGATATCAGATTGGTTCCCCCAAGTTGCTGGGTACATTAATGCATCCCTAAGATGCATGCCCAACTCCAGGGAGTTCTCAAGTGCTGGTACAAGATTTAACTCTTGGTGAGTGGGGTGGCAAGGCCAAGTCCTGACAGAATAGTAAGTATTGTAGTTTACAGACACACTGGCATGCAAGACCCCTGTCACGGATGCTTGAGCCTTAGAGTTTGTTGATGGGCTGTGCTTTCAGAAGAGCTCACAGAAAAGAAGACAGAAATCACAGGGAAAACTCCAGAGGAGATGAAAGAGTGATCAGAAGTGAGCAGAGACCAGTTGCATTGTGGAGGAGATGCTGGTCTCAGGTCTGGTACACTGATTCAGGATGGTCCTCTCCCCAGCAGAGCATAATTGTAGATTAGAGCCTATGAGGATGGTCACCTAGCTTTTATTTGAAGTGAGAGTTTTCCGCTCCCATGCAAAGATACCAGTAAAAGTTCTCCCCCTAAGCCTGAGCTGAGGTATCAGTCCCCTCTGTTCCCCTCAGGCACCCAACCCACACTCGATTGGAGCCTAGGGATTCAAGACAGGAGAGGGTCTGAAGGAAGAGACTGAAAAGTGTTTTATGGAGGGCTGCTGGTGTGTTATGATGTCAGCCTTTAGCTGGGCTTCCAGAATGGCTGAGGCAGGCACTGACTAGGGAAGAGACATGCTACAGGGCAGGAATGATAGGATCTGAAGGAAAGGGGAGTTGAGGTTGAACATCTACTGTGTTCCTTGGTGCTGGCTTCCCTCCCGGAAAGGAAAAGTGCTGGTGAGTCAACCTAGAAGACCTTCAAGCACTTTGCAGATTCCATTCCTCCTGCCGCAGAGTACAGCTCTCGGTCTAGTCTCCCTTTCCCCAGACTCACCCTCACAACCCTTCTCTGTGCTGTTGAGCTGTGAACAGGATCAAGTTTCAATACCCTTTCCCGAGGCACCCTGCTTCTTTCAAATACTCTGACAAAGGCAACTTAAGAGAGAAAGGTTTGGTTCACAATTTCAGTTTACGCCCATGTGGCAGGGAGGTCAACACAGCAGGAGTTTGAAGCAGCTGGTCACAGTCAGAAGAGGAGAATTAATACATGTCAAACCACTATGGCTCCCAATTCTAGTAATTCTTCTGGTTTTTGTTTGTTTTGCTTTGCTTTTTGTTTTGTTTTGTTTTTTAAGGATACCCTATAGAAATATGGGGGTTATGAAACAGAAGATGGATGTATGCAGAAAGAGGCAGAAGTTGGAATGTTGCTTCAGGTCTGAATCACAAGACTGGTCAGGAAACGCCAACGGATCCTTGTGTAAACGTGGGTGAAATCTGGTTCCGATCTTGCCAAGAGAGTATGGCCAGGTTACTGCACTGAACTGCAACCAGTAGCCTCTGAGACTATGAGAGAGTACGGCCTGATGTTTTGAGTCACCTAGTTCATGCCCTATCATCTTATGGTAGCCACAGGACACAGTAAACTGCTGCCATCCTTGGCTGCCAGCTCCTGGTTGTTCCCGTGACCTGTCCTATAGTGTAGGCAGTAATTGAATCTGAAGAAGGGTATGTTCCAGCTCTACCCAGGAGCAGCAAGGAGCTGTGGACTTTGGCCTGGGATAGACTGTGGACTTTGGTCTGGGATAGACTCTTGGGAACATTATTTGGATGTGGCTTGGGAAGGCAGAGAGCAAAGTGATGCACAGGACTCAAAGCCAGAGTGAGCATGGGGACCTCAGGGCAGGCAGGCACTTATCCTTGCTGAGCTTTCCAGGGTCAGATGGAAAGAAGGCCAGCTTGTGCTTCCTCCCTCCGTCTCCCCCTTCACTGTTATGAAATGCAGGTGATTAGGAGACAGTTATTCCTTTCTGAAATCCAAGGTGTGGGGGTGGGGGCTATCATCACAAAGGGCAGAATTAAGCTATGAAATTAAACCCCCTAAATATAAATAATAAATTCTCTCATTGGTGCCCAACCCCAGCCAACGTAAGGAAAACCTGAGTCCCCGCTGAGCCTTTTTATTACTTGAGGTATATGGAGTCTCTAATTTAGGGCTAAATATAAAACTAAAGCACACACAGCTGGACTTTCAAGTAGTTTCAAAGCACATTTAATACCTTTCCGCGAAACTTCCAAAATCCAAGCCGTCCCTGCTTTTGCAGCCATATAAACAGAAGTCGGGCGGACCTAACCTAACGTATGGAATTCAAAAGGATATTTAAGAGGGGTGGGGAACACACAGGCTGAGGGCCCACAGCCATCAGAATGCTGATCCACGCTCACCGGCACATGCTGTCCTATGCCGTGTGGGTTATAATAGAAACCAGTAAAGCCTGGTGGGGGGGAAGGGGGGGGCAGAGTGCCAAGGAGGGCTGCCTTTAACCGCTGTTTTGTCTGCCCCTGTGTGCTTTTCAGCATCGTTCCTACACCCCTGGGCCAGTGGAAAATGAGAAAGAGTCAGAGCTGGACTGGCAGACATGAATGGATTCTCTGTTACCCTGGGAATTCTTCTTGAAGAAGAATCCAGGGTTCTGGTTTATGATTTTGTGTTGCCAGACACGTTAATTGATTTACTAATGAGCCCCAAAGTCTCAGATTCCGGTGAGCTAAAGGCAGTTTGGGGTTAATGCTATGTTACAGTTGAGGTATTAAGTCCTGTTCAAAAGGCCCTTGTGTTGAAGGCGTGGTCCCAAAATAATACTCGGACGTGGAGCTTCAGAAAATGATTGGATCCCAGTACCGGCTCTGGCTTAATCCACTGATAGATTCATATTTTAACAACTTTATGGGGAAGCAATAGAGACTAGAAGATTTAGGCCTACTTGGATGACACAGATACTAGGGAGTGTGTCTTTGAAGGACACACCCTTGTCTCTGATCTCGTCTAAGGGCCTTCCCCTGTCTTGCTGCTTCCTTACCTCCCTGAAGTGATCAGCTAGGCTCCTCCATGCCCTGACCCTGAGACAGCAGCTAAAAGCTAGCTGACACATCCTGGGATAGTACAGGGTTCGGGTCAAACAAAACCAGGGTCCTTATCTCTTGGAATGATTATGCTATGGAGAGCTTGATGAAGAACACAGACAGCCAGATAGCTACAAAACACAGCTACAAGTTCTTCAGTATTCTTCCCACCAGGAAGTGGAACCTACGTCCCCTGCATTTAATCCCAGTGGACCAGGGATGGCAGATGGGATGGAATAAAGAAACACAAGTCTCCTCTTACAGTGAGTGGAAGTGGCTTCCTGTGATGTCCAAGGTCAGGTCGGAGAAGACCTTGCCATGACAGCTATGAGGTGTATCTCATAAGATCCAATCTCTCTAAGACATCACATTAAGGAAGCCACAGGCTGAGCCCCTCTCAGCCACTCATGCTGTCTGCTGTTCCACGTAAAACACTGGATAAGTGGGAAAGGTAAGAGTAGGCCAGTCTACGCACCAATCACTCAGTCACCTTCACCCATAGCCAACAAATTGAGAGATAAGACAAGGCAATCCCTATCAAAAAACCTGAGATGGAAAATGATGGGATTTAATAAAAACCAAAACCAAAACCAAAAAAAAAATAAAAAAATAAAAAAAATAAAAAACAGTGGTTGGTGGTTGTTGTCTTCTAGCAGCATGTGGGGTGCTTTGTAACTCCGGAACAGATAAATGACAGGGGCCAGACCCCAGGGATGTCGAGATAATATGAAACCATATACACTACATTCCCAGCATAGAGCCAGCTCTCTGGCGGATGTCAGATCACGTCCCCATTCCTGGTGACAATAGACTTTGATTGCCTTTCAGTTTCACTGCCTATTTTTATACTGTGCGACACTAAATCGTAAATTACAAGCAGCTTAGCAGCCTCTGATTCTTACTCAGCACTCTGGGTTTTATTGGGCTCTCAAAGTTAGAGAAAGGCACACATGTAAATTGGAGCCGCTCCTCTGCTCTGCTCTGGGGGCTCTGAAAGGAGGTCCTTCTGCCGAAAACTCCTAGGTTCTGAACGAGCTTTGTGGCCCCCGTGGCGGGCACACCACGGTGAACAGGGGGGCTTTCCGCTGGGAAGTTTGTAAGTGCTTTTCTGAGCAGTATTGCTTTTTCTAACCGGCGTAGATTTGTGAGCCGCAATGTGTTCCTGCATGAAGAAGTCAAGCATCCTTCCCCGCCCCCCGCACCCCCCCTGCAAGTCTCACCATGAAGTTATTTCTCAGATCCGCATCTAGAGTTGGTTGTATAACTTGGTGATTGCCAGGAAGCATTTGGGAGCCAGATCGGTCTTGGCATGAACCCTGGCTCTTTGCATTCCAGACGGAGAGGACTTGGGGGCAGATTTTTGTACTGGGGAAAAAAAAAAAAGCCTCAGTTTACACTTTTGAGAAGTGGGAATAATCATAGCGCCCTCTGATAGTGCATCTGTGAAGATTAAACTAGGCAAGTACTCGAGGCCCCACTCGAAGTCAGAGCTCACAGTAATTTTTCCGCTAACACCATCCAGATCACTGGAGGCTACTCTAGTGAAAGTTGGTGGATTTGGCACAGAAAAACACAAGATGCCCGTGAGATCTAGAAATTCAGATACACAACAAACAGCATGGTGGTATGTGCTAACCACTCTGGGAGCCCAGTGACCTGCTACTGAACGCATTTGCTATTTCTTGTGAAGCAAAAATCCCTGTTTTCCTGCATCCCCCTCTGTCAGATAGACAACAGCCATTGGGATGTACGATGAAGGCCAGTCCTTCGACGTCTGGATGCATAGCTCACCCAAGGGCTGCTGAACACAAAGCTCGAATCTCTGTTTTCTCATCTTTAATACAAACTCCCATCTTCCATCTCCCTCCTTCCAGCCTCCAGCCTCATTCTGAACCTCCCCCAGTAATGAACATTAGCTGGGAGGATGCTCTGAAAAAGACAAGCTGGGAAAAGTTTCTCTGGAGCCCCACTGCTGCAGTTATTACATAACCAGCTCCCTACAGCAGCATCGTGAGGTTCGCAGTGGAGAAGCTTCCATTTGTACTCTCTCCAAGTTCCTCCGGTGCAGCAGCCCCCTCCTTCCATGTCCCCTCCCCTTCCCTCTCTTCATGCCTGAGGTCTGGCACCACTGGAAGCCACCCCCCCTCCCCACACACACGCCACTCTCTCATTTTTTTTCCACGTAATATACTGCAGTTTATTACATAAGTGATTTATTGCATGCGTCTTAATGTATAAGGGGCAAAAGTTGTTTAAAATAAATCCAACTGAGAGGATAATCTCTGTGGGCAAAATGTACTTGGACTTAATTTCTCTACTGGGTATTATACACTATATAATTGCCTTAAACAGAAGCTGCACACACAAATTTAGCTTGGCACCGATATCTGGCTACACAGAACACTCAAGTTACACGCTGGGTTTTTCTACAAATCCTTTGCTCCCCCGGAAGAAACTCAACAGCATCCCTTAAAGAAATATTCAGCCTGACTCTCCTGCTGAGATTGGGGGGTAGGAGAGCAGCCCATTGTAGCCTGGATGGAGCGGGTGGGAGGCCTTTGTCTTGGGAGAGAGGGCAAGGCTGCCAGCTTGTCTCCGGGTAAATCTGGTTCCTGGGATTCTCTTGCTCCCTCGCTGGCCCTGGACATGGGATATGCACTTAATTAAAGTTGATGGTGGCTTGCCCTTCTTTCTCCTACAGATTAATTAATTAATGTATTCATTGACTCCTTCATGCATTTATTCATTCTACAAATACTCTCTGAGCTGCTCTTGAGCCCTTGGGTGGTGGTGGGTCCTGGGAATAGGAGAGTGAGCCACACACTGTCCCTGCCCACACCTAAGGCAGTAATTAAGCTATCCTACCATACACTGTAAGTGTGACAGGACAGGACAGGCAATGCCAAGAAGAATGGGTACGTGGTACTCTGATGGCCTGTAGAAGACAGAGAAGAGTTTTAAGGGAATGGCTTTTCAGGGGTGTTAGCCATTGCTGCTATAAGGAATACATCCAAATATAGGCACTCAAAGAAACTCTACTCTTGATAATCATAGACATCAGAAGTCCAATGTATCTTTAAATCCACTTGTCTGGGAATCTGGCTCCTCCTAGAAGGCATGGGGGAGAATCTGGTTCATGGCCTCTTTTGGCTTCTAGAAGTTACTGGGTTTTCTCAGCATATGCCCCTTCCTCCATCTGCGGAGCTGATACAGTCCAGTCTAATCCTTTGCCTGTGCAAATCCCTGTGATTCATCTGCATGTCCGATCCCCACTGTAGGAAAGGAGTGATACTACTGAGCCAACCAGGCCACGGAGAATCATCTCCCATGCTGAAGGTCAACTGATGAACGACCTTCAGTTCCCTGTTTGCTATCTTAAGATACTCAGAGGATCTGGGCATTATGATGTGGGCATTGTTGGTAGCCCTTATTCTGCCTACCACAGAGAGGACATAAAGAATAAGAAGGAAGATGGGGACTATCACAGGCAAAAGTGGGGCGTGGCTTCGATGAGGAGTTGCTGAGATACACCTAGGAACCGGGCAAACGGGGTTGAAGAAGTGAGGAAGAAGCAAACCCTGGAGAATCAGGTCCCATGTGAAAGCTCTGCTCCATGCCCCAAAAGCCTGTAAAAATGAAACATTTAAATATTCTAGTTGAGGACTAAGTCTCTCAGCTTTCCTAAGTCTGTCACATTACAGATGTTCTTGCTTCATTACTCTCTAAAGAAAGGGAAAGTGCTACCAGTTAAAATATGAACCTTGAGGTCTGGTAGGAGGACACCTGTAATCTCAGGACTCAGGAGGCAGAGGCAAGAGGATGGAGAGTTAGAGGCTAGCCTGGGCTATATAATGAAACAAACTAATGGCCAACCCACTGCTTTTCTCATTGCTGTGAGCAAATGCCTAACAAGAAGCAACTTGAGGAGAAAGGGTTTATTCTCACTCACAGCTCAAGGGTGCTGCCCATCATGGCAGAGAAGCATGTTAGGCCAAGTGTGGAGTGGTTGGTCACATTGCATCAATAGTCAGGAAGCAGAGAGAGATGAATCCTTGTACTTGGCTCAATTTCTTGGTTTGGGGCAGCCTGGGGCCCCAGCTCACACGCTATCCATATTTAAGGGCTGACTCTCCAAACTTCAGTTAACCCAGTTCGGATACTCCTTCATGGGCATGCTCAGAAGTTTGTCTACTAGGCGACTCTATATCCTGACAAGTTGACACTCTGTTAACCACATAGCTGGGGGTGTAGTTCAGTGGTAGGATGCTTGCCCAGCACAGACAAGGCTCTGGGATTTATTCCCTGGAGAGAAAGAAAAAAAGACAAGATTCTTTTGTATCACTTAGAATTTGTGTAATTATACTTATTTCAAGATCTCTTTCAGACTGAGAACTTAGGTTTTGCTATAGATAGTCTTATGTATGCAATAAAAATGTAAGTGAAAATAGTGTAGAAAAAGTTATTATGGCATTCCTAAAATGTCTCTGCCTTCAAAGTCCTCTATCCTCAGAATAACTATAACTCTGAATCATCAAAGCTCAAGTGTCTGTCAGCATGGCTGGGTTTTGTTTTTTTTTTTTTCCCACTATTGGGAGTCATGGGGGTGTGGTCTTTCTTAAAAGAAGAATTTTGCAATTATGTGAGGCAAGCTAGTCTTGATTATCGCTTCCAGAATTGATGATTCTAGTCCATGGAACTGTCCAGAATACAAGATCTAAGTTGCCAGATCTACCTGCGCCTGCCATTCAGTGACCACTTAGCTCCTAGAAGACTGAAGTCTCTGCCATGATCTTCGAGACTTTCTTGGAAGCTGCTAACACTTATCGTACAAGATTCCTCCTGGGCTCTTTGCACGTTTTCATAATGCACAGACAAGGACAAAGCTTGTATGCTCGCATTTCAGAGATGTCAACAGGGGAGGATTTCAAAGATGCATCTGAAGGTTTAAGTTCGGACAGCTGTGTTCCAATAGTCATTCCACCCAGGCAAGACTCATTCACACTTTGGAAGATGCAAATAACAACTTATTTCCTTATTCCTTCTTCTGAGGATTGTGGTGGCTACATTCATCAGAGTCAGCTAATTCTTGCCAAAATTCTAGGTGGAGGTATTATTATTGGAGGTATTATCAGGTTGCCAGGTTGGAGAACCCATATGTGAACTAAGAATGAGTACTGATATGTTCAAGCATTCCTTTGTCTGTCTGTCTGCCTGTCTTAATTCCTTATTGGAGAAGTCATTAAAACTCTTAGGGTCCAAAGTTCCTTCCACAAACATGTGTGACACCAGCTGTGTAGACACAATGCTCTGCTCTGGGCCCCAGGACAGAAATGTAAAAAAATAAACATGCAAATAAACCACAACAACAACAGAAAAAAGAAAAACAGTTTCAATGAAGACACCGAGTCTAAAGGAGGAGGCAGAGGCTAGCCCATAGGACCAAAGAGTGTAAACATACACTCCAAGCATGAGGAAGAAAAACCCCTGTTTTATTCCCGTTTGTGCAATTTTTCTTCAAGAATTTTGGAGGCTCTACATTGGCTTGTGAAACATTCAGACATTACCAGGAAGGAAGCGTGAAATCTGCATAGAAAATCTATTCCGGTCCCCAGCCCATTTTTGGTTGGCTTTTATAGTTGCTGTCCTCCCTCAAGTCTGCCTGAGTATCATCTTCCAAGGGAAAGCAGAAAGGGAAGGGGGATAAATACACATCCAGCATACATTTGGCTTCTTGGAGTGATTAATAATGCACAGTTTATTAATAAGCACCTCTGTACACAAACACAATTCTTTAGGTTAAAGTTAAGAAGGACAAAAATATGTGAAAGAGTTCAAAAATGAGAAAAAAAATCATAGGGTGTGCACGGTGGGGGCGAACTTGCCTACCATCCATGAGATCTTGGACCCATCCCCAGCATCAGCCTAAATAAAAATAAAATAAAAATAAAACTGTAGAGTTGAAATCTCAGGGTAGCTGGGCACATCCACCAGGGCAGTAGGTTACAGACAGGCACCAAGGTAGACACAGGCAGGGACCTCCATCTCCCCGGCTACACCCTCAGAGCAAGGACTAGCACCTGCATTAGAACCTGCGATTAGAAAGATTCTCTTGTATCTCCATATACCATATCTCCAGGTATATGGAGATACAAGAGAATCTGATTTAAAACAAACGAACAAAAAATCTGTAGGCTGTCACCAGGAAGAGGATAAAAATCCATTCTGTAGTTCTCTCTGATTATCTACATACACGCAGCAGGTACATAGTGATGGGGCTGATACTGGGGTGGGTTTCTAAGAGATAATTTTATCTATGAAAGTTCTCCCTGGAAATGTTCATTTTTAGGATCGTTTAAAATTTTTATTTCAGTTGGTTTTAGCGGCCTGCTGCAGAGCTATCCTCCTCCACCTCCTCCTCCTCCATCTCCTCCCTCCACCTCCTCCTGATAGCAGGAGCCCCACACCACACGCTCACAAGCCACTTGAACATATGTCTACATGGAAGAGCATTAGATTGTAAAAGCAGATGGTGGAATGCTTCGGAATCTGACAGCCTGCTCTGACGGCACTATCAGCAGACGGGGTTTGCCAGCGACGCGCATTTCAGCGAGGGGCTGCCAGGGAGAACAGATCTTTGCTTCACCCTCCAAGGTGCAGAGAGGAGCATGTGTTTGGAAACAAGCAAAATGTGCAGTCTCTCTCTCTCTCTCTTTTCAACAGCAAATGAGGATGCGGCTCGGCAGCGTTTATGGCACATGTGTTGTGGAATGGCGAAATAGTTTGCGAGCCACCGTTCTATAAATGGTACCGACTTGGGGTGTTTTCCATCAGAGGCAGGTGGGAAGGGGGGGAGGCAGTCGGGAGAACTGCAGAGTAGCCTGTTTCTGTGGGCTGTGGCTCTTTCTTTTACTGTACCCTGTTTGTGTTTCCCAAGATGGTTCCATATATTTGAGGGTCCCCATCTCATTCTGTCCCTTGTTCTGTGCATTGAGAGAGAAGATGCAGCGATTCAGGCGGCTTGCCCACAGGTCTGGCTCCAGGATAAACACTTCACCAACACACCTGCCCATTGCAAGTCATGGGAACACTTTTGCACACGGTGACATTGGGGTCAAGTGTAAAGAAAAATTGAGTCAAACTAGGTGAGCCTGGGTGGGGACAGAACTGTCCCCCATAGTTGATGCTTTAATGCCCCACTGGCTGCTTTATGAAAAGTTAGAAACAACATCCACAAAGCAAAATCCACCTCTCTCAGAGCATACAGCTGCAAGGGAACCTGGCTCAGTGCTGCTATTTTCAAGGTTACTTCGTCTTCCATATTCTAAATGGAGAGACTATGCAAGGAAGTTGCATCTCGGCTTAAAGAGGAAAAAAAAAAAAAAAAGCAAAAACTATGTCTGAGCTGACTTCCATAGAAAGATTTGCATTTTGCCAAAATAACTTTTCGAGATCTGGCTTTTGAGTCACCTCCTTCCTCCGGAGAAGTGAAAAATACCATCCCTTTTTGAGCCAAGGTTTAACTCCATGCTGGTCTCCATCTCTCCCTTCCAGTCACAGAAATATCCTTAATAAATTACCAGAGTTGTCATGAGCATGCAGATGCGAAAATCGTTCTGAAATGGTTCCATTTGAGGTCATACCATCTCCGAAAATCGACGGCTGGCATTTTCTAATTCCTTCAGAGGCCACCACTGGGTGGGTCTCCTTTACACTTGCAATGGTGCACCCCTTTCAATTTGCATTTAAAAGACAGTAAATTGCAGGGTCCATAAACATTTTTATAGTGATTTATTGAAGACTAGAATGTCACCAGTGTTCTTCACACTTAACCAGGCCTGAGAATCAAAAGGCTGGCTCTGTATGCCATCTCGCTGTCCCCGTCAGCCCTGTGAGGACAAGCCAGTCTGCCAGCATCTTCCTTTCTCTCTTTTCCTCTTCTCCCTTTCTTTTCTCCCTTCTCTTCCCCTACCCCCACCTCCTTTTTTTTGGTGCTATGTCACTGGAAACACACTTTTATCCACTAAGTCCCAACTTTCAGCTCTAGTCTTTTCAAAAGAACTTGATTTTTACTAAACAGTACAGCGGACACACCATTCTTTGTCATAGCTGAGAGAGAGAAAGAGAGAGAGAGAGAGAGAGAGAGAGAGAGAGAGAGAGAGAGAGAATACAAATTGAAAATCTTTCTTTTACTCTTCCCAGTAGGTTACAGACAGGCACCTAGGTAGACACAGGCAGGGACCTCCATTTCTCCGGCTACACCCTCAGAGCAAGGACTAGCACCTGCATTAGAACCTGAGATTTGGAAACAATGTCTAGAGAAGTGGATCTGGGGTCGGAGAGCATTTGTGCTACTTCCTGGCCAGCTAAGTCACAAAAGGAGGTTTGGAGCCAAGGCACACTGTTTATCTAAGGGCACAGCGGAGGCCTTGGCATCCTTCACCCGTTATATGGGGCGGGGGGGGGGGGGGGGGGCGGGGGGGCGGGGGGGGCGGGGAGGGGCGCGGGCGAGAACCTTTCTGTGCGGATTGTGTAGAAAGAAAAGGAGAGGGGGGCCGAGGAGAAGAAAAGCACCTCTGCACCTCATCTGCCCTTCCAGTGTCCAGAAGGGAGGATTTCTTTCCATCTTTTTCACATTATAATAATGGCTTTTTGGCTTCTGAAAGGAGTCCCAGTATAAGCGCAAATGTTGCATGACCACGAAGAAAACCCCAGTCTTTGTCGCACCAGTGAAAGTCCTTCTCTGCCTGCGTCTCCCTGCCATTAACTGAGATGAAATGAGTTTTTCCCCCTTTTGATTCCGCCCCCCACTGCCTATTACAGTGTGACGTGATTGGGCTTCCCGGCCCATTATTTCATGGAGGGTTCTTTTATTCTGGTTTGGGAGTTCGCGCCTGCAAGGTTATCTGCACACAAAGCAGAGCCGCACTCTGTGCATTCTTTTTTTTTTTTTTTTCCCCTTCTGAAATCTGATCTCAGTGATACGAGCAGGAGCATTGGCATTGAATTCGTCAGATAAGTACCTGGGTGCTGGAGTCGTCATTTTTGTGAGTTCAGTCAGGGCTCCCTGTTAAAATATGTCAACTGATAAAAATGTAAGCTTTTTTTTTTTTTAAAATAACCTTTATATCAAAAGTGTTGTTCTGTCTTAAACACACAGAGACACACAGACACACATGTACACACACATACACACACTATGCACTTCCTCCTTGGGCCTCCCCATATTTGTTTGCCTGTTTCCTGTTGGGTATTTTCTAACAGTTTTTTTGAATGGGGTTGCCACTCCGAACCAGATAGCACAATTTGTCTGAAAGGATGCTAAAGTTCCCTCTCCTGTTTTACTGTACACTGTTAGGAAATATATCCTGATCGCTATAAGCAAATAAATCAAATCCAAAATGGGGCTCTGTTTTGAGCAGAATCAAAGAATTTTAGGACAAATGTCCAGAGGGTACCGTAGTAGCTTCCCCATGTTCCCAGGGCCAGGGCCTAGCTGCCAGCTTGCTCAGAGAACAATGCTTCACTGTCCCTCATGTGAGAAGCAATCAAATGCAACTTCAGTAATGTCTGTGTCCGTCAGCCATGAGAGGAACACAAGAGGCCAGATTGGGCCCATGATGGACTTTGGGCTGTTCGCGGGTTCTTAACTCCATCAAAGCCATCCCCACCCGGGGGGTGGGGGGAAGCCGCCTTGCACCATGCTGGCGAGTGTGTTATATAAATATTAACAGGAGGCAGATTGCTGGAGCCCCTGTGTGTTGCTTTCCCCACTGGTGGCAGTCACACAAAGCCGCTGGTGACAAAACTAAGAGGCGCGGGGCGCGCTCAAGGCATGGGGGCTCGCTCAGGAGCCGAGTGCCAAGGCGAACAGGGAGCAAGGTCCTGCCCCCATCCCTGTTCGAAGGCCCGTACACCCAGGCCTGCAGCTGATAACACTGTAATAGTCCTCCTTTGAGAAGCGCCGTTCCCGCCTGCTGATTAGTCATTTATCACACCTGGCAGCATGGCCGAACTGTAATTACTCTTCTCTTATCCTAACGGCACTGTCATGTCCGAGAGGAGAGGTGCGGCAGAGTCCCCAGTTAATGACACATTACCCTCTTGACAAGCACTTAAAGGTTTTATTGTAAATATTCAAGATATAAAACATCCGAGATTCCCTTTTTAATTATAAAAAAGCAATTTCATGGTCTCCCTTCCCCAACCTGCTCCTCCCCCCCCAACAACCCCATGCCTCCCCAAATAGTAAAGTTTCCTCTCCCTTATCCTCTGCTTACTGCAAACAAACTGATGTCCCTTTGTCACGTAAACTCATTGCTACAAGTTAACTCGGTATCTCTACGCAATTATCAGACATATTGCCTATGAAATTGGTAATTTAAACACACATCACATTTCCACAAAAGTTAAATTTCCGCCCCGAAAGAAGGGTAAAATGTGCATTTATATGAAAAATTATATATGAAAAAAAAAGCCAAAAACGGAGCATAAATAGTCTGGTTTTCCTCATTGGAACGTGAAGGGGTGGGGGAGTCATGACATCGTTTTTTATTTTATTTTATTTTTTTAAAGATGAGCCTCTAACGGAAGTAAAAATTATATGCATATATTTTTTTAAACTAAAAAATTGGAAATTTGTGGGTCGTTAAACCCTGATTGCCTACTTATAAGGTTTAGGGAGAAAGCCAATGTAGCATCCAGCCATGCCCAGGGCTATTTCTGTAGCTCAAGGAGGGTGCGGCAGGCACTTCCCTCAGGGAGCGAGGGCCCTGGCAGGCTGCTCCATCTTACCATCTTCCTGCTAGTATTTACGAGGCCATCTTTCTGCTGAGCCAACCCTCAGTTAGCTTTCAGGCTACCTTGGACCAACTTCCATCTAGGGATTAGGGCAGAAGGATGGGAGGGGGTGGGAAGCAAGTGATAATTAAATCTTTCTCCTGACGGAGGAAAATTAAAAGCACCCATTCACACAGACACACAGATACACACACACACACACACACACACACACACACACACACAGGTCCCAGTTGTACATTGCATTAGGCTGTGAGTGTGGACCAGGATGCAGGGATGGAGGTGCACGTGTGCTGGGTTCTATGTGTTCAAAACTGTGGTGCTGGTGCTTTGACTGGTGAATTGTATGGACAACAGCAAAAAGCTACTAGAGCATGCAGTTCTTCAGTTTAAATCTAGGAAGCTGTGGTGAAGCAAGAGAGCATGGAGTTCTCTGTCTCTCTGTCTCTCTGTCTCCATTCCCTCCCTGGTCCCCCTCTGTCTCCTAAATCATTAGGGTCAGTCCCTCTGCTCCGGCCGCCTACTTGTATACTCCTTGCTTCCTGCACTCTTCATCTGATGGTCTTCCAGATGGATTAAGGTTCAAGAGCATCTCCCTCCCTGATAGAGGAAAGTCTTGGTCAAAGGTTGATGGGCTGTTGGACCACAGCCTTGGTCTAGGAATCAGAACTTCTAGCAGCATCGGGAAATGCAGAATACCAAGCTTCATAAAAAGGAAAATAGCAGTCAGCACAAGGGTGAACTGTGGTGTTAGCCCGCCCTGAACAGTAGCTTGTGTAAGAGGGAGGGTGGGGGTGGGAAAGTCATCCTTCACTTTTAGGAAGGAGGTCTTTTGAGAGGTAGGAAAACGGACAGGAACACCACAGGAAGATGCTAAAGGTGCCAGCAAGATGAAAAAAAAAAAAAAACAATAAAATAAAATAAAAATAAACACCTGGGCCCTGAAACTGGAAACCATGGGGGCTGTGGTGGGCTGCTGTCACCTCAAAGAACACTGCTACAAGAGACAAGAGGACCAGCATCTTCCAAGGTCAAGGCCAGCATCCACACGGTCTTGGCTCACTAGGGAGGTCTCAAGGAAAGATGGTCCTTCTTACTGCAGCATCGTCTGGAGCTCTAGAGCATTCCGGGTATGAATTCATGCTTGCATTCAAGAGGAAAGCTCTGGGGAAAATCAGTAGGAAAAGAAAAACTCTTCAAGGTAAGTATGATGTTAATATTATCAACCTAGGTCTCCAATCACCTAGAGGCAGTGGGTAACACCATTCCATGGACTGGGAGTCCTTGCTCAAAACTAAAAGGAGAAAGCCAGCTAAGAACCAGCCTTGGTCACTCTGTTTTCTGATTATGTCTCTGCCGCTGGCTTCCTCACTTTACATGGACTGTACCTCTAACCTGTGAGACACAAGAAACTGTCCCTCCCTTAAGATGATCTTGTCAGGTATTGTATCACTACAATGAGACAAGGGATGGGTTATACTACACACACACACACACACACACACACACACAGAGAGAGAGAGAGAGAGAGACAGAGAGAGACAGAGAGAGACAGAGAGAGAGACAGAGACAGAGAGAGACAGAGAGACAGAGAGAGAGATGCACACACATGAACCTGAAGGGTGTCATGAGAAGAGGGCAGACAGATATGGCCACATGACCATTACAGCGGAGGTCTGCAGAATGCTTACTACGATCAAGCCATGTGTCCAGCCCTTTGGAGGGGCCCAATATCTTCATCTCCATCATGCTGGACTTATCACCAATCAGGGGTGTTGACCATCGCCCCCCCACACACGGTTTACATTTTACAAAGAAGGGAGCCTGGGGCTCTGAGATACAGAACAGGACAGGAGCCTCGATTTGATACAGACCCGATCATCCATAGCTATTGCCTTTTATCGCCAAGAGTGTGAGGATGGGAAACCAACCCAAGACGTGGTTAGACCGTGGCTAGGATTCTTCTAACTTTCTCTCTGACTTTGACTTCAGCCATCACCACGGCCTCACACTTCTCAGCTTCCCCTCGCATCCCCATCACAACATCTCTTTGCGAACCCAGTGAAGGGCTGCCATGTTTCAGTTTTTCCCCAGCCTCCCCTCCCCCCTTTTCAAAGTCACTTTGTAAATCTGATGAAATAACCAAGATGTAAATATGCTGTCCTTCCCAGGCTTCCAGTCTAGAGACCAGCGCCCCCTGGAGATTTTATTCCGGTTTCCGGTCTGGAGACAATCTCCCTCTGGAGATTTTATTCCTTTTACTCAGAGTGACACCTCTTTTTCTTAAGGGAAAATCACTCGCATTCTGCTCACCGTGCCTGCTTTCTTGTTTGTTTGTTTAATAGATGCCAAGTGAACATGAGGAGAAAGGTCCAGAAAGACTTCAGCAGAGGCACATCCAGACAGTGTAGCAGTCCTGGTGATATGCTCCTTCTCCCCGCCCCGACCCTCCATTGCTTCTTCCCTTTCTCTTCCCTCTCCACCTCTCTCTCCCCTACCCCTTCTCTCTTTCTTCTTTGTATGTTTTCCTTTAATTTCATTTTGCACCGTTCTGGCCCGCTCACTAAACTGTCTTTCAACTTGGGTGGTGACAGAATTCCCCTGGGGCTTTGGGGGCTCCCTGGTATTAACAAAGAGCTGTTGTCAGTGTGATGTGCAGCTTTGTGCTGATAAAATGCAACCCACCGAGTCTGCAATAACACAGCTGTGGGCCTTTAGTGTCTCAGGATTCTAGAAATCCACCGAAGCTAAACCTTGACTGTGTGCCCAGAACTGGGTCGTCCAGAGACACATGGAGGGGTGCCACGAGACCCATGGCTGAGAATCAAAGTGCAGTGAGGCATCATGGGAAGAAGAGACAGGAGGATGGAGCCGCTTGGTCTGAGCTACCTACCCCTCTCAACATCTCAGTGTCTCTCTGCACACCTGCTAATTTACACTCCCAGAAGGGATTCTGGGAAACTTCCTGATTAGAAGTGGTTTCTATCTTTTCCTTGTATTGAGTCCCAAATAAATGTCCAAACCCCAACTCTGTAAGACTTCTGTCAGTAAACATGAAGGGAGAGTCCATCCAGTACCTATAGAAGCTCAAGCATACTGATAATTCTGCTAACTCCACGGGTTGGGTGGGTACGGGCATCACTGAACTGTAATCACTTCCTGTTTCTATCTTTCTGTGAAGATTCATGACTTCTTAACACCAGGGAGTCCTGGGGGGCTTTATTTCTGATTCAAAATAAAATCCTTTTGCCACAGCTGGAAAGAAACAGGTGCACCTGTCTTGCCTGAGCCCTTTGAGACAATGTTAAATTGATAGCCTTGTATCAACACTGTTTCTTCGATGGGTAACAAGGTGCAGCTGAGGGATGACAGGAGGAGGTCACAGACTGTTAGAGAGTCCTCTCCCTTTGTGAAGAAACGAACTCAATCCCTATGCTACAGTCTACCCATCTACCCTTCATTCTTGGGTTTATGCTTTATGCCTGAGAAAGTTGACCAATTGGACAGGGGTGGTAGTGAGTGGTGTTATTTGTCCTGGGATTGCCCTGATGTGTGTGTGTGTGTGTGTGTGTGTGTGTGTGTGTGTGTGTGTGTGTGTGTGTGTGTGAGAGAGAGAGAGAGAGAGAGAGAGAGAGAGAGAGAGGCATGAACTGAACCTCTCAACCAAAAGTTGTAGCCCCTTGGTGGCCTTCTGTGGCTAAAAGCCCTCAACCTCCTACAGAACCAGATACAGATGCTTCTTGCTCAAGTTCAGGCCTGTGATCCCTTCCTGGGAAATTCACTTTCTTTTATGGTTTCTCTATACCCTAACTTGACCCTCACAAACATTCTCTTCATTACTACACTGTCCTCAAATCCCCTACAGTCTCTGGCCTGCTGGATCCACCAGAGGGGAATGAGGGAAGGCAAGATGTAGCTTCTGGTCTCACAGTCACCTTGCTCCAAGCCTCAGCCCCCCATGGTGCTGCACTCACTGCCCAAACAAGGGAAAATCCAGCTGGAAATTTTGGGAAAGCACAGTATAAGGAGCTGGGTGATCCCAGCAGAGTCTGGGTCAGGTGACATACAGCCTCTCACACACACATAATGAATTCGCTGTACTTTGCCTCTGATAGAACAAAATCGTCCTGCACAGAACTAAAGACTTACTCGGCATCAAAACAAAACAAAAGATAAAAAAAGAAAAGAAGAAAACAAAATCAAATCATGAAACATGAGAGACAACACAAAGTCCTTGAAGAAGTCTTTCCCCAATTGTCCCCAGGTCCCAGGTTTATTAGGACAGTCTAAACTTTTCAGTAAAACAAAAGATTTTTTAAAAATGAGGCACCCTTCCTTGATTTTATAACCCATTTATCTCATTCCTTTCAAGGTTTGCTTGGGAAAGCAGATCAAGTAAGCAGCAAGGGTTTCAGAATAACCATACTGGAAAACCACAACTTTGTTTTAAAAGGTATGTGCGTGTGTGTGAGTGCGTGTGGGTCTGTGTGCGCCGTGCGTGCACATGTGTGTGTATACGTACGTGCATGTGTGTATGTATATGTGTGTGCATGTGTATGTGTGTGCATGCGAGTGTGTGAGTGCGTGCGTGTGTGTGTGTGTGTGTGTGTGTGTATGTGTGTGTACATGAATGCTTGTGTGTGCCTCTGTGTTTTAGGTCCTGGGTGTCTTCCTCAACTAATTTCCAAAATAGCTTGTGAGACAAAGTCTCTTGCTGAACCTAGAGCTCACTGATCAGGTAGACCGGCTGGCGAGCGAGTCCAGGGAATACCCCTGCCTCTGCCTGACCAGCAGCACTGGGCTTCCAGCTGCCTGCCCCTGAGCCTGGATTTTTACATGGGTTCTGGAGCTCTGAACTCAGGTCCTCATGCCTGCTCAGCAAACACTTTACCAAGTGAGCCATCTCTCCAATGTCTTAAAAAGTATCTTTGGGGCTGGAGAGGGGGTTCAGTGTGTAAGAGCATTTGCTGTGCGTGTGTGTGTGTGTGTGTGTGTGTGTGTGTGTGTGTGTGTGAGAGAGAGAGAGAGAGAGAGAGAGAGAGAGAGAGAGAATGTGACTTTGTAACGGATGTCAAAAAGCTAGGTATGGCCACATAATAACCGATGTCAAAAAGCTAGGTATGGCCACATAAGCCTGTAATATCAGGGTTGGGAGGTAAAGATGGGAGGATCAAAGGGGGCTTGCTAAATCACCAGATTCTATGAAACTCAATCTCAAATGCAGAGGTGAAAAGCAGCCATGGAAAACACCCAACACTGACCTCTGACCTCCACATGCACACATGTATACATGCACCCATCCACACAGGAACACAGAAGCACACATAACAGAGGAGTACTTGAAATGTTCTTGTAATAACAGAAAGGGACGGTGTGTAACATTCAGCTTGCACCCCAACCATATTAGTGACTGGAGTCTCGTCTTGTCCGTGCCTGAAAAGGCGTGACTGATGGCTTACTCATGTTGGCAGTGGTACTCAACTCCACAGTGACACTAAGTTCCTTGGTGCATGTGACATTTTACTTCTTATTCTCCCTGCCTGCGAGTCACTTACACAAAACCATAGCAAGAAACACCGCCCCGCCCAAGATGGTAAAGTAAGCAGAGCCCCAACATATTCAGGGAATCATGTGCCCAGAGCCTGAAAAAAAGCAACCAGCTCATGTCTGAACTAATTGTTCTTGTCGTACGTAGATAATATATTAGAAATATGCCTTTCTAGGCTGGGAAGTTAGGTAGGTGTCCTCTAGGTGACTTTCAAAACGTCAGGTCTCCAAGCCCCTCTACCTGTGGCTCCTTGTGAAACCGACGAACTAGTTTCAATAAGTTTCTCATTCATCTCATGTTGAAAACTGCCGGTGTCTTGTATATGTAAAAATACCAACATTTGACTCATCTCACGTAGGGAAATGCTGACAGAGCCAGGTGGAGGAGGGAGGTAGTGCTCCTGCCCCTGAGCCATCCCTAGACGATCTTGACATCCCCCCGCCCCCACCCCATGTTCCCATGTGATGTAGAACAAGCCTGCAGCACAGATCCCTTGTGACCCTGGGATGTCTTGCAAATCCACTCAGCAAGGAGAATTGGAGGTCAGCTTGATGCATCGTGGGCTCTGAGCCATGACCCTTTGACACAACATCACATTCCTGGTTCAGTCAAGGTCTTTGTCTCCTCTAAGAGATCCTGGCTGATTGAACAGGGGGGACGCAGTCAGTTGGAACACTGGCACTGGCTGTAACTTCTGCACTCCAGCTGGAGAGAGTAGTCAGCATTCTGAGGGGGAGGGTCCTGAGAAATCAGACGATCGTCTTCTGATTTCAGTCTCCCCCTGACAGGGGGAGACCTGGACCAGCCCTGATGTCAAGTGATTAGTGGCTCAGGGGCCCCTGACACGGCTATTAGCCCTGTGGTTGTTGACAAGCCACATGTGAGACAATGTTACATGGAGCCCTGTGTGCCCGTGACACAGACTTACAGGCTCAACTGTTTCCTCTTCTCCTGACATAATGGGTTGTGACAGAGTGACAGAACAGAGTGTTTGCATTTGTGCCCGTAAAACCCTTGAGGAAATGGAGATCTCACCAGAATCTAGTCCTGGGAGAGATCTTTTGCAGATGTCAAGCAGCCTCTGCTGCTGCTGAAAGGGTCACAAAGTCTGAACGCTGGACCCCAGGGCATGGCTCCTGAGACATGGCGATGGGGTGAGGTGGGAGGGCAGAGACTTGGTGACCCCTGACCCTTAGCTGGGGTTGCTCTTGTACACTCAAATGTCAGCCCGTGTTGGTCTTACCATGTCAAACAAATTTCAGTATTGGAACCCTAATGGGCCAACAGTAAAAAGTAGAAGTTCTCCTCTCCCCCAGTCCCCGTAGCCCTCTATTCCTTATCTTTCTTCTTCCTATTCCATTCACTGCACACACCCACAACTCCAAATGCCCCAGATTGATCCTCAGGCATGACTGCAGAAATCACTCAAGCTGGTCCAGCAACATCTGACCACATCCGAGTTAAGGATGAGATGGAAGCAAGACTGAGAATTTGCACATCCTCTTTGTTTCAAGGCCCCCTAAGGGTTAGTTGTGCAATGTCAAGTAAACCAGTAGAGATAAGATGAGCATAGTGGCATCTGCATGGGTACCCGGAGCTCAGAAGGCAAATGACAGAAAGATGAACACAAACTCAAAGATGACCTGGTCTGCCTTGAGAGTTCCAGGCCAACCAGAGCTACATAGTGAGATCTTGTCTCAAAACAAAGCAACAAGACAAGCCAATACCAGGTGAGACAGAAACGCTAACTTGACTGAGCAGAAATAGGCGATGTCACTCTGATTCTCTGCCTAGGATTGTCACACAGGACAGATGCTAGCAAATAATTCTCAGAGTTCCCTTTCTGCTGTCTGTTTTTATAAAGTTGATCAATATACACCACATCCGTTCATTGGCATATTGTCTGTAATGGCTTTTGTGAGACTATAGCAATGTTGAATAATTGCAATGGAGATGATGTAATAAAAATATGAGGACGTTAGCTAGCTGGATCTTTACTTTCTTAAATGGCCACAGACTCCTGGTGCAGAGGGTACTTGGTGTGAGTTGAAGTGGTGTTCAGAGAGACTTTCAATTGCTGTTTCAAGTCCCAGTGAAGTCCAAGCCATACAGTGGGCAATCATGGATCAAGGGAAGGGGTCATGTGACCACACTGGACTTAGAAACAAAAGGGCAGCAGACCGCTCTCTTATGTCCTAGATCTAGGAATGATGATATCCCTGCAATCCCAGGATGAAGGAGGCTGGGGCTGGAGAACAGTGACTGTGGAGCCAACCTTGAAAAGATGAAACCCCAACCCCATCCGAAAACAAGAAAGAGAAGGAAGAACTGGGCAGGAGGAGAGGGGAGAGGAAGAGGAGGGAAAGGGTTCTGTGTCAACCCATAACAAGGGAAGGTAAGTCTGCATCAACATCATACCCAGGAAAAAGACACTAACGATAAGTATTTCACAAAGAAATCCAAAAGATTTCTGCCTCGGAAAGAAAACCCATAGTCCCAATTACTGCTCCTCCAATTACAAACTGTCTTCCACGCAATCTTCTCGGGCTAATTTTATTAGTTTGGGCACTGTTCACAATATCAGCCACAGAGGACTAAAAATCTGATTAAACTAATTTAGCCAACACAAGAAGGAGAAAGAGAGGCTCAGGAGACAGTATTCATTTGATGGTTACAATACATATCAGAAGAGAATATTCCGTGAGCCACTACTTACAAATGCGAACTTCTTCAGGGTTTGGATTCAAAAGTACTTGCTCTTGTGACTAAATAAACAGACATAGTTGAATGACTTGGTCTAAAATATTAGCAGTCTTGCTACACCAGAGATGGATGTTAGTCCCTGCCTCCCTCTCTGCCTTGCTTCTGTCAAGAACCCATGGAGCATACATCCACAGTGCCTAGCTAACCATGTAATTGAGAACTCCCCACACTCCTCACTGTGGGAATCTGTCAGTTAAAGTCTAAGGATACATACACGCTGCTATGAAAATGAACTTGCACAAATCTGTCTGTGGATCAGGAGGGGCTGGGATGCAAGCCGACATTTTGCTACTTAATTGGCTGAGGCCGGCTTACCAGTGCACATGTGTGTTTGGGCGCTGGTGTGCTGTATTATATGACTCTTCTTGACAGACCTATTTAGTGAGAAGGAGGTGTTTTTCCCCCCCAAGATAATTGCTCAAAATCACGCTTTCAAAGTCAGGGTGATTCAAACTTGCCTGTCTGTATTTTGCAAACACACTCGGAAGGAATGCAAATATATCTTATTTCTCATTCGATGCACATGTTTGGGTATGCTTTTTCTCTCTTTCTTCCTTTCTCCCCTTCCTTGAGCAATGAAGGAGAAGAAATTCAAATCCCCTGGAGTTCAGACCATCCCTAGTGTGATTTACATGGTCCAAATCTTTCAGAGAATGTTTTTAACCCTGATGTAAGCCCAGCAGCCTGGTTAAGAGATATTAAAACAGACCCTGCCAGTCAAACAAAACACAGGGACCCGAGATGTCCTTTCACTAGGTGACTTGTTAGACATTAGTAAGTTAAGGTTATTGAGGATGGAGTCCTCCCATGTGTCTATGTCCCTGGCAACACACTAAGTTATTAAATAGAATCATTAAGGTACCCCAACCTATCTATCTATTCCCTTTGTGTACCTGACTCCTCTCGTCCCAATCTACTGAGTCTAATTGCCTGTTGAAATCTTAACTGATCTTTTCGGCTTGATCCTTGCATGTTGGGATAACCCAACATGCAGTTGAATTCCTGAATACGACAGCTGGGATATGCTCCAAAGACAGCATTTCACACCATTCCTTCTGTCATCTGGCTCTTACATTCGACCCTGTTTTTCAGTAGCATACTGGATTTAAATTTAAAAAAAAAAAAAAAGGTCACCCTTGCCCTTTGTCCTTGATAACACTTTGGGGGGGGGAGGATCCTTAGCAGAACAAACCCTATAAGCACCCACCCAAATCCCTAACTGTTTAAACCAGCCTTTTTTTCTCTCTCTTTTCCTTTGGCAGAGTGGATGGAGAAGGTACTTTGAGGTCAGCCAACCTTCATGTTTTCCCTAAAACATGACCGATTCCCACTCCCAGTAGGGGAGGAGCCACTTCTTATATATAAAAAGGAGAGCCATTACAGATTTACAGGACACTCTGGACCATGGCAGGTGCTGCGTGGCCAGCAGCCCGCTTTTTGTCCCTGATTCCTTTGACTGTGGTCTCAAAGCCTCTGTTAGCATCTTGTTTTCGCTTTGTATTTTTAAACGTCTGTGTAGAGATCCTAAGATGGTGGATGTAGGCAGGATCAAGCACAGGCACATCCTATTTAAGAAGAGAGTTCAGAGATAAGGAAGAGGCCACTGAAGGTGGCTGACACAACCAGGCTACCACAATGGGCCACGTATACATCATCTGTCAGCAAAGTTCTGTAGAGCAGAGACCTCACAGTTAGGATCTGTCTCAATACCAAGCAAGACACAGGAAGAGGTTTAATGAGGATTCCAAGGTCTAGAAAGTACTATGATCTAGCATTAAAAAAGTAGTCCCACGGCAAAGAACTACTTAGCACGGATCAGTACATATAAAACCCAAAATACAGGGCCAATCCTAGGGCTTTATCGTATTCTGCTTTATTACCCTGAAGGAAATACAGAGTCTGGATATGGGGTGGCCTGTATAGAGTTCCCTGAGGCCAATCCTAGAGAATTAAAGGGTTGTACAATCTCTTACAAACTCTAGAGGAATTTCTAGACTATCCCAACCTGCTCCTCCATTTCAAGTGGGGAAAGTGAGTCCTGCAAAAATACCTCTTCAAACAGCTACAGTTTTCATAATTAAACCAAGTCTGTTTGTCTCATCTTTTAAAAGATGAAAATATGTAGATCTAGCCTCTTTTATCTGGGGTGCGGGGAGGTTCAAGATTTTTGTCCTGGTATGAAATGCTAATTGTGGTTCCTACAAAGGGACATACCTGGCTATGTCATCCTTGTCACTAACAGGAGCCTGAGATGGAAAAGGTTGTTTTCTTTCTTTCTTTCTTTCTTTCTTTCTTTCTTTCTTTCTTTCTTTCTCTCTTTCTTTGTTAAGTACACTATAACGACTAAATAAATAAAGTACAGGTATTTTAATTGTGGTTAGATAGCCGGTTGGTCATGCAGCACCCTTAATTGTGAAAACTGAGGTTTGTCTATGTGTTGCTAATACAAGTGGTATTTTTACAGACCTTCTTAGAGCCAAGAGAACTGAAACCATTCCAGGGGCACTGCTGGGAGTTAAACTCAGTAGAGGATGACTTTACCAGAAATAATGGACTGACAGCTGTGAAGGAGATGAGTCCCATTTAGCACATGGCCTCAGTCTTTCCAGCTAACATAGAACTAACATGACCTAGCACACAGTAAAAGTTTCAAACTGGAGCTTTGGAAGTACAAGGGACCCTGTGATCCTGTATAGATTTAGGATGAGTATCAGGGAATAAGGTGGCCACAAGTTAAATCGCCCCACAGTACCTCCTGCACTTACCAACCCTGTTTGGACAGACCCAATTCTATATTCCAGTTGGAACACTTAGTGCAACGTCCAAAAATAAGAAAGTAAATCCCAGGTCACCAGGGATCACTGTAGGTTCTTGGATATCTTCTGTTTCAGGTGTGATAGAGCCTGGTACTGTCCAATGCCTTTGAGAGTTGTTTACATGCAATCTTAGAGAAGGGTTCTGTCTACATTGTCTACAGAACCTGTTTACATTGCATATAAATAGGAATGGGGGGGGTGTCAAGAAGGTCCTATCAGTTTCCCCCTTCCAGGCTAGAAAGATTCTGTCTATAAACACTACAGGAACTTCAGCTAACTTCAACTGATTTGAGGAGGGAAGGACTCCTCTGCCCTGTCCCTAACAGTCCTGTGTAAAAGCCTGCAGAGTAGAAACCCTTGTCTAATACATGGTCTCAGAATCCAAGCAACTGAGAAGGTTCCAGCCATCTGTCCTGAACAGACATACATCCTGTCCTGTCACTAATGATGGTATGCAAGTAATGGCAGTAGTTTTTGCTTAGAAGCAAATCAATGCCCAACTAATAGGACGGGAAAAACAAAAGACTAGAAGTAAATAGACCAATGAACTCCATGCAGAGGGTGTGGCTGGGAATGTGAATAGTTTGTTTCACTTCTGTCTGTTTTCTCTTTTGTTTTTCCAATGCTCCACAATGACAGAAATTCTTTAAAAAATAATAAAAATGAAAAGAGGCTTCCCATGCTTAGAGAGGATCTGCATCTACTTTCCAGGGTGTCCTATAAGAAGAGGGACTGGAAGCTTCTCTAAGAAAGGAATGAAGCAAGGCTTTAGTGGGAGCATACTGGAGGACCAGAGCAAGGGCCAGGCTTTCTTAAGTTAATCTCTGCCCACATTCTGCCTTTTGCTTTACTTTGGAGCTGGAGCAGAAATAAGAGAGCCCTAAGAAGTTCTGAGATCATAACTAACCAGGCAAATCAATGTCAACTCTTGGAATCTGGGGTCTTTGGGAGACATTGCAAGAATGTCTACTTCTCCAAGGGAGGTCACAGAGATTTCAGAGCCTGCACCTTACAGACAAGCACCGTACCCTCACCCCCCAATACACACCCCTGCCACCACTTCCCCCAGATCTCTAGTTCTTGAATATACATTGTTGGAAGAGGGGGTTTTCAAACGAATACTAGACTCAGAGATCTGTAAAGGGAACAGAGAGAATCAACACGTGAGGGAGCAAAGGAGACAAATCAGCTTCCTAGAGCTGCATGGAGCTGTTGACTTGAGACTTAGGTGACTCTTGACTGTCCCTGGTCAGATGACATTTCTCTAGTGAGCTGACATGTTATGATGCAAAGCAATAAGGAAGACAGAAAAGGAGAGCAGCTGTCAGCCAAGCGCTTCAGTTTTGGTTGTACAGAGGTCCTGGGACAGGGTGGAAGTGACTGTACATCTGAGATGATTCACCCAGCTTGCTGCCCTTTCTTTCCATCCAAACCAAGCATGAAGAAGACCCAATAAGACTGGTCCCAAGGGGGGGGGGGGAACCGAACATTTTAAATAGTATATCTAATAGAGAGATCCAATGTAGGCAAGACCAAATATTACCTGTTAAACTCAGGTATGTTTATTATTGTTGTTGTTGTTGTCATTATTATTATTATTATTATTATTATTATTATTATTATTATTTGGTTTTGGTATCACATTAATCCAGGAGAGCGCCTCCTCTCCTCTCCTCTCCTCTCCTCTCCTCTCCTCTCCTCTCCTCTCCTCTCCTCTCCTCTCCTCTCCTCTCCTCTCCTCTCCTCTCCTCTCCTCTCTTCTTCTCTAGTACAGATGTTAAAGCTTAGAAACAGGAAGCCAGCAGTTGAAGTTCCATAAAGGAGACCCAGATGGAGCTGCAAATGGCCAAGTTGAAACTTCGTTTCTACATCATGCCTCTCCTGCTCTGCCTCGTGGGTCCCTACAGAAATTACTTGTTCAGTCCGTCCCTTCAAGTTTCACCACCGTGTGTGTGTGCCGGGTGGCTCCATTAGTCATAGACCCACACATGTCACATGCTCCGGATCTGAGATTCTGACCACACAACCCTGCGTGCGTGCTGGGAGTGGGTGAGGGCCTGGGGTACCGAGAGCAAAAGTTGCCGCTCTGGTTCTCATTTCAAAACTGCTTGAAAATGAAGATCAGAAAGAGGTAGGTGTGTTTCACAGATGCTGCTGAGATTAAAGGGCACACGGAGTTTTGCAAGGACAAAAGCCCATGTTCACTCATCCGTTCAGTCACTTGCTTATGGGTCCGCTCCTTCACCTGAGAAACAACTTTTGAGTGCCTACGCTATGCCAAGAATTTTGTGGGGCTTGCAAGGGTAAATAATGAAGAATTATTGTCCATGATGTTGAAGTCCACACAGGTGGAATAATAAGAGTTTTCAGTGTTCCAGGACCAGAGGAGGGGCACTAACCAAACGCACCAGGGGAATATTGGGGCATCCTCACAAAGAGGCTGCACAAAACTTCCAAGCACAAGGGTACCGGTAATGGGCAGGAGGGTGCCAGCCATGTGGGGGTGTGCTCAAGCAGAGGGTGTGGGGACAGAGAGACATGGCAGTTAGCAAAGCTGGAAGAGAAGATTATGCCCTTAGACCAAGGGTCCTTCTGGGCCTGAAGAACCATGTCTTGGCTATCCTCCTCCATGACTGCCAGATAGCTATACGGTAGGAGCCTGGCACTATATATGCTCTTGCTCACAAGCTCCATTGGTCCCATGCTGCCTGCTGACAAAGCCCCTGTCTGGGCAAGGCAATCCACTTGTAGAAATGTCAACACCGGGCTTCAGGAAGTGTGGACAAACAACTCTGCTCCTTAGGGTCTGACCATGTGCTAGCTACACAACACTATTATGGAACCACAGAACATTACACCTTGCTCTTTGGCCTGGACCACCGTCATCTCACCAGAGTCCCTGAGTTTCCACAACATTCAAGCTTGCTCTAAATAAAAACCAAAGTCAACGTTTAACGAATCTCCTGTTAGCAGATCGCATGTCTTTATACATATATGGAGAAGAGGTGGTTATCTCGGCTGATAATTTTACCCACTACGGGGTCTCTATATTATCCTCAATCTAGTTTTGGAGAATGAAGCTACACATCTTAGTGGAGCCAGCTTCGGAGGAACTCTGTCCCTTCCTAAGACTCTGCAGAAGCCCGTGCCTGTGTGGAATGGAAGAGAGACAAACGCTTGCTGTTCAATTAAGATGTTTATTGGTGTGATGTGTGACACGTAGAGCCCTCCCAGGTTATTATCTGGAAGGTGGTTCATTTAGCTGCAGTGTGTCTTGCTACAGAATCATCTAAAATGCTACTTCTTCAACATAAACCCCAAAGAACTGCCTTTCCCTTCTCCTTCCTTTATAAAGTTAACTAGACTGAGCTTCCCAGACTCGGTTGCTTTGTGAAAACATAGTGCATCCCTCCCTTGTTTTTTGTCTTTGTTTTCTGGGTTTCTGGTTTCTGTTTTGGTTTGGTTGATTGGTTGGTTTTTGGTTGGTGGTTGTTTTGTTGTTGTTTGTTTGTTTGTTTTGTCAAAGTCTTGCTTTATAGTCCTAGTTGATCTGGCATTTACTAGGTAGCCCAGACAGACCTGGAAATCACAGCAATTCTCCTGTCTCTGACTCACCTTTAGTAGCACTGGAGATGTGTGGCATCATGCATGGTATTTACTGTCTTATCCAGGGCAGTGGAGGAGGAAATGACTATATTTTCTCAGTACGGGACAGTCTGTTAAAAGCTTAGAATTCAACATAAGTGTGACATAAGCTTTGTCTTGCCAAAGGAAAGAAAGCCTGGCAATGTCCCTTGAAATCGTCCCAGGACAAAGAAGTTGGAGGAAATAAAGACAAAGCTCCACCTAGTTTTCCTGCCGGAGTAGGAACTGTCCAGTTCTGTAGATGAGGGAGGTGGGGACCCTCACCTCAGAAGCCCAACCCCGACCCCATGTCTGTATAGGAACTTGTGTCCTTCAAGACACCCAGAAATGTTCCTGTTTGCTTTTTCATCTTGAAACTTCGGGTACCAAGAGAGGACTTTGAAAAGCAAACAGTAAACACAAGGCAAGCAAGGAAAAGTAGAAACCCGAGTGGGCCAGCATATAATTCAGGAGGCTTAGACCAGGAAAAAAGAAAGAAAGCTCATGGGGGGAAAAAGAAAAGAGGGGAAGAAGGAAGGGAAGGAGGAGGAAGAAGAGTGTGAGAGTAGAGAGTTGAGAAGGAAGAAAGAGGAAGAGGGAAGAGAGAAAGAGATGAGGAAGAGGAGGGGGAGGGGGAGGTGGGGAAGGGAAAGGACACAAAAGGCGGGGGACTTCGCTCAGTTGGCAGAGTGACCACCGTCTTTTGTGGTACAAAGCCCTGATGTTACTCATTCCTGTAATTCCAGCATCCCAGCACCCTTCCTGAGCTGGAGATAGATATAGAGTTCAAGGCCAGCCTAGAGGATGGATACTGTCACAGAAAGAGGAGACAGACTGAGGAAGAGTGAAGAGGAGAGGGGAGATGGGGGGACGGGAGGTGGGAAAAAGGAGCAGGGGAGAGCAGAGCGAAAAGAGAGAGAATGCTTCTTAGTTTCCAATCCATCAGTATACTACTGCAGTTGTTTGATGAAAATGGCAGACACTCCAAGGACATTTAAGAGTTCCTTTTGAATGTGTTCATTATTTTCTGGCTCTGTTTGTTCGTTTGTTTTTGTTTTTTCCTTCAAAAGTCAGGCTACTTCTAAAAGAATTCTGTTTATTTTTTTTTCCCTTCCTTTTATCGCCTTCCTGGTCTACCCGGCTGCTTCCACCAGGGAAAGCCAGGACCAAATGCCACCCTGACAGCCAGACTTTTTGCACAGCGGCTTAATTACTCATTATGAGATCCCATCAACAGGAGCTCTGGTCTGTGGTTTTGTAATAAGGGCTGTTATCTTTCCTAAGACTTTCGACTCCTTCACTGGGGGGGTGGGGGGTGCTGTGGCAGAGATGTCCGCCACCCCACTTTCCACGGGAAGGGAGCGGAATGATTTTAATGCGTGAATCTGATGTCATTAACAATGCTGACAGCTGTTTTAATCCCAGTAGAAATAACAGCTGAGTCCCAACTGCAGGAAAAAAAAAAAAATAATTAACTCTTCAGTGGGTTTGGAGGAAGGGGTCTTACGAATCAATTATGGGGCTCTATCCTTACCTGCGTTTTTTGTCAATTATTCAGCCATTTGGTCTGGGGTTGGGGGGGGATTGGGGGGGTTGCGGAGGGTTTGGGAGGCTCTCCTTGGCGAATAAAATGACAGGAGGCCCTTGAAGGCAGAGAGACTTGTTAAGTCCAGAGAACAGATTTATTAAATGGGCCTGTTGTCGAAGTTCGCCATTAATTAAACTAGAGAACCATATTTTTTTTTTCTCCACGTTTCCTCCAGAATCACAGAGCATAATGAACTGAAAGGAAATAGTAAATGAAAAAGTGAGAGATGTTGGTGACCTGCTAGCGTCGGGGAGGAGAGCTGAGCCGGGAGGGGGAGAAAATAACAGGTTCTGTTGCTAAAACAGAAGCAAGTCCCTTTACAACAACGTGTGCCATTTAATTTAGAACCATGCAGACACCTGGCAATGACAGTAAGTTTGTTACTTGGCTCTTGAGTAGCTGGGCTCTCTTTGAGGTCCGAGTTCTCTTGCCCACCCCACCCCCCAGCCCCCAGTTTGCTAATGCCCTTTTGGTTGCTATCTCTGTTGCTTTTAATTTGTAAAATATTATAGATATAAATATGTCTGGTTAAGATCCAGCTTTGAAATATGTGGCGCTCACTTAGCGGCTCCCGGATAATAAAGCACTCCTGGATCCCCTCCCTTCGTTTATAATGTGAGACTCCCAGCAGATGTCTTAAACATCCAATGGTACACACAGCAACATTACATGCATTTAAATTTGGCTCTTTGTCTGGATGCCCCTCTCCCTAGTGCAGCAGCTGATGGCCCCTGGGGAGCAGCGGTTCATCTGGAAATGACATGGCTCTGCCACAGGACATGGCTTTGCCACCTGCCCAAGCCTCCCTCTCACTGGTACAGGGCGAGCAACAACCTGTTCCCTACAGAGAGCTCTGAGGCTGTTGGAGGTAAGGAGAGACCTTTATCATCTGAGTTAAACTTGCAGGTGGCTGGAGAAAGGTTCCCTGGCAATAGTAGGCAGGGTCGTGGTACAGCTTCAAGAAGCATCCCCATTTCCTGTGCTCTTGTCCCCATTGTACTGATGGGAAAACTGAGGTTCTGAGAGGGGAAATGATCTGGCTATGTCTTGTTAGCTTTCTGTTTAACGCAATTGGGCAGATATGCCTCTAAATTCCCTTGGTAAGCTTTTCAATCCAAACTCACAAGGGAACGGTAATATATTACAGCTGAACTTGACACAAAGAATCCCGGGTGGGGAACCTTCTAGGGAGGGTCACTCAGTACCCATTTCATTTTCTTCTGTCCTTCAAGGGACTGTTTACCCCATCTAACATGGTGGATTCTGGGGATGGGTTTTCATGGTCAACTTTCGAGAATCCAGAATCACCTGGAATCACCTAGAAGTGCGTCTGTGGGCGTTATTTCCAGAGAGAATTAGAAGAAAAGCAACTCCCAGTGTCAGTGACACTGTGCAATGGGGCCGGGAGCCAGGACTGGGTGGAAAAGCTAACGAGCTGAACACCGGCAATCACCCTTCACTTACTGAGACACGTGACACAGAGCTACCATAAGCCTCACCTTCTCTCAGCCCAGGCTTTCCCTGCCATGAAGGGCAGCACCCCCGAACTGTGAGCCCCGGGAAACCCTTCTCCCATTAAGCTGCTTCTGTTAATTAGTTTGCCACGGCACCTTGTAAAGTAACGCACGCGTGCCTGGATGGTGGAGCACTCTTCCTTGCTCACATTCACAGATACAGCTCCTGACTCTCATCGCTAAGCAGCATTCCTTGTGGCTGCATCATTTGGCTTCTGGATAAAGTATGGGCCGCCTGCAGGGCTAGAAGCCAACCTTGACTTGGGCCCACGAAGTACCTGAGGAACATTCTAGAACTTGCCATTCAAACTAATATCCAAACTACGAGGACCCACGCTGCAGGGCGGCCGTCCTCTGCAGGGCGGCCGTGGAATTTCTGACTCCCCTCAGCTCCCCTCCCACAGTGAAAAACCAGGTTTCCCAGCAACACTGCCAAACATGGGCTCCAAGTGGGAGGGAAAGAGGGAGATCCCACTATTGAGACCTTCACTGGGCTCCCAAGACTCTGTGGAATCAGAGAATGTTCTTTCTTGCTACACACCTAAAAGTACAGGAAAACAGGGTCGGAAGGATGGCTCAGTAGGTAAAGGCACTTGTTGCCAAGCCTGAGGGCCTGCTTTGATCTCTGGGTCCCACACAGTGGAAGGAGAGAACTAACCTCCCTTAGGTATCTTCTTACCTCTCTAAATATTTGCTGTGGCATTAATGTGCATACCCCTCTGCACCACACACACACACACACACACACACACACACACACACACACACACACTACATAAATAGATGTAACTAAAAATTTAAAATAGGAGAGAGAACTAGGTAGCTCAATTTCTTTCTGTCTTTCTGCTTCTTTCTTTCTCTCTCTCTCTTTCTTTCTTTCTTTCTTTTCTTTCTTTCTTTCTTTCTTTCTTTCTTTCTTTCTTTCTTCCTTTCTTCCTTTCTTCCTTTCTTCCTTTCCTTTTAATTTCAAGAAACTGCCTTCACCCACAAAGCGGTTGGTTATGTGACAAACATTTGGAGTCCCTTCTTATGGTAATACTGCACTCAACCAATGGCTCGGCTCCGATCCAACTGAACATAATAAAAACGAAACAATCTGGGAGCTATCTCCAATGGCTTTCATCTTCACCATACTAATGATTTCAAAACCGATGAGCAGAGCTGGAAAGGGCAGATGAAAGGAAGGATGGCATGGCGGGCTCTGCCTGTCTGGTCCTCAGCATCCGCAGCTGGGGTGTGTGCCTGCTCTCGGTACTCTGGTTTTTTTCCACAGGGCTTTAAGAAAAGGAGACAGACGCCCATGGCTGCGGTGCTAGACTTTACATAGGCACTTAAGACAGTCTGATGACGCCCGTATGCATGTTAATTAAGACAGACCGAAACTTGTCTGTGACATTGGTGAGAGCTTGCTGGGAGGTCATCTGGTCACTTCCAGGACCTGGTCTCCCTGGGTCTAAGCTTCAAGGACTACGTCCATCTGCTCATTGTGTACTGAATCCAGAGCACGTGGTTCCCGTCTGTGATTGGAGGTCATCATTCCCTAGGCCAGGAGAATGGTATTGGGCTAGTCTAGAAGTCACTTAGATGTGCACTCATTTGCTCATTCATTCATTCATTCATTCATTCCTGCACATTAATCCTGCCCTACAGGTCATGCATGTACTTCAACTAAGAGTTAAAATAAAGAGTTGAGTAAGCCCCACACTGTGCTCTTAGAGATCTCAGAAGACCAGAAGGGTCTTTGCACATATGTGTTTAATGTCTTAGGCTGCTTGCTAAGTAAAAGGTGAAGTCAGAGAATGGAAGGCAACTAGGAAGAGAAGGTTCTAGATCATCTGGCTTCTTCCTTCTCTCAGGCTAGCTGTATGTCCCAGGGCACTACAACACAGCTGCACATGGAAGCACTACCATCCTGCCCCTGCCCTCTTTTACAAACCTCACAGATGAGGGTCTCCTTCCTTAGATGCAAACCTGACCCTATCTGGCCCTCCCAAGTCTGAACTTTAATGTGACTCCAGTCCTGGCTTTTTGGTTTTCCTCTGGAAGTCTGAATGAGTGTCAGGGGTGGGGAGGAGTGGGGGTGGGGCATGGAGGAGGTAGGGTGTGGGGGATGGGAGAGGATGGACATTACCTATCACCTGCTCAGAGCTGCATGTGTTCATGTGGAGCAGAACCAGGGACAAGGATTTAACACCTTTTTGACCAAACACCTGTAGGCATTAATGGGCTTTTCAGAAGACTCAGGTGAACATGAGGAAAGACTCTGAAACACATACCATGTGTCTCAGGGGCTGGTGAATCAATGTGGGGAATGTTCTAGAAGGGAAGGAGGGAAACAGTACATTTGGAGGGAAGGGTTGGAGTGACTGGTATATTGCACACACCTTCTGGAAAAGATACTAATGACAGTTAATTATACACACACACACTCACAAATACATATACATATATATGCTAATTATGGAGCCCTCCGTCACACCAGGCCCCCTGTGCTGATATGACATCTGGGAATTCATCCATCTTTTATAGCAACTCCAGGAAGGGGGCACCCTCATTTTCTTCTACATGACAGGCTTGGAAGTTGTTGAGGCACAGAGCAGTCAATGTTCACAAAGTCCAGTAAGTAGTTCATCGAATCAGGCCCCAGACCGCCATTTTTTCACAAAACCAAACTAGCAACACAGTTAAGGCCCTTTAGAAAGTCCACTCTCTTTTACCTGGTGTTCCTATTTTCTGTGATTGTCATGGTCATTTTGGCCTTACTTTAATAAAAGAAATAGACAGAAACATGTTAAATTTTTAATAAAAAATGAAATAGTTAAAAGAAAAAAACCTAGATATAGAGGCTGTAGAGATGGTTCAGGGGTTAAGATCACTGACTGTTCTTTCAGAGGGCCCAGGTTCAATTCCAAGCCTCCACATAGCAGCTCACAACCATCTGTAACTCTGGTTCCAAAGAATATGACTCCCTCTTCTGGCTCCTGTGGGAACTGCAGGCATGCATGCACTGCACCCAGAGTAAACATAAATCAAACTAAAAAAAAAAAAAAAAAAATCCAAAACCAAAAAACAAACAAACACAAAAAACCAACAAACCAACCAACCAACTAACAAAAACCTAGGCATAGAACAGGCTACTGAAGTTATAGCCTATAGCTTCAGCTTTTCCAGAGTCTAAAGCAGAAGGATTCGACGTTTCAGCACAGCCTGATCTCCATACTTAGACTCTGTCTCTGAATAAAGAGAAATGGGTCAGAGACAGAGCTCAGTGGTAGAGCTCTCGCTTAGTATATATAAGGTCTTTGGCTCTATCTAGTACTGAGAGACATAAACAACAACAGTAATACAACTAAAAGAAAAGAATAAAGAATATCCTTCATAAAACATGAACTTCATGCCAGGTGTGGTAGCTTATACCTGTAATCCCAGCCCTCAGGAAGACTGAGGCAGGAGGGCTGGTTTTAGTTGGCCTATGCCCAGTTTGAGCTGCAGAGTGGGACTCTGCCTTAAAAACAAGCAAGTGTTAGAGAGTACTTGCTTTCAAGCTGGAGGGATGGATTTCCTGGGATTCACATCGCAAGAAAAAAAAATCAACACATGCCATGCTCCTCCCTCCACAATAAATAAATAAACAAGAAAAAAGAAACAAAACAAAGTAACCCATAAAGTGTCAATAATATAATGAAACTATATAATAGTGTAAAGGTGAGAAACAAAATAGAAATTTCTACAAAGTAAAATTCTAGTATGTTTAGATGCCACTTTCAGGATGCATTAAGAAAAAAAAAATTGAAAAAAGAAAGAAAGAAAAAGCAACATTCTACTCCGTGTAACCATGAGCAATTTACTATAGGGTATAGATGTATCTTTTCTTAGCCCACAGTCTCTTAATACAGTGCCTTGAGAAAACCCAACTGGTTCTGGTTTTTTCTTCTGATTCTTCTGAGATATTACACGTGGAAAAAAAATATGTTCTCTTTGCGGGTTTTTAATATGTCAGTTGAGCAGATAATGCTGGGTATTTTAGCTCATGGAAAGGAAGAGATTGCAAGTGGAAAGGTGTTCTATTCTCCAGCCTAATCGCACAGTGTGTCCATCCAGAGTTGATGAAGCAGCCAGATCCCTCTGCAGATAACTTGTCCATACCTGTTCTCAGGCTCAGAACTAAATCATAGCTCCTCCCTCCTCTAGCTCTACTTTGTAGCAATCTGAGTCCAAATTTGATCACCTGCTTCATCCAGTTGTATGAACCAAGGCAACTCTGCTTGGGAAAATCTAATACGGTTAAATCTAGGGACTGCTCTTGTACCCACAATAGGATCAAATGAATGACCCATAAGCTTCCAGACATAACATCAGTGACCAAGGAGACAAAGAGAAACAGGGTTCATGTTTTCAGAGTGAGCTGCTTAGCTGGAATTATATCACAAAGTGACCAGGATGATACCTCAACAGAGAACCCAGAAACTCAGCAACACTAGAGTGAGTAACATGGCTTGTTCTATAGACATCAACAGACCAAGAGTCTCTCACAGGCAAGCACTAGACTGTAAATCTGACTGGGCAGGTATTTTATTAGGTAGTTAAAAATCCACTCAATGATCAAGAGTGGTTTAAATGTTTTTTATTTATTATTATGCTGTATGTATGTGTGTGTGTGTTCAAATGCCTTCCATCTTGGAACCTGGGAATCAAATTTGTGTTGTTGGTTGTTGCTCAGCAATTTATCTTACCCAATGAACCATCTCGAGGGCCCATCAATGGTGCTTTTTTTGGCATTGTTATGATTGTCTCTGTGTTACTGGTGTATAATTTTGAGGTCCCTAAAGGCTCCAGTGACGAAGAGGCAAAAATAAAACCGGAAAGCAGGACTCACATGAAACCCAGTTTAGGCAAATCCCATAAGGGTGACTGGCTTTGGGAAAACATCCCTCATCCAGGACTGATGCAAGTTCCCTATGATCTTGGGCAAGTCAACCTCTTTAAGGCTAAGCATTTTGCATCTAAAAAAAAAAAGAAAGTGACAATGCATGCTCATGCGTTTGGTACTTAACGCAATATCTGATACAACATCCAGATTCAATAAATGTTGGCTCTTAATAGATTTAACATTACATCACTGCAACTACCGGGGGAAAGAGCGCATCCTAACACAACAGCCATAAGCAAATATCTGACTCTGGGTCAATAGTGCAATCATGATCTGCCCTCTTTAGTGTTTAGAAGTGAAGTGACTGCTTTCTGCAATGGGCTTTGAAAGGAAGGTGAATTGATGGGTGGATGGAGGGATAAGTGGGCAGAGATGCAGGTAGAGAGCAATGTTACTTACAGGTTGTAGGTGGTGCGTGTGTGGGTAATATATCGTGCTTTCAACTTGTGTGTATGAGTGAAATATTTCACAATAGCAGACTGCTGGGCAACTGGTATACTATGTGGTAATAAAGAATGAAATACCATGGGACAGTCCCACAACAGAGTGGTAATAAACAAGCAGTAAGCGACTAAATAAGTTAGGCCACAGGATCCCATTTATCTGACACTCAAGATGTGAATTTTGGATCTATGGCATCTATGGAGCTGGAGAGGTAGCTCAGTGGTTAAGAGCTCTTGCCATTCTTGGGGAGTACCTAAGTTTGGTTCCCAGCACCCATGCTGGACAGCTCAACACAAACTGTAACTCTAGGTGTTGGGGATCTGACACCCTCTTCTGGACTCTGTAGGTACTACACATGCACACACATACACACAGATAAACAAATAAACAAACAAACAAAAACCCACAAATCTTTAAAATAATAATATAAAAAGATGGCCTAGAAATTATAATAGTCACTAGTTCTTCATGGTGACAGGTAAAAAAGAGATTTGAGGGAGCTTCCCTGGGGTGCTGGCAGTGTTCCATGCCTTGATCTAGGGGTGTACTTACATGGGTACATTAGCAAGTCAACACCTCGCTGAGCTGTGTATCTAGCCTGTGAGTACCTCACTGTGGGTAAGACACATCTCACTGTAGATTCTGACTCAAACCGCTCTGAATGCCCTTTTCTTTCTACACCAGGCATACTTTCTAGGCACTTTCTGATGCATTCACTTGGAAAATCATTTCAGAGAATTGTCTGGCAGAATACATTATTTAAGCCTTTAAATGCAATGAGCAGCGAACGATCTTATTCTTAGGAAATGGCTGTCATCTTTTGAGAGTAAGCTTGGCCTGGAAGGAAATCATGAGTGTGTAACACTACTCAGCCTCCCGGCCTTGTCCTGTGGCCTTATTTTCTTTGCAAACAGGTTGCTTCCATAACAAACAAACAAAATCTCTCCCTAATCCCAAATCTCTACCCTCTGGTATAAGACTGTTGTAAGGACGTAGAGAGAGGCCAATTCTAACACACCCCGCCCAGAGAATCACCTGTAGGGTAGATATTCTTATCAAAGGCTTGCCTCTCCCTCCCTGTTCCAGTGGAAAGGGCAAATCTTTCTTGTTCTTCTTTCCAAAGTTTCTCCTTGACCTGATCAATGGGTCACAGATAGAAAACAGCTCAGGAACATCCTGGAAGGAGGCCCTGTTGGTGGATGTAACAGTTGTCTCTGGCAACAAAGACCTGGTTGCTGGGTCTATTCCTAATCTCTACTGGCTTACTTTGGTACATGTTTAAAAATAACCTAAAGGCAGGGTAACTCAAAGATGATGTCTGCTACATTATCAGGGGGAGGAGCTGTAGCCATGAGGTCAGAGTAGAGGTGACAGGCTGAGGTTTGCCTGCACTAGGAGGACTTGGGGTACTTGTTCAAGCTGCAAAGCCTCCTTGTTTCACTCTAGGCTTACTGAATCCACGTATCTGGGAGCAAGCTCCAGAACATGCATATTTCAAGAAGATTGTGCTAGACATTGTCGTGTACAACAAAACTGAAAGATCAGAGTTGTAGGAGTGGCTCAAAGGTTAGGAGTACTAGTGCCCTTTACAGGGCCAGAACTTGGTTCCCAGCACCTATGTCAGGTGGTTCACCACTACCTGCAACTCTAGCACCAAGGGATCCAACACCTTCTGCAGGTATCTACATATACATGTACATAACACATACACACATTTACACCAATAAAATGTTTTTTTGTTTGTTTCAGGATCAAGAACCTTTTGTAAAGAGCCCCTTTAAAAAAATATATCTTTGGTTTGTTTCTTTATCCCATCCTCTCTGTCAATCTTCTGCTTCATCCATCCACTTATCTAACTATGTTGTTCCCACCTCCCATACATCTAGGTATGACTTACTCATCCATGCTTCATTCTGTACATCAATGCACCTATCCATGCACCCATCTATGCACCTACCAGGCATTCATCTATTTATTAATAAATACATCTATCTCTGTATCTATTCACCTGCATACCCATATATCCATCCATCCATCCATCCATCCATCCATCCATCCACCATCTGTTCCTCTATCTGTCTGTCTGTCTACCCTGCCATCACTCCATAAGCCTGTATGCACATACATCTGCCCGTCCATATATTCTTTCAATCCATATACCTATCTACATATCCATCTATCTGTGCATCCATCAATCACAGTTACTTAATATTATCTTTATGCAACACTGGTAATTGGATTTTCTTGATTGCTTAAAGATAGATAGATAGATAGATAGATAGATAGATAGATAGATAGATAGACCGAGTATATCAAGTAGTTTTGCAGCAATTCACCTATATAATTATCAATTAAGTTATATTACTATCATAAAAAATTTAGAACACTTATAATAGTCATTTCCTCCATTGTTCTCAGTAACTTATGCAAGCCTTCTACTACCTGTGATTACTAGCCCTACATGAAGGATCACATAGGCCTTAGGAGAGAATGACTCCATGATACCACAGAGTATGTGACTTGAGACTCTTTTCAGGGACCATATACCTTTAACAGGGAACACCTGAGTCCCTGGAGTCTGCAGGTCAGCCAGCACAGATCTATGGAGCTGATTACTTTCTGAGACGGCCAATTACAAGTGAGTAATTTCTTTCCCCCCAAGGTACTCTCTGGAGAATATACTATAGATTCTTCTGTTTCCAGGAAGCTAAGAGGATTTGGGTAGCAAAGCAAACCCCATCCGTTGTGAAGTTCTTTGAACGTAAGGCTTTCTGAGGAGCTCTGCTTGTATAGAACAACAATAACCACAGAGGCAAAGATTCAATAAACAACAGGGGTGGATTAACAAGAAGAAATAAAAGAAGTGGGGCAGCCTGATAGAAGAGAATCCAAAATGAAATGTGTTCTTCTGGGATTGATCACTGTAGAACTCTACCAGAGTCACTCAACCCAAGAGCTGGTGACCCAAGGAATTTTTTAATTATTGTGCCCTATAGAGCTTCCCTGTTTCACTCTCTGTCTCTCTAGTCCATAGAATCTGGAGTGAAACTGTCATTTCTTTCTTCTGTACCCCTGGATGTGATCCACGTGGGAATCAAGTGGAAATCTGCTAAACCATGGCTTTAGTTCTTCCATTGTGATAAACGCAAGGAACTGGAGAGTTGTTGCACTCTCCAGTGGCCTTAACTCAAAGCTAGTGACAGCTGTCCATGAGGACAGCCTCCTTGCATTTATGTATCATGGCTCTTTAAGAACAAGTCTATTCTAGCTAAAGAATGGGCAAGACAGTCAGTCACTCAGCAACAAGCTTGAGATTAGCTTGTGAGAGATAATCCCTGTCTTTCTGTTTGTCCTAGCTGGAGGCAAGGGTATCTCTGATCTATGACCCCAAAAGATAGCCAGTTTGGGGTCACATATCACAACTCAAACACCAGCAATTTTTCTACATTGGGACATGGGTGTCATGAAGTTCACCACATCCTGTGACTTCTGTCCTAACTTGTTAGCCTTTAAGCCAGTCCAGGGCTAGGGAAGTAACCCAGTTGATGAAGCACATACCTGGTAGCATGAGTTCCTGAGTTCAGTCCCTAGGACCTACATTAAAAAGTCAGCACCCTGGTGAGCTACTCAAACTACCGGTGGGTAGCCCTGCACCTATGTCCCTTTGGGGAGCCACTGGTTAAAACAAGTGGACCACAAAGTAAAGAGGAAAACCAAAGAAAAACACATAAAAGGGGATGTGGACTTGGTGGGAAGGTTTGTTGGGGATGGGGGGGCATGAGATGGTGGGAGAATGAGGGAGACATGAATGTATTATATCCATGTATGTTGCTGTCAAAATTAATTTTTAAAAGCCTAGGCATGATGATCAATTCTTGTAATCCCAGGACTGGGGATGCAGAGACAAGAAGATCCCTGGAGTTTGAGTGCAACCAGACTAGCCTAATTGGGTAAGTTTCAGTTCAATGAGAGACTCTGTCTCCAAAAGTAAGGTGAGCTGAATGACACCTATGATCAACCTCTGGCTTTCATTTCATGTGCACACATGTGTACCTGCATACATATGCACTCCCACATACATAATGTCTTACTCACCACACACTACACACCCACTTTCTGATAGCTCTTACTTTTTCCACTTAGATTCATTATTCCATGTTATCTGACCTTTTTATATGATGTTTTATAGGATCTCACTAGTTTCATGACATCTACTGTGTTACTCTGCAAATCTTAACCAGCTCTTCGATCTTCATCCCAGAAAGCTGCTTCTATATCCTTTAGAGAATTATCAACACTGGTTCTGACACTCAGAAAGTAGACAGATGGGTATGTGGATAGATGGATTGATAGACGGATGTATGGGTAGATGGACAGTTAGATGGATAAGCAGATGGAAAGATGACTGGATAGATGAATGGATGGATAGGTGAGTGAAAAGATGGATGAATGGATGGATGGATGGATGGATGGATGGATGGATGGATGGAATGACTGGTGGATGGATGAATAGTTAAAAACAGATGAAGATGGATGGATGAATAAATATTTGAACGACAGATGAATAGATGGATTAATGGGTAGGTGGGTAGGTAAATGGATGGATGGGTAGTGAGTGGATAGATGAGTGGTTGAAATATATGTATGCATACATGTATGTATACATACGTGTGTGTATATATACATGTATGTGTGCATACATGTATGTATGAGTATATGTACACATGGCTCACTCTTTCACAATTTCTATCACAACACCCAAAGTTCTTCACTATTCATAATCATGTCAAATGTTTGTGTCCCTTAGTAGGCTCCAAGTTCCATCTGACAGAGATCTTTCCCTTGTCTACCTTTGCTTCTTAGGGCCTTACCCAGCAGTTGCTGGAATCAGATTGTAAGTACAGCAACAAGTTTAAAAACACGCTTTAGGAATATAAACTAATTTATTTCTATATTCGCTTTTGTAAGTTTGCCCAACATCATTACAGGAACAGGGATTTCCCAGTAACGAGGACATGGGGAGCCTTGAGGAAGAGATGCTCTGTTGCTATGTTACCTTCATCCTGTACAAAGAAATAGCTAGTGCCAAGTTCTGATAAAACTTCTGATTGGAAGATGTCTTCCCTGATGGCAAAGGAAAGTGGACAGATGGGTATCTTAAAACAGCCAATGGCTTGAAATCTTGGAACTCTCTCTTTCCACAGATGAGAGAATCAAGAAGTAACTGATACCTTAAGGTTCTGAACCCAACACTCCTACCACTCAGTCTGGAGTTCTTTCCAGTGTGGTGTGTGGAACCTGTAAAACAGAATGCAACAAATACATTCTTGTTTTGTTGCTGCTGTTGCTGGGTTTTCTTTGTTTGTTTGTTTGTTTGTTTTGTGGTGTTTTTGTTTTTGTTTTGAGACAATGTTTCTCTTTGTGGCCCCTGGCTATACTTGAACTCACTCTGTAGACTAGGCTGTCCTCGAACTCACACATGGCCTACCTCTACCTCCTGAGTGCTGTAAATAAAGGCTTCTGCCACCACATGAAGATGCTCTTTTCTTCTGAATCAAGACATTTATAAAAAAGGATTTTGTGTGTGTGTGCATGTGCGATGGGTGTGGTGTATGTGCATGAGTCTGAGCACAGGTCTGCAAGCCTGTGTACATGCTCACAGGCACATATAGAAGTCAGAGGGGGATCTTGGGTGTCCTGCTCTGTCACCTTCGGCCTTATCCATTCATCAGGGTCTCACTGAATCTAGAGCTAGGCTAGTGACCAGCAAACCTTAACTACCCACCTATCTCTACCACACACACACACACACCACCACCACCACCACCACCACCACCACCACCCCAGACTAGAAGATCTTTTTAAATTACACAGCCCATTCTACCTTGTACATCCTACCCTAACCATGACCAGAATGTTCTAATCAAACTTTCCCAAGTGCCATTGATGAGCTGGTATTTTTTTAATCTAAGTAACTGGATCCTGATGATACCAGCCGACATCATGTGCTTTATATTTGGGGTTTTGGGGGATGCCAAAGAAAAACTGAGAAATCCTTGGCTGTGCTACTCCTGGTGTAGGAATGGGCCACCATGTTTAATGAAAGACAAGTGCATTACTACTGTAAAAACAGACCACTGTTCCCGTTACTCAGGAAACTAACTATAAGATGCCATGACTTCCAAACTGGGGGGGGAAAAACCCTACCTGCTATGAATTGTAGTAAAGTGTGTTTTTAAATTATTTCAGAACCATAAAAATCTCTCCATAGAGAGTGCTTTGAGACTGCAAATTAAATATAGAATGTCTATGAGCTGTAGCCATTTTTACAGTTAGTCTATATTTCCATGGGGGTTTGTACTATCTTTTTTTCTTTTTTTCTTTTTTTAAAGTCTAGTTATACTAGTTAATAATGCAGGGAATTTGCAGTAATAGAGTAAATGTTATTTTGATGACACCATCTGATTAAATTAAAGATGACATTAAAAGGACCATTTCAATAAGGAACCAGATTCGCTAGAAGTGACTGGGGCTGAGTGTTTTCAGTCAGCCAGTCCGGCAGTCTGAAAAGGGACCAAACGGAATTTCTTTCGCCTTGTGAGGGATGAGGTAAGCTAAGGAACATTGGGGCTGAATAATACATGGTAGAAGACGGACGGCTCAGAGTCCAAGAGCCAGGCAATCAGAGTTAGCTGAGCAAGGCGTGTCACTTGCCGAGCAAACAGCTTCTGTGGCCTGGGAAAAATGTAGAGATGTATCAGGGAGAATGAAAGCGAGAGGAGAGGGTACCAAGACTGGCAGTGGAATGTGCTGATGCGGTGACAGTAAGCAAAGCAGTTGCGCTAACAAAAAAGAGAGAGGATTAGTCACGTCCCCACAGCCCACCCACCCACCCACCGTCACCAGCAATGCCAGGGCCATCACCTTCTCTGCAGCTTCTCAAGCAGGGGAGTGTACTGCCAGCCCCGTGTAGGGAGATGTTTTTGAGATTCAAGTCCTAATGGTTTTCCTCTCAGAGCCTTTGTTCATAAGGCACTTGCCAAATTTAATGTGTGTGTGTGTGTGTGTGTGTGTGTGTGTGTGTGTGTGTGTGTGTGTGTGTGTAAATAAAATGTTTTTTTTCTGAGTGAGGAGTTCACCCAAATAAATCGAGCAGCAGTTTGAAAATCCCTTGACTTAAGCTTTCAGAGATGGGATCTATCTGAAGGGCTGTGGCGGGGCGACGTGACTGAGTTATGAATCATGGGCATTTTAGTCACGAGAGGATTCAAGATGAGCAGTGTGGGCTGGAAGGGGACCCTAGTTCCCACGGAAACACCTGCCCTGGTGTCTCTGCCCCCAGACAGGTGACATCTCTATTGTTGTGGCAAGGCCACTGGCTGTTGATATGTTTGAACTCAATGAGCTCATACTTGGGGAAAGGAGGTAGAAAGAAGGAAAGAGAGAGAAAGAGAGCGAGCAGCTCATGATAATGAAGTCGTCCTTCGATCTCAAAGGGACATTGCCAGGTGCTACATTGCCTCAGACAGCTCACATGCCTGTTGTGCATACTGTAAGTCCCATGTAACTATTTCCTCACAGAAGGGACAGTGGTATGGCTTGGAGGGAAGTCACATTCTCAACTTTCACCCCAGTCAATATCGCATCTTGGAGCGTGCATCCTTCACAGTACAACTTCCAGGGTGTGTTTGACTCTCTGGGCATAAGCATGCAGTACTTATTACCTTCCGTGCAGTAAACCATGTAGAGACAACACATGACATAAAAGGCCACCACCAGGCAAGTCTATGAAATAAGCGTGTGAAGGATAGATATGTAGACCTGGGATCCTCAAGTTGCGCAGACCCTTCCAGCCATAAATGTGCAGGGGCCTGAAGCATTACAGCTAGTCAGATATGACAGTGAAGTGTTAACAGGAGACACCTCAGCTCCCAGAATTTTGAGTGGCTTGAAACTATAGGCCTGAACTTTTCTCATCGCTCCCGAAACCATCACAACCCAGTGAGCAACTTCTCTTTCTCTGCTTCATCTTTTCCTCCTTGCAAGGCAGAGGCAGTAATTGACAGATGCCAGATTTCTTATGGGTGGTAACACTTTGGAAATCATGAGAGGAACTTTGGGTGTGTATGCTGAGATGTGAACTAGGGGTGTAGCCCTTCTGCTGCCTAGCAAGCAGGGAGCACTGGGTTCAACTCCTGGGGGACAAACACCAGGCATGGGGAGGTGGAGGCAGGAAGATCAGAAACTCAAAATCATCCTTAGCTGCATAAGGGATTTAATTCTCTCTCACTAGGAAACACAACAAAATTAAGTCTCCTTTCTACTAGGTAAATGTTCTATTGCCTAGCTGGGTCTCCAGCCTGAGAATCAAATTTTAGAATAGTTATTTTGTCCAATAATGATATAGGATGTGATTGGTGATATCATACAGCACAGAAGAGACTTGTGGTTGCTTGTGTGTCAGGCCCACAGGGTACATAGCACTCAGGACCACCTAGATGTAAACAGCAGGCTTTGGAGGGTCAGGATACATTGGTACAGGAGCCTTGTCTCTGAATCAGGAGATAAAAGAGCAGAAGATGGAAAGGCAGGCCAGTTGTGTTTGGGTACTCTGAACTTACAACTACTCTTAAAAAATAGAAAAGAGCCTTGCTCTGATTGAATTTTTTAAGTAAATCTATGTGTATGCCATGTGTGTACAGGTACCTGCAGAAGCCCAAAGAGGACCCAATGGAGCTAGAATTACAAGCAGTTTGAGCCACCCAACGTGAGTCTTTTCTCTAGAAGACCACATAATACTCTTGAACACTGAGCCATCCCTCTAAAACACACACACACACACACCCCAAACAAACAAACAAAAGTAATAACAAGTAAATTATAAAAAGTGAAGGCACAAATGCCCAGTGTGACATGCAGCCTGCTCTACCCATTTGAGAGATGATTTTCACGGTCTTGGCTATGACTCACACTCGCACGTTGCAGTAAAAACAGACTTCTTACAGGTGGTAACGGTTTGGACATGCAAAAACTTGAGAGGAACTGTGGATGCATACATGAAGACATGAACAGCTTGGCCCCAGCTCTCTGGGACTCTAATCCTGTATCCCTCATTTGCCTCTTGTGACTTGGATGTCACAGCACACCTGGTCCACTTTTTCCCAAGATCCTTTGGGCAGATTTTACTCACACTGTATTTCCTGTTATGGAGATAATTTACCTCAGATCCTGAGGGACAGGGTAGCTCGTTTGGGGAGCCACGCTGAACATTTTGAGCCCTCAGGCTCTACTGAATCTGTCTTTTATACCTGAAGTGTCTCCTCTGGTTGATCACAAATATAATGTCTCCCTTTATATTCAGGAAAACCCAATGCAACCTTAGCCTCTTACCTCTCAATAGTTGGTTTGCTCGTGGAAACACAATGATGGAGAATTTAGACATTCTGCAGCTTTCTGTGAGTGTTTTGCCCTGGCACCACCACATCCCTTTTCTCGCTGCATGGTCATGTGCCTTTGCTTCTAGAAACAGAATTCAGGGAGGTCTGGTCTGTATCTTGTCTGCCCCTATTTCCAACTGCCTGGGCTTGGTAACCTCCTAAGCACATATGAGATTATGGACATTTGGGTGACTACACCATTTTTGGCAAGCCATTAGAATATGACTGCAGATAGTCAAATATAAAATTTCACCATTTACCTACCTATACATCAGTTATCCAGGCAGGCAGCCACTCATCAAACCTTAAACCCATTCTTCTGGCTACCCATCCATTCTTCATTTGCTCATCCACCCAAATCTCCAATTATTCATCCATTCATTCATCTATCCTTCCACCCACCCATGCATCCATCCATCTGTCATCCACCCATCATCCACCCCATCATCCACCCATCATCCATCCATTCACCCATCCATCCATCCACTACCCATCCATCTATCCACCCATATGCATGCATGCATCTATCCACACATACATTCACTCATCTAACCAACTATCCATTTAACTATACAATTACCCATCTGTCACACTACCCATCATTTCACATATCCATTCACCTAACCATCCATTTACCCACCTATCCATCCATGTATCAATTCATCTGCCCATCCAGCCATTCAACAATCTATCCACCCATCCATCCACCAACTTACCCATCCATGTATTTAATCATCTAACCATCCCTCCATCCATGCATACATCCAAAAATTAAGCAGTCCAGCCTACTCTGGCAGGCCTTTTTATGGGATTGTCAGAGGATAAGAAAAGAAAAAAGGGGGAAGAAAAGAAAAAAAGGACTAGAAAATGAGTAAGATGCGGTCCTTGCCTTATGTGACTGCTTAATGAGATAAATAATGTATGAAAGCAAGGACCATATGTTGTCCATCTTTTTGTCCCCTGCAGCATCTTGCACAGAGACTCACATTCAGAAGTAATCAGTAAAATGACTGCTGAATTAATGCCTAAGAACAAATATTATATGAGGCAGTGAGAGGAGAGTGTCAGATAAATACAACGGATAGAAGGCTACAGAAGAGTGGAGGTTGGATTGATCACACCCAGTTGGATAGTACAGGGCAGGTGAAATCTGAGCTGAGATGGAAGGAGACAGCTGGCTCGCATGGAGAAACAAGATGATAGCAGGCTTCCTCGGAAAGCGTGCATGTATCCATGCATGCAGTCCCTGCTCTTGGGGATGCTAGCCACAGAGCAGGGAGGCCCTCTCTAACTGTTTGTTTTGAAGTGTGGTACCCGCCGGGCTGAGCTGGGCATTATGGCAACAGAGAATGGAACATAGTCTCTGGCCTCATTGAGTCTCCTGGGGCAACTTCTCTGGAGGAAGCTGATGGCAAAGCGCTGGGTGAGAAAGATGATGTGTTCGTGTGTTGCCATAAAACAGCAATTTACACCGCAGAGAACGAAGCAGAGGTCCTAAAGGGACCATTGATGAATAGCTTTCTAATTTGACTAGGTTTGAATGTGTGTTTGCAATTAGTGGCACTCATTTGCATACAATTAGTGTGCAGAGCCCTTAAAAAGAGTTTGTTCTCTAAAGTAGGTTAAGGATACCCCCACCTCCTCCTCCACCGCCATTGGGTCTACACTATCCATTTGCTTCATCCATCTCCTGTGATGTGGGCCAAAGATAGTCTTCAGGCAGGCCAAGTGCAGAAAGACACTTACCCGACATGTGCCCTGCATAGGTAGAACCAAGGCTGAACTTTCCAGAGGCCCTAGAGATAGCAGAGTCTAGCATGAGCTACCTCTGTATACAGGCCATGTTCACAACCACTACTGACAACCCCTGTTGGGGATAGGGGAAATCCAACGACACAAAGCAAATTCAGGGAAGGAGGTGATGTGCACCAGCATCCTGTCGACTTTGTGAAGTGCTGTGTAATCTAGGGAGTCCCAGGATCCTCTTTACCTTTGCTTCCTGCTTCCCTCTGTAGAAAGATTCCAGGAGGCCAAGCCAGTGCCGTGGAAGCATGGCCTTGTCCCCTCATTTACTCGTCTAATATAGCTCTGTGGACTGCTAAACCCTCCGTGAGCTCTAAGGATCCATAGCGAGCATGTGTTCTGTGGAGCTAGCTATCTAGAGGGGGGAAGATCATTGATCAGTTAAACATAAAATACAAACGGACAACTGGAGCTTGGTGCGTGGTTGCCAGGAGGAAAAGCTGAGAGCTTACAGGAGAATATGGAGAGTAAATAGAAGGGAACCAAGCGGGGCCGCCGCATGGTCATAGTCCCTGTGGCAAGAGGTGAGAAGAAAGGTGCAAATGCTGAGAGTGAGCGGGTGTCGAGGAAGGCAGGGAGTGAAAGTGAGAGGCCATTATAAATGAAACTGGGGAGGAAGGGGAGAGGGAGGAGGAGGAGGAAGAGGAGGAGGAAGAGGAGGAGGAAGAGGAGGAGGAAGAGGAGGAGGAGGAGGAGGAGGAGGAGGAGGAGGAGGAGACAGTTGGAGTGAGCTCACTGGGTGGAGAGGTCATCAGCTCTGCTCCGGAGTCTGATTACCTTAAGAGCGGTAGAGGAGCGTCAGTGTGGTTTAATTGGGGGTGGGGAATTGAGAATCATGTAGTGTGACATCAATTTGAAAAAAAAAAAAAAAAAAAAAAAAAGGAGCAAGGCCATAGCTTCCAAACGGAATGGCAGCCGGCTCCCCTGAGCCATGACACTTAGACTTGGAGAGATGATGACACATGTCACAGTGGACCATTTGAGATTTCCCACGCCTGACACAAAGATGCTCGCTACGCTCTCGCTGCCCCGCAGGAAAGCTTTGAACATGCCTTCTTGCTGCACGGGGTGACCTGGGACAAAGGTGGCATTACACTGGCGAGAGTCCCCACCTACACCTCAGTGCTCTGTACAGAGAGAGTTAAAGTGGGGGCTTGGAATGGGATATTCAGAGAATAGAATGTGTTCATCTGTGAAATTAAACGTAGTTCTTCATGGTGTGCAGCGCTGTGTGCTGGGCTTAGTCAAAAGCAATAATTAGGCTGAGGGGGACGGTGAACATGCCCGTAATCAAATAAGCAATTTCAGTGAGTGAGTAGGGCCGTTCGTTTTGGGGAGGGATGGGAGGAATGAGAGACAAAGTGTATGATATACAGGGAGACAGACCAGGTAGGCCGAAGGCTGGCTGAGCTCACCCCACAGAGAGCGCTAACCCAGTTTATGTATCAGTATGCTTAGTTGTTATTATCAGATTTGCTTTCCTCTTAGAACTGTTATTATGACTGTATCCCCACAGTGGAACAGAGGTGAGGGCACCATGGTGAGGCTAGGAGGGGTTCTTTTTCATTTTTGCTTTGTTTATTGTGGGATTGGAGACCCAACTCAAGGCCTTCTGCATGCTAGCCAAATGCTCCCCCACTGAGCTACATCCTTAGCAGTTAAAAAAAAAAAATCCTATTTTTTCTTTTGAGATATTATCTCACTGAGTTCCAAAGGCTGGGCTTGAATTTGAAATCCTCCTGCCTCACCCTCTTGAGTAGTGGAGGTGACAGGGCTGTGCCACCATGCCTGGCTCTCAGTTGGGTTTTCTGCTGAGGGACTCACAAAGCCCAAGATATCTTTTTTTCTGAGGAAAGAATACACCTCCCAGCTCTCCCAGGTTATCTGGAGGATCTAGTTCTTCATGGCTGCAGCACTGAGGCCCCCATCGTCTCCACATCTGTCAGATGAAGGCGCTTGTTTCTCTCTGGCTGTCCACCAGAGCTAGGACTCAGCTTCTAGCCCACGCTTGCATTTCTTGGCCCAAGTTCCCTTCAAAGCTTGCGGACTCTCTCCTGATGGCAGCTATGGATCCCATCTCACTTCCTCTCGGGCTTTTAAGGTCTCCTGACTTTTCTCTGAAAACCTACTTCATGCTGCAATGCATTCTGGGAGAAATGGCAAGAAAGAGTATTCCGGGCATTTATGTATCGGGTAACAGAAGTTTCAGTGTGGACTGGGGCCTTTCAGGAGCCCACATATTTCAAAAGCCAAATGCCATCAGAGTCTTAATTCTACTTCACGCAGGAGAGAATTCCCTTTTTCTATCTGGTCATCCGGCAAAGACCTTGGGAACCGTTAGGTGTGAATGCTACTTGCAACACTTGACAAAATTCTAAAGTGGGGGATACAAAGAAGGAACAAGACTTCAGGCCTCCATTCCACTGCAGGCCAGGTAAGCAAGACATTGTTCTCTGAAATCTTGGGGAGCCAAAGCTCAGAGAGGGTGAGGGGGGAGGGTGACTGGGCTGCCCAAGTGGCCCTGACCGCTACTGGAAAGGCAGAGCTCAGCCCTGCTCTCGGCCAACCCCTCCCCCACTCTGCCTGCCTTTGACTGACTCTTCACAAAGCGTCCTTGGACCAACAACCTCAGAAATAATGATTTAATTATCGGTGTTTTCTCAATGACATAATTAAATATCCACAGTGAGGTAAATTAACCTGAGCTTTTTCTGAGGATGCTTATGCACAACCTCGGAAGCTTTTTTTTTTTTTTTTTTTTTCCAGCTTTTGGCTGTTATGGATCTAAAATTAGGTTTCCAATTTAGGTCCCAGAGGCAAGAGGTACAAATGGCTATAAATAGCACGGAGGTGGCACGCTGTCTTTGGGGTGCTTCTCGAGGAGTTAGGACGACACAGCACAAATCACTACACTCGACAACGCAAGCACTCTCCTTTGGTTTATGATTGGCCAGTTTGTCAGATGAGTGGGCGCCATTTGGGGCTGACCTGCAACCTCGCCACCATAGGTAACTGTGCAGTCTTGGGGAAGGCCAGTCCAAGTTCATTTTGTATCCTTTGTTCCCTGGGTTTGTTGCCATGCCCCTGCAAGCAGGAAGATGAAACCCCGCCTCTACGACCCTTTCATCTCCTTTAACTTCCAAAGGGAGAGGTACCTGTTCCATAACACGTAGCTAGGGGCATAAATAAAAATAAATAGAAAGATAGATAGGCAGACAGACAAATAAATAAGGTTTTGAAGCTAATGGCAGTGTCCCTGCCTTTATTGCTTCAGGCAGTAACACAAAGTAAAAGAATTAAGTGGCTTAAGAAGGTGTAACATTCAATCTGGTGGTGGTGGCAAAACACCTTTAATCCCAGTACTCGGAGGCAGAGGCAGGCAGATCTCTGTGATTTCAAGGCCAGCCTCATCTCCAGAGTGAATTCCAGGACAGCCAGAACTACAAAGAAAAACACTGTCTCAAAAACAAACCCTTTCCCCTGAGGTCTCCCTGCCACAGTGACTCTTAGGCCACAGCCTGGCTCTGGCTCCCGTTACTAGGGTCTCATGAACATGGTCTATGAAACCTTCTATGCATGTGGCTCCTATGTTAAATGCACCTAACAGCTTTCTCTGCCTCCTGGTTGATTGCATGCTGTATGATACTATTATCCTGACCTCTTGCACTTCAGGAGAGGAAGGAAGGTAAGTAGGGTCCGGGTAGGTAGGGAAGGAGGGAAGGAGAGAGACAGGGGAACATGAGACCCACATTTGGGTGGAAAGCCATTCTCCTTTCTGCATAGGTATGTGTTAAGAATTTTCTGGGGGACAGGCAAGATATCTCCGTGGTTAAGAGCACTTGCCACTAAGCCTGAGGACCCGAGTTTGATCCCCTGGAGCCACATGCTAGATTGAGAGAACAGACTTCCAGTTGTCCTTGACCTCCATCCGCGCACGTGAGTGCACACGCATGCGCAGGTAAATGTGATTTCACCGAAAGGGTGAGTTTCCCCTTAGCAAGGAAGCCCTAGACTCTTTAAAATCAGAAGGGAAAATGACCCAAGTCCTCGCTCCATTTTTAGAGGTGGAAATGAAAAGTACAGTTATTTGAAGAATTTCTTGAATCATTGTCTTACATAAGTAAATCAATTATATCACTGTGCATTCCTAGAATGGCTTCACTTAAAGCATTATACAGTTCTATTGCCTAAGAAGCTTGTGAGAAAGGTGAGAGATATTAAGTAGCCCAGAGGAACAGATGAGAAAATTAATACCAAATTATATATTCAAGGTCATGAGAGATATTAAATTAAAAGCCAGGATTGACTCCGGATACATATCTCTGAACTGAGACTTCGGTTCTGCCAAGGCTAGCATCTGTATACATAACGTGGACAACATAACACACTCAGCATGGGCCCTGAAGAACAATAACACTCCAAGAGTCAAAAAAATAATTCTAACTTTAAAAGAATCCTGAGAAATCAAAAATCTACTCTTAGGCCTGGCAAGGACTCTAACCTAGGAGACAGAATTCTCTCACTCTTCTGTGGATCTAGTTGAATGATTGGGGTCAAGATTCCTACTTCCATCCTTGGGGGTTTGTGGTCATTTATTGATAAGGGTTGGGCCAAGGGCCTGTTTTATAAGCATCAGAGTTGTCCTGGGGTGCCTGGGGTGTCATCAGATGACCTTCCCTGGATAAGGTGCGATGTAAGTCCTCACCTCACACTTTGTCAATCAGTCCATTGGACCGGTGGCCTGCCGTAATTTCTAAATTGGGAAAAAGTCACTGAATTCAGGTTACATCTTCTGTGAGCTGTTCTTGACCCGGGACCTCAACCGTGAGATTTAAAAATTAATCCCTTCCGGGCAAATAGACTGGAGCGCTTGAATAGATCTCTCCATTTCTAGCTCAGGTTTGCCTCCACAGAGACGCTTTCACAAATCTCAACAAAAAGAAGGTTCCCCTTTGTGTCTTAGCATGAGACCATCCAGTTCAGTTCATCAACTTCAACGTTATATAGGTGGCTACCAAACTTGCCTTGGCTGCAACAAAATAAAATCGGAGACAAACGGTAATGTGACCCTCCCTCCCACCCTCCCCCCAGCTGCTTTTGAGGGCGACATTACAGGTGCGGCCTCTGCTTCGTCGCCTGGTTATAAACTGACCTCATTCATGGGTGCGACACACATCCTGAGCATCCAGAAGTGAAGGCAGTTTCTGTCTTTAAGGAGTTAATGGTCAAGCAGATGGAAGAGATGCAGAATGACCTCAACTTAACATGGCAGAGGATGGAAGATACTGATGTTGAGAAAGATGAGGGCAGTCTCAGTGATGGGGTCAAGTCTGTCTGGGCAGGGAGGGTAGAGAAGAGAACTTGGAGCATTTTTTTTTTTTTTTTCTGTACTGCATGATAAGAGACAGAAGCCAATCCTAATACGACATCATCCCAGGGTGGCAGTAACATGCCCAAGAAAAACACAAGAGAGATTCTCAGAAATCAATAGGCCCCTCCTGTTTGTTGGCATGGTTTGTTTGCTCCCTGATTCCATCACCCTTCCCTCCAAATCTTCTTTTGAGCTTCTAAAATATCAGGCTGAGGAACTGGGAACAGATTCTTCCTCAGTAGAAAATCCAAAACTCTGAAGTGACTGTGCCTATCAGCCCCAAAGCGTAGGCCAGAGGGATGCTGGGTCCCTATGATGGTGACATCATCTCTAGGACCCTATGTCACAAGTTCAGAAGTGAGACACTATTCTGGACCACCGAGAGTCATTTCATCCATTACGTAATGATCTGTGGTGGGAAAAAATTGCCTTAAAATGATAAACTTTGAGAAGAGCAACAAGCCACTGGATAGCTGTGGTGGGTCTGCCTTTAACTGCTGGTCCCACACCATACTTACACTTCTCTCCTCTGTTAGGAGGCTCCTCACTGCTCTTGGTTTGTCCCTATGTACCCCAGGCAGGAAGCCATTTCCCTCCAGTCTGTTTTTGTATCAGGGTCAATTTTATGGCATCGGAAGGGTGGAGCTAGGCTACTCTGATGGAACCCAGTGAGCAAGAAGTCCCAGTGACTTCTCTAGGTTGCAGGTTCTAAAACTGGGTTCTCCTTGTGTCTTCTTGTGCATGTTTCTCAGTCCTGATGCACAGATCCAGATGGAGCACTCACAGACCCGGGAGATGGTCAGGTCATGGATAAGAGCAAAATCCTAATATCAAAGAGACCAGGGTTGCATTATTTCTAGTTTTAATGCATTTGATTGTCCTTATCCAGAAAGTAGGTACAGTGCACTTAACTCTGATGATGTTTTTGAAAACTAAGTAGGAAAAATGGGAAGTTATCTATACAGCATAAAACTCAATGTATTGCCAGCACTTGGGAGACGGAACAGGAGGAGTTCAATTTCAAGGACATCCTGGGCTAAAATATGGAGACCCTGTCTTAAAATAAAACAAATAAAATATCACAGCTACACTCAGAAAATATTCCGTAAATGCAATTTTTTTGTTGTTTTAAATTCCCACTATGTGATTTCCCTTAATTTGTTATCTAGAAAAAAAAAAAAAAAAAAATATATATATATATATATATATATATATATATATATATATATATGAGAGAAAGAGGAAAGGAGATAGAGAATGCACCAAGACCAAAGGAGTATGTCATTTCCTTATACTTTTGAAACAGGATCTTTCACTGTATCTGAAATTAGACTGACTGACAGTGAGTCTCAATGATTCTTCTGTCTCCACTCCACTTAATGCTGGGGTTATCTGCACACATGACCTCACTCGGTTTTTCAGGTGGGCACTGTGGAGTCTAACTCTAATCCTCCTACTTCTGCAATGATGAGATTACCCACCGAGCCACCACCTAGCCCTCGATGACCTTCCGGGGCAATTTTGAGGAGTCACCGTCACTGTCTTCATCTTACCAAATTGGAGACAGAATTAACAGGAGCAAGGAAACACAGGCAGGCTCCACACTAAGCTTCTCTGCTGTGAACCCAAAAGACTATGCTAATGTATGCTTGTAAATGGACCTCTCCTAGGCCTGGGTAGGAGGAGTGGGTGGATAGACAGGGGAAAAAAAAAAGACAACAAAGAACATCTTCTAAGGGATGTTCTTGACCTGGGACCTCAGCCACAGGCTTTGGAATTCATCCCTTCCAGGCAAGTGGGGAGAACTGAAGTGTGTGAATAGACCTCTCACTTCCTAGAGCTTGCTTGCCTGCACAGTGACACCTCCAAAAATCTCAATGAGGGGTTTTCCATTAAACTGGAAACCCTTAAAGTGATCGCTGAGTTCAGGTCATCGAATCTGAGGTTGTGTGTAAGCATTCAGTCCTTTGTATTTTCTCGGGTCACTCATGCAAGGGGAAAGAAAAAGATGCTTCCAACTGCCTGAGATGGAACTTCTTTTAAAATTTAACTTTTTAGCAGGACCTGGAGCTCATGCATGAAATCCCAGAGCTGTAAAGCTAGGGCAGAGGGATTGCTCTCTTTGTGGCTGGATTTGTGTATAGAGTGAGTCCCTATCTCAAAATAAATAAACAGTAAAGTTTTTTCCTCAAGTGTCTGATAGATGCTAATATATTTTGGTATGTTGTTTACTAATTCATTCTTAAATCAAAGATGGAAAAAGTAAGAGAAGACGAGGGGGAGAGATACCAATTTTTCTTTTTTTATTGCTATTGTGATTTGGGGAAATCGACCATTGGCTTCTAGCTGTTCTCTAGAGCATGAAAGGAACCTGGAGAGTGGAACATGATCTTAATCAGACAGGATTGAGACCCTTCATTAATTTCTACCAAAGGGCAGTTCTTCATCCTGGGCTGTCCCAGGTGCAGGGAACAAGCAAGGTAGCGTGTAAGGAACTGGTGCTCTGTGGAGACTGACTACCACTGGGTACACGTATGGTGTCCAGGGTACACAAAGAAGGGTCCTCTTTGGCTCTCCATGCCAGTCAGATCTGGCTACTGGAAAGGAAGGAAGCCCCCATGTTACAAATGCAATTATGCACAATGTGACTGTGGGTACATTCTAGGACAGGTGTCCAGGGGGCACTGGGTGACAGAGGTGCGAGCTCAGCTAGCGCCCTGCCACTTATTTCCCAGCTCTTCCATTCTCACCTAATACTGCACAAGGATTAAGGTGAAAATTAGCCACAAAAAATTAAACCTGTGCCATAATCAATTAAGGCCTAAATAAGCATAAAGAAAACCAAGATTAAAAAAGAAAAACCCAGCAGTAAAAACCCACTCCTTGGCTGCTATGGAGTACTCTTCCGTTTGGTTATAATTTTTCTTCTGTTTGGTTATAATTTTTCTTCTTTTGCAATTTCACCGTAAGGGGATTAATTGCCTTTTCAAACCTAGGGAAGGCAACCCCAGCCAGTCTCCTCCTCTGCGATGCTGGGGGGTTGCACAGACATGCTACCACAGGAATAACAAACGCTGGGGTTCTGAGCACTCGCCCATGATTTATGAAAGGTGTACCTCACTGTGGGAAGATAATGCCATTTGAAATGGTCCATTTCATAAATCTATTCCATCAGTCCCCAGCTACATCCAGGACTCCTGTAAACTCCTGAATCCAATAATGTTTTCATCCTCTATTGATGAGAGAGTGACAGAGAGAGAGAGGGAGGGAGGGAGGGAGAGAGAGAGAGAGAGAGAGAGAGAGAGAGAGAGAGAGAGAGGAGAGAGAAAGAGAGAGAGGAGGAAGAGGAGGAGGAGAAAGAGGAAGAGTAGGATGAGGAGGAGGAGGAGAAGAGGAGGAGGAAGACTGTGTTTGGAGGAGTTACAATGCCCTTACATGGAACAGAAGCTAATGTTCCATCTCCAGGGCTTTCTGTGACAATTGTCACGGAGCTTCCAAAGCAGGGAAACTTGAACCAACAAAATCAAGAAATAATCAACATTCCCTAACATCCTTGAGGTCCTTTTGCTACTAGTAGCATTAATTACAGCATGAGCCCAATCCTCCAGAAACAGCACAACAAAACATTTTGCCTAGAGTTGCTTTCTAGCACATGAGAGATTTATCTTTTGGAACCGGTATATTTCCTATTCATTCATGCATCGGCTCAGAATATCTGCTTGTTCGTGTAACTGCAAGAAGAGGATTCTCTGGCAAATGCGATGGCAGAAGCAGTCAGGGACCAATCATAAACTTCAGTGAAATTCATGGTTGTGAGTCTTTCTGGTCATAAGAAGACAACGGTGATATATACGCCCCCATGCCACGGAGGCTCCGGGAGACCCTCATGAAATACAAGCAGGGGACACAAAGTGGCTTCCCGGGATCCAGTGAAATGGACAGTACCAAGATGAAGACAGACTACAAATGCCTGTGTCATGTGACTTATTAGAAGAGAGCCACGTGTGACACCAGCCGGTATCAGCTCTTCACCAAAGACTCTGAGGGATCAGACAAAAGGCACGGTACAATGACAGCCAGACCCTAGCTGGAGTGCATAGTGAAAGGAAAGAACTTAAGGCCACTGGGCAAGAAATATCTTATGATCATTAAAAGTGCTTTTTTTAAAAAATCAGCCTAGATGCCCATCACCTGGTGAACGAACCCTGGATACGTGATACGTTAACGCAACAGAACTTTATTCAGAGGCAAAGAAGAATAAAGTTACGGATTTTGCAGGGAAACAGATGGAACTAGAATACATTATACTGAGCGAGATGATCCAGGGCTGGAATAACGAACATCCATGTGCTCCCAGCCCCCATCGAAGCATTTTAGCTCCGTTGAACCCGGAATGCGCATGCGCGTACAAACTTAGAGGGGAGAAAGGGAATGCAGGGTGGGGAGAAGAGGCTCTAAATTGGAGACAGAGGAAGAATGTCAGTGATCTGAAAACATAGAGGGAGGGGATATGCGGGCGTAAACCGGGATTGGTGTGGGAACTGGGCAGGGGGAGAGAATGGGACAGGGTTATCCAAAATTAACGATGAATGAAGAAGCCACATTGAAACCTATGATTTTACAAACTAATTGGGAAAAAATGTGACTTGAGAAAAAGTGTTCGAATGGGGATACCCTGCATTAGGGAAGACTGTTGATTCTAGAAGTCACGGGTTATTGAGCAAAGGGGGAAAAAAATCTCACTGGCGAAGATTGGCACACTGGGAGAACCTCCGAATTCCTCCCAGTCAGGTGGAGATGGATTTTGAGCAGGTGAAAGACAGCCTATGAGATAAAAATGATGCAAAAAAAAAATGTGAATTTGAAAAACTCTCAACACGGGATTCTTATCCAGATATTCTGGAATTTACATATTTTGACTTGTGCTTGAAAAGCAGTTTCAAGGTCAGCTTCCGTAGAGAAACACTGAGCTAAGACTGGAAGGTACCCCATTAAAAGTCCAGCAGTGTTTTTGCATATTTATTTCCTTTCATCTATAGTGAGCGATGACGACTCATAAATCAAAAAAAAAAAAAAAATCAGAGTAAACAAATACCATAGAGGTTATTTTATACAGAATGTATACTCCTTTTTCTAGACCTATTTATAGACACAAACATTTCTATTACTCGGGTTTATAAAGTGTGTAATACATGCATGAATGCTTTAAGATCTGCATATATTTGCATAAGATAGAAAGAAGTATATTATTGTCCCAAGTCTCCAAAGACCATGGCCCAAATAAAATGACGACCACCTCAAAAATATTTTTGTATAGTGGGATGGAAATAATGTTATTTTTAAAAGCTGCAAGTCTGTGGTACACACACGTACTCATAACTGGAAATGCACACACACGCACACAAACACACACACACACACACACACACACACACACACACACACATATATATATATATATATATATATATATATATATATATATGCAGTTGAACTGGATAACCTTGGACATTTCTAACAAGACAAGGAACTTTTAGCAAAAGTGTATACAGATCTCAAAATCAATAACTACATCTCAGTGTTAAATAGGTCATCGGATCCATGTCACCTTAATAGGCAAATAGGAAGTGAGAGAGGCTGCCATTAATTCAAATGGGCTGAAATGAAATTTGGAAAATTAAAGTTCACCCTTCAAAGGGGCTGTATCATCTAGAAATTAGAGGGGTTTCTGTTTTGTTTTGTTTTGCTTTGCTTTCCCCAGGAGACATGGTGTTTTCTATAAATGAATGGACGGCTAGGCCCAACAACGATTTTCAATGTTTATAATACTTCAGAGTCCTGGTATTGGCAAACATGAACACTCAGACTTTGAGTATCTGGTGGTTCAGATCCACCCAGACAGCTTGTCGAGGGCAAGTCACAGGATAGAGACTTTAAGTGTCCTTACTTCCTCACACAATGCCTGTGTCTGGTACTCAAGCTCAGGGAAGCTCAGTAAATATTGCCAGTGGTACCAGCCAATCTGATTTCAGGTCAGGTACCAAAGGATTGCCCAAACACTAAAGGAGCAAAAGCACGCTCCTGGGAATGTGAAAATTTTCATGTTTTCACAATCCCCCTCAAATCAGCCATCCTCATTCTTACTAATAATCTAAGGAGCTTCTGACATAGTTTGTAAGATGATGACATTGCAGGACCTAAGATTCAAAGTCCCGGGGTCTAAATGGGAATCCCAGCCCCACCGCTGGCTGCCCAGCCTTGATAAGGCCACTTGCATCTGCCACAATGACCATGAGACAATAGGGCCTCAAGAAAGAACTTTTAAAAATATTGTGTGTGTGTGTGTGTGTGTGTGTGTGTGTGTGTGTATCTCTGTGTGTGCATCTGTGTGTGTGTGTACGTGTGTCTGCTGAGTATATGTATCTCTGTGTGTCTGTGTGACTCTGTGTCTCTGGGTGTGTGTATCTGTGTATCTGTGTGTATCTGTGTGTATGTATGTATATGTGTGTATATGTGTGTGTGTATGTTGTCTAATGAGTGTATGTATTTCTACCTGTCTGTGTGACTGTATGTCTATGGGTATGTGTGTATATGTGTGTATCTCTGTGTGCATCTGTGTGTGTGTATGACTGTCTGTGTGTGTGTGTCTGTATGTCTGTGTGACTAAGGGTGCCACAGGATGTATAGAGGTCGGAGACAATCTCTGCCCTCCCCTTCTATCTTGTAGAAATCAGGCTCAACTTGATGCCTGCTACTGCATATGCCCATGAACTCCCAGGAATTCCCCTGTCTCTGCCTCCTATCTCAACACAGGAACAGTGGAATTATAGACATGCATTGCCATGGCTGGGCCTTTTAACTTCTAACTGTATATATGGTTATTTTGTATGTATGTACATGGTGTGTGTGTGTGTGTGTGTGTGTGTGTGTGTGTGTGTGTATGTAGATGTGTATATGAGACATATACACTGTGCTTGTGGAGGCCAGAGAACATTCTGGAATCACTTCTCTCTCTAATGTAAGCTCTGGACATGGAACTGAGGTTATCAGGCATTCAGACATGCACTTTTACTCTCTGTGCCACCTCATCCCATCCGTTTTCAGATTTTGTGTGGGTCCTTGGGACTTGAACTCAGATCCTCATGTGTGTAGGCACTTTACCCACTGAATCAGCTGCAGAGACCAGAAGATTCCTCGGGGATTTAAATCACAGATAAAATGCATAACACAGTGCTGGGTATAATAAAAAGCCTAAAATAAAAATGTTTGGTTAGCACCCTCCATCTAATTTGCATAAGGACAGAAAACACACATTTACTGACAATATACTGTCTTCTTGTGTGCATCAAATCAGCATACTTAAAGACATGGGCACATTAATAAGTCAGAGTATTATTCTGGTAGCTATGTAGTAAATTTGAAATGAAAAGTTCTCTGCCCCGCCTGCCTCCCTCCCTCCCTGCCCTCAGAGAAACCACAAACCTTCTCTACTGCGTTTTTCCTTAAGTTTCCATGTTAACACAGGATCTTCAAATGAAGCCCAGGCTAGCCCGGAACTCATGATCCTCGGCTTCCGCCTCCTTAGTGCTGGGGTTACTGGTGTGTGGCATACCTGACTCATGTATTCCCTCTTGAACAATACCTGATATAGCAATTATTATTATTATTATTATTATTATTATTATTATTATTATTATTAACAAAAACAGCAGTAGAGGAGATGACAACCAGCCTGCTGTGGAGTTCTTAGAGGTTAGACTTGTGTTTTCATATCATCTTCCAGGACCAGGTTGAGTACATATTGTACGAAATGTAGGTGACCGTTATTTTAAAATCTAAATGGAGTGCTAATGGATTAATGTGCTTTTTTAAAAGAATCCTTATGAGATTGAGCTGCAAGCAGAATGCTTTTCCTCTCGGCCTCTGTTTAGTACGTGGCATCCCTGTAATACTTTGAGAGTTACAGAAATCTGGAATCGCATGTGATCCTGACAGTGATGGATGAGAAGCCTACTCCTGCTGTACCTCAAAGAGTGGCCCTGACTTTTTCTTAACTCGTGCTTGATCTGCTGCAGTCGTTTGCTGCAAATAAGAATTGCTGGGTTGTTGTCAGAATTCTTTCCTCGCCTAGGGTGAGTGGACTTCTAAAGGGAGGGGGTGGGGGGGAACAACCCAGGCTCATTCTAAATTTCATGCAGTCTATGGACTTTGCCCAGAGCACACCAGCCAGGAAATCAGAAGGTCCTACTGAATAGCAGATTAACATCTAAACCTGGCCCTTTTTACAGGCTGCTTCTGCTGCTGCTAGCTCCTGTTGATGTGTGCTCAGTGTGTTGTGTGGTGAAGCCCAAGGATAGTATGTCTCAATATTCAGAACTCTCATCTGTGCTGAGGAGAGGCCCTTAAAAAGTTTGTGGTCACTCAGGAGAGACTGGGAAAACTCACTTGGGCTGGATCACCATAGGAAGCTATTTGGAGGACCACACAAGGAGTTAGGACCCAGGTCAAAGATATGAATGATGCATGCAGCAAGTAACAGAAATCATCCAAGAAACTCACCCCTGCTGTGGTTTGTATCTTACATTCTCTAACTCTATGGACCACTAATTCTCTCCTACCCAGACCTAAAGTCATCATGGCCTATTTCTCTACCATCAGCACCTAAGCCTAAATTGTCTCTGCCATCCAGAACCAATCCATCTCTCCTCTCCAAACCTATCATATCAACTGAATTTAGACCAACAGCATCCGTCCACTGAAGTGCCATCAGGGATTTCAAGTTTGTCTCTGGGCCGTTATCCCTTATTCCTCGAAATCTGCCCTGAATACACCTGCATTTAAATCTTCCAGACACACACCTTAAATCTTGTTGCTGTCTCATTCAATCTGCTGTGTTCTCACCGCTAAGGAACAAGTAGAAACTCTCGGTGACAGCATTCAAGTGGCCGTGGAAGAGCCTGCATTTGCTAGGTCCCAGAGGTGTCTGGTGGGGTGATAATGCATGGAAACAGGGTCCTCTCCTCTCCTCCCCCATCACTTCTTCCACGTGCTTAAATAGTCTGACCAGTTAGTTTCCAAAGTGCAGGTCATACTGTCATCCCTAATTTGTCCTTGCCTACCCTTATCCAGTCACTTTGGTCTTTTGAGGCATCATGCCAACATGTCACCTTTTAAAAAGCTTTGTCTTGAGATTGGGGTGTGTGTGTGTGTCTGTGTGTGTCTGTGTGTGTCTGTGTGTGTCTGTGTGTGTGTACACGTCTGTTGGTGTGTGTGTGTGTGTGTGTGTGTGTGTGTGTGTGTGTGTGTGTGTATACATGTCTGTGGGTCTGTGTTTGTTTTTAAACAAGATCTCTATCCCAGGATTGCCTCCAACTTGGCATGAAGCAGACGGTGACCTGAACTTCCTCTTGCCTCTACTTCTTGAGCTCGGGCAATACAAATCTTTACCACCAATCCCTGTTCATGTGATGCTTGGGGTCAATAGGGCTGCCTGCATGCTGGGAAAGCACCCTCTCAGTTGAACTATATCCCCAGTCCCTAAACATGCTTCCTATCCTGAGCCTTGCTCTTCCAACCTCATTTTCCATATTGTAGAAACTCTTAGCAGAGTCTGTCACCCAGACGGACAATGAGCAGGGGTCAGCTTCCACTGTGTTCTTCTGCTGGAGGACTGTAGGTAGCTGATATCTGTCCTCCAGACAAGAGGGCTGGACCAGGTGACCTCCAAATGCCTCTTTGCATCTCACCTTGTATGCTTGAGCTCTGGGAGGGGCCTGGGGCCAAACTGAGTCACTTCCCTTCTGGGAAGGTCCCTTCTAGAAACCAGTACATCCTGGGCTGTGAATGACAGGTGGGGGTGGGCTCTCTGTGATGTGGACAAAGTGTGTTTAATTGCCCCGGGTCTTCCTGTGGAGGGACTTCACCCTGGTGACCACAGCCCAGGCTTCTCTTTCAGGAAAGTCAGCAATTCCAGCCTCCTTGGTTGGCACCTATTGAGAACCACACCAGGAGCATTTCGAGGACGGCATTTTCTTTGGCAGGTGTGCCTGCCAGCAGGGCCCACTTCAAGGATGGCGAGAGCAGGAAAAACGGCATCTGGGATCTATCTGTGGTTGTTGGTTTGCACATTTGGAGGGTGAGGTGCCGAAGAACTCCCTTACGCAGCGTGTTCTTACCCAGGCATAGTCTCAATCTATATGAAGAAAAACACCAGGCTGGAAAAATAACCCACAGGGGCACCTGGGATGGGTCATCGAGTGGTCAGCTAAGAAACAGCTGGGTAGGTACACCCAGACACCTTCTGACAAGTTCCTATGCTGTTCTCTCCACGCAGCTTAAAGGAAAGGCTCCCCCCTAACCCCGGCATGTCTGAAAAGCTGTGGTCCAAGTCCCCAGACCTATGAGCAATGCCAGCTGGAAGGATCTTCAACCTTCATCTCAGTGCCCGCTCTTCTATAAATTCTTTTCTGTATGTCATCCAACTGGTTAAACTCAAACCCGTCTCTCTGTATTCCAGCCAGACCCACCAGTAATGCCACGTCTGCAGATTCCACATCAGGGTCTAACTAGTTACCTCAACACCTGTGTCTACATGACTATAGGTCTCCCAAACTTGAAGATCCCGAGAAGATGGCCTTTCACTTCTCCCTTTTGTGCTTAAAGCACAAGGTCAGTCATACGCAGCTATTGAACTGAAGGCATCGAAACACAGACCAGCAAAGCATTCTGTGTCTAGCTGGGTTTCTATTTCTAGCTCAAAGTTTTAGGTATATTCATCTCTCATCCATGAACAGAGAGTATTCGACAAAGTTGTGTAGGGTGGTTACCTCAGTAGTAGCACAGAACTTTCCAGAGCTTCTCAGTGAGTGCTTCTCTTTTACTTTTCTCTCTCATTTTTTTTCCATCCTGTTGTTTGCCCCAACAAATCTACCCAGTTAAGTATCCTAAGTTGTTTTCTGTTGCTGTCAGAAAATTCAAACCATCCCGATTGGGAAAGAGTGTATTTGGCTACATGTCCTGATCACAGCTTATCATTGAGGGGAGTCAGAGCAGGAATTCAAAGAGGAGCAAAGTCAGAAACCACAAAGGAAAGCTGCTTCTTGGCATCAATGAGACACTCTTCGAGGCTATTTGGTTACAGTTCTGTTTATAGTTGCACACAGAGGTGGCCTTTGGGTCTCACCTCCCAGGGTAGAGAAAATAGGCAGAGAAAGACGAAGGAGAGGAGGCTTCATCTATGGTGCTGATCATTCTGGATCACCCACGTTCCTGGTGACAGCCCCTCATCCAGGATCTGTTGTAAGCAAGCCCAGTAAACTCATTGGTTCCTTCAGGGTAAAAGTTGGTTTGTCTTTGGGACTTCAGGACAAGGTCAAGATGATGCTTCCCAACGCTGGTCCTTCTTGGCTTTTATCATTTGAAGTCGAGGTCCCATCAACTCAACCAGACCCCTGGTTTTCTCCTCCTGCTATTTTTTTCCCAAGGGAATGTCTGTCTGTCTGTCTGTCTGTCTGTCTGTCTGTCTGTCATCTTTCTATCTGCCTTTCTTCCTTTCTTTCCTTTCTTCCTTTCTTTTTTTTTTCATGTATTTCTTTTGGTTTTCATTTCCTTTTGCGTAGTAGGGACTGAGCCGAGGGTCTCCCATCTTAGGCAAGCAGTCAGTCACTGAACCTTACCCTTCTTTCTCCTCTGTATTTTAAGTTGAGGTCTTGGGAAGTTGCTAGGACTTGCCTTGAAATCACTCAGTAGGCTAAGCTGCCCTTGTGAACTTGGGATCTGCATGTTTGTGCCTCCCAGTTTACAGGGATTATAGGCGCCTGCGCCACCAGGCCTGGCTTTTCTAGCTCTTTCCTCTGTGGTAGCTCTTCCAGGAAACCCAACAAGCAGTCTGTGCTGGTCTTTCTGCACCCTCCAACCTCCTCCCACCCCCCTGGAAATGGAAATGGCATCTGGCACCCTTATCCTGCCCTCCTCCGCTAGGCTCAATAAATATTTTTGGAAGATAGTGACTCAGGAATGGCGGCCTCGGAAACTGGATCGTGCTCTGATACGGTGCCAGAATCCCCCTCCCCCCACTTCCCCCACCCCCAGGCTGCTCCTTAGCATTGGAAATAGATTTTTAAAGCAGTGTTATATAGCTGTTCCTCTTCAAAATCCTCCTTTCCTTTTCTTTAGTAATGTCCATATAAATCACCGTTATAAAAATAAGGCAAGCAGAAGGAAAAATATGCAGTACCTAGAAACTGAAAATTCAAGTGTTTGCTTTTTTATGGGACACTTGAGGCTCTTAAAAAAAAAAGAGAAGTGTTGGAAAACTTAAATACAAAAAAATCACTGTATGATAGCATAAAAGCCCAACAGAACTGAATAGTTTATGAAAATAATTTGAATATTTACACTTCAATTTATGGTCTGAAAATCATCCTTGGACCTTGTTCTTATTTTTAAATGGATTTTTCGAGAGAGTGTTAAATACATTTTGATTATTTTGACATGGTGCCTGCTCTGATATTCTGCGCAATGATTTGAAAGCCAAAAGGAAATTCCTTAAAAAATCTAATGTAACTCTATGAGAACGTACATTTTATATATACAACTAGACGCACATTTATAAGCATATGGGGTTTATAACAAGCATCGTGACTTAAAGGAGTACTTTACGCTGTTGTTATTATTGTTAGGGAAAATAATAGTAAATTCAACTCAAGTGAAGCAGTGGGATGAAATACACCATAATTCTCTTGACAGGAAAGCTCGGGTTCAAATTCATATCTTTTCATTTTCTAAGTCTGAGTTTTGCATGATGGCTTAAAGTGTGTTTTATCCCCGACATTATAGCGACACAGAAGCGCGGCCCATAAAAACGGCGATGAGACGGACCCGGGTTTCCCAAGCGCTTTTATTTTGCCTATTCCGTCATTTATTTTATGTCAAAGCATCGTCTTCTCAGACTTTCTTTCACACCACCTATTTAGAAAGCGTGTCGATAACTGTTTCAACCGTCCTCTCTCTAAAGCATCCAATATCTAAAAAGATCGGTCTTCATGTCAAGAAGCAAGGAATAGAGAGAGCGGAGCCCCTAAATGCTTTGCTTTTACACTTGAGGGGCTAATGAACTCAAAAAAGAAGGATACATAAATACACAGGGACAAAGAAAGGGCTTTTACAGGCCAGGAGAACAGAGCATCCACGATCTGGGACTGCGATTTCTTCCGTTTGTTTGCATTTCTGAATTTTAGCAGGATCTAAATGCACACAAGTTTGAAATATACATCTTTAGCAACTTAATCTTAGCCATGGAGACAGCTGAGGATGTGTGAGGATTGGGCGGGGGGGTGAGGGGGGGCAGAAGAATCCATTCACTACAACATCAGAGCTGGAAAGAAAAACAAGTAGTAAGAGGAATCCCTACTTAATCTGCCTACTTAAGAAAGACACCTATTCAAAGAGACACAGTCCTGGTACCTCAGGAAAGGCAATGAGACAAGACTGAAAGGCAGGAACAAAAGATACAAACTTGGCACCAAGGAAGTGCAGCAAAGAATGCTCAATTGGGCCTGATAAGCATGCTTTAATTACCACCCTTCCCTCTGATTTGGATTTAAAGGAAAACACTGCAATTAGAAGATCAATGTGGTCTATGATGGTGGGATTTACTAGACCCCTGAGATCCAAATCCATCTACTTTTTCTATTTTATGCACAGGTATTGAACACCTACAGGCCAGGCTGAGGCCTCTGTGCTGGGGTGGTGTGGGGATAAGATCAAATCTCTCACCCAGAGAAGTGACAAAGAGACCAGGAGACAGGCAGGTATGTGCCTTAACAACGAAATAATATTTGATCGACAGTCCGTTATGTGGCCAACACCCTGCTGGGCCCTGGCATGTCTTATGGAAAATGCTGGGAGCTACCCGACAACTGTGTCCTTGGGGTTAGTATTCCTTATTCACATGCAATAGAAGAAGAAGAAAAGCTATGGGAAATTAAAGACTTGGCCAAGGCCACGCAGACACGGGGACCTAGAGTTGCTCTGCGGGAGGCTGGTGTCAAAGTTCAAACTCCAGTCACTGGATTTCTATAACATACTATATCTTAAAGCACTGAAAATCCTGCTCAAAGTTAAACAGTACTGGATCCCTTCACTGAAACAAGGCTCATTTCATGAAGAAGGGAAAGACAGGCTTTGTTGTGCATCAGTGTGACATCTTCATGCTCCCCCAACCAGCTGGAGACAAAGTAAGAATTGGCTCTCTGGTGGACAGACCCTCTTTCCAGCAACCCGGTCTGCCTCTGTCAAATCTTGCAATAGCTCAAACTAGCTGCTCAACAACCTGTGGCAGGCACCTGCCATGCAGACACATAGTGCTGGGTATCTCAGCTTTAGCCTCTGTGGAGTCAGGCCCCCCTGTTATGTTCTGAACACTTGAGGGGTTGCTTTCTCAATCCTGGTTGCTGCCATCTAGTGGCAACAAGAATATGCCTTGATGGTGGGGCCTAAAATGGCCTTGGTGACAGGACACATCTTACAGAGGTTGAATACTGTGCTCACTTTTTAAAAATGAACACTGAGAGCCCAGTGGCTATTAGGGCCACCAGAGATGCTTTGAATGTTAAGACCCGTGTCCATGTGGCAGCTGCAAAATCCTGTGATAAATTGGTCTTAGGAAAGATGCTGGCAAGCCACGTCGGTGGGAAGCCTAAGAGCAAGGACCTCAGTTTGGATCCTAAACTGTGGTGAAAAGCTGGGTGTGGCAGGGTGTGTCTCTACTCCTGGCATACATGAGCTGTCCAAACACACACACACACACACACACACACACACACACACACACAGAGAGAGAGATAAAGATAGAGAGACAGAGACAGAGAGAGACAGAGACAAAGACAGAAATATAAATATAAATATATATATATATATATATATATATATATATATATATATATATATATGTGTGTGTGTGTGTGTGTGTGTCCTGTTACAGGTACACATACATAAACTGATGATTACATATAGGGAACCCTATGGTATGACCTCATTTTAAGCTTACTCAGTGGTGATGGTAGTGGTAGTGGTAATGGTAGCAGTAGTGAAGTGGCTATGGTGGTGATGGTGCTGGTGTGGTAATGACGGTGGTGGTGATAATGGTGATGGTGGTGATTGTGGTGATGATGGTGGTGATAGTGGTGATAGTGGTGGTGATGATGGTGATGGTGGTGATGGTGATGATGGTGGTAATGATAGTGATGGTGATGATGGTGGTGGTGGTGATGGTGGTGGCAATTCATCCATAATGTCTTAGGGTAAGACAGGCCATGGCAAAAACACCAACAGTCAGGTTTAAGGTAAAGAACATTTTGTCATATGGTATCACCTGTCCTGGAGGCTCAGCTTTAACTCTGTGGCAGTCAATCAACCAACCAATCAATCATCAATCAATCCATCAACCATGCCTAGGTGATGAGGATTCAGTAAAGACTCTGAACCCTGGGTTTTGGTGGCCTTGCATGGCTGGCACCACTCCAGAGTGCTGTCACATAGCCGGAAGACAGTTTGTCCTCACTTCACGGAAGGGAGTCGGTGGAAACTGACCATCTGCTACGCTCTTGGATTCTGCCTTCTGTGTCTCTTTCTTTTGGTCATTGTGATTGGTGCCCTTCTTGCCTTGCAGTAAACTAGGACCAATCATTTAGCAGTTTCCAGTTAACCTTATTAGTCTTTCTAGCAAATTATTAAACATAAGGTTAGTTGGAGGATCCCTCCAAATTTGCCTTTGGTGTCAGAAACGAGGACATTGTCAGGGCTTGCATCCACTGGTGAGGCTGTCCCCTCATTCCCAACAGGATCCTACCGAAAGTCTAGACCCCCCCCCCCCCAACTAACTGGAATCATCAGTATTTGAGAAAACGTTCAATGGGAAGCCATGTCTGATGGCTACTTTCTAGTATCCACCTTAATAGATTAAGAAACACCTGGAGGTGTATAGTACAGGACACAGAATGCTCCTGTAGCATGCAGGAAACACTGGACTTGATCCCCAGTGCGGCATCAACTGGGTGAGGTGGCATATACCTGTCATCCTAGCACTTGGGAATTAGAGACAGGAAGATGAGGAGTTTGAGGCCAGCCTGGGAAAGGAAGGATGAGACAGAGGGAGGGAGAAGTAAAGGGAAGGGCAGGGAAGGGTAGGGAAAGGAAGGGAAGGAGAAGGGAGGGAAAGAAAGAGTAGGGCAGAAGAAGGGAAGTACTCATTAAATTAACGAGGCACATCTTTGGCTTTTCCAGGGGTCTGATGAGGAAGGAGGACCCATGGTGGATGTGAGGGGCATCACCCATGGGCTTGGGTCCTGGACTGAAAAGAAAAAGTAAAACTCCCAGCTGAGCCCTGCCATCCATCCCCCTTTCTCTGTTTTCTGATCAAAACCACCCTAGCCCAGAGGTTCTCAACCTGTGGGTCTTGTCCCCTTTGAACCACCCTTTCACAGGGTAGTCACCTAAGGCCATCGGCAAACACAGATATTTACATTATGATTGGTAACCGTAGGAAAATTACAGTTAGGAGGTAGCAACAAAAATCATGGTTGGGGGTCACCACGGCATGAGGAGCTGTATTAAAGGGATGCAGCATCAGGAAGGTTGAGAATCGCTTCCATATACCAAGCCGAACGAACCACCCTACCTTACCCAGAGATAGCTCCTAGCTCTGAACTGTGGACCCAAATAAAGCTTTCTCCCTGAAGTCACTTCTGGTCAGGTATTGGGTCCTAGCAAAAAAGAAAGGTAACCAACACACCTTCCTCCTTCCTCCTTGTAGCCACCCTTGACTGACCCCACATCCACAGCCCGTACCACCTCCCACGATCCTCTTCCTCATTAGAAAAAAAAAATCAAGGACGGGAGCTGTTCAGTCCACGTGACAAAGTTATTATGGGACTCAATTAAGATAATAACAGTGAAAACTTTTTGGAACCGGTCACTTCAGTTCCAATTATAAGATACTAAAGCCATTGTTACTATTACTTCAGACCTTAAATGCCTTCAGACATACACGTCCCATTCATTTTCTCGTCCTTCCGTGGGCTGGGGGAACCCCGATCTTGACTCCATCGGCAGGTGCTGAGCGTGTGTCAGCGAGAACTTTCATTAGCGGATGACTTTAGTGAGGGGAGAGGAACGGCAAGGTAAGCCGAGGCCTTTTGACGGGGTTGTATCTGTTCTGGCACAGCGCGATTTCCAGGCTAATGTCTTTTCAAACAGCTCTGTTTTTGCCTGCAGACTTGAATACCCTCATTACAGTGTTTGAGAGAAAGAGAAAAAAAAAAGTTCCCTTATGTTTTTTTAAAGAGCGCCATTCTTCAAAAAGATGTCAAGGAGTTCTCTTTCTCCCCTCTGCTACAAGGTGTAATGTAGAGATAAGCACAAAATCTGGTTGGAAATGTCACCTATATTGGGACTGGGGAAAGCTTCAGATCATGCAAACAGCCCAGTGGAAAGAGGGTTTTTGTCCTCCCTGGCTGCTGGTGTTTGGAGGAATGTATCCTCACGTATTATTCACGGCCAGTGAGAACGGCCTGAAAGTCAATTATGGTGGTTTAGGAAAAAAAAAAAAATTGGAGTCATTTGTTCACAGAGTTCATGGGAGTTCCGAACAAGTCCCCGGCCGTCCTCACGACAGCCGAAGCCAGGTCTTTTGGAAAACATTTTATTTTTCATGCTCAGCGTAATAAGAAGAGGAAAGTCGTGTTTTGCAGATGAAATGGGGCTGATAATGAAAAGTAGGTCACGCTTTCTCTCTGTCTCCATGTCTCTTTAACTTTCCCTCAAAGACAAAGGAGACTTTGGAAGACTTGAAGCAAGCGGGGGCCAGGCCCCTGACCAGGTACTCTCTGCACTCTTAAAACCACGAGCATGTACACCACTCTGGGCTGACATTTCATGAAGGCGAAGTACCTGGAAAGACAGTACACCTTCCAGTATCTACAGTCAACTGAAGGCAGTTAGAAACCACAACCTTAGGACCTGGGACAGCAAGGCGGGAAAGAGGCAGCTGGCTACCTATTGTGGGAGGGGACACACGGCTGCTTACCTTGGTGCTCTATGGAGAACTCTACACCTCTGACTAAAGGTGGCTTAGAGTGATGGTTCGAATGAGATTTGTCCCTCATACACTATGGTGTTTGAATGCTTTGTCCCTAATAGGTAGCACTGTTTAAGGAGGCTGCGTGGGTGTGGTCTTGTTGGAGGAAGTGCATTCCTGGAGGTGGGATCTGAGAGTTTAAAGACTTGTCTCCTGTTCCTATAACCATACCTCTGTTCCATAATCACGGACTCCTAACCCTTAGGAACTGTAAGTCCAAATTAACCCTTCCTTCTTTATGTGGCTTTGGTCATGGTGTTTTATCACAGCAATAGAAAAATGATCACTACACCTATTTACTTCCTTGGGACAATAAAAGAAAGCTGAAATGACAAGGGTCACTTCTAGGAAGATAGATGAAGAACTTGGTTTTTTGAGTTCTCCCTCCTTCTCTCTTTCTCTTTCTGTATTCTTCCTTCTTTTTCTCTGTTCACCCATCCTTCTCTCTCCTCCCTTCCTTCTGAGCTGCCTGACAGCAAACAGCATTGTTTTGCTATCCAGTCCCACCCCTTGATGCTGTATGTCCCCACAAACCCATAGCAAAGAACTATAGGATGAGGTCTCAGAAACTGTGAGAAAGAAAAAAAAAAAAATCCAGAGTGGTGGTGCAGGCCTATAATTTTGACACTTGGGCGGCAGAGGCAGGTAAGCCTTTATGGGTAAGAGGGCCACCTGTGTGACATAGTGAGTTCCAAGCCAACTAGAGTTACAGAGTAAGACCATGTGTCAAAACATTAAGAAAGAAAGAAAGAAAGAAAGAAAGAAAGAAAGAAAGAAAGAAAGAAAGAAAAGAAGGAAGGAAGGAAGGAAGGAAAGGAGAGGAAGGAAAAGAAATCTTTCCTCTTGTAAGCTGTTTGTCTCGGGTATTTTATCATAGCCATAGAAAGCTGACAAATATGCCAAGTCACACTGAATTCTAGGAAAAGACAATAGTCTTTTTTCATGGCCTTAAACATGGAAATGTAGTATAGACTTCACTGTTACAACTCCATGTCAATGCCAAGAAAGCACAACCCTGGGTGCTGACCATTCATACCCCAGAGCAATCTTTGATTGGCCCTCATTACAACTGTCATATATATGTATATATACATATATGTTTATAGTCATATATAATATCATATATATATACATATATATTATGTCATATATCATACGCATTTTCCTATGTTCCAGTTAATCCTGTTTGGATAGTCTTTTCTTCCATTTGCACTCATGAGTGTTTGCTCACCAGTGTGTATATGGTGGAAAAATGGGAACAATTTTCATGACCCTGGGCTATTACATTCAGGTAACAATTTCCAGGACTGCTCAAATTATTAGAATAGAGCCTAGAGCAACCATGACTGCTTTGATTTATTTTCATAGCTAAGAAGAACATGATGGCTGGCCTTGTCTTCTTTATAACGGCCAGAGTCACCCTTGATTCGAGCCAGTCTGGTACAGTCCAGTTCCTATCTCCTGCCAGGTCCGCTTTACAAAGATTGTTACTTTCCTTGAGAGGAAAACACTCTGAATTCCTCTCAGAGATAACCATGGCTAATTATACCCCACGTAGGATATCTTCTTTCCCGTCTTCCTATGTTTGACTTTTTGTGGGATTAATCATTGCTTTTGGTTGAACTGGGTTCTCGAAAGCTGGGTATTATTGTTTTATCTAAAGGAAACCCCTATGAAGTGAGGCCTCCATCCATCACAGCTCCCTGGGTAGAAAGAACTGATTAACACTTCCTGGCCTGCAAACTTGTTTGTTAACATGGGGTTTCCTCTCGGCTGTCACTGTGATGCCTTCCGTGTGCAGTATGTTTGGAATTGGGCTGACGCACTGCTTTATCAAGATGGGACAGTTATCTTTGCAGGGTGTGCAGAGCACGGAGAATCCAACCACCTCTGTAAACACAGTGATAACATCGTGTCCGCACACTCCCAAAAGACAATGGGCCCAGATTCCCTTTTCCTAATTGGGATTGGAAACAATAGGTGGGAAATAGGAGACCCTGCTCTCATTATCTATTGGCCTTCATTTCTGGGCATTGACTGAGCTTAAGCTGTGTGTGTTTGTGTGTGTGTGTGTGTGTGTGTGTGTGTGTGTGTGTGTGTGTTCAGAAACAGCAAATTAAAATGCAGCCTTCTTCCATTTTTCTTCCTTGAGTGTTAATCTTGTTATAAAGCTCTGGTGACAGAGATTAAAAAAGGAAGTAGAGGATGGGAGAGTTACAAACAGTTGTGAACAGGAGCAGCTCTGACTTCAGAATTACTTAATAAGCAAAAGCCCAAACAGGGTAGACAGAGGAGAATTGGAGAAGAAACGCTAAAGGGTGAGGGTGGTCAGGAAGAGAACATAGGACCGTGTGAGGTGGGAGCTCTTGCAGAACATGTATGGAACATTTGCCTCCACCCAAAACATCATAAACAACAATAATTATTCTGCAGAAGGAAGAGACATAGCCACCTCTCCCAAAAGGTGAGTGAAATAATTTATCTTGAGGCAATGAATTAACATCGTCGGATTTCTTCTTTTCCCCAGGAACCATTAACATCAAGTACAATTTTCTATATATATATATTTTTTTAAATCCAAAATGCTCGGTACTTTGATAGCATTTGAACATTGGATATCATGATCGACAGGCTGGCTGGTGGGCATGTTCAGAGGAAGATAACTGCCACAAGCTTCAATTCCCACTTACTGTTGGCGTCTTTGGGGAGGAATGGTTTCTATGGAACCTCATATAGTACACAACTCTTCACGGTCATGGGAGTCAAATGGGCAAGTTAGTCACCATGTGACTAAGTTCTGTATAATGACTACAGAGGCCCTGTGTGTGCTGGAAATCTCCACATCTGTACAATACAAGCCATATGAGTAGATGGTAGAGGAAGGAAAAGTGGAAGGAAACAGGACACAATATTTTATCAACAATGTAAGTCTCAGCTGACACTGGATTTTTCTGTTGACCCAACTGAGTGGACATCCATTTTCCCCAGAGCCCCTCTAAACTTCACAATAAGACTGGGTTAGGATGTTTATTCTTTGTCTGGTTTGAGCCACAATCCTCTCACCCGATCCCTTCACTTGACTCTACCTGGTGTTCCTCTCACACTAGGTACCTAGCACAGTTCCTGGAACACTGGGTGCTCAGTGTATCTTAGTTAAACTACAGATGACTCTAATTCAGTTACCAACTTCAGAAATCTCCTTCACTGGTAAGAAAGCAAAATTACACACATCTCCTTCACTAAAAAGAAATCAAAATTACATGAAACTGGAACTATTAGAAAAGTAAAATGAGGGCTGGAGAGATGGCTCAGCAGGCAAGAGCACTTGTTGCTATTCCAGAGGACCCAGCTCCAGCTCACAGAATCTACATGATGTTTATGACTAACTCCAATTTCAGGAGGATCTGATGCCCTCTTCTGGTGTCTGTGGGCACTGCACTCACATGATGCACATAAACTCGTACATTAAATACACATACACACACGTAAAATAAAAACAAACCTTCAGGGGAAAAAACCAAAAGTAAAATGTATGAGCTCAAACTCCTCATTCATAAATTCATTCACACATTCATTCATTTATTTATTCATTCATTCAATTATTCACTCACTCATAAACCAATAAATTTAAGAAGCTCCATTCTAAATGCTAAAGACTAAAAGAATAGACAGATGGGGCAGATGAGGTTGTTGCTCTCCTGCAGATTATGGTCACTGGATTATTAAAACAACAAGAAAACAACAAATGAACCACTGGATGTATGGATGGGTGGTTATGTGGATGGATGGATGGATGGATGGATGGATGGATGGATGAGAACAGGCAGTGACACGTGTTGGGCAGAGAAGTAAAACAGCCATTGGGCTGAGAAAATATGAGCGGCTACTTTGGACAAAAGGTTAGGGTGAATACCAGCAAAGGGACAAGATCCACACAGTAGAAAAATGGGGTCATACTGCAGTCACTCTTAGCAGGGTTTAATCTTTATTCTAAGCCAGCAATGTAGTTGACTGCCATAAGTATCTGCCCAAAATAACAGTCAAGAGCACAGGTAGCAGCTAGGGGCCATGATAGTAGTTACTCTGATGTGGTTCAAGGTCTTTATGTACTCTACAACTAGTATTTATTTCTTCTCTTTCCTTTTCTTCAGTGTGTGTGTGTGTGTGTGTGTGTGTGTGTGTGTACAGGTACATGATGTGTGCATGTGTGTACATGCATATGAAAGCCAGAGATCAGCCTCAGGTGTCGTCCTCAGTTGTTTTCCACACTGCTTTTAAATTTTTGTTTATTATTATTGTTATTGTTGCTGTTGTTATATTTGTGTGTGTATATGTATGTGTGTCGTGCGTGCATGCCGGTGTGCTTACATGCATGTATGCATGCCTGCCATATGTACAAATAAAGGTCAGGGAAGAGCTCTGTGGAATCCATTTTCTTCATCCACATTTATGTAGGTCCTAGAGATAGAACTCAGGTTACTTGACTTGTATAGCAATAGCCTTTACCTGCTGACCCATCTCACTAGCTCTCACTTGCTTCGGAGTCTTTCCCTGAATATGAAGTTCACCAACTGCTCCATTGTACCAAGCTGTTCTTTTAACATGAGTTCTGGAGGAGAAACTTAGGTCTTCGTGCTTACACAGTAAACACTCTATATATCAACTGAGTCATTTCCCCTGGCCTGGAACTAGTACATCTGATGAACGAGTAGCTTTGCACCACAGTGGCTCTGTGGCTGTCTCATTTTGTCTTGTAGCTCTGTGGTTTTTAACCTTAGTCTTCCAAGTCACTACATTCATTAGCATCTGGCCTGCAGGAGAAGAGGAGGGAGAGCTGTTTGTGGCTGATGTTTGTAAGTCAGTTTCACCCAACAATCCATTAGCCTGAACTTGGTCATGTGCCAATGCCTACCCTGGAGAGAAATCAAGAAAGGTAAAACAGGAGGAGGCAGGGTTTGGGGGTGGGATGTCTCCAGGTCTGTTCATTCGAACAGCAGCAAACGAACTTGCGAGGGGTCAATGAGAAGTGCTCCCTTCAAGTTCAGAGTTTCAGTCTTTACATGGAGTCAGTTACAGAAACCACAGGATCTTATCTATCTATTTGGCTCAGTGGGAGGCCAAATGTTGGCTGTGGGAAGCAAATGCTAGGGCTGAAGCCCAATGGGTTAATTCACTAAGGGGAAAGCCTCAGAAGTGTTGCGCTCTCAGATAGCCCCCAGGATGGAAGGCTAATTGTCCTTCTGGGATGCTGAGTTCTTTGCAGAGCCCTCAGGATGGACCTCGTGACCTTCTGAGGTTTCTCACTGCTCTGATTTCTTCTTAATGGATACTGTTTTCCGAGCTGATGGTGTTTTAAAGATACAGAATCTGACCAATGATAATACATCTGACCTCTTGAGGGAGAACTTTGTACATCTTACTCTCTTGGCCTCTCTTATTGGCCAATTACATAACTGGACTAGAAGTTGGTTTTAGAGAACCAATTCCACTATTGCCTAATCACAAGGAAAGACTGTAAAGTTTTATGAGAGCTGAAGGGACTGCCTTTTACAGAGGAGGACTCTAATGATATTAAAGGGGACATAAAATGGTAAGAAATGGAATTCCACAAGGTGTTTCCCTTGGACCGACATGCTAGATTACAGTGCTGGGATATGGTCTTACTGGTTTTATCTTCCAAGGGCATTGATGGAAGAGGGGAGAAGAGAACCACCATCGCATGATCCTCTCATAGTATAGTGAACAGACTCCTCATATGGAGTTCAGCATAAGATAGAGAAGAAAAATCTATCGTCACTTCCAGGCCATGTGACCCTAGGCAAATTTACTAACCCTCAGATTTGTCATCTGCAACATACAGATAATGTCAGTGACCTCTCTGAGAGCCATGGTATATTTAAATAAAATAATAAACTATGAGGGTGAATCTTGGTTATCAACGTGACCTACTAAAATCTAAAGGGGACGGACATTCCTGTGAGAAATTTCCTGGATCTGATTATTTGGGGGAAGACCCATCTAAACGGGCAATGTCCTCCAGGGGCAGTCCAGATAAAAGGGAGGTGAGAAAGGAAACCTTGTTTTTAGTCTGCGTGCCTTCACTCTTGCTGGCAAGACCACCTACCCTATTGTCTCTGCATTCCTTCACCGATATTAGAACCTACTTCTTGTGGATTCCAGCATAAACTAAAGACCAGCGGCTCTTCAGGAAAACTTCAGGACTTAAATACCAGACTGAGACTGATGAGTTATCCAGCCTCATAGATTGAGAAACTCTCAGATTCTTACTTCTCCAGTACGAGCAGCTATTTTTGGACCACCTAGACTGTGTGATGTCAGCTAATATCATAAACTCTCTCCTTCTTTCCCACTATCGAACCCTGACAAATACACACACCGAAAGTGCTCTCTCACACAGTGCCTGGCTTACAGCGGAACTGCAGTTCATGTGATCATTACTGCTCATGTTAATTGCTTCTTAAAAGCTTCAGAAAAAAAAAAGGTACCATCTCCGTTTCACAGACGAGGAAATTGAAGTTCAAAAGACAGTGGAAAACTTGTCTGAGGTAATACAATGCATGACAGCCAGCACCGGATTCGGAATCTGGCTGTCAAGGCTCTGAAGGTTAGCAGGGCTCACAACCATTGCCAGGGCTTTTCAGCATATGGTGTATTGACCGGCCTGCCGTAAACTGTCATTATTTGGTTGCCTGGTTCTGTTTACTGCCTCACAGTCCCCCAGAGGCGAGGGCAACCAGCATCATCTGTGAGTCTCAAACACGGAGCGATGGACCAAGGCTGGAGTTTGTCCTACCCCACAGTGGGGAGCACACTCCTGAGTCTTATTGCCTCTGTGGACCTAGAGCTGCCATCTTCTCTCTCTCCTCTTGTTTCTCTCCAACTTCTCTGTCTTTCAACCACTGTGGCTTCTGGCACCTTTGTATCTCTATAGAAGGCAGAGGTTGGCTAATGTTGACCAGCAAGAGAAATAAAAGATTATTTCTCCATTCCTAATAAGACATGGAGATACAAGAGGCTGGCAAGATTGCTCAGTGCTTAAGAGCAGAGTACTTTGTGAGTCCAGTTCCCAGCACCCACATCAGGTAGCTTACTGTAACTCCGTCCCCAGGGCCGTCTGATGCCTCTGGCCTCCTATGGCACTTATATGCAAATATGTATAGACAAAATTTACTTATTTTTTTTTTACTTTAAAAAATGAGTACATATTTTACAAATACTGTGATTTGTTATAAAGGTGAACCGTGCAATGGGATTAGAACATGTTCCCATTACACTGACCTCCAGAATGCCTATGCTGTGGTTGACATAAAAGCCCCATATATGTCCGATATTAGAATGTCACATCCTATCCCTGGAAGGATGAGCAACATTCTGCTGGAGTGAGGAATAGTCCTTCTGGTGGTTAATGTTGATTATCTATCTACTTGACAGGATCTATAGGAATCACCAAAGTAACAAGATTCTGGGCATACCTGGGACTCATCATATGGATTAGGGTAACTGAGGTAGGAAGACCTGCCTTAACTTCCGGTTGGACAGCTCGTTGGGTTGTGGTATTGACTAAAAAGAAAAAGGTGAGCTGAAAACGGGTATCCCTCACTCTCTGTTCTCTGACTATGGTGGACTGTGCGAAGCTGGCTCAAACTCCTGCCACCATAACATTCCTATCTTGACCTGTGAGTCAAAACAAACCCTCCCTCCCTTCGGTCACTTTAGTCAGTGGGGTGGGAGGAGTATCTAATGTGACCACCACACCTCATTCAGGGACTTGACACAGTAAAAGCTTAATTGTGTGTCACACTGTAACTCTAAACAGATGGGCATTAGGGTCTCTAGATGATGGAGAAATATCTCACCAGGTGGACTCACTACCACATTGTTACAGACAAGTGAGTCTTTGTTAGAGACAACAGTGAATCACCATACTTTGGCTTTTAAATATCTTCCTGAAGGTGATACTTTCATTCACACCTTTACACAGGGAGATGTGCTTGTGTTTGACTTCAAATGGCCAGGCCAGGGACTTGTTATCCCCAGACAGAGAAGAGAGAAATATTTGCAGAAACACCAAGGGTGACCACTTTTCTAAATAGCAACAATAAAATGGTGTATATTCCTGACATGAGGGCTTCTTGGACTATTAAATCAAATGCATCTGTATCTGAAAATTTTGATATTACTATAAAGTTAAAATGACACTAAATCTCTGGATGTATAAAGAAGATGAAAGTTAGAAATATCACTGTAAACAGCACAGAATTATATTTATTAAATGGCTGTCTTGGCTCTTCCCCTGCAATGTGCCATTTACCAAATGGCACTTGGAATTTCTTTGCAACAGCCATTGACTTGGACATGAATGGCATGGCCCACACCTATTTGCCTGACTCTATATCTACAATAAGTGGACCCATAGAATAACCTTGCTCTCACTCAAAATAAGAAACAGGTGTTTGAAAACTGAGCTATCTGATCCTGGCAAGAGGCATGCTAGTGGAGTAAACAGAGGCAGATGTCACATGATCCTGGGTCCAGATTTCTGAAGGTGAGCTTGCATTTAAGTGGGATGTCTTTCTCAGAAAGCCTCCATGTGCAGCTAAGTTCTTCCCAGGGCTATTGGAGAGGCTGGGTGGGCGCTAAAACCAGTTACAAGGCAGGCATTACAACCCCAGTTGTGTCACTGGTGTAATAACATAGCTGTTCCCTCTCCTTGTGTCTGTGGGGCTTGTGGTCCATAAAGTTGAATACCAGGCTCAACAGCTGAAAGGTTAATGCAGGATGCCTGCAGGCCACTCTTACAAAGAGGATCGGGATCTTCTCCTTCTTCTCTCTTGACATTTCATCATACACAAATGCCCATCTCTCATTGGTAGCCATATAAAGTAGACACATGGCAGGAAGAAATAAGGAAAGATTCCACTGGCTCTTAAGTAGTGGAGGCAACGCATAGTTGGCCTTATCTTGAAGCTTCGAAGAAGCCAAAGTTATGGAGATTAGTTGTGTGCCATCAACCAACATCCATGGGTTGATATACCAGGGACGGATGAGAAGGAAGGGAGAAAAAAAAAAAAAAAACCCACCCAGATTCCTTCCTATGGCTTTCAAAGCTGCAAGCAGCTCCCAGCCCCACTGCCTTCTATCTCCTTACTATGGCCAGGACCTCCAGTGCCTTGTTGATGAATGCACCAACTCTAGTCCTTCCTAGGGCTTGGTATCTCTGGTACATCTTTTGAGTTCTTCTGTCTCCCTGGAATGGGTTCCATTTCATCTTCTACCACTTAAATAGGATCCATTCAGAAAAGCTCTTAGGCTCTAGCTGAGGTTATACCCCACCTGCTAGTCTCTGATGACAGGGAAAGTGTCTAGGTTAGTCTGCTGGTCTTCCTGTGAAGTTCCTATACCCTGCGGGGGCCCACATTCCTGCCTCTTATTCTTCTATAAGAGTTCCCAAGCTCCACCCATTGTTTGGCTGTGGGTGTCTGCATCTGTCTGAGTCAGCTACTAGGTGGAGCCTCTCAGAGGAGTTCAGGGTGCTTGCCCATGGGATGGGTCTCAAGTTGGGCCAGTTATTGGTAGGAGATGTGCAGCTTGACCTTCATAGGGGTCCAGAACAACTGGAGCAGGGGCTACACCAACAGCTTTTGCTTGTTTGTGGGATACCTTCTACTCTGGGCCACCTTGTCTGGCCTCAGTGGGAGAGGAAGTGCCTAGTCTAGCCTAGTGCCAGGGTGAGAAGGACACCCAGGGGGAACACCCGCCCACTAAGAGAAGGGGATGGGAAACAGGAGAAGGATTGTGGGAGGGGGTGACTGAGAGGGGACCAGTGAGTGGGATGTAACATAAGTAAAATAATAATAATAAATTTAATTTAAAAAAAAGAAAGAGTTAAAGGGACTTCTGCACTTTAATAATGGTACACACAAGGAAGGAGAATAAACGATAGCCCAGAGTGGACTCTAGGGGCTCATCAGGGCTGGGCAGAGCCAAGCAACACGTGTGCTTCTAGAGAATTCCAACTGGGGCTTCTGGGAGGGGCTAGGTTGGAGGGTGTGAGTGTGACACTACAAACAGCTAAATGAAAGGAAATCCTTATCAGACTCATTTACACATCAAAGAGCTCTCCCCGCAGGGCTGGCTTGGCTCCTAACAAAGACCTCCAACTCAAGGCCTGGAGGCTTCCCTAATTTCAAACTCACTTTCACTACTCCTTTGTATCTATATAGGAGCTCAATTACAAACCACCACCAAGCCTCTTTGGGGCTTCCTGGGAACCAACTGTCCTATAGTGGTTGAACTCTTCACAGGAATCCTGAGATTATGAACTCCTATGGGACTCTCCTAAGAATACTGTGTTTACCCCGAGAGTAGACACATTGAAGTCTATGACATTCATTCACTCATTTATTCATTCGGACATCCTTCCATTTTCCCACTCAACCTAGAAACACTGATTGAATCACTACACTACTCAGTGCCTATGGAAAAGCTATGTCTCCTTCATGGCACTTTGATCCTTTGACATGGAGGAGGGGGCACCAAGGATAGCTGGCCACAACAACAGGTATAACTTGGGCCAATTCAGACATTCTGGGAGATGCATTGGATGGGGCCAGTGGTTGAAATTCAGAGCTTTCTAAGTTCTTTGTGAAATGAGTTTCACTAATAGGAGTCTGCGCTCGAATTCTGGTGGTTCACATCCTGTCTGGGTGTGCAGGGGTGTGGCGGGAATGTAGAGTTTCTTTATCTATAGCCTTTATTTTGTGAGACACCAATTTATTTTGTGAGATAAGTCTCTCTGAACCCGAGATTCACTGTCTACCTACCCCTCCCCCCACACACACACACACCCTGTGGGATTAGAGAAGCACAGGTCCATTGAACCTGGAACTTGCCAATTCCGATCGATGAGCTGGCCAAGAAGCCTCATGGATCCTACCTTCACCTCCCTCAACATCGGAATCCCTGTATGTATTTTCACATATGTGTCAGGGCACAAGCTAAGGTTCTCAAGGACGGGACCTTTACCAACTCAGCTTTCTCCCTAGCCTGAGGCAATTGACATCTTGAAAGTTCACGCCTTGCTGGGCAGTGGTAGCCCATGCCTTTAATCCCAGCACTTTAGAGGCAAGGCAGGTGGATTCCTGTGAATCCGAGGCCAGACTGTTCTACAAAGTAAGTTGTAGGACAGCCAGGGTTACACAGAGAAACCCTGTCTCAAGAAGAAAAAAAAAAAAAGTTCCTGGCTATGTAATTCTTATTATTAGAAGAACTCTTGGGGTAAGGGGGAGATCCATTAGTCTTTGTCTTAGGTTTCTTTTGTTAGAAAAGAACCTTCCTAGCTTTGGTTTCCTTCTAGTGGTAAGTACATCTGTGTGGGACACATAAGCAAAATGAAGATGCAATTTTCTTTTCTTATGTCCAAGGCAGCAGATTGGTACTACTCCTCAAATACAATCCTACCTAGGTCAGGATCACTCAAGGTCTTGTAGCACAGCAGTTTTTAACATACACTCCCTCAAAAAGGAAGGAAGGAAGGAAGAAAGGAAGTCAGAAACTCATACTTTCATTTGAAAGACTAGAAAGAATGAATGTGCATTTCATGTGGTCATAAAAACTCTCCGGTGAGGCTCTGTTAAGGGATGCTGGAGGCTGGGTGGGGCTCTGTTAAGGGATGCTGGAGGCTGGGTGGGGCTCTGTTAAGGGATGCTGGAGGCTGGGTAGGGCTCTGTTAAGGGATGCTGGAGGCTGGGTGGGGCTCTGTTAAGGGATGCTGGAGGCTGGGTAGGGCTCTGTTAAGGGATGCTGGAGGCTGGGTGGGGCTCTGTTAAGGGATGCTGGAGGCTGGGTGGACTGTGCAAAGAGCCAATGAGAGCACGGCAGTAGCTACTTTGTTATTGTTGTTGGAACAATACCTTCTGACCAAAACAATGTAATAAAGAAAGGGTATCTTCTGGCCCTCAATTCATGGCAAGGAAGTCAAGGCAGCTGGAGCTTGAAGCAGCTGGCCACATATAATTCACAATTAGGTTGATTAGAATGCACACTGCTAGTCAGCTTCCCTGCTCTACTTACATAACTCAGGATCTCAGCCAGAGAATGCTGCCACCCACAGTGGCTCATCTTTCCACTTCAATGAACATAATCAAGATAATCCCCCACAGGACAGTTTCCCAGGTGGTTCTAGATTCCATCAAGTTGACAATGAGCATCAACCATCACAACAAGCACCAAGTTACAAAGGGGTGTTCAGTTTAAAAGGGAAGAAAATGCAAGGTTGTTCTAAAGACAGATTTTTTTAAAAAACAGTTTGCTCCCACACCTTACTTTTCTGAATAGGATTCAGTGGATAAGACCAGACGTGACCAAACAGAAACAGATAAACAAAACCTACCAAGCCCAAGATACAAAAATCCTGGAATTTTAGAAAGTAGCTAAATATAATAAAGTAGAGTGGGGTTGACCAGATATCCCAATTCACATCCAGTGTCTCCATATCATCTCTTGTTTTATTCTTTCCTAAAGCTAAAAGGCCTCAGTTTACCTAAAGAATCACAAGGGCACTCAAATAACAGTGCAAACACCTATGATCGTCGCTTTTCTCTTTGCTATGACAAAAATACCTGACAAAGCAACTTAAGGAAGGAAAGGGTTATTTTGGATCACAGTTGAAAGATAACAGTCCATCACAACAGAAAAGACATAGCTTCAATTTGTGAATCAGCTGAGTGTCAGCTCCCTGTATCCCTCCACCCCCAAACACTAACATCTTAAGTATTAAGTTTGTGTGTACATTGTTAGGTGTGTATGTTTTCGGGTATGTAGCACATGGTACAAGATGTATGTGGTGGGGTCCGAGGACAACTTGTGGAAGCTGATTTTTTTTTTCTTCTATTATATGTGTCCTGGAGATGAAATTCAGGTCATCAGGCTTGCCACCAAGTACCTTTACCTACTGAGCCATCTCACTAACACTCAATTTCTCCTTTTCATTTCAATCTAGGACCCCAGATCATGAAATGATACCACCCACATTGATGCGGGAGGCATGGGGCAGGGGAGAGATGTCTTTCTAATTCAATTAACATGAGCAAGAAAATTCTTCACAGATCTGACTAGAGGGCTTACCTCCTTGGTGTTCATGCAACAAGTAAAATAATTAATATAGTTGTTCATGTCAATATAATAATAATAATAATAATAATAATAATAATAATAATAATAAATATAGGAATTTTATTTATTTATTTATTTATTTATTTTAGCAATTATTGGATATCTGCTGAGTGGTGTGAGAAATCTGAACCTTCAAACAACTCTGTGTGTGACTTCAAATAATGTCAGTGACATTATTATCTTTTATTGCCAAAGTTGATGAGAAGCAGAGAAGGAAATATTAAAAAATGAGAAATACAGAGCCTAAAGAAGGCCTAATGTTGAGCTGGCACCTCTCTCGCACCATGCGCACATTTCATAAACCCACTGCTTTTGAAAAGAAGTGTCTAGATTAAAACATAAAAGTCTCCCATATCAAAAGTGCTTATTAAAACAAGGAACCAGGTAGATACCTCAACTGGCAAAGCACTAGTTTTGTAGGCATGAGGAGGATGTGGATTTGATACCCAGAAATCAAACTAAAACCGAGTGTGGTGGTTCACGGGCATTTATAAGCCCAGTGCTGGGAGGGGAGTGGGTGTGGTATCACTGAGGCTCCCTTGACAGACAGCCTTCCTACTTGGGAAGAGGCCAGTGAGAAACTGTCACAAAAAAACAAATTGAAAGATGACACAAAAACAAGTTGAAAGGTTCAAGGTTAACCTCTGGCACACACACAAGCACAAAGTAGATTCTCAATGTATGATCATACAACGAACACTTATCTCACTGTGACTGGACCATTCATTAATTTATGGGTGATCTATTCAGACAAGCAATCTCAAAAGCCTCATGCCTACTAGCAAGTGGTAGCACTCAGACCTTACTTAGAACATAAATCCCTGGCCCTGGGCAGGCTCTCTTGTGCCTTTGCTCAGCACTGCAACCAGGCAGAAATAGTTCAGTCCTTTCTGGATTTTTCCCTCATACTTAGAAGGGAAAGTAAAATTAAATGGAAGTGGGGGTGGGGATCATGCCAATCTAGGCCATTCTAGGAAGCAGAATGGCACTTCGGATGGGTTTCCTTCCTAGAGGATGATGGACATTCACTAGGGAAAGAGTTATCTTTTCTTACCCAGCAGGAGCTAGGGAGTTTACAGTGCTACTTTTGCACCAGCCTGTGGGGCTGTAGCTGGAGAGAGCAGAAGGGGACTATTTGCAGCCTGGTGTTAGATTTTTCTGCTCTGACCTGGGCCTCTGCAACACTCATAGGTCTGAGCACTGCAGTCTAGCAAGCTGTCTGGTATTTTGAGATGCTCACCCTGGCTCTCCATTGACCTCTTATGCTTTGCTGATCTTCCCAGCCCCACGTGGAGCTGTGGGATACAAAAGAATTCAGTGGGGAGAGAAAAAGTCACCAGGCACTGTCCTTGAGGTAATTAATCAGCGGTGACTCTTTGCCGGGGGGAATAATATGACTCAGAACACATTCTGTCCCTGTAATATCAACTGTGCAGAAGAGAGGCTGCTCTGAAAAAGATGCAAAGGGGTTTGGTTGGGGGAGGGAGGTCATTGTTGCAAAGTGAGAATGCTTAGCTGTTGACACCATTGCATGCAAGATACAAGATGTGCAAACACACCCTGGTCCACTGCCAAGCTGCTCAATTCTCTGGGAAAGTGGTGCTTTCCGAGTTCACTGAGATTCTGAAATAGAGTTCTGCCTTCCAGCTCTGAGACTGCTGCAGTGAGCTCTACAGCAGAGGGTGGCCTGATCATACTCCATGTGACTGGAACTGGTTCTTGTCACATCTCTCCTTCCTGTTTGCTGCAGTACAGAAAGCCCCAAATTTTGGTCAAGGGTTGGGGGTCTGTCACCCCCAAATCGGGGTAGCCACAGTTCACTTGATGCGTCCTCAGATCCGTGGGTCACCCATGTGAAAATTTGTCTTTCATTCTCTGTACCAGACATCAACGGAGTTATAGTGTGCCTGGATGTTACGAATACTGACTACCAGACAGATAGGAGTGTGAGGTGACAGAGAGGAAGGAAGAAGAAAGGGATGAGTGTGAGGAAGAGGAAACGGGTAAGGAAGAGGGGGAAGAGGAAGAGGAGGAGGGAGAGGAGGAGGGAGAGGAGAAAACAGAAGGGAGAGAATAAGAGGATGGGAAAGGCAAAGAGAGGAAAAAGAAAGGACTCACATCAACACTCACCCCTGTTCTTTCTCCAGCACGCACATACTGCAGCCTGTTTGACTCTACTGTTACTTCCTATTGTCCTTGCATATTCAAACTCTGACTCTCTGCCTCCCCACAAACTTTTGGTTTCTTGCCAAGCTGTTTCTTCCAGTCTGCCCACTCACATCCTGAGGCTCCTTCTGTCCTGTCTGGGGAATGGGGCATGGCGCTTTGAAGATGGATCCTGGGTAGCTGCCTGAATGAGAAAGGTGTCCATACACAGGAGCTCTGAGATGTGAGCACACTCCAGAGAGAAGGGCTGTCTCAGGACTAGAGGAGCAGGTCTCCCTGCAGGAGGCATTCCTTATAACCTCAGCACAGAGTACTCACTGAAAACGGGGAACCCTTCTAGAAAGATCAGCACTGGGCTCCTTCCTAAAGAAACAGAGTGGAGCTGTATCCTAGCAATTGCACCCTCTCCCCCAACAGCCCCAGGTAAAAGCCATTCTTTCCAAAATAAAAATGCTTCTGGTTAAAAGTAGAACTTTGAGAATCCCAAAATTAGTGAAGCTGTAACGCAAGTATTTAGTAACATAGATTCCCTTACCTCAAAATGAAGACTAATACCCATCAACCATCTCACCTGATGAGTAACCAATCCATAAATGCACTGAAGAGACAGGTGAGAGAACTATCTATTGGATTCCATGGTCCTACTGTGTGTCAACTAGTTACAGATAACCTGCAGGCCACAAGCTAACCCTTCCATCCCTCAGATGGGAAATGATATTGGGAAAATGCCATAAAAAGGAAAGAATTTTGATTTTTTTTTGTGAGCTAAGAGTGGTCTTCAAATATTGTTTTGCTAAAACATGTGCATGTGTTTGAGCATATACATGTTTTTGTATGTGCCAGTGTAGATCCATGTGTGTGTGTGTGTGCATATTCACATATGTGCCAGTGTAGATGCATGTGTTTTGTGTGTGTGTGTGTGAGATGTTCATGTATGTGCCAGTATAGATGCATGTGTTTGTGCGTGTTTGTGTGTGAGCCAATGTAGATGCATGTGTTTCTGTGTGTGATATTCATGTATGTGTCAGTGCAGATGTATCTCATGTTCACATGTGTTCTGGTGTACATGAACATAGGGGCGGTCATAGAAAACACTAATTGTTGTCTCTCAGACACCAACTCTCTATCTCCTTTTGAGACAGAGTTCACATTGTCCTGGATCTCTTCATGTAGGCCAGGCTAGCCGGCCAGTGAGGTCCAGAGATTGACCTGTCTCCATCTTGCCAGTACTGAGATTACATGCATGTTGACACAACATTTTTTTTTCTTAACATAAGTTCTAAGAATCAAACTTAGGTTCTCATGCTTGCAAGCCAGGAGCCATCTTCCTACCCCAGATGATTTCACTATAAGGAAAAATGAACTTAAACACAATTTTCCTTGGCTCCCAGCATGCTGGCTGCCTGAATTCAGATCATACCAAAGAGCATTCCTGAAGGACAGCTTCTTTGGTTTACAGTACAGCCTTGGTTGTGTTTGGTGTCCAGAGAAAGCAAGCCAGCCAGCCACTTTTCATTCTTGAGTCTCAGCTGACACAGAACAGAAGTGAAGCCTTTAATCTCACCATAAACGGATGCGTTCATATGCGTCATGTCCTACATCAGCAAAATGGTAAAGGGTTTGACACCAATTCTTTCTTAATTAAAAAAAAAAAAGAAAGAAAAAGAAAAAGTAATAAAGGACTAAAATGGAGAGAAAGTAGCAATGTTCTCTTTAGAAAAGAGAAGAATAGAGAAAGAAACTGATCAAGGGAAGAAGAGAGGAGGGGGGAAAGAAAGAAGAGATGGGAGTGGACAGAAAAAAAAAAGAAAGAAACCAGAGGGTGGAGGCAGAACACTGTGCAGCTCCATTTTGGCAACCCAAAGAGGGAATATAAGCTGAAAGTCCTGAATTTAACAAACCTAATTATCAAGGCTTAATTAGTACCAAGGGTCCAGCTCTGTGGAACACCTGCAGACTTAATTTATGTCCTGACAGAGAGGAACAAGTGTTAATGGGCTGTATTTATGTTAATACCTGAACCTTAGGAGCCTGTGGAACAAAACAGACCGTGTGCTGGGCTTGCCAAGCTACAGAACAAATATAAAAGATTTTCATCTTAATGTAGTCTGCATGTAATTCTTTGGGGATCCTGCAGAACTACTTAAACTTTTAGAAGTAGCACACGGAAAAAAGGAGAGCTGTTCAGGGTCTTCGTCAAAGTCTCACGAGATCAAGGCACACATGAGAGGTTACATCTTGTCTTTAACACACAGGGTGGAGAATTAGGCTAATATTGACAGTGTTCCTGGAGGATATATACATACATATATGTATGTATGTATGTATATGCATATACATATATATTAAATATGTTTGTGTGTGTGTGTGCATGTGTGCTTGTGTATGCATGTGCAGGTACCCTCAGAGGCCAGAGGAGGGCGTCAGGTTCTGTGAGGTTGGAGTCACAAGCAGAACTGAGCTGCCTGACATAAGTGCTGGGAACTGAGCTCAGGGTCTCTACAAGAGCACTACACACTCTCAAATGAGGCGTCATCTCCAAATGGTGGGTTTTTGTTATTGCTGTTGTTTGTTTTTATGAAGTCTCCAAGATAAACAGCATTGCTCCTATGAACACGGGAGTATTAAAATGACAGCTTGCATGAACAGAGAGTTTGTCACATGTCCACCCACAGGCTGAGGTCACTGCAGACAACTTCTAGTTTACAGATCCAGAAACCAAGAGGGAGAGAACAGAGGGATGATCCCCAGGCCAGGTATCCAGACAGTCTAAAGACACAAACCTTTCAACCAATGAGTTTAACTCCTTCAAATACACACAATAATACTGATAATCAAAATATTAAAAATACTTGTGAACACCTATTTTAAAAAAGAGGGCTCAGCAAATTAGAAATAAGTTCAAAACTCTCATGGTACCCCCGGAGATCCTGGGGACTGGACCACCAACCAAAGAGTACACATGGAGGGACCCATGGCTCTGGTTGCATATGTGGCAGAGGAAGGCCTTGTTGAACATCAGTGGGAGGAGTGGCCCTTGGTCCTGTGGGGATTCGATGTCCCTGTGTAGGGGAATGCCAAGGAGGGAAGGCAGGAGTGGGTGGGTGAGTGGGAGAGCAGCCTCACAGAGGCAGGGGGAAGGGGCATGGAATTGGGGGTTTCTGGAGGGGAAACTTGGAGAGGGGATAACATTTGAAATGTAAATAAAAAAAATAATCCAATAAAAGAAAAAAAAAAGATACCCATGAAGGAAAAAATGTTAGAAAATTACACTAGTTTCTCAAACTTTCCTAGGAAGTAAAAACTGAGATTCACAACTATTAAACAATAAAATTATTATATGTATATATAAGCGTATGTTTATGTGTATGTATGTATATGCATGTGTCTATATATGTAAGTGTATATATGTGTGTATGTATGTGTCTGCATGTGTATGTATATGTATGTGTATGCATGTATATGTATGTGTATATGATGTATATGTATGTGTATGTGTGTAAATATGTATGTGTATGTGTGTATGTGTGTACATGTATATGTATGTGTCTGTATGTATATATGTGTGTCTGTATATGTATGTGTATGTGTATGAATATGTATGTGTGTGTATAGATATGTTTTTAGTATGTGTCTGTGTCTCTATATGTATGTATGTATATGTGTTTGTGTGCCTGTCTGTATATGTATGTGTAAAGAAAAGAATACACACGCACACATACACACACACACTGTTATTTGCATCACTCACAGATAATGGGGAAATGCATACTAAGGCAACGATACCCCTCTCAACATGTGTGCTCAGCATCGTCCTGAGAGTATTTTAAAAAGGAGACAAAAGTCAGATATCAAAGTTGGAGAAATAAAAGTACATTCAGAGATGTGGGGAGATTCTCTGTAGTCTTAAGAAACTAAAAATTGATAGCAAAGCTATTTACTAGAATTGATTATATTCCTGTACACCAATCAAAGATAACTGAAAAAAATAAATACCACTTAAAATTAGGGGCAGCACTTGCTGCTCTTGCAGAGGACCCAAGTTTAGTTTCAAACACCCAAGTTGGGTGGCTGACAACTGCTTTGAACTCTAACTCCAGAGGATCCAATGTCTTCTCTGTCCCCCATAGGCACTGTACTCTTTGGCAAATATCCCACATAAACATACGTACACATATTTTTTTTCAAAAATAGGCTAAAAATAAACATTTGATAATAGATACAATCAAAAATGTATATAAGACATCACTGGGGTATTTATAAGTATGAAAAGATACATGTGCTTGGAAAGGTGTGTGTGTGTGTGTGTGTGAGAGAGAGAGAGAGAGAGAGAGAGAGAGAGAGAGAGAGAAATGGGCTGAGCCACTCAATACTGTTAGGTTGTCAATCATCCTCAAGTTGATCAATAGATTCAATTCTATACCTAGTAAAACCTGAGCAGATATATTTTTAAGACAAATGAAGTTGAGCCTAAAGTTCATGTTGAGAAACCAAGTATGGAGAAGCGCCCCAACACTCTTACGATGAAGAGTACAGTTAGGGTCTTTATGTTGGGCAGCTTCAGAAGTGACTGGAAAGTCACTGGAATTGATGCACTAGTCAAGGAACAGTCAAAGCAGAGGAAGAGACAAGAAGAAACAATTGGATCGATGGAGTACAATGGAGAAGCTAGAAATAGACCCATGCCTACATAGTCAATCGATGTTTGACAGAGGTGCAAAGGAAATTCAATAAAGAGAACATTAGACTTTGAACAAATGGTACCACTTCCACATGGGAGAAAACATAAACCTCTACCCTTACTTCTTACCACATACAAAGAGGGATCGAAGGTGAATAATGGGAATAAATGCAAAATCTAAAGTCATGAAGGTTCTAGAAGGAAACAAAAAAAAATGTCTTTGTTACCTTGGGATTAGCAGAGAGTTCGTAGAAAACTTAACCAAAATCACTGACAATAGAAAGAGAAGAGAAATTTGGTGTTATCAAGATTTAAGATAAAAGACAAAACGTCAGAGAATACAAAATTGAATACAGAAAGGCAGGTTACGGAGAAAGTTCACAGAATGCTCAAGAGGCTTGTATCTCTGGTATGTAGAATTTCTACAGCCCAGTGTTAAAAAGAAAACCCAGCTTGGAAAAAAAACTGTTCAAGTCAGTGAATAAGTATCCCACAGCGAGACCATACGAGTGGAATGGCCGAGGAGATTGGGGTGGTGTGAGGAAGCATTAGTCACCAGAGAAATGCAAAAGAGAACAAGCAACAGAGAGCATGTCACGCCTACTGCCAAGGTTATAATTAAAAGACCAAAATTTCCAAGTATCAATGAGAATATGAAGCAGTGTGACCTCTCACACAGTTCTAGATGTGAAAATGGTTCAACCACGTTAGACTACTGTTTGGTGGCATCTTAACTGGATACCCCAAGAGCCAACAATCCTCCATCCAGAGGAGTCAAAAAGAAGTGTTGTACCAAAAAGACATTTGTGTCCCTTGTTTACTTCAGCCTCGGTATGGGATCCAGCTGAGGTATTCACAGGTAAATGGTGGGTAAAGAAAATGTGGTCCCTACATATCAATCGGCTGTGAGTCAGAGTGGGTGGAGGCTGAGAGATGGCTCAGAGTCTCTAAAACATAATGGAGTCTGTCATTATTGGCAAATTGTGCATGACGGGGGGGGGGGGGGGGGGGGGGGGGGGGGGTTGGGGGGGGGCACTGTGCTAAATGAAATAAGCCAGGCACAGAAAGGCAAATGTTTGTATTCACATGTGGAAATCCGACCCAGCAGATTCAATAGACATAAACAGAATAGTAGTGGTGAAAAAATAGGAAGGCCATCAAGGAGGAGGTGTTTGAGGGATGTCATTAGTAGACGATCACGAATACAGAAGTATTTCATAGAGAAACAGGCTCTGACACATACAGAGAGCTGAAGGGGAGCTGTAGTGCACATGAATTCATTATTCATTTGACAAGAAGCTAGATGACAGGAGTTTGAAATAATAATCGAGCCAGGAATGGTAGCTCATACCTTTAATTCCAGCACTCAGGAGGCAAAGGCAGGTGGATCTCTGTCACTTCAAGGCTGGCCTGGTCTGCATTATAGTTCTAGGTTAGGGGTGCACCGTGAAATCATGTCTGAAAAAGGGAAGAGAGAGAGAGAGAGAGAGAGAGAGAGAGAGAGAGAGAGAGAGAGAGAGAGAGAGAAAATGGTAGCTCATACCTTTAATTCCAGCACTCAGGAGGCAAAGGCAGGTGGATCTCTGTCACTTCAAGGCTGGCCTGGTCTGCATTATAGTTCTAGGTTAGGGGTGCACCGTGAAACCATGTCTGAAAAAGGGAAGAGAGAGAGAGAGAGAGAGAGAGAGAGAGAGAGAGAGAGAGAGAGAGAGAAGAAAGGAGACAGGGGAATGATAATGGAGCAAGAATGTTAACGGATCTGATCTGATCATTATACGATAATCACATAGATCAGTTATCACACAGTGTCCCTGGAGAGGTGGCTTGGTGGTTAAGAGCACTTGTTGCTCTTGCAGAGGACCCTAGTCTAGTTCCCAGCGGCCACACAGAGAGGCTTACGACTACCTGTAACTCTGGCTCCAGAGGCTTCAGTGCCTTCTTTCGGCTTCTGCAGGAACCTGTGTGTTCTGGGTATGATTTTGCTAGGATCACACCCAGAACACATACACACACATAAATAAAATAAATACTTTAAGTATATCACACATTATCCCATGAATATGTGCAAGCATGTGTCAATTAGAATTTTCACCAACTACCAGCTGTGGTGGTTGTATACCTTTAATCCCAGCACTCAGGAGGAGAGGCAAGTGAATATTTGTGAGTTCGAGGTCAGCCTGGTCTACAAAGTGAGTACAGGTCAACCAGGGCTCTGTTACACAGAGAAACCCCATCTTGAAAAACCAATCATCAACAAATCAATCAATCAATCAATCAATCAATCAATAAAATGAAAACAAAAAAATGTCACCAGTTTTTGCAAAGCTGTTCATAGAAACAGAAGTACCCTACCTTTTATAAACAGATGAATGACTAAACCGTAGCATAGTTTTCCAATGAAGGAATATTCTCAATTGAAATGGAGAGATCGTCACATACACACCCATGTATATGAGTCTCAGAAACATGCTAGCTGTTAAACAAACCAACAATGACAAAAAAACCAAAAAAAACAAAACAAACAAACAAACAAAAAAACCTCGACATGAAAGGGTAGGTACAGTTTTCATTAAATGAGATTCCAGAACAGGTAAGGCCACAAAGGAGCAGTGTGGGCCTCTGAGAGCATTAGGATATACTGAAAGAGAAACTCAGTCACTTACAGGGAGATAAGAAGATTCTATATCCTAGGAAGACTGATAACCACACAAGTATATGGACACGCTTGTCCAAAAATAGGGAACTATAGTTTTCAAAATGTTAAGTCTATGACATGTCACTTACATTATTTAATAGAGTCTGTGTGTGTGCACACATGTAAATATCCTCTCACTCATACACAATTACAAACACTTGTAAGAGAGTTTATTTCACTGATGACTTTTAATCTATTATCTGCTATTCATTCACTCACTATTTATTTATTTATTTATTTATTTATTTATTTATTTATTTTTGCCTTGCTGGGATCACAACCAGAGCCTTACATAAGGAAGCAAAATTGAAGACATCTTTTATGTCAAGGGTAAAAAATTCAACTCACAAAGGTCCTTGGAAGTTTCAAGTTCAGGTGGTAAGGCACACCTTTAATCCCCGCACTGAGCACTCAAGGGAGGCAGAGGAAGAGGCAGGTGTATCTCTGTGTGTTTGTGATCAGACTGGTCTAAAAAGAGAGTTTCAGAGCCGCCAAGGCTGCTACAGAGAGAAGCCCTATCTTGGAAAAAGACAAAAATATATATATATATATAAAGAAGAAAAAAGAAAGAAAGACAGAAAGGACATAGCTTATTTTTAAATAATGTTTACAAAATGTTTATGTGTACGTGTGAGTATGCGTGTGTGTGTGTGTGTGAGAGAGAGAGAGAGAGAGAGAGAGAGAGAGAGAGAGAGAGAGAGATCACTTTCATACACCATGTGAGTCTAAGTGATTGAGGGGACCAGAGAGGCTGTGAGATCCCCTAGAACTATACAGGTGAGTTACAGAGTTATAGGTGGCCGTGAGCCTCCATGTAGGTGCTGGAAACAGAACACAGAACCTGGGTCCTCTACAAGGGCAGCCACTGCTCTGTTCTGTACTACCTAGCCGCCTCTCCAGGCCGTGCAATTCTGTGGGCTATCAATTCTGTTCTGAGTGCATCAGGCTATGGAGGAAGAGACAGAGCTTAGGAATCAAAGGTCACTATTTTGGTTTCTCTTCTCATTAGCGGTGTGACCTTGGGTGAGTTAATCATCAGGAAGCTCACTGGTTTTGTGGGGTAGGGATGTTCTGAGCTTGACTTCTTTTTTTTTTTTTTTTTAACTGTCAGCCCATTTCTGACAACTTTGTAAACACCGAGCGGCTTTAGGACAAACATCACTTAAACTTTTAAACTTTTATCCAAACCCCCGTTTCTGATGATGACTGAGTGATTGTGTGAGAACACCGGAAACCGCCCGGCGACTTTCCTTTTTAATGAGTATAAGTGGATTCTGCAAATGCTTAATTATTTTGAAAACCGAATTTAGACCACATTCTTTTTGCCAGCAGTCTTTGACCTGGGGTGCTAAGCTTTGGCTGGGTCCAAATTCATGAGACTGTCCTTTTCTGAGAATGCTAGGACATACTGATGTTTTTCTAAGCTGCAACTATAGTTCAGTGTGTCTGTGGATCATACACAGATTCTAGGAGTCAACCAGCCTGTTCTTTTTTTTTTTTTTTTTTAAATCTTTTGTTAGACACTCTGAATACACCAGACCTGTACTCCACATAAATTTGTATTTCTCCATTGATCTAACCAATGTATATTTTGAAGATCAGTGGGTGGTCTAAGAGCAGCAGAAATCAAGTCCATAGCAACAGTAAATTCTCGAGTGGCTTGTGCACTATCTAACTTGTCAATGGGATACCACTATTTAGTCCTAAAGATGAGCAGACATTGGCTTGTACTTTGTACAAATTAGGCCATCAGTTCTGGTTAGAAGCTCGGTTCCTGTTACACCGTGAGGTACAGCAGACAACACAGTTTAAGCTCTGTGGAGAAGTTGACACACCAATCCTTTCTCGTGAAGCTTTGCATTCTGGGGTTACCAGGAATCAGCGAGGAAGATGCCACCCGATATAGAAACTTGAGCGCTTTACTTCATTGAGAAAAGGAAAGAAACCTGCAGAAAGTTAAGGGAAACCTACTGGTGATCGGGCGGGTTTTATTTATCTTAATAGGGTGAGCCTGAATTTTTGTGAGGGTTCCCAAGACGACGACGAACGATGCTATAGACTTTGAAGTGCGGTTTGCAAAAGCAGATATTACGCATCGGCACATCTAGCAACTCCCCTCACTATGGAAACCTTGACAGAAACCATTGAGCTTACGTCCCTAACCATGCAACTGAGGTAAGATACACACAGGGTTCTCGTAAACTGGTGCCCGCCCAGAGTGATGGGAAGTTGAGGCTCCGCAGGCCACAAGCGGGGATGCGGATGCGTGGGACCTCACTCTGGCTTCCGCGCACTTCTTCGTGGAAGGGCCTGGGTGGATCTGCTGGAGCCCCGGGGTATGCAGCCGCAGTCCAGTCATCAGATAATTTCTGCTTGAAAATTCTGAGAAGCAAGCGGCATGCCAAGTTCAGTTAGTCACGGGGTTTTTTGTTTTTTGTTTTTTTCTAAAGAGCTGCACTGCGAAAACACAAAGCCCATTTTGGGGTCACGGGGGTCAGTGTCATGTGTTACAACCCTCCAGGCTCAGGCAGTTTTTCCACAGTTGATACACTAAGCAGGCTGGGCAGGAAGGTATACTATCAGGTTGGTTCCCGGACACATTAAAATTTTTGTGAAATGAAAAGGGGGAAGGGGGGCCGGAAACCAGGCTGGATGGAGACGGCCACAAGGAATTGGGGAGAGCAGAGAGTGGATCTTAAGAGCTCCTAGTCCTAAGAGAAGAAACTGAGTTCAAACACTGATTAAAACAGGGAGCTGGGAATGTAGCCAATTAGCTGGTAGTGTGCTTCTCCGATATGCAGAGAGGCCTGGGTTTTATCTCTGGACTGCATAAACCAGGTATGGTGGTGAGGCCTGCAATCCCAGAGCTTGGGAAGTAGAAACAGGAGGGTCAGGAGTTCAAGGTCATTGCTATTACACAGTGAGTTCAAGACAAGTATGGGTGCATGAGACCCTATTCTAAGATGACGATGATGGTGATGATGATGGTGGTGGTGGTGATGATGATGATGATGATAACGACAACGACGATTGCTCCAGGGATTTATGACATACATGCCAGGCACCATTGAACATCAGTAATTATGTTGTCCAAAGTACACTTAGGGGATCCTATCCATTTTCCTACTGAAGTAAAGGAAAGAAAGCAGATTGAGTCCCAAATATTCCCAGGACTCAACACCATACCAGATGTGGGGGTGGGGCGGGAGGGTTGGGGGGACAGACTGTTGTGTAACTTTTTTGTTTTTCTGAGACGGTTTCATTATGCTGCCCAGACTGACCTTGAACTATCAGACTCAAAAGATCCCTGCCTCAGCCTCCAGAGTAGCTGGGACTACTGGTACGACCTAGTCGGGCTTCAGTCAAACATTAAAATTTCAAAGAAATGCCGAGAATGGCTAATTGTGGAAAAGGAAGTAAACTCTAAGGACTGACACACCCGGGAAATGACTCTGCAGCACCTGGCAGGGGAGGGGACTCAGGCCAGGTTACAAAGAGTTGCTCATCCGGTAACAAACATGTTAACAAACATGTCGAGGAAACTCTTGTTCCTCTACTCAAAAGGACCCAAATAAACAAAAGCCCGTGGTTCTGTCTTGGAAAACAGCAGGCGTGAGTTGAGCTTCCCCTTAGCTGTCTGAGGCAAAAGTGTGAAGGAGAAGGGGAAAGAGACAACTTAGAAGGGACACTTCCTAGAACAAGGAAAGGAAAGTTACTTCCAGGGCTAGAGAGAATCCCTTGGTGAACAGCAGGGAGGCCCAGAGAAAAAGAATCAAAAAGGAAGAAATAGAGAAATGAAGAAAGAAAGAAAGAAAGAAAGAAAGAAAGAAAGAAAGAAAGAAAGAAAGAAAGAGAAAGAGAGAGAGGAAAGAGAGGGAAAGAGAGAAAGAGAAAGAAAAAAGAAAGGAAGGAAGAATGAAGGAAGGGCAGAGCAAAAAAGACAGGACAAGATATAGAATATGAAGCGAAGGAAAAAGTATATAAGAAAATGGCATGCCATGCGTGTGGTAACGAGATGGAGGGAGCAGAGTCTGAGAGAGGAGTGGGTGTGGGTGGGGTCGGGAAGGTAGTTCTCTCTGTTTCTGCCATGCTGTTTGCCGGGAGATAGTTTTCTAAGAAACAACAGAAAATTTAAAAAAAAAAAAAAATTAAAAGAAGCTGATCTAGACAAGCTAAAAATAAATGGTACATGCTGTTTATGGAAACCTCATGTGAGAGTTTCACAAAGCCAGACTGAGACAAGAGTGACAAGCGAGACTGAGGCTTGGCCTCCTCAGGAACTGGTGACAGGACAGTCAAAGCCAGTGGGGACTCCGGTTCTGCTGGTTCAGGTCTCAGGTGGGACACAGCTGAGGTGTGGGGTGTCCTGTCATAGTAGCCTTCCTAATCTGTTTGGGTAACTGTTGTTCATCCATCAAACGAAGACAGGGAATCCTGATTCCAGAAGCTTCTTTGACCTTGAGGGCTTTTGTGGGGCCTTGTTCCAGCTGCCAGATAATCCTGGGCTTGTTCCTGTTTCTGGCTTTTGTTTTTGAGGCAGGGTCTTATCTATTCCAGACTGGCCTTGAACTCACTGTGTAGCTGAGAGTGAGCTTGAACTTCTGATCTTCCTGCCTCACTCACTGTAGGCGGTGCTAAAGAAGCCAGGGCTTTGTATCCCAGGCAGACTGAGCTCTACAGAAACGGAGGGTTAAGGGTACCAGAGGACAGACTTGACACAGTTTGAATCAGTCACAGGACTGAACATTCAGACACCTGTGAAGCCAGCTTGCTTAAACGGCCCTGGCCATGTATGACAAAAGATTAAAACAGAGGACACAGCATGCATGGTATCAGAATCCCTTGCTCTGAAGATGGTGTACCTTGGTGTCACTGGCCAGGCTGTTTGGCTTCGAGCAGAGGAGATTATGGGTTTCTATTTGTTTGTTCAGTTATTGTTTTCCTTGCTGTTTTTGAGTCTGCATCTCAAAGCACCAAACAGGGAGAGGCAGAGCCACTTGATGGGTGGGTAGTTAGGAGTGCTATCTGCTCTGCCAGAGGAGCTGGGTACAGATTCCTGCTCCCATAGGGGCTCACAAAGGTTTATAACTCTAGTTCTAGAGATCCAGCACCCACTCTGACCTCTACAGGAACACAGCGTACTTAGATGCAGGTAACCGTTCCTGCACGCAACACAAAAGCAAACCCTTAAGTAAATTCAGAGAAAGATGTTTTGGCAAAAGGCAACGTTGCTTGACTCCTCAGGCTTCTGCTGCACGGCCAACATGGCCCAGGTGACCCGTTCAAATGCACCATTCCCAATTAAAAAAGGGGGTGGGCACTCCTGGAACATCTGTTGTCCCCATATAAGGAGATTAGATTATTAGATGACAAGCTTACCAGAAGCATCGTCTCAGACTCCTGCGTCCCATGCATCCCTGCTGCCCTTCTCCGCGCACAGGTGTGCGCGCATGCTCAGGGGAGGGCTCCCGTTCTATCTCCTGATTCGTTCTCACCCCTCCTCCGCACACAGCCATTACTTGGCCACCTGAGTGGCCTCTGTCTGTGGAATCACACAAAAGCCTGGGCTGGTAATAGATGACTTAATCCTTTCCCCTGGTCCCTGAAACCCCTACTCGGTGTCCTCCATTTTCCAGTGCTTTACTGAACATACAAAGAATTGCCATTGAAGAGAGAGCTGCCATGCCGGTGATGTTGTTTAAACAGAAGCAGAAAGACACAGATGGAGCGAGGACAGGGATCACGGAAAGGTTTACTTGATTTCCTTTCCTCTCTTTCTCCCTCCCTACCCCTCCTTTCCTCAACTTCCTCCTTCCCTCCCTCCCTCTCCCTCCCTTCCTTTTTATTCTTTCTGAAGTTCTCACTGCTTATCTATGTCAGATTGATAAGACCTCCCGTCACCGAGAGCCGTGGGGTCTAAGAATTAACCAAAACAAGGAGAGTTCCTTATTTATTAGGATTGAAGAAATAAAACAGAGTATCAGTTAGCGGTTCCCCCAGCCCCTTGCCTTTGTCTGCTGAACCTCTCTCTCATGGTGCTCCTCAGTGTCCTTAGAACACTGCCCAGTAGTGGACTCAGTCCTTGTCATCTTTCAACATCCGAGAGTCTTTCTTGACCAATTTGTAACAGAGGGATGCTGTGTCAAACAGACAGCCTAGCTGCTAATGACGGGGCCACGCACTTCAATATTTTATGCCACCTTTAAAAAAAAAAGTTTCAGTAACTGAAGGTGTTCGTGCATTAATTCTTTGCATCAATTATTGACAGGGAATTTAATTTAAAGGCAACTAGTCAGTAACCTAGGGGTAGTGTTTTAAATAATTTATAATTGTGGCACAGATGTAATCATATTGCTATTGATTAGGATCTAGTCACTTCCGTGGGTCCAGCAGGTCTTATGCTAATTGATTTTTGTGCGATCACCTTTTTAACTCCGCATTCCCTGGTAACGGGGACTCATTATAAGAATAATTTAATGAAGTGCAATCTTCTAAGGTCTGTGCAGAGATGAAGGTAAGGGGAATGGAGACCTGAGCTTCTAAGATAGCCAAGCATTGTGCTGTGATTGGTAGATAACAGGTCTTAAATTGGAGTTTGCATATTGTTATCACCCAGCTGATAGGACAATAGAGGTGAAAAAGCGGGGCTTAGGGAGCAGGGGATGACTGAGAAAAAGATACAGGAAGATGCTGGGTGACTGTGCCTGTGTGTTTACAGAGACATGTCTCTGTACATGCATGTGTGTGCATGCACACGACTGTAGACATGTCTGTGTCTGTGTGCGTGTGATATATGTGCATTCGAGTGTACTTATGGATATGCATGTATGTGGAGGCCTCTCTGCCTTCCAGCACTGAGCTTATATACACAACGCTACCACATCTAGTTTGTTTGTTTTTTAAAGATTTATTTATTTTTATTTTATGCATCTGAGTACACCACCATTGCTCTCTTCAGACACACCAGAAGAGGACACCAGATCTCATTACTGGTGGTTGTGAGCCACCATGTGGTTGCTGGGAATTGGAACTCAGGACCTCTGGAAGAACAGTCCGCCGTTCTTCGCCACTGAGCCATCTCTCCAGCCCCACATCTAGTTTTTTTAAACATGGTTTCTGGGACCAAACTTTGCTCCTCCTGTACTTTACTGACTAAGTTATTTGTCTAATCCTGTGTTGGGTGACTTTTTTTTTTTTTTTTTTTTTAATTTTCTATGAAATAGACTAAGAGTCATTTAGAGAGATTTGGGGAAGACAGTTGGTAATGTAATAAAAATGTCGACAAATGAGGTTTGCTCTTCCCTTAGCCTTGAGGGACAAGACCCATAAAGAGAGTTCATGCCAGGCATCGAGAGGACAGAGCTGAACTGCTGATAGCTACAGGTGAGTTTTAATGAGAAGTGATAAGAAGATCTGAAACCTGGTTTTCTGTGAAGCGATACCTGAAATGCGGGTGGGGCTGGTGCTTCCACAGACAGAAAGTGAATGGGAAGGTAACTTTTCAATAACGTCACAGGTAAGGAGTGATCTGTTTACGGAACCAGAAGTTGGAAACCCCAGTTAAGTAAGCAGACAAAGTCTGGATCCTACCATTCCCCCACCCCACCTCCCATTCTGGCTTTGCCCTCCGAGTTAAGACGGGGGTTGTCAGGGCTGCGAAGAGGACAAGAAGGGATTGAACGGGCACAATTGTTGGGTCAGCTTTGGCAAGTATATGTGGATGAGCCACCATGACTGTGACCTGTGTTCTGGGGACAACTACCCAAGACTCAGGGACTAAGGGTGGGACGAGTGTCCAGTGGGAACCCGAGAGATCAGAGCAGAGAGCCACTCCTGAACAGAACAATGATGGATCTTTGCTCATAGATTTTTGTTTAAAACTTAATCTCACGACTCGGGCTGGGGATGTGGCTCGGTGGATAGAATGTTTGCCTAGCATGTATAGAGCCCTGTAACGCCCCCACCCCCACCCCAGGATTGTATTTACCCCGGGTAGAGGCACACGGCTATGTAATCCTAACGCTCGGGAGGTGGAGGCAAAAGTTCAAGGTCATGGTTAGCTAGAGAGTAAGATGGAAGCTAGCCTGGGCTATGTGAGAGATCCTGTCACTCCTGTGTGTGTGTGTGTGTGTGTGTGTGTGTGTGTATGTGTGTGTATGTGTGTGTGTACATATCACACACACACACACATATGGGGAGAGAGAGAATTTTAAATAACCATACCTCAATGGCAAATATGCCTCTTTAACCAAGTGTACGTCAGTGTTCATTTGCTGCAGAACTGTTGACCTCACTTATTAAAAAAATAAAAAGTGTCCCCATGTCCCTGCAGTGGGAACCACAGAATGAACACACTAGGTGGATGACGCATGCTTTTGGGTAATAGAAACCTCCTAATGTGAAAGAGAGAATGAAGAAAGGGGGGAAAGAAGGGGGGGCAGCGCACAGATTGTAATTCAAATAATCCGGACGGCCTGGAAACTAACAGGGGCCTACGGAAGCTCAATGGGGACCGCACAGGAAGCGCTTGCCCCGAAGGCGAGGATGGGCCTGCAAACCTCATGTGACCGATGTTGCTACAGCTGTGACACAGAAAAACGCAGAGCTAAGATCTCGAAAGTTAAAAGATAAGGGGGAAAATCGTCACCTGCCCACACGGAGAGCTCGCTCAACGACAGTCATTCTCGCTAAAGCCTAATGACAAAAGAACAACAGATTTCAAGTTTCTTCCGTTTCCTCTGTGCCTGAGGAACACCCTGACACTCAGCCATGTTTTCTCCCGAGAGGCAGCCCTTGTGCCTATTTTATCCCACCCATGTATATTTGGAGCTGTGAGAGCATAGCATGTGCTGCCCGAGGACGGGGACACTCCCTGCCGGTTTGACTGCAGAGCTTTGGGTCCTGGATGGATGGATCCAGGCCCCGGATCCAGAGTAGTCACCAGCGGTTGGCGATTCTCTTCCCTTCCTTCTGTTCCTCTCCCCACCTTCCTGCCTCCCTTCCCCAATGCATCTCTCCGTCCCTCCCTTCCATGACCTTTCTATCCTCCCTTACCTATCTCTTCCTTGTCCCCTCCTTTTTCATCTCCTTCCCTCCTCCCTCTCCTCTCCTTCTTCCTCCCTCCCCCTCTCCTCCCTTTTCTTTTCCTCCCTTCTCCACCCTTTTCTTCTCCCTCCCATGCCCTTCCTTTCCCTTTTCCCCTCCCCTTCCTTCCCTTCCCCTCCTCCCTCCATCTCCTCCCTCCCCTCCTTGTCTTCCTCTCTGGCCCCCTTCTCCCCATCATTTCTCCTTGACAGCATCTTTCTAGGTAACCCAGACTGGTCTGAAACTCATACTCCTTCTGCCTCAGCCTCTCTGAGGGATTATAAGCATGCACCACCATACCTGGCAAGTGTAATCTACAAGGAGCCCTTTGGAAATAATTTCTGTGGTTGTGAGCCAGTGTCTGTGGCAAATACTCAATTCTGACATTGTAGCAATAAGAGAATCAAGGGTTTTTTTTTTCCCCCTGCCTAAAACAGACAACAGTTGTAGTCTGCTAATCCAGGTTTCAATAGACATTGATCTGTAGTTTAGCAGTTTCTGAAGTGAGAAATAAAAAGCAAGAGGCCCGGGGCAGGTGTCATCAATGTGAGAGGCAGGCGTCATCAACCTGAGAGCCAAATTCAAAGAGGGCTGGGGCCACTGTGGGAGGAAGAATACTGGGATAGTTGGGAGGAGAGATAGGGAGAGTGCTGGGGACTGAGTACTGGGGACTGAGTACTGAGAACTGAGTACTGAGTGCTGAGGACTGGGTACTAGGGACTGAATGCTGAGAACTGAGGACTGGGGACTGAGTATTGGGACTAAGTGCTGGGGACTAAGTTCAAGAAAGCATCTCAGTGACTCAAGAGGGAGGGAAGTGCCAAGTGGCAAGCCTTAAGGGAAAGAGACTGATATTGCTACTAGAAAGAAGAGAGAAAGAATGAGATCCAGGAAACAGGACCACAAGGCAGTCTGGAAAATATGGTTGAAAATTCAAATTTAAAAGGAGAAAAAAGTGGGGTGTGGGGATATCCTTGCACCAATATTCCAATGCCAATGCCTCAAAACTAACCCCAGGCTATTTAAGGGAAGCAATTATATTGTCTACACAGAGACCAGAGACTACATCTAGGGCCAGAGACACCTAACAAGGGTGTGTGTGTGTGTGTGTGTGTGTGTGTGTGTGTGTGTGTTCTTGTGCATGTACCATGTATACAGATCAGAGGACAACTTGAGGGAGCTGGTTCTTTCCAGCTGCCATCTGGGTACCTGGATTTATGTTGTCAGGCTAAGCAGCAAGCACCTTTACCTACTGGGGTCATCTTTTCTGGCACAGGTTCTGGAACATTCTATGGGGGGGGGGGGCTATTGATATGGTCATACCGATAGGTCTCTTCATTTTAACAGCTTTCTAAGAGGACAGATGCTGTGGACCTGGGCATCTGTGGCACGCGGACAGACAGCTGGTGGTACCTGACTACAGGTGCCCATGGGCCCCTAGTTGGGTTCCCCAGAACTCAGTTCTGATAAAAGAAGCAGCATTCCTGGAACATCTTCTCCCAGGGTCCCTGATTTCAGCAGAGGGGTGGGAAGTGTGCAGCTGGGTCCCCAGCCACTCAGGTGGGGTAAGGCAGCTTGTGCACACGTCAGCATCTTTCCCGAGCTCACCTTTTGAAAAGGGAGCCGGCTTTTTGTTGTAAATGGCACTGACACTACAACAAGAAAGTTCATTTCATGAAGATGATTCATTAAGAAATAAAATATTCATGGCTGACAGCTTGAAGGATCGCCATGGAGTTATATTCTAATGCACCTGTCCTCGGTGTCAGGTCCAATGTGGGATGTCATGTCGCCAAAGTTTTATTTAGAAATTGTTTGTCAGAGTGAGCTTTCTAATGTGAATGAAAAATTCATCCCCTCATTAAGAAGATCCTACATGAAATGTCTAGGATTTTCAATGAACGCAGGGACATGAACCAATTACTGTTAAACACTTAAAGAGACAGAGTCCCGAGCTCACTCAGCAAAACCCTTAATTGCACAAGTGTGGAGGGAGAGAAAAAAAAAAAAAACCCAACACCTCGAAAGGCAAATGGGAATTGCGATTTGGTAACGTCCTCTCCTTTGTCGTGTCTGGAAGACCCCCATCTTTAAAAAGACTTGGGGGGATTTCGACTCAGCTACTCTATGGGATAGGGCCAGGTGTCACCATGTCTGTCCCCAGTGCTTATGCACACACCATGAGACAGTATCTGAGATGTCCATGAACTTCAGCTTCCCGGAGAAAGTGATTAAAATGCTCTGGAAATCTCTTCAGTTGTTCTTAGCAACTTATTAATGTTCTTTTTGTTTCCTTCTTTCTACATCACCCTGTTGTCTTTACGCACTGTGCGCTACTTGTGTTACTTTGATGCTAGGGTGGATATCAAACAGGTTCCTCCCCAGCAAATGAGTTAACGACTCCAGAACGGTCGGGGTTGGGAGAAAGGGAAGAAAGCTGTAACGGTTGATAATAAAGTTCGAGCATCTCAGAAATATGAGGAGCCATAGGGGAATCGCTTACAAAATAAAATGGCCTTTTACAAGGTGACAGTGGATTAGGTTGACAATGAAACTGTCTTCTGATACACAGCCTGGTTCCGCTGACTCTGTGGTAGGAAAATAGTTCATTCTACAAACACAGTACTAGTCTCTCTCTCTCTCTCTCTCTCTCTCTCTCTCTCTCTCTCTCTCTGTGTGTATGTACAATGGATGTGCACATATGTGTATATACATATACATTCCAATGTTCTGAAAATTTGAAATTGATAATATGAAGACTGGAATTGGTCCTCCTTATCCCAACAGAGCCTATGAACTATAAGGATTCCATATTCATGATGCTTCAATAAACTTTTTCAAGGAAAAGGTTGCTTTGACTCCGTAAGCTGTGTTTCCATCCCTCAAGGATCTAACGGTGCTCTCCAAAAGGTGACAACTATGGACAAGCCCTGTATCCCCACAGCTCTGGCGGATAGGATCCAACTGAACGTCTTTGGGTTTAATTATATTGTCTCTGCAGTCTTTTTGCATTTATTTATTTACTTATTTAAGATTGTTTTGCATAGCCAGGCTGGCCTAAAACTTACTATGTAAGCTAGGGCGGTTTTGATTTCCTGACCCTCCTGCCTCTACCTCCTGAGTGCCGGACAAATGACAGGCATGAGTCACCAGAGCCAGGTTTCTTTGCATTTGTATTCTATATATTTGTCTCTCTTTTTATCTCTCAATCAGTCTATCTGCATATACATTTCTCCCATCATGTGTCTGTCTTTTAATAATCTCATATTTATGGAATACATCATATAATATGTATGTATCAGGATCTTAGAACAGGTGGAAAAATGAAATTCCAGGCAGCTAGGAAAGTCTCTCCAATCAGATAAGGAATTCTGCACAGAACAGAGATGTTCCATGATGTGTTACTTAAAATGGGAAACAGGGCTAGGGAGGTGGCTCAGTGAATAAGAACAGTTGCTACCCAAGCCTGGGGACCTGAGTTTGAATCCCCGGTACCATGTAAGAAAAACAAAGCAAAATGAAACAATACAACAAAACCCAAAGAGCCTCTGGTGGTTGTGTCTAAAGACTCAGCATTGTGAGGAGGTAGTAAGATGGAAAACACAGGGTGGGTTGGCTGTCAGCTCAGCTCCAGGTACAGTGAGAAAAGTCTGTTTGAAGTGAATAAGAGAGAGAGTGACAGCTGATACCCCACATCCTACTCACCACCACACAGACACACACACACACACACACACACACACACACACACGCACACACACGAGAACAATTTATATGTCTGAAAGAGGAGACATTCCTTTGCTAGCCCACTATATTAAATCATAGTTAGGGTTTATTTCACATTCAATGTTGAATAAATACTGCAGGACAGAGATGGATGGGCGGGGAGTTCCGTGAAACAAAAAAAAAAAAAAATCATCTTTTAGAGAAAAAATATATTATAGGGTTTTAATGGGCATAGGCATGTGGGTAATAATTTATTTTCTTCTTTTTTCCTTTAAAAATCTTTTTTTTCTACCCTAAACCTTAAACATGCATGTAATTAAAAGCCAAGACAAATTTTGTACATTTATGTAGCAGAGGAAAGAGCTGGAAAAAAAAAAAAAAACAAACCTTATAGTCCTAAGAAAGAAGGGAAAAACTCTGACCTTTCTACAAAGTGAATTAAATTAGTAGCTTTTTAAAAGCCCCCCTTCATCTTCTTCCATTTATGAGATGTTAAGGTATCGTGTTACCCACACAGAAACGGTGGAAACTATTTACATAAGTCTTCCATGCTACCAGATTTCAGCTTGCTCAAATAAATCAGGCATCCGTCTCTGGACCTCTTGAATTTTGGTTAGTGGAACTCTTTCCTGGAAATCGCATCCAATACAGTTTTTTTTTTTTTTTTTTTTTTTCCACAATCTGCCCATAATTAGTTTCACTGGGACAACTGCGAAGAAGTATTTTGCTGCTTTTAAATTCATAATTTTGGTTCAAGAGCCCCAGAATAAGATGTTTAGACAGAGTGAAAACTATTTTCTAACAAATCAATATTAATTTCTCTGACTGCTACGGTCTCAGGAGCCAGAAATGCTCTTGTACTGAGCTGACAGGAAAGATTTTTATCCCGACCAAATGTTATTCAAATATTTATAAGACTGGATAATTTAGTAAAGAAAATACAGATGGAGAGGCAAGAGGATTTTTTTTCCATGCTCCTTTCCCATTTACAAATGGAAAAACTATAGAAAAAGTATAGAGAGCGATTGGCATCCCCCTGCCTCGGGAGTGAGCTCCCGACAGCTGATGACTTCTCTGCTAGCCTGCTGATGAATTGGGGTGCTGTTTCAGTCAAGAACACCACACACACCTAACACTGGAAGAAGCAGGATTCCAGGAGCAGAGCCAAGAGCTGGGGGTGAGGCTGGGGCTGGGTGGGCCCAGAAGCTATGAACTGAAGACTGTGCCACTCAGGGTAAGGGGGACAGAGAAATAAACAAAAGGCATGCAGTTGAGTTCACTTCTTATCTTGAACTTTTTAAGGGACTGTGAACTTTTCCTGTTCCTGGAAGCTTGTGTTACAGTACGACACACACATAACAAGAGCACAGGGCATGCATGTACCTGTCACTATATGCAAGGGCCATGGGTGGTAATGCACACCTAGAATCCCAGTCCTAATGGAACTGAGGCAGAGAGTCATGGGTTCTAGGCCAGCCTGGTCTATATACAGCAAGACCCAGATAGCAGGTCAGTGAGATAGGATTATCAGTAAAGCACTGGCTACAAAACATGGGGAGCTAGGCTTGCTCCTTCACACCCACAGAAAAAGCTAGGTGCGGTAGCATGCACTTGTAACCCCAAAGATGGAGAGGTGGAGATGGCACATCCCTAGGGCTTACTGGCCACCCAGCCTAGTCTGCTTGGCAAGCTCCAGACTGGTGAGAGACCCTGTCTTGTAAAACTAGGTAGACAGCATTCATTCCTGAGGAATGATACTTGGGCTTCACCTTTGTCTCGCACATAGGTGGACTTACACACACAGGGACACGCACACGCCCCAAGCATGAAAAAGGAAACAACAGAGGAGCACATGACAATGACTTCCTGCTCAGTCCAATCTCAACCTTAGCTTCTGATGTAAGGATAATTATCAAACTCCTCCTAACTAATAAGATGGAGGCAGCATCTTTGTCCTTGCCATACCATGGTGGAGAGAGCTGGTTTGGATGTTGGATTTCTTTTTTCTTTCCATGCATGTTCTTTGATGACTATATATAGATTTGGGAGTGAAATCTCTTAGGTGGACAGGTCTGTCTAATGACTAGTGTTATACAGTATTGGCAAGTCTTCCAGTTGACAGCATTCCTTTGAGTAATCTAATTTAGGCTAATTTTATAAGCAAGCCCAACGTGTTTGTTGAATGGATATTTAACTTTCTGATCTGAGTGGTTTAGAAATGTTGATTTTTCTGAGTTTCTCTAAAAATATCTATCTTAATCCAACCCTATGGATCAGTTTTCTAAAAGTTCTGACCTCCAATAAAAACCTGACTAAATTAAATGGATTTTTTTTTTTTTTTTTTTAGATTTTTCTAGTACAGCAATGACTATATAGGTAAACTTTTCTAAGAAACTCCAAGGAAGTTGGGCGTGGTGGCTCAGACCTGTAATCCCAGCACATGGTAAGGCTGAGGCAGAAGGATCACTGTCAGTTTGAGACCAGGCTGGTTACAGAGTGAGTTCCAGCCTGGGCTACAGAGTGAGACTCTTCTTACAAAAAATAAAATACAAACAGTGAAAAGAAGCTCTGGTGATTTGAAGAGGAGACCCTCACAGAAAATTTGTTCTGAAAAGGGGGCTGTTGGGTTTTAGGGAAGGGGAGGGGAGGGGAGGGGAGGGGAGGGGAGGGGAGGGGAGGGGAGAGGGAAACAGGGCAAGGAGTAGGTCAAAGGCCATCCAGTAGAACCATCAGCCTTCAGACGAGATATTTAACATGGCCTCCAACAGGCAGTATGAAAGAGTTTCAGCCCTTGACCTAGAGGAAGCAGGCTCAGTTAATATGGGACTTGTGCTATGTGATGGAGCAGGGCACACATGACTCAGGCTATATGACAGGGCTGTCTTTTTCAGGTAGGGGTGTGGGTCAGGCTGGGTGGGTTCTTTCCCTGCTTGCAGCTCTGGCTGCATAGGGTCTGGTTACCTGAAGGACCTGGGTTCTCAAACAGCCAGCATCCTATAGAGCTAAATGTCACACACACACACACACACACACACACACACACACACACACACACACACACTGTGTTCTGAACCACGAAATGATCCCAGCTTAGGCACGTAAGATCAGAGTGAGAGAGCAAAGTGTCTTTCCACTCAATCCATCTACTTCTTTGAGCTCATCCTTTCTGGATAATGATACTGTTTAAAAATAAATAAATAAATAACTGCTCACATGTCTGTGAACTCTCAGATGGACTGCTGTCCAGGGGAACATCAGTAAGTCAGACAAGCGAATTCCCTTGCCTGTCATAAATAAACATAGGGATTGAGGAAGGGCATGCTGGCTGGGCTCCAAGCATGGAAACCTGCCTATCCACCTTCAAAATCGTGCAAGATTGCAGTTTGTTTAATGTTCGTCTTATGTGCTTAATTACCAATAGCGCTTGACTAATTATTTCTTGTTTTCTAGACAATTTAAACAGAGCCGGGGAAGCGGCTCCACACTTTGGTAGCGTAGGTGAGGATTTGTAACTCATTTTTGTAATCTCGTAATTCCCGGAGGGCTTCATTACAAACTCGAAAGGAAACAGGATGCTCAAAGCAGGTGACAGTCTCATTTCCACAGGTATGGGGGCTGGCGGAGGGGTGGGGGTGGGGTTGGGTGACACACACACAGGCATTAGACCGAAGTGATGGAAAATAAGGTAGAAAGTAGCCTTGAGATGTTTTCGACCGTGTAAGGTGTTTCCATGTTAATAGGAGAGAAACTGCAAAGGCAGCAGTCTCCGGGGTTCGGAACTGGTGTTTCTTCTGATGTCCGACTGGATCTAATGTCCCTGCCAGACTGCAAAATAAGCCACCAGATAGACACCAGTTTTCTTCCTCACATATATAATTCTCGGTGAACTGTAGATAGCACCAACAGGGCCATTTCTGTTTTAGCCTTTAACCGTACTTACTTTGATTTGTTATCTATTTTTTTATTTTGCGAGATCATGTATGTGTATGTGGATATACTCACCTGGCATATATGAACAGGTGCATGTGCACATGTGTATACATGCGTGTGAATGGCAGAGGTCAGCCTTGGACTTCTTTCCTCTGGAGCTCCCACCGTAATTTTGAGATGGGGTTTCTGATTAGCCTCGGGCTGGCATGTGAGGTGAGCCTACCTGGCCTGTGAACCTCAGAAGTCTGTCTGTCTATGCCTCTCCAGATACCGAGATTTTCAAGCATGCTTATCACACCTAGCTTTTTAAAGTGGGTTCTGGGGATCAAACTTGGGCCTGTCTTGCTTACCCAGCAGCAAGCATTTTAGTGACTGAACCATCTCTGCAGCCCCCCACAACTACTTTTTAATATAAACTCTTGGTTGGCTACTATCACTGCCCCCTGCCCCCATGACTCCCTAATGTTTAGAAAAATCTAAGACTTAAACTTCAAAATCATACAAGAGTCTGAGAAGATTTTGGAGACAATGACGACACCTCTTTGATGAAAGTTAGCAGCCAAGCCTGGTTGTATGTGCTTGTATTCTGTAAATTATATGTGTGAGGAAGAAAATTGGGGTTTGTCTTGTGACTTATTTTCTAATCTTGCAGGGCCATTAGATTCAGTATCTATACAATCTAAATTGAGTATCTCAGTACTCAAGCAGAGAGACAGGGTGCCAACGTAAGTTTAAGACCAACTACATGGTGAGTTCCAAGGAGACACAGCGAGACCCTGCCTCCCTCCCAACAAACAAATTCAATGCAAACACAAGACAAAACCAAGCTCGGTTGCAGCTGACTCTACAGTCATGGTGGATAAAGATGTTTGAAGATGTGAGGAAATCTCCATAAAGCAGAAGCCTAGACTTTGCCTTTAAATCCCGTACAAATGCATGGAGAACATGAATGCATGGAGAACCTTTACAATGACAGCTAGTACCAACTTCATATTACGTTGCCATTGTGGAAGGAGTCGTTGTCTACCAAAGATGTGCTTGACAAGGAAATGTTTCACACAGGTTCATGTATTTGAGCCCCTCATCCACAGCTGATGAGGCATTTGGGGAGGGTGGTGCTTTCAGTGAAAATGGCCCCCACAGGCTCATAGGGAGTGGCGGAATTAGGTGTGGCCTTGTTGTGATAGGTGGGGGCTTTTTTTGAGGAAGGGTATTTCAGGAAGTGGACTTTCAGGTTTTAAATGCTCAGGGCCAGGACCAGTGTTTCTCTGCCTGCTGCCTGCTGATCCAGAGGTAGAAGTCTCAGCTACTCTCCAACACCCATTCTGTCCATCTGCATTCAACCGGTGCTTCCTGCCCTAAGAGAGGGATAAACTTCTGAACTGTAAGCAAGCTCCAATTAAATGGTTTCCTTTGTAAGAGTTGCTGTGGTCATGGTGTCTCTTTACAGCAATGGGATGTTAGCTAAGATAGAAGTGAGTGCCAGGGACTAGGGTCTTGCTGTGACAGGCCTGACCATCCTTTTGTTTGGAGAGCTGTGGACTGTGAGACTTTGGATTGGGAAAGCACTGGGAGGCTTTAAGCAGGGCTTAATAGGCCAGAGCTCATAGGAGCATGAAAGACACTGGTACTGAGGGTGGTTTGAACTGTGGGGTCCTGGCTTAAGACGTTTCAGAGAAGAATGTGGCCTAGACACAATTCTTATGGCGTTCTGGTGAGGAATGAAGCTGCTTTCTGCCCTTGTCTGAAAAGTCTACCTGAGGTGAAATGGAGACATGGGGTCCAGCTAGCAAAAGTGAGTTGCTATGGGGCAGACCTCAGAAGTGGTCTCTGCCTCTACTTTTGACCCACCAAGATGTAAATAAGCCATGCTTTCAGCTCCCACTGGATCTCAGTTAGGGTTTCCATTGCTATGGAGAGATACCATGTCCAAGGCAACTCTTCTAAAAGCACACAATTAATTGGGGATAGATTACAGTTTCAGAGGTTCAGTCCATTATCAGCATAGCAGGAAGCATAGCAGCATGAAGGCAGACATGATGCTGGAGAAGGAGCTGAGAGTTCTGCATCTGGATTGGAAGGCAATTGCCAGGAAAGGCTGGCATCTGCAGGCAACTAAAAGGAAGCCATCTTTTGGCAGTGGGTGGAGCCTGAGCATATGAGACCTCCAAAGCCCAACCTCTGTAGTGACACACTTCCTCCAACAAGGCCACACCTCCTAATGATGCTCCTCCCTATGGGCCAAACATGTTCAAACCACCACACTCTGTCACAGATGAGACCGCTAGCTGCCATGCCTTCCTGGGCCATGATTAAAAGATACCATCCGAAACCGTGAGCCAAGGATAAATGCTTCTTCCCTTCAGGTGTCCCTGTTGAGTATTTTGTAACAGCTATGAGAGGAATAATTATCACACTCCATATGATCATCAAGACCTGCCCAATGGGCTAACTAGACCTTTCCAAGTATGGAACCTCTACTCTGTGACCCCCAAAGCCCACATTCTTTATACTGAATCTCCCATTTCCCTCCTTGGATTCTCTTTCCCCATGATACTGAGGGTCACAGAAGTTATAAGTTGCCTCTGTAGCACGGTTGGAGTTGAAGCCAGCCTGCTGAGCCTCGGAAGCAAGCAGGACACAGAGGAAATTAAGAAAAGAATTTGACAACATTTATGGAACTCTGATGTGTGCCAAGATACATTCCTTACACTCATTATCTTGTGTTATTGTCATACCAAACCCGTGAGCTAGCTGTTCAGAAACATACATAGTGGCTGACATCTGCTGGTGCCTGTTGTTTCATAAAGAACGAACCAGGAGTTTCACGAGCATTCTTTCATTTTTCTCCTCTCCCAGAACCATATGAAGTAGTTGTGAAAGCTGTTTATCATCCCATTTAGCTGAAGAATAAACTGAGGGCAGAGCAGTCATATGTCCCTAGAGAGATAGGAATGAGCCCAGGAGCTCATGTTAGTGAGACCTGTGAGACCATGGCCCATCATGCCACTTCTATCTGCTACAACTTACCTAGATTGCTGCCTATCTTGGGAAATGAAGCTAAAGGGTTGTTGCTCTGGGTCCCATCTGCAGTCTACCCGCCAACACTACTATGGCACCACTACCCTAAGTAAGGCCAGCTACCTGAGCTCGTCAGTGAGAGTCCAATCTCCAATGTTTGTGTTTTGTGCCAGGATTATGTATGTTAAGAGATACAAGAAGCAGGAGGGGTCTGTGGCCATACTAACATGGATGCACCCTGTCTCACTAATCTCAGAAGCTCAGCATGGTTGGGCCTGGTTAACACATGGAAGGGTAGGGTACAGAAGTGCCTTGTTTGTGGGACTTTCATCTCTGATGACAGGTACAAGGGAGACCTTCCAATCAGCTCTGAATTCATTCAATATCTCTGATACAGATGGTTTGGATGAGAATGGTCCTTACAGGCTGATATAGCTATACACTTGGTCCCTAGCTGTTAGAACTATTTCAGAAGGATTAGGAGGTGTGTCCTTGCTGGAGGAGGTGGGTCATTGGGTGTGGGATGTGAGGTTTCAGAAGACTCAAGACATTCCCTGTATGCACTCTGCTTCCTGCTTTTGAGCTCTCTGTTGTTCCTGCGACCAGACTTTTCCTAGCCATCATGGACTCTAACCTTCTGAAGACATAAGCCCAAGTAAACCTTTTTATTCTATAAGCTACCCTGTTCATGGTGTTTTTGCCACAGCAATAGAAGAGTAACTAATATTGTAAATTAGTTACTTGTCTTAATACCCGAAGAAAGCTAGGTAAAGAAAGAAGAGTTTGGTTTGGGCTCGTGGTCTGGTGATTCTATCTATTGTGTCGAGGAAAGCATAGCAGTGGAAGCATGGGACAGCTGGCTGGTCACACTATATCCGCAGTCAGACCATAGAGATGGATGCTGGCATTCAGCTTACTTTCTCCTTTCGGTCCAGGAACCCAGGCCAAGGGACAGTGCCATTCACAGTTAGGGTGGTCTTCCCACTTCAGTTAACCCAATCTAGAATCTTCTTCACAGACACACCCAGAGCTTTGTGTGCTGGGTGGTCTAGATCCTGTCATGTTGTCAGTCAATAGTGAAAGTCATAGAGAGCCATTTTCAAATCCCTTCATTCAGTTACTTATATGAGTAAGTCAGTCCGCTTGGGGGAAACTACTTTTCCTAAAGTATAAGATACACTAAAAACTGTGTGGCTACCTGGCAGAGTGGGGGACAGGATGTATCCATGTGTTCCTTTGGAATCGTCTAGAAGTGTGTGTTTATTGTCTCCATGTGCTGGAAAACAACAACACTTGCAAATCTATTTTAAAAGCTGGATACTTGGGAGGTTTTTTTTTTTTTTTTTTTTTTTTTTTTTTTTTTTTTTTTTTTTTTTTTTTTTTTTTTATTTATTCAGATTGAGGGAGCAGACAAAACACATGAACAGCTCCGAGTGCATCTGTCCATTCAGAACATTATGTAGAAAGTATGTCAAGAAGAAAGAGCACAGAGGTCACAGGCACAGCTATAGTGGGTCAGTGGGAAGGACAGGCTCTGCCGAGAAAGAGATGTGAGAGCAAGGCCCTGCATTGAAGAAGGGCAGCCCATGAATACACAATGGAAGGGCATTTCAGAAAGAGGGAAAAGCAGAGACAAAGCCTTGGAGACAGAGGCACAACTGGCATGTCTGAGGAATGGATAATAATAATAATAATAATAATAATAATAATAATAATAATAAAGCAAGAGAAGAGATGAAGATGAGGCAGAGAGAAGGAGATGGGCAGGTCAGAGGACCAGATAGACACATGAGAGGAGACAGGCAGGTCAGAAAGAGGAGCCACACAAACCAAAAGGATAAAGCAGGAAGGTCAGAGACAGGAGGTACACAAGTCAGAGAAAGGAGACAGGTAAACCAGAGAGAGGAAGCAGACAGGCCAGAGAAACAAAAGGCAGATCAGAGGGAGGAGGCACACAGGCCAGAGCGTTGAAATAGGCAGTCAGAGGGAAGAGGCAGGCCGGTCAGATAGGGAAGGTCTCCTATCCTAGGGTACACAGACTTGACCTTATACTTGGGCAGAAATTGGGTACAATGGACAAAGCCCTGGTAGGATAGAGTACAGCAAACTTTCCCGGCTTCCTAGCTCACCTGGACAACTTAGATGAGGAAATGTCTAAAAGTAAGACAGGCTTTCTCCATCGGGTGACTTGGTTCAGGGAGGGCCTTTGAGGAAAAGTGTATGTTTCCGGAAGAGGTATTTAAATGTCCTGGGGGCTCTTTGGAGCAGCAGAGCTGAGACCCACTTAATGTAACAGGCACAGTAATAAGACCATACTGAGGACATTCACATTTTCTTCCCTCGAATCTTCATTATAAGGAGGGATGCCATATCTCCGGGAGGAATGCAGAATGTTATCTTATTTCATGCCCCAAACTAGAAAGTACATTCCACTGGGTTTGCTAAACCCTTAAAACGAAAATAACTGTTTGAACACAGTGTAATAGATGAGGTGTTTAAGGCATTTTTTTTTCCTTTAGACTTTTTGGTTAATCTTCTTTTTAGTTAATTTTCAGAGATAAAATCCAGTTATAAATAACCTGGGGGGTACCTTAACTGGGAATCTCTGAGAACAGCAAATCTTTAACAGCCAGGGTTTCTGCTGTTTAGAGATCTCTGGAGGAAGCGGTACTTTGAAAATTATCTAAGGCTGAGTAAGTAGAGAACACGGACGAATTAAAGAGCAAGGGAGAGAGGGGGAGAAGAAAGAGCCAATGAGAAAGATCCTTTGACATTCACAAAGCAGCAGATCTTACCCTTGAAACTCCTTTAGGAAAAAAAAAAAGTCAAACTTTCAAAATCTATTTGTTGATTACAATAGAGGATTGGTGGGTTTCTGTCACGGGAGAATAAGGGAAACACATCCTTCTTACAAAAGAGAAGCAGACAGGAGCCTGAGTGTGAGAGAGAGCAAGCGTTGCTTCAGAGCCATCATCTCCCCTGGAGGGTCATGGAACTAAGATTAAAATAAGAAGTTTTGGCATTGCCTTTAAAGGCAGCCCAAGGAAGAAAAGGGAACCGGTGTGCCTTCTCTGTGTACAGTGTAAACTAACACTTACAAACCGGTGGGAAGGAGGCTGTGTAAGTCAGGTACGAGACTAGCTGAAATAGGAATGTTTCTGCAGCACGGAGATAGACAGTGGGCTGCTGCACAATCTGTAGTTTCCATGCAGCCTGTTCGTAAAAATAAAAGGCTGGAGATGTAGAGAGGGCATTCCTCTGAGCAACAACAACAACAACAACAACAACAACAACATCAACAACATCAACAACATCCTGCAGGATTCAACTGGTTCTTCCTGAGTGCCCTCAGGCTAAAGAGCAAGGGGGCGGGGGGGGGGGGGGGATTAGCACCAAGTTAGTTCTATAAAGTTGTCAGAGGTAGGAAAATTGCCTTTTTATTTGTGGTGTGTGTGTGTGTGTGTGTGTGTGTGTGTGTGTGTGAGAGAGAGAGAGAGAGAGAGAGAGAGAGAGAGAGAGAGAGAGAGAGAGAGAGGCGGGGGCATATAGAAATCAAGAAGACAACCTCAGTTGTTGTCTTTTAGGTGCCTTCTGTTAACTACACGGTCTGTTTCTCATTAGCTTAGAATGTTGCCATGGACCATCTGATCTGTGAGCTCAAAGAATCTGCCTGTCTCTGTCCCCTACTCACCCTAGCTGAGATTACAATTGTGTGCTGCCACACCAATTTAAAAAAAATTGGGTCCTGAGAATCATAACCAAGGGCCTTAAGCTTGCAAGGTAAACTCTTTAGTCCCCGAGCCATTTCCCAAACTCAGGAATTCCTATTTTTAAAATGTTAAGAGCTGGGACTAGAGAGTCGGCTAGGTGGTTAAGAGCACTCCCTGCTCTTCTGTAGGATCTGAGTTCAGGTCTCAGCACCCACCGGGTAGCTCACAATTGTCTGTAACTCCAGCTCCAGGGGATTCGGCTCTCTTCTGGTCTCCACAGGCACCCGTATATACATGCACATACACCGCCATATACGCGCACACATATCCATGTAACAAAAATAAAACAAAACAACGTATAAGTGAATACAGGGGCTGAAAAGAATGCTCAGAAATCTTTTACCATTAATAACGGCAAGCATCTCCTACTTCTGAGCCAGGTACTATAGTTTGCAAAAACGCTGCTGATGGCTTACGCACAGAGAAGTTCCAAGTGACCCAGGTGGGACCAGCAAAGTAGAGAAGCAGTTCGGGAAGGGCAGTGCTCAGTCCTTCTCTGGGTCAGCTCCCACCATCCTGCAGATGGTGACTCCTTAGGTCCCTGTTGCACTCCCACCCTAGTGTGCCCTTTTCCACAGTGTCCCTTCATTGTGGTGGGAAGTCACCCATTTGCTGCAGTAGACAGCAGTCTTCATAGACACCAGGACCTCATCTGAGATGACACCAATTTGAGTTCACTTGTCATTACTATGACACTGTGAACTGCAGGGTTATAATGTAAAGAGTTTAACTTGGCTCCTGACTCTAGAGACTGGCAAGTGCAGAGAGCATGGTGCTGGTATGTATGTATGTATGTATGTATGTATGTATGTATGTATGTATCTATGTATCTATGTATCTATGTATGTATCTATGTATGTATGTTTGTATGTATGTATGTATGTATTTATGTATGTATGTATGTATGTATGTATGTATCTATCTATCTATCTATCTATCTATCTATCTATCTGATAAGTTATTTCTCCACTGGTAAAGTGAGCCAATTCAAGACAGATTAGCATGTATATATAAAGGCAGGTTTATTGGGTTACTGGCAAATACACTGGTCTCAAGGGATTAGGCCAAGGAAGTCACCATGGAGAGGGAGACAGAGGAGAAGGGGAAGAGAAGGGGAAGGGGAAGGGGAAGGGGAAGGGGAGGGGGAGGGGGAAGGGGAAGGGGAAGGGGAAGGGGAAGGGGAAGGGGAAGGGGAAGGGGAAGGGGAAGGGGAAGGGGAAGGGGAAGGGGAAGGGGAAGGGGAAGGGGAAGGGGAAGGGAAGAGTGCAAGCATGCAAAGAGAGACAGAGACAGAGGGAGACAGAGAAAGAGAGAAGCAGGGAGAGACCAGAATGTTCGGATTATATACGGAGGAGCCTCTGGGGACTGGAAGCCCAGCCCTGGACTGGAAAGTTCAGGGTAGAGTGTGGGGTATGCCACGTAGGTACTGAGGGATGCTAGGAGAACCTGGAGGGTCCACTTTGGTACATTAAATATGCACCTCAGCTGTTTGTCTCAGGTCTCAATTCCAATACTATCTATCAATCTATCGTCTATCAATCACCTACCTAGCATCTATCCATCTATCATCTATATAATTATCATCTGTGGATCAATCTATCATCTATCTCTTTTGAGACAGGACTATACATAGCTCAAGCTCTCCTGGAACAACTTCTAGTTCTTTGCCTTCACCTCTCAGACGCTGCAATTCCAGACATGTGCCATCACAGCCAAGTATGCTGTACTAACTATAACAGGGTTTTGTGCAGGCTTTGAACCCTCTTCAGCTGGGCGCCATCACCAGCCTTGGTTAGTCTCAATTTTGAGATGAGGTCCTTTGCTTACGCTACTTATAAATGCGTAGTGTGATTCCCTTGCCTCAGCCTCCTGAGTGGCTGGGATTATCACCTACGCTATTGCCTTTGGCTGAAAGCATTTGAACGAGTGGATAGCGCATAGACTGTGTTCTAAAAGGTGGAGGTACACATTTTCGTAAGACGTCTGCCGGGTAGAGGCATTTGTGAAATCACTGTCGGGAGGCCGTGAACCTGAAGGGCGATGACAGCGAGTCTGTGGAACAGGAACCCGCCTGTTCTGAGTAGGGTCTGGGTGGAGGGAACAGTTAGAGATGTTTTCATCTTTATGGAAAACAGATTTTAAGCCTTTCCATGGAAGTGTACAACACAACAGACAGATACATATGCAAGAAGCACGCGGGTCGAGTGTTTCACAAGCTACATTTTCACAGGCAGCCACCTGCTATACGAGCAGAACAGGGCTGTCCTTTGAAGGGCGCTTGTGTCTACAGTAAATAGAGACACTAAGGTGACCACCAACGGGGAGGGTAGATTAGACATCAACTGAGGACAGTGTGCACACAGCCTCCAGTAACGGCTCCGAGTAAACGTGTAGTGTGTGGGAAAGGACAAAGGGAAGAAAACGAGCATTTACGGGATACTAGCCAGACATCATGTGGTCGTTTTGCAAACATGCTCTCCTTTCCTTTCTCTATCTTTTGTTGTTTTGTTGTTGTTTGCTTGCTTGCTTTTTACTTATCACTTGGATAACTCAAAGTTGTTTTTAACATTTATTTACTTAATCAGTGTGTGTGTGTGTGTGTGTGTGTGTGTGTGTGTACATGTCACAGTATACCTATGGAGGTCAGGTGATAACTTTCCATAGTCAGTGCTCTCCATTTACCCACGCGGGTTCTGGCCATCAAATTAAGATCACCAGGTTTGGCCACAAGCATCACTACCCACTGAGCCATCCTGCTGCCTCTCACTTTCCTTTCATTTTTAGCCAGGAAATGGAGGCATAGAGAGGTCAAGAGGACAAGGCCATGACTGTCAGGTCCGTGCTGCACCGAAGTTCTGCATTTGCCCGCCATGCTAATTCACTGCATTGTTTCTCAACCTGGCAGCTCTTTGATATCCCCTCTTGAAAAGGCTGATGGGTATCGTCCTATTGGTGAAGTTAATAACAGGCTTAAACATCAGATGCTTGCGTTGTGTTAATTGCGGTGGGAAGACCATCCTGAAATAAAGGCAGGACTATTGCACTGTGCAACCTGCTCGGAGCTGTTTGCCTACAACTTGCCCCTGGTCCCCCTCCTGGTCAGTCTCAGTTTGGACCTGAGCCAGTGATGAGGACTGGCTTTGAACCAGAGGCAGAGGTAGCAGGAGCCATGGCACTCAGGCCCAGTGGGCATCAAAAACTGTGCCAGCCATGTGCCTCCTCTGGCACGCACCCTGGACTTTTATAAAGACAACAATCTTTTAATCCAGGCATCAGGGCTCAAGTTCATCCCTCTCCCACTTCCTGCCACTGTGACATGGTTATTCAGGAGGTTCAACAGTATATACAGGTCACAGGGACAAGGACCAAGCCATGGAGGGGAGGGAAAGGAGTATTCTGTCTCTTCCTGTTTTGTGACAGTAGCTGGGATTATTATTATTTCTGACTGTCTCCTTAAAAGAAACAAAACAGCCTCGGGAATATTGAAGGTGGTTACATCTGATGCTGGATGCTGTTGTTCACTTATCTGATATTCGATGAACGTTGACTGAATTTCTTCTATGCGCAATCACAAGTTGTACGTTAAAAAAATAAAAGTATTACCTTGAAATTAATTTCTCTAAAAGAATCTATCCTAACCAGGAATCTCTGGGAGCTGGGTGGAGACATGCAGGGTCCCTCCCTGGGAGGGTTCAACTTGAATGGGGAGAGAGTTTCCTGTTTAAAAACTCTTGAGTAGATAAGGAGGGTGAGGAGGAAAGAGAGAAAAGGAAGAAAAAAAAGTCATATTACACAGACCAGGTTCGTGTAAAATATACAGAGATGTACACAGAAAAACGAGGACAGGACCATGAATTGGGGGCTGCGGTGGCAGTTCTGACCATCATTGTGAGAGCTGGTGACTCAAGCAGCTCAGGTCTCTGTCTGTCCATGTGTTAAGTGGAAGGTTAGTGGGGATTTCCCTTCCAGGGCCTCTGGGCCTCTAAACAACATTGAAGCATGACTCTTTGAACAGACAGTCATAGTGCATGTCTATGTATTTAGTCGAAAAGAAACTAGGTCACTGACAACAAACCAAATTGAAAGCAGACCCCTGAATGGAAAGGGAAAGGCTCTTCAGGATCTTCTCACCCGCCTTGTGGTTGAGAAATGGAGACACTATCCCTCCTGTTAGCTTTTGAAGCCGTGTCTTGTCAAAGCATCACATCTGGACACACACTGACAGACACACACTTGGGCTATAGCTGGAGTAAGAGGTTCCCCCACCCCAGGACTGGAAAGACCAGCCAGTGAGGAAACAGACTCGTGTAACTTAGCTTTCAAAATCAATACATGCAAATGAGCAGACTCATGAGACAGTGAAGTCAGAGAGAAGCAGTGAGTTCTCCAGTGCTGCCAGCCCCTCACTCCTGTGGATAGGAGAAAGCCAGGAGTCAGGTGGAAGGGAGCACATCCTCAGCAGGCAGCTCCTATCCTACCTCTGCAAGCCTAAGTGTACGAAGACATCTAGAGGCAGTTCCTACTGTTGGAGAGTCAGGAGTGTACACGCCAGGAACGCTCACTCAACCATTCAGAGTTGGGGGCACATTGTAAGTAGGCCATCGCTCTACAGAGACTAAAAAATAGGATAGGAGATGGGGTGCCAAGGGGGATGGGTTGGGAAAGTGCTTGCCGTACAAGCATGAGGATTCGTGTGCAACCTCCATGAAACTCATGTTTTAAAAACAAAACAAACATTAAACAGCTGAGTGTGATGGTACTCACTTGTCATCTCTGCTGTGGAGATGAAGACAGGGTGATGTCTGTGGCTTGGTGCTTAGTGAGAGCCATTCTTGAAACTTAGGTCATAGTTTCTGAGGAATGACTGCTGAGGTTGTCCTCTGGCCTCCATATGTAGGCACATACAAGGGCATGAACATGCATACATGTACACACACATACACACATGCACACACACATGCACACACACATGTACACACACATGCACATACACTCATGCACACAAACACACACACATGCACACAGACACACACACAGGTGCACACACACACACACACACACACACACACACACACACACATCCTTTCCTAGGAGCACGGCTAGCCTCAGCTCCTTCCCATCCCACCACTCCAATTGGGCACCTACTGGCCAGATCTGAAGCCCAAAACCAACACTGTTCTGCTAAATCTAAACTGGTCCGGGGTGAGCCAGAAGGGTGGAGAGTGTGTGCTTACCAGGTTTAACTGTTCATTAGCCTGTGGAAAAATATCATGAGTCGAGATGACTGGCACCCTGGGTATTTGGGTAAGTGGGCACAAACTGGCAGCCCTTCTAAGTCTTCACTCCCAGCAGGTACCTGAGAGATATCAGCATCTCTCTGGAAACTGGAGGAGCTTGGGTCCCATCTATCTAGAGCATTTGTGAGGCTCCCATAAAACAGCTAAAGGTTAGGTAAAACGCATATACAAAACGTTAATTATCTACACTAGTATACAGATAAATTTGTATATAATTACATATCAGTACATGGATAATTATGTCCTGGACTAATGTAATCAATACCAATGCAAATATATACACTTGTTCACAGGGGTTACCTCTGAGTGAGAGTTTGTGGGTCACATTTTATTTTCTTCCTTTAAATAACTTGGCTTTAGGGTCAGCAAGATGGCTCAGCTGGTAAAGGTAAATACAGGCAATCTGGACTAGCTGAGCTCGGTCCTCGGGGATCTATATGGTAGGAAAAGGAAACCAAGTCTTGCAAGTTGCCCTCTGATCTCTACACTAGTGCCATGGTGTGTGTGTGTGTGTGTGTGTGTGTGTGTGTGTGTACAATACCCTATATACCATAAATACCACATATACCCTAAATATAAAGAAACAAACAAACAAGTAAATATAACTTGGGCCTGCTGTAAATTCTACAGTAGATAAAGCTGCTTGCTGCCTGGCCTGACAACCTGAGTTTGACCCCCAACCCGTACAGTGGAAGGAGAGACCCAAGCATCTCCGACCTCCACACACACGCTGTGGCTCACCTGTCCCCACTCACCTAGACACACATAAAAATACATATTTAAAGAAAAAGAAGAAGAACAACTTTCCTGACTTTTTACAAAGCATGAAGGTGACTCCATGCTTCTGTGTCATGTCGCATATTTTTGAGGTCACTAAGCATGCCTAGGGAGCCATGAGAGAGCTGGCTTCCAGAAGCCACAGCTTTCTACTCAAACCACACACACCCCTTCCCCCCCCCCCAACCCCCGCTCCCTGCCATTGGAAGGTGTGCTGCGTGAACTTCAGATGTGTACAGTATGCCAATCTGGGCTCACAGTGGGCACAGCCTGCAGTCAGTGCTTCCCGGTACGGCACCAACATAAAGTCTTTTTAGTTGTGACCGTGGCTAGGGGACAGACTTGAATCTCTAGTCCAGAGAAGGCCTTTACCCCCTAACCTGGATGGCCCTCTGACTATGGTACTTAACTGACCCGAGTAGTTGAAGTCACAGGGCAGTGAGGTGAATATGCTCTTATCCCAGGACACGTGACAGACCACTCCTACTTCCCTGGAGTACGCATCACTGGGAACAGCCCCCCCCCCCCCCCCCCCCCCCCCCCCCGCCCTTGGTCTTCACAAGCTGCCGTTTACTTGGGGAAATCAGGAGCAAACAGCCAGCGCACCAGCGACATCTCCAAGTGCAGATCAGTTCACAAAGGGATGCACAGGTGGCCTGGTGGCCCTGAACACTTAAGTGATTTTGCTCCCTCTTCCCATTTCCTGTGGTACATTAACTTTTATTGATAGCTCATAGCTTCAACAACTGGTCTTGATTGTACTAACCTGAAGGGCAGAGGCATGAGAGGCGCCCACATAACCAGGGTGCAAGAGAAACACAGTGTGTCTTGTCAATCCCTGGGTTTTTTTTTTCCTCCCTTGCTACAGCTTTTCTTTAATGAGGAAGCCATAATAATTGCAAGTTAATCATGTCTCTGGCCCCCACAGGGAGGAAGGAAGAAACGGCCTTTTGGAAGTCTGACTGTAGTTGCCTACGGGAGGCCCTGAGAAGAGCAGTGAGGCATTGGTGGAATTGCAAGCTCTGATTTATGTCATGGCTGCGGAGAGTGGCAGCAGGATTGTGGGTATTTTCCTAACACACGTATTGAGCAAATATTAAGTCAAGAGATAAATGAGAAAGCGATGTAATGGAAGCGAGTGAGACCAATTCTTGCTTTGCCATGAGGAATTTAATATTTCCAGCTAGACTGTGCTTGTGCATAGATACGTGTGCATGTTGCATGCATGTGTATGTGCGAGTGTGCACGTGTGTAGTGCGTGCCTGTGTGTGTGTGTGTGTGTAAGCATGTAGACACCAGAGGACAGGCTTGGGTGTCATTCCTTGTCTACCTTCTTTTTATTTTTGAGATCTGATGTCTCATTGATTGGCACTCACACAGCAGTGTAGACCCACTGGCCAGTGAGCTCAGGGAGGCACCTGTCTTCCCTTTTGCCGTGCTGTGATTACACAGCAAGACCTGGATTTTTCACATGTTTTCTGAGGGCCAATCTCAGGGCCTTGTGCTTTCAAGTGCTCAGCCCCGCCCCTGGCTCAAGATTTTTCATTTTGGAGCAGCCCCCATATGGTTTTCATCCATTGACGCTGCGAATTGTTATTTGTGGAATAGTTTCATGTTCGAGATTTTTAACAAATCATTATTTTAAAGGGGAAGATCATTATTTTAAAAGGGGAAAATCATTATTTTAAAAGGGGAAAATAAATCATAGTAGGGTTTTCTGAGCATGTTTAACAGGCACGGCTCAGTTCTTTGCCCCTCTGGGTTACAGTCCACCCTAGATGGGAAGTCCCAGGAAGGAACTTGAAGCAGCTGGTCACATCCATGGTTGAGAGCACAGAGAGAAGGCATGTATGCTTGCTTGCTGCTGCTCAGCTCGACTGCTCCACTCATATAGTTTAGGACCCTCTGCCTAGGGAATGGTGTTTCCCACAGTAGGCTGGGTTGTCCCACATCGAAGAACTTAATTAAGACAACCTTCCACCAGTGTGTTCATGGACCAACCCAAAGCAGAGAATCCCTCATTGAGACTTTCTGGGAAGGTGATTCTAGGTTGTCTCAGGCTGACACTTGAAAGTAACAATCACCAAGCTTAATCCATCTTCCCTCTGTTTATGTGCACAACTCCTTTGGGAGACAGAGATTTGTCTTCCTACTGTGTGGCAGAGGGGGTTGAGGAACAGGAAGCTCAGGATTGTCTGAGCTTCACTGGTGTAAGAGTTGGGGACACCCAGGATGTGTATCAGAGTCATCCTGGCTTAGAGAGTACAAAGACCTAGCTATGGTGTTGGGTCCTATTTTCCCTTTACAAACAAAACAAACAATAACAATAATAAAGCCCAGTCGTTTAGTAGGGGTACTGTGAGCTATTTTATATTAGTTTTGGGGATGATGGGAAGGGATAAAAGTTAGAAAAGGAAAAACAAAAATAGAAAAAGACAGGAGGACACAGATTATGTCCTAAATTCCATCCCAAAATGCCTGCTCATCATTAAAGTACATAGTGTCCCCAGCAGGTTTAAGGTTTAAGGTGCTTGTGCCAGCGAGATGGCTCTGCGGGTGGCTCTGCCCGACACTAAACCTAACGAACTGGGTTTGATCCTTACGATGATTCAAACTGTGGAAGTAGAAAACTCATTCCCAGAAAGCTGTCCCCTGACTTCCGGATCATGCTTAGGTGTGTGCTCACTCACCTACCCACCCACAAACACCAAACAACATCAATAACCAAAACCCAAGTCATACTCAAAACTTTTGGGGGTGCTAGGAGCTAGGCGCTCAGTAGGGAAAGTTCTTGCTTAGCAAACCTGATGACCTGAATTTGATCCCCAGCACCTAAGTTAAAAAAAAAAAAAAAATCTACCATGGGAGTACACACATATAATTCCACTACAGGGGAGGCGGAAGTAGGGGAAGCTTGGGAATTGTTCACTATCCAGAACACAGACACACACACACACACACACACACACATACACACTTACACACTAGAATGCTTATTCTGATTTAGTTTAACCAAGTGGAGTTTGAAACAGTCATCCATCCACAAAAGCTTTGTTTTGTCCATCTAAGACTGGGACTCTCCTAGTGGGACAAGGTGTTTGGTTTTAGACCCTGGAAAAAAGGGCTGAGGTGCATATTTTACATACCAAAGCAGACCTGGCCTCCAGATTCTCCCAGCATCCCTCAGTCCCTACCTGGCGATCCAGGAAAGCTCCAAAACAGTTACCCACAGGTGCTCCAGCCCAGCCTCACAGACTGCTTCAACTGGGCCTACACACTCACTTCTTCCTAACCCAGTTGGTCCCTCAACCTGGACAGCAGTGAAACAACCAGCACTTCCAAGACTTGGCTAATACTCCAGCTTTTTGCCCACACCCCATAAGGGTACCCCAATGTCAGCAGGAAGTAGTTATAGACTATTATATGGCCTCTTACTCATTTATTATCAACAAAAGGCTGGGGTGTTTTAGTTTCAGATCTCAGGACAAGGAGCTGAGGTGGCAGAAAACTGACACCAAAAAAAGCCCTGTTCACCATCTACCTCACCAAGTCTATGAAGAACTGCTCTTGGAGCAACAAAGAACCGATACAACCAACATTAACTTATTGATTGGTTTGACGTGTCTGTTGAGGGTTTGCTGGGTGAGAGACACAGAGACGCACTCCAGGGACACTGAATAAATAGGACCATCCTAGCTCCTGACTCGATGGAGATCACAACTAACAGAGTGACTCTTGGATTCTTCTCACAAAGGTGAAAGGTCATGAGAAGCAGTGGTGGTTTCAAGGTGCCATACTAAGTCAACAGGAGCAAATGAGCTCTGAGACCAGCCAGTGACAAAGAAGGACCCTCTGCCCAGAAAAGTCTGCATAGGTCATAATGCCCCATATTACCTCAGACCATACGAGGAGATCCCTGAACCCTCTGTCAATGTCTAAGGTTCAGAGTTGAGAACGAACAGCTTAGAGATTCCTGGGAAGTAAAGAATGTGTGGTACCCACAGAAGAATGTTTCTGTTGACCCCACCATCATGACTAAAATTACACACACACAAAAAAAATAACATTCATTCTCTTTTTATTGCTATCTTCTCCAGTCTTCCCACCCCTATCTGCTGCACCATGGCACCTATTTTTTTTTTTTTATAAATGAAAAAAATCAAAATCTAGTCAACTCATTGTTACCTTCACTAACTGCCTACTACATATTAGGTCTTTCTGAAGGCATTAAAATAGCATTTGGGAGGTGCTCAGGAGGCACACACACACACACACACACACACACACACACACACAAACACACACACGAAGGGAAGTGAGGTCGAGCTAAAGTTCACATGTATTAATAGACAATGTACCCCTGGCAGACAAGTCCCCTTCTCTTCCCGTGTGCCACCAAGTTCAGGCGTGGTGACCAGGCCTGCTTTGCAGGGTTGCAGTTTTCTGTCTGTTTTCCAAATCTAAACCTCCTGCTTGGCTGAGCTGCGAGCTGCCTGGGAAGGGAAGTACAGAAGGCAGGAGTGAATTCCATTCCTCACCCCCTGCTGATCCCCCCAGCTGCAATTTCTAATTAATTAGTAGAGTCGTGCCTTCCAGAAAAGAGCAGGCATACCTTTGGGAATCTCACCAGGAAGAAGTGGGTCTTGTGGTGCAAAAAGAAAGCTTCTTTTTAAAAAAAAAAATATTAAAAATTAATTAAAAAGGGAATGTGTGAAAGCTGGGTTTTTATCATTAATACCCATTCCAGAGGGCCAATTGCTGTTGGTGAAACTTTAGTCATTGTCACAATAGATTGGATTTTAGGAGGGTAACCTTAGTGAGTCTAGCTCATCATTGGGTACAGGAGTTCCTAGTACTCAGGATCTTCTGTGCTTGAGTTGGTTTCGAAAGGGAATAAACTCAAAAAGGTATTCTTCATGGTTCGCTGTGTCTGAGGATGTGACAGGGGCAGACAGAGTAGCAGTAGTCATCTTGAATTGGTTTCAAAGAAAAGACACCGTGTGTCTGTGTGCATATGTGTACAGGTGCACCTGTACACATGCCCGCCATCGAATTCATGTTTTACATGGGCCCTGGGATTTGAACTCTGGTCCTCAGGGTTTTGCAGCAGGTACTTTCCCAGCCAAGTCACACCCCTAGCCTTTGACAATTGTTTTCAATGGAAGAAAGGCCAAAAAGCCATGGATGTCTTCTCCTTGCTGCAAAGACAGTATTTCTCTTACACACAAGTCTCTGACAAACCACACTTTCCTCTTGCTTAAATGAGAAATGATAATAAACTTCAAGATTTCATAGCACGCCCTGACGATGGCGGCCTATCACCCTGGTTGCTCACATATCTCTCAATTTTAAGAGTAGGTTTTACATTTTATTTTTATAAGTATATGGATTATATAAAGTTACAGATTGCATTGTAACATTTCATATATGTGTATAATGTACTTCGGTCTTGTCACCTCCCATCTAAGAGCAAAAATTTTAGATAAAGCCAAAAGAAAAAAAATATATTGACTTTTATTTTAGGCCATATGTTGGTAATTCTTAGGAAATGCATAAACTCTGCTTCAAGGGTGGGAGCTGAAGTGGCTTCTAACATCACTTCACTACCCACATCCTCAAATGGAGACTTTGTGAGGGGAGAGATTTTGATCAATACTTTTTTATAGTATGCTATCGTTCCTATGAGAGTATACTATGTGTCAATTCCACCATATTAAGTGTTTAATAAATATTTGTAAATCAATGAATGGGTGAAAGAATAGATGAAGGTCTGTGGGGGGGGTGGATGAGTGTGGGGGCATGTAGAGGTGTGTGTGGGGGGTGTAATTGGAGAATTTCTATATTTTGTTCTTTAGATGGTTACTCCAGTGTGCGTGTGTGTGCATTCATCTCAAAAATACTCTATGTGGATGGAAAGAAGTTCAGAACAACAGGAGTATATACAAAGAATAAAACCTACTCCACTGCTGCCTCTCTTCATGCTTCTGGGCCACAGATCCTCACTGTTGGCAGTTAACAGGGGCTCCCCAGCACCATATGTGCACACACAAATGAGGAAATTCCGGAATGGATATTTTTCTCCAGATTTTAAAACAAAACAAAACAAGAGAGGTCTTGCCGGCAGTGGTGGCGCACGCCTTTAATCTCAGCACTTGGGAGGCAGAGACAGGTGGATTTCTGAGTTCGAGGTCAGCCTGGTCTAGAGTGAGTTCCAGGACAGCCAAGGCTATACAGAGAAACCCTGTCTCGAAAAACAAAACAAAACAAAAAAGCCAAAACAAACAAACAAAAAACCCAAAAAACAAACAAACAAACAAAACAAAAAAACAAAGGGGGGGGGGAAACAAGAAAGGTCTTAATGATGGATTAGTGTCTACAACTTACTCTGTTTTGTTCAGCCTTTGTAATTGTATTCTATAAAGTGGACACACAGCTCTTGTTCTTCCTCCCTCCCTTTCTCCCTCCCTCCCTCCCTTTCTCTCTCCCTCTCCTATTTCTTTTCCCTTTCTTCCTCCTCTTTTCTCTCTCTCTCTCTCTCTCTCTCTCTCTCTCTCTCTCTCTCTCTGTGTGCTATATTTAGTACTTTTGAAAAACTTAGGTGAAAAATATCCTGTTGTCAGAACCTTAAGATCCCAGCCTTTTCAAATGCACAGGTAAGTGGAGATACATCAATACTGGGCCTGGGGGCTTCGCTCAGTGGCAGAGCACTTGCCTAGCACTGTCCTGGGTTCAATCCCAGAAACCAAGTGCTAAACAAACACAGATTCTTCTAATTGGGTGATTTCTTCCCCAGCCCTGCCCCCGCCAAGTATTTCTGTATTTTCTCATTCAAAGTGGAAGCACTTGGTCAAAAGTTATATTTAAATTAGGCTGAAACTGACCACATGTTTTTTTACCATGACCAAAAAGAATTTATGCTTCTGTGGATAGTGCTCTTTCTCCCTGTGAAGAGAAAACAATTTTTTTTAAAAGAAAAATCTAGCTATGACCATAGGTCAGAGTTTCAGTGAAATTTCACGACTCGCGTGAAAGCCTGTGGCTGACCGATCTAGAGATTCTCTCAACTCTGGCACTTTGTGGGCAAGTGGAATGATTAGACGGTCAAGGCTAAGCACTCTGGCTGGAAGGTGCCAGCCTTCTGAGAGTCAGCAGGGATGAAGGACTCATCTTAACACCAGGAAGATTTATCAGAAAGTTGCTTAAGAAATGTGTATCAGGAATGAGGCTGCAAAGTAAACCATGGAGGAAGAGGTGAATTCCAGACTAGATTGGAACACTTCTTATTTTGTGCTTTTTTTTTTTTTTTTTTTTTTTTTTTAAATAGCATGAATGCTCACCATGAATAAACTTTGCCAGGGTCTTGGTGTAAACTGGCATCTCACTTTTCAATTTCCACCGTTATGTATATATTTTTACAATCAAGAATTTTAAAAATGTGTATCTCTTGTTTTTTCCATTAATTTCTTTGGCCATTGTTTCTGTGGGAGGAATTCGACTTTCCCCTTTAATTTGTACAAACTCTGTATACTTGGAGCAAACTATTTAATGTGTGTGTTGTATATGTACTTGAGCATACACACACACACACACACACACACACATCCTATTCAATTTCATAACATACTAGACTTGAAAACAACATTAAATTATATGCTTGCTTACCACAGTCTCTGAGATTGACCTTATATCTATTTTATTATAAAATCACTGTAGCTTCTTATATTAGCTGCTTTTTTCATCACTATGACTGAATAACTGGCAATGATAAGCAATTTAAGGGATGAAAGGTTACTCCGGCCCACCGTGTGAGGGTGCAGCCCATCTTGGTGGAGAAGGCAGGCTATGGTGTATGACGTATGAGAAGACAGCTGTCATACTGCACCTATAGTCGGGGGATAAAAGTGCTGAGTGCTGATACTCAATTCGCTTTCTCCTTTGTATTCACTCTAGGACCCCAGCCCATAGGATGCTGCCATGTACATTTAGGGCGGGTCTTTCCCCCTTGATTAGAAATGACCTCAGGGACATGCCCAGAGCTTTGTTTCCAAGGTGACTCCAGATCTTGTCAACTTGAGGATACAAACTGTGCCATCTGCACTGAAAACCTTTTCTAGCCCCTCTCCCATAAAATGAACCAGGGCCTGCTGCAAGGCCCTTGGCGTTGGGGCCTCTGCTGTCGCACAACCTGGACCAAGGCAAACACCTGGAAGATGAGTGCTGGATGAACAGTCGTGCTTGAGACACACATGGTGTAAAAGTAACGCTTATTCACCAGATGTAAGTGTTGTCTTGGAGGCTTACTGCCGAATAATCTCACCCTTTCTAGTTCTTCCTGAACCCTAGCTGGCTGGTTCAACTCAAACTTAAACTTGGCTGTTTTGGCTCAAACTCCTCTCCAAGCTGACTGATTCAGTCTGACTTCTCTCAGCTTTCTCATTGAATTGCTCTGCTGGGCCTCAAACTAATGCTGGCAACCTGTTCTAATCTTCTAGCTCCTTACTCTCTGGCTACCCACCTCTGCTGACCCGCACTGAACTGCATGAGCTCAAGCACGAAACTCAATTCCCCTGGACTGTACTCACTGCGCTGACTCTGCCCTGCTCTTAAATTGCCTCTCTTTTCCATCTGTTCTTGTGAGAATTGGGTGTGTCCCATCTCTGACTCCTAGCAAATCTTTCTCTGATTCATCACTTTGTCAGCTTCTCAATTAGATGTCACTTTTCATACATGGCTGCTTCCTTCTACAAACTAATTTTACCTTAAAGGTCTGTACTGAGGGTGAGTCTGCATCCCAGCAGGCCCACATAGACTTACCCTTGTCAGAGCAGTCAGGTTGCTGGATTAAAATTCCTCTACACAGGGAAAGGGAAACAGAGGCAGAACAGGGAAGCAGTAGCTTCCTCCCGTCTATCCACCAACACATAAGAGTTTCTTTAACCTTGACAATGACTCTGAGAGTGGTCTCCGTACACTCCTCATGGGGAGGACTGCATACATTCCCCATGGTTAACTCAGTCTACACGGAGACTCTGGCAGGTGTAGTTTCACATAGGAAAGTAACATAAACATCACCTCTAGTGCTTGGGGGGAGTTTTCTTGCTTGGCAGATTTACAAATTGGAATTGATCTTCCTTCAGCCTGTTTCGCCGAAGTTTCTATGGAGGGAACCAGCAAGAGATGGGTGCCTTTCATATCACCTGTGATTAAACTTGCCGCATTTGTCTTCAAACAAAAGTGTTTTTTTTCCCCTGCCCGTAACATATAATTTTAGTCAGCTAACACTAAATTAGACACCCACTCAGATTTATTATGATAAGAACATTCAGTAAGCTAATTTCAAGATGATGACTCCTATAAATTCTTATAATTTATTATTTAGTACTTTGGTTTTTAATCATTAAGTACGTGAAGACTTTGTAGGTCAAACCTGTATTAATGAAGACAGTAATCTATTTTTCAAACTCTGCTTCTCATCCACCTTTCAAATTGTAAATTAACAGAAATAGATTTAAACACACTTGTAAGAACAAAGGCAATAATTGGGGGAGTAGGGGCCCATCACCCCCAATTGTCTAATCTTTCTAGGTAGGCTGTCAATCATGGCCCTGATTTATTTACCATGTGTCTCATTCCTTTCTAAATGAAATAATGAAGTATGAATTTGAGACGCTGTTGGTTCAGTGAGGAAATAAAACCCATAACACACATTTAAGGTTTAATTTTAACAAAAGTTGCTCAAGAATTAGCCGCTGCTATAATGAGTGTGTTAACATAGCCAATTCTGTTTTATAATTTGATAGACCCACATACCAGAAGTAAAATATTAACTAAATAAATGTCTTACGAGCTATTAAAATCATCTAAATGACAGCCTTCTTGGTCTCCCAAATTCATTAGTATCCATTTCATGATCATTTTAAATATTTGGTGTTAAAAGACACACAGGATTTATTTTGTGGAACAAAGGGATGCTATTTGACTAACTGCACAGATAATAAATACTGTTTCCTGAGCAGCAATGTCTCCTCATTTTCTCTAAAATAAGCCAGTTTTCCTTATGAGGTACTCTAAGTTCCCCGTGAACAATTTGAAAAAGAAGAGTAAGGAGAATAATGTTCACTGTGCTAGTTTTATTTAGAAAAAAAAAATCAACAAAAGTATCACAGTCATGGATTGCTGAGAAAAATCTGGACTGAAATCTAGTGAAATGAAAGTAAAGATTATTCATTCTCTCTTTCCCTCTCTCTCTTCCTCCCTCCCTCCCCCTTCCCCTCAGTTCTCAAGCTGCCCTCCTTTGTAGCTGAGAGTGACCTTGAACTTGTGAATCTCCTTTTTCCCCTTCCTGAGTTTACTGGCTCCCAGCACCACACCTGGTTGATGCCATACTGGATGGTGGGGTGAAGCCAGGGCTTTGTGAATGCTAGGCAAACACTTGACCTACTGAACTATGTCTCCAGTCCCATTTTTGAGACAGGGGAAAGCAATGTAGCCCAGGCTGGCCTTGAACTCATGGCAGCTCTCCTGCCTCAGCTCTTGGGTGATTGGGTTACACGTCTGGACCACTACACCTGTCTTGTCCTTTTTCTTTTTAACATTTTGGAAATTCAGAAATAAAAAGTAATATATATGTCTCCATAATATAGAAAATTTTAAGTTATATTAGTGTCTGACTTTTATATGATGGATAGTCTCCATCGTACCTGAAGATTTATTGCTCATGGATTCTCTATTCAATTATGATACCAAGGACAGCTTGTGGTATCTCTTGGCTCACTGAAAACCTCCCAGGAACAGAGGTACATTCTTAAAAGCTTAGCTTCCTAACAGGGGGGCCAACTCCATCACTACCAGGCTATCGGCACCTGTTAAATTATGTTTTTCTTCCACTATACTTATCAAAGGAAAGGTAAAACTTCCAAGAATCCAGATAAGAATCTCTGATGAGAAAAAATATACAATGATTCTGCTTCCTGGTCAAGAAAATCCATGAAAAAAATGGAGACCAACTGTGACGGTGGGTGTGGTCCACTTGGTAGATGGGCCTTCTGGACAGCTTGTTGGGCGTTGTCTAGAATATGTTAATTGAGGTGGGAAGACCCGCCCACCATGGGATCCAGGACTGTATGAGGTCTGAGTGAGAAAAGTAGAAGGGAGCTAATAAGCAAGAGGGTGCATTCACTGCTCTGCTTTCTGAGTTCAGATGCAGTGTGACCAGCCAGCCTCCTGCTCTTTAGCTATTGTGCCTCCCCTGCCTGCCTACACGCTTTCCACACACATATAGACTGTATTCCTCTGAATGTAAGCAAAAACAAATCCTTTGTAACCTAAATTGCTTTTGCTGGATATTTTCTCACAGCAACAGGGAAAAAAAAAAAAAAAAAAAAAAAAAAGACATCAGCCAGGAGCAATCATGTTGGCTCGAACTGCACTTCTCGATTTTTAAATGCTGATGACTAAATAAATGCTGAACGTTGCAATGAAGTCTGCAGATGCCATTGACCATGTGTTTGTAACAACTGCGGGGCTTTAAATAAATATCTCACTTGGACTGAATTCCTGCACTAAATGGATTGGTTATTCTCGTTTCACAGAGGAGAAAGCCAAGGCACAACATCATTAATTACCTACGTTATGCTCAGCTAGTTGACTCCTCACTGAGCCAGGATACAAATATCAGTTCATTAGATTTCTAGTGTCCTTTCTCTATAAGGCAGATAATCTGGCCTCCATAAGGCCTGGAGAGATGGCTTAGTGCTTAAGAGCACTAGTTGATCTTGTAGAGGACCAAGTTCTCTTCCCAGCCCCCACATGTCCACTTGCATCCAACTGTAACTCCAGGTTCAGGAGATCTGACACCCTCTTCTGACTTTTGAAAGCACCAGGTATGCACATGGAACACATACATACATACATACATACATACATACATACAGACAGACAGACAGACATACAGACATACATACATACAGGCAAACATAAACATAAAATAAGAAAATTTAAAAAAAATACTGTGACCAAATCATCTTTTTTGAAAAAGTAAAAATAGTAGGTGAGTGAGGGGACTTAATGATCTGTAAAAGTTTCATCCACAAATGTATAAATATTAAAGTCAAATGTTAGATGAAAGTATTATGGGAGACCTATATGCACCCTCATTCTAATCAAGGTTTGTTTTGTTGTTGACCAGATTTTGTTGTTGTTTTGAGATGGGGTCTTTGTCCTGAAACTCATTGTGTATACTAGGCTGCTGCCTTCTCTTCCTCTTCCTCCTCCTCTCCCTTCTCCTCTTCTTCCTCCTCCTCCCTCTTCTTCTTTTTGGTTTGTTTTTCTGGGACAGGCTTTCACTGTATAACAGAACCCTGGCTGTCCTGGAACTCACTTTGTAGATCAGGCTGGCCTTGAACTCACAGAAATCCACCTGCCTCTGCCTCGCCAGCGCAGGCAGCTGATCTCATCATGATCACATCATGGTCTCAGTCAGGAGGTGGAAAGAGGGGTGAATGCTGGCACCCAGCTTTCTCTGCTTTGCCTTTAGTCTGGGAGTCCCATTGCACAGAATGATACCACCCACCTTAGGCAGATCTTCCAACCTCAGTCAACCAAATCTAGGAACTCAAGCCCAGAGGTCTGCACCTCAAGTGATTCTAGATCAAATCAAATTGACAATCGTTATTATCAGTGGGCAAGCTTCGTCTGTTGGCTAGAGGTCTATACCCTTGACACAACTTCAATTTGGTATTGCTTCAAACTCCTCACAGTGCGGTATATAGTCTTCCTCAAAAACAGGAGATCTAAGAGAAAAGGCAAGCATCTCAGGCGCTTGTCACGCACCCTCAGATGTCACATCCTGTCACTCCTGTGTCAGTTACCAAGGTCTTGTCTGTTCAGAGTAAGAGGAGACCCCTTTACTGCATGAAACTCACTAGGTATGGGTCACAGAGTCCACCACCATCAGCAATTGGTAACTGTGAACTTCCCCCCCACCCCACACCTTGTCTAGACAACCCTAGGCTCTTAAGTATTTAGGGGTACATCCCAATAGTGAAATGGAAAATGAGGAAACCCATGTCTTATCCATACTCTTCCTTAGGTTCATAGGCAGAAGGGTGGCTAAACTGGGGAGCTGTATGGTTGTTGATGAGTTACCATACAGAAGTGCCCTTCAGAGGCCACGCAGCAGATCCTAAAGCAGATCCAAGTGTTGTCCTTCCTCCTGTGGCGAAGCTTATTACCATGCAGTAGCCACCCACCCGTCTCCAACAGGAGGATACTGATTTTATGAGGTATTTCGGCAAACCCCTCTCGGCGCCTTTGCTACTGGGTAGAAACAAAACCATGGCTGGCTGACAACAAGCTGCAGAAACCTATCTGCGAGGACAAAGACTGAGATGAACAAGTGCGTTGGGTCATTAAGGAGATAGGGAGTCAGAGGAGGTAGGAAGTGTAGGGGTGTTCTTTGTCTAACTCTGGGTCTATTTTGGGAAACTCTTCTATGGGATTAAGAACGGGCGGTTCAACCTCATCATTACCGTATTGGTAGGAGTTGAGCAGGCTGATCTAGGCTTCAGTTTCTGCTTCGGGGTCAGCCTTAGGCAAATCTGTTAATTAGGCTAAATTTGGCCTGCTAAGATTCTCTCCTGCTTCCCTCTTCTGCAGGGCACCCTCCTTCCTCCCTACACCAGGCCAGGCTCCCTACACCCTTAGGCAACACCAGATAAAGGTCTTTCCAATCCCCAGTGTTTATGTGCCCCAAATCTACAGAACTCCATTTCTGCCTTGGTAAGGAAGGGCTGATGAATACAGGCAGACTTGTCCTTACTTGGGCTCTTCCTGAAGGCACTGGTCCAGTCAACTGACCCACTTCAACACTCAGTAGCCACACTTCATCTGGTTAGATGGACAGAGAAGGTAGGAGGAGGCTCACAGTACTTGGTGGCTTTCTCAGAAATAGCATCACCAATGAAAAGCTAAATCGTTGAGCGTTCATTTTGTAGAGTTAAGGAGTTCATCATTTCCTGTGTATTCTGTATTCGTTAGTACATTACTAAAGCTCTACAAAACTCAGTGGGTAACAACAGCAACCTTCCTCCCTCCCCTGACCCCAGTGTGTTTATTTATGACTACACAAGCTTAGGAAACTCCTTTCAGGGAGTCTTGGTTGGTCTCTGCTGTTAGCTAAGTAATAATTGATTGCTCAATGATTCTAGAATGATCTTCTCATGTATAGGGGAGTCAGCAAGCTACCAGAGCAGGCAACAAGGCCCTCTTCGTGTGGCCTGCCATCCTTTAGCAGGCCAGGCCAGACCAGATATAATCTTATGGTGGTCTCAGGGTAGTAGGCTGCAAGAGAGAGGTCCAGGTTCAGAGACATTCTCTGGGAATCGTGATTTCATCAAAGTTCCATTGGCCAATGCAAGCCACGCAGTTAGCCTGCTTTACCTGGTGCAGGGATGGGCTCCACCTCTTATTGTAGACAGGGTGCAAAACAGTGGGCCAGACCTGTATTGTTTCTTTCCTATTTTGTAACACGTCATTTTTACAGTTTGCCATACATCTTCCAAGCCTGATATATCCCCCTCTCTATCCATCTTTTTCTCTCTTCTCTCTTTCTGTCTTTGTCTCTCTCTCTCCGTGTGTGTGTGTGTGTGTGTGTGTGTGTGTGTGTGTGTGTGTGTGTGTGTTTATGCATCTGTCTGTGTGGGTACACGTAAATCTCACATGTGGAGGTAGAGTCATTCCTGAGGGACTGTCCTCTGAGGGTTTTTTTTGAGACAGAGTTTCTCACTAGAGCTCATCCATCTGGTGAGGTCAGCTCATGAGGTCAGTGAGCCCTAGAGATCTGTCTGTCTGTCTCCACCACCCCAGCACTGAGCTTACAAGTGTGCGCTACCACGCCCACATATTCAATGTGGCTCTGGGGATGGAACTCAGGACCTTGTGCTAGCAGGACAAGCACGTTACTGACTGAGGTATCTATCTCCCCAGCTCTCTGTACTGCCTGATTATCAAGTCTGAGTCTTCCCCACTCTGTCATGCTTCGCCATCTACACAACGTAGACTGCTACCTCAGAACTGGTTTACACTTGACTAGAATACTCATTCCCCAAGAATCACTTTGGGGGGGGGGGGACCTGGTAGCACAATTAGGCACAGACCCATTTGCCCGACATAGGGAAGACGTGGCACAGGTTCATTAAAACGCAAGTGTAAAACCTGGCTGGGCTCATGTCTTCACTGGCCAGATAGGCCAGTTTATCATGCTGCATCTCCATTTCGCACGACCCAGTTAAATTTGTGCAGGACCACACATCTCAACCTTCCCCTGTTTTGTCATTTAAAATGAGTGTCTGGAAGGGCTTCCTTCCGGGAATATTAGTTACCTTGTCCATTACTTACTTAATCATAGCTTGGAGTTATTTTTTGCCTCGTGGAGACCGACTATAAATTATAGGCTACAGTGCAGTAAAGCCACACTTAGCAAATTATATGGCATGGGAAAAACCCTTGCTTTGGGGGACAAATTATATATTTCTTTAAAAATATGTTTTGTAAAATATTAGATGAGGGCCAATAAAATAAAATCCAGGAGCATATTTTGTGGTCTTCCAGACATATTTGACAATTGACTCAGATAGAGTCCCTCTTTGTAATGGGGAGAGGGGGAAAAAGGTCCTGTTTGAATGCCTGCCACTCTTTGAGGTTCTACACAGAGAAGATACAAGGAACGCTGGGCACCGTGTTGGTTCATGCCTATAACTTAGGAGATAAACTAATCATACCTACTGCTTTATATTTGATTTTGGAAACTCACAGTAGACCAACAGGATTGCAAGGCACAATTTTCTCATAGTTACGGAAGAATCCTATTGTGGTTGGAAAGAGAAGTACATAGAAATACTTCATTTGATTTTTTTTTTTTTTTCAAAACAAGAAAGTCCACGAACAAAGGGCAATTCACTAGAAAGAGACAATGATCCTTTAGGAATAGGGATGACACTGGTTTTCTACAGTTCTAAAGCTGCATGTGCATGGCTGCAGACAAGCTCTGGACTGACCAGGGCAGTCAGGGTTCCAGCTCAGTAAACCAGTCCTTGTTGTTTTATTAGAGCCAGAGAGCCTGAGGGTCACCCACCATTAGCTCTGGCCTTGGCAGCTCATGACCTGTCCCTGGCAACTGGCTTGAGGTCAGTCATCACATGAGTACACATGGTAGCACTGTTAGCGATGCCCCCAATCAACCTGGGGAGGGGTGGAGAAGTTGAGGGCAGGAGAGATTTGAGAGACCCATACAAGACTAGCTCTAGGGTTCTTAAACAAATCTTGTAAGGTAGCCAGTTGTCTGGCTCAAAAAGTCCACCATTTTTTTCTTAAAAAAAAAAAGTATGTTTTAATTTGAAGATATTAATTGCGTAGGACTTATTTGACTCTATGATTTATAACCCAGCTGGAATCCCACGGTCTTCCCCTCCATGTGTGCTGACGCCATTTTTCCCTTTTGTATACCTATCGCTCCCCATTGTTTATCTTCCCTGATTGATGTTCCGGCTCGGGATGTTTTCTATTATGAGATTCATAATTATCCCTGGTAATAGAGAAGGCTTTCCTATTATCTTCAGGGAGCCTGCCCAAATTATTCACTGTAGCCCACTGGTACCACACCGCAGGAAAATAAGAATTTATTTCCCATCCCAGGCATATGGTAGATAAAAGGATGTATTTATTTCTCCATGTTTCAAAAGGATTAGGCTTTGAAAAAATAAATATCACTTATGCTGTCAGTAAGCAGAACTGTGGTTCAGAGTTTTAGAGGCCCCTCTTAGACTAAGAATAGCAAATCTAACTCTGTTTTTTTCTTTTTTCTTTTTTTTTAATAAAAGAGAGGAGGGTAAGGAGGCGGGGAATCAATTATAGCTTTACTTGGCTAAATAGATGACTGCTATATATTTCAACCATTATATTGGTTTACAAGGCACCCAGAAACACCTTGGACCCCAACGTTAACTAACACACTTATTTATAAAAAAAAAAAAAAAAAAAATGTGACTGAATTCCTGCGCTCCTTGACCCCTGGCTATTCCAGGAGCACATTGGATACATCATCTGGGTTTTGCCTAATTACCCATAATTAGGAAATGTAATTATGCTCTTCAGTGTTGCTCTGCCATTAAGAACCAAGTGGACAGCTGAAACCCTGGGGAGGAGTCAGTGCTTCAAAGAAAACAAACAAAAACTATGAGCCAACCTCTAAAAATAGGGAATGTACCGAAGGTTAGTAAATCAAACTTATAAAAAACATAATAAAAAATGGCTCTTCGTTCTGGCTAAATATTTGGTGCTACGGTTAAGCCGCTGCCTCTGTGTCAAGGACACACTTAATGGTGTGCCGTTTGCATCCATGCTGCTGAGGCAGGGACAGGGAATGAATTATTTTACTTCTCAATTACTTTGATTTGCTAACGTTCTCACATATTTATGCTCTTTAAAATAAAAATTGCCTCATCCTTTACACTCGATCCCTGGTCTAGCTAAGAAAGAGAGTCCCAATTATCCTGGCAAAGAATTACAACATTTCATTTGTGAGTTTGTTAAATGCATAGACTGCTAGTGCCCAGAGCTTAGGCACATTTGACAGTTGCCTCATCCCCTCCAGCTGAATAGCCTCAGCTCCGTGGGGAAGACTAGGTGGTTCTTCCAGTCAACAAAATGGTCACCATCATCCTGAATGTGCCCTAAACCTGGCTCAATACCTACTGTAACCGGGCTCTGAACGGAGTGGCTTCTTATTACAAAAAAGTTAGAATTTCATGGGTGACTAGAGAATGTTCTAGAAAGGTTATTATACTTAACTTCTGGAGTGGGAAGTCCTTCTATGTTCTGGTCTTAGCTTCTGTGTTTATTGAATTTTCCTCTGCTGTTATAGCAGCTGACAGCAATAAAGTCACACACTCCATTAGATGTGCTATTTATGGAAACAGTGCTTTGGTGCCAAAAAGGAAAGAAAAAATAATAAGAGGAGAAATGATTGCCAAAAGCAAGGTCTCAAAAACGAGTGCAATGTTAGCAGCACTTATGATATGGCCAGCTTGGTAACACACTGCCTCTTCCCAGTCCTGACGCGTGTGAGTGTGCATGTGTGTACATTTGTGTGTGCACATGTGTGCAGTGTAGGCACACATGCATGTCTGTAATAAGATTTTCTTTCCTATATTTCTTTAAAAAAAATGTGATTTTTTTTTCTCCCATTAGCCTGGAAAGAGACTCAGCAGTTGAGAGTATTTCCCAGTCTCCCAGAGGAACTGAGTTCAAATCCCACCACCCACGTTGGGTAGCTCACCACTGTAGGGGATCCACCATTCCCTTCTCATGTCTGTGTGCATTCACATACGTGTGACATACACTCACACAAACACACACTTTAACTACAGAGAGAAATCTTTAACAGGCACCAAGTTCTTTCCATCTTACAATGATGACCACTCAGATTTAGACACAGCCTTGTGTGTGTAAACTTTATTCATGTGCAACATCTCATCTGAACCATCACATGTCCTTCTGAAAGGTGAGTAAGGTCCGGAAAGGGAATAGAGGAGAGGACCCATTACAAAGTGGTTATCTCAGTCTCTTTTACTGGTTCTGAGGTATAAATAACAAAAGCAACTTAAGGAGGCAGGATTTATTTTGGCTCAGGAGGTACAGTCTCTCATGGCAGAGATGTCAATGATGCAAGGGCTTGAAACAGCTGGTCACATGGTATCCACAATCAAGAGCAGGGTGATGAATGCATGCTTCTGCTCAGCTCCCTCTCTCCACTTACACAGTCCAGGAGCCCAGCCAGGGAACAGTGCTGCCCACAGTGGGTGGTCTTCCCACTGTAATTATTGTAATCAAGGCAGTTCTCCATAGGCAAGTCCAGAGATCCATCTGCCAGCTGATTCTAGGTTGTGTCAAGTTGACAGTTAACAGTGACTTATCACATTGGGAATAACAAAAGGGAAATGAAGGGTTTCTGTTCTTGTCTGCATTCATGAGTACTTGGGCCTCAGAGGTCCTTTTGAAGCTCCTAAGACACTTGGAGGAAGGATCTCCACAGCATGGTGAGAGGTGCTGGCAACAAGGTTTCCAGTACATCTCCTAGCTCATTCTTCTGTATCTACGATACAGATACACTGCTTTCCTTGATATGAATATATCGCTGGGGTGCATACAGACTCTGTCTCAGCTCTGTCTCCAGTGTAAACTATTCTAGCCCTCCCCCACTTCTCCCAACTACGAGAACTAGAAGAAATTAAAAATAAGAAAATAAACATGCCCTGACCATCTGGGCTGCAGTTCAATTAACAGCCATAAGCAATATTTATTGCGGAATCTTCACACCTATTAGCATGAGGAGGGAAAAATAAGGTCGCGGCTTTGCACATAAAATACATCCATTCTTGGTCCACAGTGATCACGAGGGCTCCTGGCCAGGGGACCTCGTTGCTCTCTTTCCATCTGAATCAAGGCCAAGGTAACAGGCTTCTGCATGGCCTTCTGACCTATCTGAGAATGGTCAGAGGTTGGCTACTGCCCAGCATGTAGGTGTAACTACACTTTAAGCCTTTGCATTTTGTAATCTGCAACTGAGGTTGAGGTGGGCTTAGGCAAGTGAGAAGATATATACTATACACCATTGAAATGTTCTTGGCTGGTTATTTTTTCTTCTTCTCCACATGTCCAATAATTCTTTGTGTTTTAATTAAGCTTTTGGTTTAGAAGTGCCTATACAACTCAGATTCACTGGCAGTTGTAAGAAGTAATGCAGTGATCCCGCCGTACACTTGACCCTGGTGCCCTAATGGTAAGGACATGAAACTCTACTACAGTGTCACAGTAGGGACACTGGCAGTGGCTGTCAAGACGCAGAGCATTTCTGGAGGCCCCAGAATTCCTCAGTTGCCCTCCATACCCACCTTGCTCTCCTGGCCCCACCCTCCTTCCTGCTACTGGCCGTTGCTGATCTGGTGTCTGTATAATTTTGACATTTCCAGAATTTTATGTAAATGAATCCTACAGTATATCACCCATGGGGATTGGATTTTTCCCACTAGCTTTTTTAGCCTTTTTTTTTTCCCAAAAGACAATTCTCCTCCCCCAACCTGTGTGTGTGTGTGTCTGTGTGTGTGTGTGTGTGTATGTAAGCCTCACCATTCTAAGGCTCAAATACACATAGAAAAAGGCACAAGGCCTGTGCAGAGCTGTGGTCCACTCAGTCTTCCTCCAAATGAGAAGTGGGCACCCTGAGGAGAGACTTTTGTGTTCATACAGAATGGCGTTCACTCTCAAGAGTTCTGTACTCCGGGTTACCATGATAGATCGATCCGTCAGTATACACCTGCCTTGCAACCACAAACACCTTGAGCTTGAGCCCCACAGAACCTATGTAAAGCCCCGAGGCATGGTGGCTCACACTTGCAATCCCAGAGCTTCAGAGACAGAGACAGATTTCCGGGGTTCACTGACCAGTTAGCTTAGCCTACTTGGTGAGTACCAATGTGGCCAAAGACCTCTCTCAAAAAGCAAGGTGAATGGTATGCAAGGAATGATACCTGAAACTGTCCTCTGGCCTAGACTCACACACACACACACACACACACACACACACACACACAGAGAGAGAGAGAGAGAGAGAGACAGAGACAGAGAGAGACAGAAACAGACAGAGAGATGGAGAGATAGAGAAACACACACATACCTGCACTCATATACCCTTACATATTTACACAATAAAAGAAATATTTTGTCTGTGCTCTGAGCTGGGCAAAGACATGGTGTCTTCATCTTACAGATGAAGACAATAACATCGGCTTTTAATAGTCTAATGTTTATAGACATTCTATGCAAGGTGATTATGAAAATTAAATTAGATAAAGTCTTCTATCAGCATACTCATCTATAATAAATATTGATAGGTGGCACCCATTATTGCTACAAATAAACCATGTTGAAATAATGAGTATTAATTGACCTTCGGGAATTTACTTTGGTTTTGAATCAATCTTTCTCAATACATGATACAGAATCTGGGCTTCTCCGGGCAATGCTTTCTGGGCCAGAACCCTGCGGTTGCTTGTCTGTGTTCGATCTCCAATACTGCACTGCCGAGGGGAGGGAAGGAGAAAAAGAAAGAGAATGTCTTGCCTCTGAGAAGTGTTCAGGCTTTGAGTGATGTCAAAGGCCTTTGAACAAGCTTTAGAGATGACATCCGTATTTGTCCATTTTTTTTTCTTTTGACTTAAATTGCTTTTGGTTCAACTGCTGCAGTGAATTCAGTGAATTGACTTGACGCAATATCACACAGGGTGACACAAAACCCGGAGGAGGAAGGAGCGGGTTGCTGCCAAGGACTGGGAAATGGAGGAGTCACTGCCCCACTCTCCTCCCTAAGTGTTGGAAGAAATGAACATGAAGTTCACGTTGAAAGGTAATCTCCATGAACCGTGATAAGAGCGAGTGGCGTTTTCCACAGCTGAAGCCTGCCGCTTCAGCCTTGCGGTTATAATAAAAAGCCATTTACATATAACCGACCACATTTTAAGCTTCCTACGTTGCTATTTTTCCCCCTCATTCTTCTTCCTGTTCCCTTCCTAGGCAGCCAAGTGCCACGTGAACTCCTAGAACGTCCTGCTAATACAACCTGGGCTCTGATTTCCAGTGAACAAACCGCAGAAGTGGCTTCTCTGTGTCCACATCTGACGTCAGCTCCCTCATTTCTCCCACTGTCTCTCCGCCTTCTGCCTCACGCCTCTTTGCCCAGACCCCTATCTTGGGGAGAGGAATCCGACAGTTCTTGGCAAAGTTCTCTGGTGAGGGATTCAAACCACAGAGGCTTTGGATGTGTATAATAATAAGGCTGATCTGATTTGGGATCAGATATCTGAACCACTGACCCCATCTCTGTCTTGATCCTCCTGACCTCTGGCAGGCTGTACTGGGTTCTATGTGAGTCACTTTGTTCACCTCCAGATGCTGAGAGAATCTCAACTTGAAGGCAGTTGTGAGGTGAAACGAAGGACCACAGTTACCAGTCCCAGGACATGGCCAGCTTGCTGTTATGTTTAAATGGGAAACAATCACAGGTTCCTGTGTTCAAACACTTACTTCCCAGATGGGGATGTGGCTTCAGGAAGTATTGGACAGTTTAGGAGGTGGAGCCTGGGTTGTGTAACAGCCTTTGAAGGGACTACCCACTCATGGTTCCCACCTATGCTGGCTGCTTCATGGTGGTACACAATCTGAATATCTGCTACAAGTCCCTTTCACAGTGGAGGTTCCCACTACCATGCCTCCCCCTCCATGATGGACTGAAGTCCCCTGAAACCATAAGCCAAAAATACACCGTTCACTTCTTAAGTTGTTTCCATCAGAGAGTTGGTGCCAGCAACCAGAGAAGCAACTAATACAGATGCAAACAATATAACGTGACTTATTAAACATGACAGCAGGCTGAGGTGTGGGAATATTCCCATCTCATTAGAACAGTGAGTAATGTCATTCCCCTGGGTCCCTAGTGCCAGGTTTATGGGTATATATGCTTAAAAAGAAAACCTTAGGCCTGAGGGGAAAAAAAAAAAAAAAACATAGTCCAGGTCCTGGAGAGAATCTCCCATCTCTGGCTCTAACCATTGGCTTTGCAAATAGAACACAGGATTTTAACCTGACATAGGTCTCCATCCCAGGCCACACCTGTGCAATTTACAGGGGACCTTCCCTGGGAGCCACGCCCTTATGCTAAGGTCAAGTAGATGTAGGTGTCAAAACAGGCACACTATCTGCTCCTGTTCAACACACTGCCACAGAGAAGAGGCTCGGCGGTAAGTATAGATTTCTTCCCTTTCATGTGTACATACAAGGTCACTTTCTCCATGAATCAATAGCGCAATCTGAATACACAATTTTCGTGTCACTGTGTATTTTGGAGTTGATATACATCGAAGGCAACAAGAATAACAAGGCTTTGAAGAAGCGTCAGCTCAGATAGCAGAATAACTTTGTGTTTTCTTACTGGTCTCAACTGAGGACACACAGATGAGGGATCTACTTAGGTAAAATGTCAGAAATAAACAACGTATACATTGCATTGCGGTTTCAATTTTGTCCCCATTTCTTATCAAATGAAGTCCGGGAAGTTTTTACGATAATGTCTGCTAAAAAGCATTTTAGCCAAATCTTCCTTTTTAAGTCCTCTTTATCCCACTAGCCGAGTTTACTTTCTGAGCAGACTGGAGAAGGCAGAGTTCTGCAGCTGCTGTGGGCTCTCATGCAAGTGACCCCGCATGCATCTCTGTTCTCTCTAGGCAAAGCTGGCATGATGACTAGTCCAGCCAATAGCACTGATCCCAGGTCTCACACAGATTATCTGTGTGGACCAAACTGTGTAAATATTCTTAAGCATTACATTGTGAGGTTTCACGGAGCTCAGCATAGTTCGGCTCTCTCTTTAACACACAACTGACCTATAAATATGCTCAAGGCACAGTTTACAGATATTTACTTTTAATGTTATTTTCTTTTTACTATTATTATTCATTGTAAGGCAAGATGTCACACAGAGCAAGCTAACCTCAAACTCCCTACACAGCTGAAGTTGACCTCGAACCTCTGATCCTTTTGCCTCTACTTCCCAAGTTCTAGGATTACAGGTGTGTGTCACCAGGCCCTAAGTTTAGGCAGTGCTGAGGGTCGGCTTGAACTCAGATCTTCACGCATGTTAGGCAAGTACTCTACCAACTGTGCTATGGTCTCGTCCTTACAATTATCTGTGCTGCTTGTCATCATAAGACGATGTGCCTGTTACCCGTGTGTAGGCTTTAAAGGGGTATCATGACCAGGCGATTGTGCCCGTGAGTTAGAGGGTCAAGCAAATGAATTAAAGTTACAAAATAAAAGTGCTAGCAAAGAAACTTAACTGGAAGGCTGGCATTTGCTTTCCAGCTAGCGAGACAAGAGTATGATTTAAAAACAAACAATCAAAAAAGCAGTGCCCTGGTGTACAATAGCCGGGCGGTGGTGGTGCACGCCTTTAATCCCAGCACTTGGGAGGCAGAGCCGGGCGGATTTCTGAGTTCGAGGCCAGCCTGGTCTACAGAGTGAGTTCCAAGACAGCCAGGGCTACACAGAGAAACCCTGTCTCGAAAAACCAAATCCAAAACCAAAACAAAAACAAAAAACAAAAACAAACAAACAAACAAAACAAACAAAACAAACAAACAAACAAACAAACAAAAAACCCTTCAACCTACCCCGGGGAAACCATCCGTAAAGTCTGTACCACATTTAACCTTGTGTCTGGTTCATGGTTGGTCCTCAAAACACAAGAGGTGCTGTTAGGGCTGTCCCCACTGATGAGGGACACATGCTGGCTATGACAAACAGCCACTATTAGAGCAGAGCTGCGGTCACTTCAGATGCATATTTCCAATAATGATCGTGGCTCCGGACAAGCAAGCCTAATAATCTGATGTAAGCAAATCCTCAGCTTCCTATGCCTCTTGATCCCTACACCCTAATATCTGCATCTATAAATTCCTTCTGAAAAAGTCAAATAGACTAAGAAGTCAGTGGAATGTTCACAGAAAGAAAGAAAGAAAGAAAGAAAGAAAGAAAGAAAGAAAGAAAGAAAGAAAGAAAGAGAGAGAAAGGAAGAAAGAAAGAAAGAGAGAGAGAGAGAGAGAAAGGAAGAGAAAGAAAGGGAGAAAGAAAGAGAGAAAGAGAGAAAGAGAGAAAGAGAGAAAGAGAGAAAGAGAGAAAGAGAGAAAGAGAGAAAGAGAGAAGAGAAAGAGAAGAGAAGAGAAAAGAAAAGAAAAGAAAATGGAAGCCAGCCTCCAACTGTGCTGCACAGTCCAGCAGGACTGTGCTCCTAAATCCGGGACAAAGAGATTTCCCATTTTGACTCTGCCATCTCGTCCTTGCTACTTGCCTCCTTGTCTTGTTTACAGACCTCCCGAGTATACATTTCTCTCATTTACTATGTTTCCTTGGACAGCAACCTATGTACCTCTCAATAAATTTTGGTTTACCCAGGAGCTGACGGGCACAGAAACCTAGATTCAATTTGTGCCGATTTATGAGACACGGGCACAACAATCGTGGAAAGTTTCCTGGGCTTCACTTTATAAATTAACCCCTTATTTAAATATTCTGCAGACTTAGCACGGGCTGTTGCTGGATGGGGACTCCGTCCCAGGTCAGCTTTGCTGGCGCGTCTCCTGGCATTTGTTCCGGGAATGCATGGACCCTTCAGCACAAACAATCCAGATGTACAAGATTTATGACAACCTGGGAAGGCTCACATGCTGTTGTTAGGCCACAGCAAGAGCCATCTGAGTGGGCTTCACGATGCTGGGTCCCAAGCCTCTGAAAGCTGCATTTGGGGCATCTGTGTGAGCAGCGTTTTGAATCAACTGATGGCTTCATTCATTCACTTGACTGAAATACTGTGGTACACGTTGGTCTTGCCTGCACTCATCTGCAGAGGTCGTTGATACTCTGCAGGTGGCTATGGGCACTTGGGTGCCCCTGTGGACCCTGGTGGCTACTCAAAACCAAGAACAAAACTCAGGCTATCTTCCAAGAATGCCAAGGTCCAATCACTATACAGCAAATTAAAGCCTTGTTGTGATATTTACATTCACGTATGCACTTGTATGGAATGCAGTGTTCACCAGAAGCTTTAAATACGAATCTTGGAGGCTGAGGAAGCCCAAGGGAAGAGATACTGAAAGTCTCAGGGAAGATGCAGCTTACGTATGAGGCAAGCAGGCTCAGAGAGAGGAAGTGACCTCCAGAGTCAAGGTGCTGGCATTCACTGAGCCAGGACCCCCAGCTTCCAGGTCCTGGGTGACTCATGCCCTCTGAACAGTGGGATAGCCTGTGCTAACTACAAAGCCTGGGTGAAGCTCCCGTTCCTCTCACAAATTCACACCCCTTATTTTTCCTGCTCTTCTCCAAGCAGGACTGTGACTTCAACAGCATCATTAGAGTCTTTGCAAAGGAACAGTTTCCAGATCTATTTAAACATGTTTGCAATGATTGCGGGGGTCTGTTTGATAAATAATTGAATAGATTTTTTTGAACTGTTGGCTGCAGGGGGTGTGGAGGCAGACCGGTGAGGAGGAAAAGGGGATGCTTGAAGAGCGAGCGACAGGGACAATCATTTACAGTGGCAAGGAGGTAAGGGACTCTGTGACTCCCAGGGGGCCTGAGTAGCTCAGATGTTCCCTCCAATCCTGGCTGATGCTGTCCTGCTTGGCCAAATCGACCTGAACAGCCCAGAAGGCTATGCGGCCGCACCTGTCAGCCCCAATCCGCGCTGCAGAAATTTTGTTAGGAAAATAGATGTACCAAGATTCAATTTTTCGATTGTCTGAAGGCTTAATTTAGTGACCTTGGAAAATGTCTCTTGGAGGTGAAGGAAGAAGCTGGGAGTGTGCTGGGGAGGGTGTGTGGGAAGGACAGGGCCTCTCTGGTAATGGATAATTTATTTACACTTAATCTTCAGGCCTTTAGGGGAAGCCATGAAGATAGTTATATAGTTATATAGCTACCATCATTTTCTTCCATAAGCAGAATGGGGAGCTATATGAGAAAGCGAGGGGGAGAAAGAGGGATAGAGAGAGAGAAAGGAATAGAGTGAGAGAGGAGATGGGAGGGAAGAAAGATGGATGGAGAGAGGGAGAAAGAAATAGAGATAGATGGATACATAGATGGATAGATACATAAATACTTAGATGGTACATACATACATACAAACATACATACATACATACATACATACATACATACATGGATAGATAAATACATAGATGGGTAACCATACATTACTACTCAGCTAAGAGCAAAAAGGTTTTTTTTTTAGAAAATACTGTATATTTTTATTTTTATTGGTGTGTGTGTGTGTGTGTGTGTGTGTGTGTGTGTGTGTGTGTGCAAGTATCTGTAGGGGCCAGAGAAGGATACTGGATCCCCTGGAGCTGCAGTTACAGGTAGTTGTGAGGTGCCCAACATGGATGCTAAGTCCTGAAATTGGGTCCTTTGAAAAAAACAGCAGCAAGCACTCTTAACCACTGAGCCATCTCCCCAGGCCAAGGCCAACGACTTTAAGAGAACAGCACATGTACAATATATGTCTATGTGCAAAAGAGAAACGCAGTATACCAACCCTGTCTATCTGAGAGCCACGTACGAAGGTTCCTAGGATGCTGGCAGCTCCCTTCCTCCCTTCACTGTGCCTCCTTTCTCCTTCTCTCCACCCAGCCCTCTTCCTTCCTTTTATCACCGTTGCTGTTACTGGTGCCTTTCACAGTAAGCCTGATTCCATGGCTGTGACATCGCTGCCGACTGTGTGTGTTGGAGGGGTCACAGGAGGCTGTATGACTGTGCTATGGATGGACAGTCCTGTTCATTGGCATGACAACCAGCAGGAAGGACTCACGGGAAGGGGAAGCTTTCTGATTGGGAGTTTCCGGTCCTCGCTGTCTACAGGATCCTGAGGTACTGCTGACACTCTCCCTCTCCCTCAGCTGGGTGGGACAACGACATATGGACCTGTTGGGGATGGATTGAGGACTAATTCTAGAACTTTCATGGGGAGAACCTGGCATGGGGGTGGAGGTTACATTTCTGTGTCTGGTTGCCTAAGTCCCTGGTTGTTCAGTTGCTTGGTTCCATATTTCTTGGTGTCATCAGTGAGGCTATCTATAGATAAGCCTCACATGTGACAGACCAGATTCCCAGGTGAGAGTGTCTTGTGGAAGGCTCAAAATGAACAAAAAGCCATCATCCTCACTGAATGGAGTCTTTTTTAGAGTGGCTGCTTTAGGGTCCTCTACATTTCTGCTTGTAACTCAGCCACGCTCTATAAGTAAACCCAATAAACATATGGGTTTCCTAGGGTAAATTTTGCTAGCATAATGCTTGGTGTGTTCTTGGGAATCTCATGACAGAGGGGGAGACATGCTTCCCAACTTCCAGCAATGGGCAGAATGGCATGGGAGGGGTACAGAGCCATAGCTCCCTTTCCAAGTTCCTTCATCTCTAGGGTTTTCCGTTTCTCCATTTGAGGAGAAACTATGGAGAAACGAGGAGGGCTATGCCAACATTTTAAGATTCACACAAGGATACCTGCGCAGTGTGGGAAACGCAGTTCAAAGGCCAGTGGCTAGAACGACTCAAATCGCAAGGCTTTGAATATAGCTGAGTCCCGGCCTGCCTAATTGCGAATTGAAATAACACTGACCACGCTGTAGAACTGGGAGAATTAATAAGGATGACGGCAATCACACTAAATATAAGCTCTCCGAACACTGTTGGCACATAACATGGGCCATATTTAATGGAGGGTACAGAAAGGGGCCTGGAGTGTAATGACATGCTAAATTATGTTTCTTAGTAGTATACACGTGCTAGTCTGTGCCACACAATAGGAGCTTTACAAATAGGATTTACCAGAATAAATCTAATCAGTATGTACTCATACTCCAGCGGCAATTTAAAGTGCTGGGAGCAGTGGTGGACACATATTGGAGGTTCCCCAGATGGCAAGAAGCAGTAATACTGACAGAGATAATGTCAGATCTTTCCACATAGGCCTTCCTGGTCCCCTAGCCCAGCTTCCTCCATATGCAGAATCACTTCCAGTTTTGCATCCCATAGTTTCGGTCCCCTCCCCCCACCCCCCACCATCACGTCCATCTAAGGCCCTTGTCTCTGGAGGCTGATCTTTAGTGTCATCCTCTTTGCACCATGTGACAGGCAACAGGAGCCAGGCCTTGGGAGTTCCTAGGCCCCATGGGGTGTTCAGATTGGATGAGCTGGCATCCTTCTTTGCGTCTGTCACTTGCAGCCTCTTCTGTTGTTGGCAGGGGTGTCATTAAGGCCTCATGGCCCGAGGAGTTAATAGAGACACTCAGGGCTCTCAGTCACCAGTGCCTGCAGCAATCTGCACATATTGATACCTGGGAGCTAATTCCCCTTCATGACCTGACACCTTCACTGTGGCTCTGTCCCCACTTGCCAGCAGTCCACCCCCTCAGTCTCACAAATACATCCCCAAAACTGCTCCTGACAAGGAGACAGGGATGGGCCTGCCCCTGACCTACGGTAGCACCCTTCCCTGCTACATGAATACAATATCTCTCTGTTTCTCTCTCATCCCCCACAATGGGAGGTGCTTCCAGTCCTGGGGTCTCCCTGTCCTTAAATTAGCCAGAGGTATGTTAGGGGACAGGGAAGATCAGAGGCAGGACCTAGAGACCTAGAGATTAGACACCTGTTCTGAAGCCATGCTGACCCCGCCTATTGCTTCTGAGTTTGGGGGACCTTTCCTCTCCTTAACACCATCATACCTTGCCTCCAAAGTCTCCTCTGACGCCATTTCTGAAGAGCTCTTAAGCCAGAGGCCAGTGATGGAAGGTGGAGGAAGGAGGGCTAGAGTTAAGGTCTCCGTTGGATAAAAACAGTTGGACACCAGGCTGGATTCCACCAGACCTGGTCTCAGAAACCAAAAGGAATGAGGGAATGAAATAAAACACAAGGTTCAAAGGCAGGAAAGCTAGACTGAGGGGCTGGGGGGCATGGGTTAGCATGGAAAGCAAGTGTTGAGGAACTGTGAGAGTCTGAGTTAGGATCCTAGCATCTACGTAACAGTTGGGTATGGTGGTGCACTCCAGTCACTCAGTGCCAGTAGGGCAGACAGGTGGATCCTAGGGGCTCACTTGCTAGCCAGTCTAACTGAGAGATCCTATCTCAAAAACTAAGGTCAAGAGTGACAAAGGAAGACACTAAATAATGATGTACACGTACACACACGCACACGCACACGAGCACGCGCGCGCGCGCACACACACACACACACACACACACACACACACACACACACACACACACACTGCAGATGTCTTAAACTGTGAAGACAATGCTTCTTTCTCCTAGGGGAGTACCAGCCTGGGCTCAGCTAACTTGAATTGTGCATTTGCACAGGTGTGTGTACATTTATCTCCAGTGTCTCAGTACGTGTGGGCCACGGCTGTGTTATCAAACATGGCCTATCAAACATGGCCTGATGGAATGGGCCGTGTTTGTTTGAGTTGTTCTGTGTCGTTCCGCAGACAGGTGAGGCCCTTCCCTATCCACAGAGCCCTGTGATGGTGACTTGGCAGCCATGACAGCTGTTACATTTTTTTTTCTACTTTAAGAACCACTTGCCTTGTTTCAGGATGGTGGGATGAGGCAGGATTCTGTACTATTTCCCACAAGGGGCAGCTGATACAATAACGGGAGTAAGCAAGCCCCTCCCCTAGGCCCTGCGGCAGCTCCCTGGGCCCCACCTCAGCGCCTGGTAGCCCCAGCTGTGGAATGCAAACATCTGCGGGCATCATAAAGACATTCTATACACTTCCTGCCAAGTCCTGACCTTGTGACCATTTTTACCACTAGATTTGAATGACCTCAGCAGCCGGGCTGAAAGGCCTGAGTATTAATTCACGGAACCACGAGCTCAATTTAAGATTTAATTTGAGATAACGAAGAGCTACTGAAAGTGTATTCAAACTTCTAAGTGTGTCCTGGAACGGTCTCTCCGGTTTTTCCAAGTTGAATACGAGAGCCTGGGATTCCCTTTAACAGGTTTGTTTACGAATTTACAAACGATGGGGCTTCTTCTTCGTCGTCTTCTGGGTTCTTTGTGCCTTGGCTGTTGTTTAATGGCAGCCTTGGGGGAGGTTCCGTCAGCATCCTTTCCTTTTCTCCTTTACAAATGGCTGCCCTTCCCCTTAAGGATTACCTTTGAATTCCATTACATTCCTGAAGAGAAAGCAGGCTTCCCAAGGAATCTCCCCCCCCTCCCCGCCCCCCAACCTTCCCTCAGAGTCCAAGCTAAACAGGAGGAGGTGTCTGCGTTCAGCAGAGACAGTGTTTCTTGAAAGCCGCCTGCTATGTTGCTCTCTAAAATTTAAAAAAAAAAAAAAAAAAAAAAAAGGTGTGTGTGAAGATTCCAAGCCTTGCACCAGCCATTTGGTACCTCTTGGTTCTGGTGAATGTCTAAATTCTGAAGATTTTAGTCCTCGCATATTTAAATTTTCTGGCCCGAGATGGAGATTTTACTTGGTTTTCATCAGAATTTTCCATGCTTGACAATTGGCTCTACTATGGAAAACTCTAGCTAGAGTAAGGAATGCTTTGCTTCAGGCTGAAGAGCCAGAGTCTAGGATGGTGATGCATCTGGCACTAGGCTGGGCTTATTTTGCAATTTTTCAAGGAGTCCAGCGTTGGTATCAGAGGCTTGAAGCACAGTGAGCAAGGTGGTTCAGCGGGTAAGGCCAAGCATGAAAACCCAACTTCAAATACCAGTTACCCACTTGAAAAGTAAGCATGGACCCATGACCTCAGCACAGGGGTGGGTCACTGGGTCTTTCTGGTTAATCCCAGCTTCAGGTTCTGGTTGAGATCCTGTTCCAGGAAAACTGAGGTAGAGCAGAACACCTGACGTCCTCACCTGGCCTCTACATGCATACAGCTGGCATCCTCACCTGGCCTCTACATGCATGCACCTGCACACATATGTGTCCACATACCATGCACATTCAGACATGAGCTTCGTGTCTTGGGTCAACAGAGATGCTGAATAGCTCCTAGCAACCTTAACCGACAGAAGAGAGGTCTATATCCTAGAGGTTCGTGGTGTGGAAGAGCTGGGGGCAGAGCCCCAGCTGAAGCAAGGGCAGAGGTGTGTTCATGCCAGAGTGATGATGTAGCTTAGGCATCCTTTCCAGGAAGGCCTTGCTGTTTCAGCTGACACTCTTCCAGGGGAGTCTCTGAATTCAATGGGCTTGTCATTCTCAAGGTCATGTCCTTCCAGGCCCAGTTGACCCAACAGTTAAGGCAGAGGATCAAAAGTCTGGTTCTACTGACCCAATGGAGATTGGCTCTGATGGGCCCTTGGAACTTGAGAGCTTCCCATATGGTGTGTTCAGACTCCTAGGCCTGTTATCTCAGCTCAGTTTGCCCCATCCACTCCATGGTCACCTCCTTCCCTTCCACAGGTACTAACTTGCCCTCAGCAATGCTGTACATGGAAAAGTCTATAGACTAGACTCTCTATAAGTCTCTATAAGTCTCTATAAGTCTAAGTCTATAGACTAGACAACTGCCAAATGACGTTTCTCAATTGCAGAGATGACTGTGATTCTAAGAAGGCTTGGCCTCATCAGAAAACCTCTTACTGGGTCCAGGCCATCTGTCGGCCTTTCCAAAACCCTTGTTATCTATGATAGAGACAGAAGTAGCATGCTCCAGGGGAATAGAAAGAAATGGTAAGTCAGGAGGTCTTGAGAGATTTAGGTAGAAGCCAGGAGTAGCTTATCTGCACAGGGCCAGTTTGCCTATACACCAAAAGCGGTAGTCCCAACCCCCAGGAGTGAAGGACTTAAAAGGGGCCAAACTTGAGCTACTTGTTGACATAATTAGTGCTGGCTCCAACCAAGAGATTCTGAAGCCAACTTGGCAGAGATTTCTGAGTTTTGATTGGCAAATTTGAAGCAAAGTTCAGCCAAGTTCTATATCTATTTTGTAGTGTGCCTTATGCACATTGAGAGACGCCAACCCTTCCGGTAGATTTCCCGCTTTATGGTTGTTGGTAGCTGAAGATATTAGCTCTTTACGTAGACAAATGTTTCTGGCAGGCCAGCCTGCACGAGGAACGGGAGAAAATGCCTGCAGGTTCCTCTGAAAATTAATATAATATGCTGCATTAATCAGAATTCTATCAAGTCTACACACTTGGCCTGGGCTTAAGAGGCCCTACTTTGAAATTGCAGTTGGCTAAAGCTTCCTTATTCTTGGAGAATAGGAGTCAGAGTTTGGAAGGGGAAAAAAAAAAAATAGAACAGAGCTAGCATTTAAGAACCAGAAAGAGGAAGACAGTTTAAGCAACGTTAATTCCTTAGCTCCACCATCCACCAGGAGCCGTGTTATGGAAGATTTGACCTCCACATTGGCATAAACTTAACTTTGGATGGTGGGCTCAACTTCAGAGGCAGTTGGACAGACCACCCCTGCCCCCTGTAAGGCAACTTGGGGCTGCTTTGGGCAATATTTCAGGCCTCGGTTGCTGACTTGTTTGTTTCTGTCTAGTGATAATTTACTTCTGCTCTTGCACGGGAAATCTTGGTGATTTCTTACCGTTGGACAGACGTCAGCAGGTGATTGAGGGCATTTGAAAAGCAAGAGGATGACACAGTTTAGCAACTGTCACCGGGGGTTAAAGATGGGGCTCCGTGGATGGCCAAGTGGATAAGGCAGTCACAGCAGAAGTGCCAGGGCCGGGGTTAAGAACTCAATAATGTAGGTAGCAGCTGGGCAGGTATGGTGGCCACCTGTAATCCCAGCGCTTTGGAGACAGTCGGGATTTTCAGGACAAGCGGTCTGTCTAACGCTCCATTTTCAGCAAGAAACCCTGCCTCAATAAAGACAGTGGCGAGAACTCGAGGGCAGCTCTTCGGGCCTCCACACACAAGGGCACACATTATTCCCAGGCATGAAATGTGCCCCTTCAGATTTGAGCATGTGCACACTCACACCAGTCACACAAACACATGTAAAAATAAATAAAAGGTTAAATGAAGATTATCTTCTCCCCGAACCAAAAGACTCTGAGCCACCAAGTAAGAGCTCTCCTGGCTTCTCTGCAGAAAAGCTGCCTGTGACATATGACACAGTGGAGGCCGACACATCGGCATTCGGTCATGCTTTCTAATGTGACTCAGCTACATCTGTATTCATTATTATAACTCGGTGCCTAAGAGATGGATATTTTTAAAGACAAAGGGCCAGGCTTTTGGTGGAAACGGCCCCGTCCTCCCTGTATTTTTTTTTTAAAGTGGCTCCTTCTTGTCTGGTCTACTTCAGTAATTGGCAGGGTTTTGAGTAAGCTCTTTTAAAAGCCCTCCGTTTCTATTTTCACATTAAACACACTTGCAATATCTATTAAAAGCACAAACACTGAGGAACACACCAAGACTACCAATGAGCCTACATCTGGAGGCTCCCCTACGAGAGGAAGAATAGAGGGATGGCTTGTGTAGTTTTATGTCTGGGTATGTGGGGGGAGGGGGTGCAGTGTGTGTCGGGGTGTCGATGCTACAAAAGAAAGGGGCGTACCTCTTACTTCCTCCCTCTGACCTGTGTCCAAAATTTTCAAATGAACTAACTCTGTATGGGAGGGGTCAACAGAAGAGGACAAGTTCAGGATTTGGTGATAACTAGTCCTGGACTGGGCCTTCATCTGGAGGAGTCTTTATGCCTAAACATGAAGGGGAAGCAGAGCAGATACAAGGATAGTTCTATTCTGCTGTGCTTTCTAGGACTGACTGACTCCTTTGCTTCATGGCCCTTTGATGATTGACTGGTATCCCAGAGAAGATGCGTAAGGTCACACAGGGGACTTGGGAACATCTGGGAGAGGGCAAGGCCAGTGAGGAGGTTTGAAGAAAGAGAGCCTCTAGGCCCTGAAGAGATCTTGCAAGCCATTTTCAAGGTCACATCTGGGCAGGCAGCCAGATGTGTGAGCATGAACTTGCAGGAGGCGAGACAAGGGTCACTGGAACCCTGGCGGAGGGGCTGCCGGCAGCTGCCCTTGGCTCCGACACAGAGCTTCTAAAGCTGTTTCACCTCTTTCCAAATGTCTTTAGAAGGGCAGGGAGGGAAGGGAGGCTTGAAACTTAGGGGGTGGGTGGGGGTGTGTGGAGAAAAAGGAGCTGTAATTCTGCTGAAATCTTCTTCCAGAAACTTCCTGTTCCCATAAATGTGTGTTTCGGATGAAAGTTTGTGTACTGGGTTAAGGGAGACGGTTCACAATCTGAGATTTCGAATTGCATCTGTCAGTCAGGGTCCAGGCAGGAGGCAGTGGGGCATATTCAGATATGGGGAGTGCTAGCTAAGAGCCCTGTTTGCAGAGCTTGATTGTAGGCTTTTAGGAATGTACGTGGTTTCCCCTACAGGTATCCTGAGCGCCTAAGAGCAGGCATGGCTGAGGGGTGAGAATCTTCTAGAAAGGGAGGCAGTCAACCCTACCTGGAGGGAAGGAGCTTGAGGACTGGAGAAGCTAACTTTGCTTTGCTCTGTGGTAGCTATTCTTGCTTACCCAACCTGAGAAGGAGGGTAAGAGGTCAGGCTTCCAGCAAGGCAACAGGGAGTACCTGGAGAGCGAGGCATCTATGGTGTAGACTGCACACCAGTGAGGACTGGGGGCTTTGCCAGGGTAAAGTGAAGCATATTTATCTTAATGGTACCTGGTAGCAAAGAGTACTAGTGCTGGTGTGTGTGTGTGTGTCTATGTGTGTGTGTGTATGTGTGTGTGTATGTGTGTGTGTGTCTATGTGTGTGTGTCTATGTGTGTGTGTGTGTGTGTAGGTCCTGTTTTTTGTCCGCACCTTCTACCTTGTTAAAGTGCATCTCTTTGTTGACTTTCGCTGTGTACTACAGGCTAGCTGTCCTGTGAAAGCACGCTCTCCTATCTGCCTCCTAAGCCCCTGCAGGAGAGCTGGGATTGTGGCTGGTCCTCATATGCATCCAGCTTTTATCCAGGTTCGGGGATTCAAACTCAGACCCACAGGCTTGATTCAAACTTAGGCCCACAGGCTTGTGCAACAGGCATTGTTTTGTTTTGTTTTAACTCAATGAACCACTTCTGGAACACCAAGCTGACAGTGTGACCCCTTTTCTAATGCAGATGTGTAGAAACTCAGCACTTTCACTTTTCTTGGTTTTGATCTTTTTGTTTTCTGAGGGTTTTTTTGTTTTTTTGGTTTTTTTTTTGTTTGTTTTTTTAACAGAGGGACTATTTGGATAGTTTTAAAAGTAGAACATAGAGAATTTAAAGATTAAATGCAGAGAGAGAGAGAGAGAGAGAGAGACAGAGAGAGACAGAGAGAGACAGAGAGAGACAGAGAGAGACAGAGAGACAGAGAGTTCATTTGAATTAGCATGAAAAATACCTTTTTTTCCCAAAAATTTAAAAAAAAGAACAAACAGTTCATGTTGCGAATAAGAAGGAGGAGGAAAGATGAAAAGAAATAATATTCCAGACAGACACACACTAAAAGAATTCCAGTGGGAACACATTTTGCCAAAATTCTCCAGGAGAAAGAGCTAGAAAGGTTTTTCGGCACTGACCCCAGGGGCCAGCAAAGGGAGGGTCCAGCCAAGCTCTGTGGCAACCAGTGATGACACTGTCAGACACCAAGGACACAGACACAGTCTCCTGTGCCACCACGGCCTTGTTATTAAATGATATTCAAAAACAAAGGGAAAAGGTAAACTCAGGGCAGAAATGGCAGGCACTCTGAACCAAGGGAGATCATCTGCAGACATGGGGAGGGGCTGCCGGCCTCAGGAAGGTTCCAATCCTCCAGAATTTCTAATATAGATTAATGGCTTGCTCAGGCGAGCGGCTAGCTGCATGCTAAATGTGCTGACCACTGGAAATTAGCAAAGATGGGGCTGCTTAAAAAAAAAAAAAGAAAGAAAAGAAAGAGAAAGAAAGAAAGAAAACGAGCTGAATCTGAATGTGCCTCTCTCGTCCTAGCGTGACATATGACAAACAAAATTAGTTGTGACAAAGAGAAAGCAACAAGTCTTAGGTGGTGGGGAACAAACGTCTAGTGCATAATGAATGATCTCCATGGTGGTCTTTGCTGCTGTGGGCAAGAGCTTGGGGCTGGCGCTAGAGCCAGGTGGTAGAACCTCATGGCTTGTAGCCACGATGCCAGTGGTGCCCTAGGTTCAGTCGCTAGGGATGCCAAAACAAGCCAGAACAACAACAGCCATTGACTTGAGGTTGTACTGATTGTGATTTATGGCATAGGAGGGATGGCTCATGGATAAGAATGTTGCAGTGAAGGCTGCCAGTAGTGGGTGGAGGCAGGAGGATGGCTGGGGAAAGGTCACTAGCCAGATTAACTGAGAGATCTTGTCTCGAGGGAGTAAATCTGAGAGTGGTGGAGGAGCATCTAGGACACCTTTTTCTGGCTCCTGCACTTGCATTATGGCGCACGCGCGCGCACACACACACACACACACACACACACACACTTTTCTACCCACACATGTATATATTTCAAAGCCATAGCACAGCAAAACTCTACTGGCATAATTATATCTCGTTCCACTCATGACAAAAACGTGTGAGTTTCCAGAAATTAGAGCACATTATCCCAGATGTCGGAGGAGAAACTCAGCCGAAGCCCTGCACTCTGTTCTGGTCGTCACCTTATCCAGACGCTATTAGTCTAACACTTGAAAGGTATTAAGGACAGAGTGGCAGTTGGATGGTACTCCAGCTTAAAAGTCTCGGTGTTCTTCAAAGGGCTGTATACCTCTGGCTTAGGGGAGGCTGGGAGGGATGGGGGTGGCGGTTCATGTGGAGGCACGGGAAATTTAAAGAAAGGAAATTGCACGAGAAAGGATTTAGGCTCTGAAGGCTGACTCCATGGCAGGGGAACTGTGGAATTTAGAGGCAGTATTAAGGGAAAATCTGCCTGCTGCCTTAGTGCTTAAGAGTCTGGGGACTGCTGGGTTCAAGGCCAGCTAGGCTACACAGAGTTCAAGGCCAGCCTATGGGTTTTAGCCGGAGCCTGTCAGAACAAAAACATAAACAAAAGCAAAGTATACTTAAGCTGCCAAGTTGGGTTTTTTTCCCCTTAAAAGCTATCAAGTAGTTATGAAAAAAAATAATCTGCATGCAAATTGAAAATAACAACTCACAACGAAGTAGGTTTTTGCCCATAGCTAGCTGGAAATCGGGACTTAGCATGGAGTTATCCTGGGGTGTGTTCCGTAATTATGTTTACCACCAAGATTCACAATATTTTTATATTTTATTTCCATTTCTCTACGTTTCAGACAAATCTAAAAGTGAGTCAGAAGTCTTTTTTTAAAACTACATCTGCTTAGGGGCCGGGGAGATAGCTTGCTTGGTAATGTGTCTGATGCACAAATATGGGGACCTGAGCTTGGACCCCAGTTTCTGCAGAAAACGCTGAGTCTGGCAATGCATGGATATGAGCCTATGGCCAAGGAGGTAGAGACAGGAACATGTCTGGGGGTTCCACCTCATGTTCCCCGTTCTTCCAATGTCATCCTGCCTCCTCTGAACACCAGCAGTCTCCAGGTTAGACACCAATGGCTCTTTGTATATGACATATACTGATACCTACTCTATGCTGGGCATCCTGATGACTGGGAGGTCTGGGGTTCAAAACAAGATGGGCTCCGCCTCATTCACAAAATCATTATCGTGTGACAGGGTAAGACTGGAACAAACTGACAGCTTTTATGGTTACCTGTAGAGGATAGCCCGGGGGCCTTGTATTTTGATGCTAATTCTGCTTTCCTGGGAAGGGCTGCAGAGGAGGAGTGAATCAGTACACAGGTGAATTCTAGTGAACCTTCGGCCCACCTTAATGTGTAAAATAAAGGCTAGAGCCAGTGACTGGGCAGTAGACTTGGAGGTGGAGAAATAAAGGTTTATGGGAAGAGAGCTTCTGTCTCCAACCTTCAGTTACCCTTTACTGAGAAATCAGTATGTGCTTTGTACAGTTTGTTGTAGAACCCCATTCATTCCTCCAAATTAGCCTAACAGATAAGCAAATAAAAGAGAAAGAAAGTTTGGCACCTGACGGATGGTAATGGATTGAACGTTTGTCACCCTAACCCCAGGGTGACGGTATTTAGACATGGGGTCTAGGGGAGGTACTGAGGCTTAAATGAGCAGATGAGGGTGAGGATGGATCTTTCCCCCTTCACAATCATCATATGCTGCTCTCTTCAGACAAGGGGTAGACAGCTCTGCAACGACCTCTCTCAGCTATTGTGCTTCCCAAGTGCTATCCCGCCATAAGGAACGGCCAGAGCAGTTGAGCCTTCTATCTATTGCGACGGCCATCCCTGACAGCAGCACAGATGGAAAAGTTACCCTAAGCATTTGTGATAGGAAAGAGGAATGACTGGCACTCCCTGGAGTGATCTGAATGTTTCCTGAGTTATAAAGAGGGGGAGGGGAAGGGGCTGAAGACGCGCCTCAGCTGTGAAGAGTGTTTGCTTGTCTTCCAGAGGACCCAACTTTATTTCCTAGCACCCACATCAGGAGGCTCACAGCTGCTTATAACTCTAAAAGATCCAACATCCTCTTCTGGCCGCCTCGAGCACCTGTACACAAATGCACAAATCAAAACAGAAAAGGGAAGAAGCAAGGGAGGAAGCGGCAAAGGGTTTCTAGAATCAAACTGCAGGACTCTGGAATTGCCAAGTGTTCTGTGCAGCTTCCCAAGGTGACGAGTTGAGGTGAATCTGACCTGATGTAGAGGGAGGAGAGAGCGAGAGAGAGAGAGAGCGAGAGAGGGAGAGAGAGAGAGAGAGAGAGAGAGAGAGAGAGAGAGAGAGAGAGAGAGAGAAGCAGATACACAACAATGGAGGTCTAGTTATCTGAATGGTCTAGGAGATCGAATTCTTCCAAGTGACTTACCCAGCCCAGAGAGCCTGGGATTCATGGAGACAATGGAGATGTAACTGACAGCTATGGAATTCTTTGTGACATACATCTGTGTGCAAGGGCATGACCGTGTGTACACATTTTGAGGGTGAACTGTGGGTGTAAGGGTGTGGCCATGTGTGTACATGTTTAGAGTGAATGTCACAAGCTTCCACTTCCTTCTTCCAGCATGTGACTAAGGTCCCTGAAAGGGCTGCCCATTCAAACACCCTTGTCAATACAACCCATGAGAAGCCCTGTGATGTGCCCCAAAGTCTTGCTGATTAGACTGTGCTGTCTGCCTGTGAGTTCAGGGACCATTCTGTCCCCCTCCAACACTGGGATGAAAATGTGTGCTGCCACACCCAACTTCTTCTTTAAAAAAAAAAAAAAGTATGTGGTACTGGGGTTGGAGCATGGGTCCTCCTGTTTGCAAGGCAAGTACTTCACCCACTGAGCTATGTACTCCCAGTCCTTGGCATACCAATGGTGGTGGTTTGAATAGGCTTGGCCCAGGGAGTGGCTACAAGGTGTGGCCTCGCTGGAGTGGGTGTGGCCTTGTTGGAGGAAGTGCGTCACTGTCACTGTAGGGGTGGGCTTTGAGAGCTTCCTCCTAGCTGCCTGAGGAAGCCAGTCTTCTGTTTGCCTTTGGAACAAGATGTAGAACTCTCAGTTCCTCCTACATCATGCCTGCCTGGATGCTGCCATGTTCCTGCCTTGATGACAATGGACTGAACCTCTGAACCTGTAAGCCAGCCCCAATTAAATGTTGTCCTTATGAGAGTTGCCTTGGTCATGGTGTCTGTTCACAGCAGTAAAACCCTAACCAGTTTTTATGTTTTTATTCATCTAAATTTTAACATCGACATGTGGCCTCTGGCTACTCTATCACAGAACAGCTCCTGGCTAGGTAACGGGAGGCCACTTTCTGAGACTCAGCCGATGCCTATTAGAGATTGCCACCCTTCAGTCTAAGAGACGGTCCTTGGCACCAGCCATAAAATGTCTTTAGGTGAGATTGAGTTGCTTTATTTCATGGCACCTCGCTTTCTGCCACACTTGAAGCAGGTTTTAGGCCCCTGCCATTAATTAAGAACAGTGTAGAAACAAAAACATTTCAAAGGAGCGCGGGCCCTGGATGTTAAAGCTGTCATCTCTTTACATGGCCTCATGATTCAACGATTAATGGACCTTAAAACAATCATAAAACATCAAGGCCTCCGCTCAGGCTTAGAACAGGGGTAGTTTTACCTCTGCTCCAATCTTCTCCTTTGAAATTCATTGTGTGTCACAGGGCTCTGTAAACACTTTTAAGGATTCTGACATTGTGGTATGGGATGCTGTTAATCTGTTCCCTCCCTGACCTTCATTGGCTGGTGGTATGGCTGGTGGTATGGAAAATTCATGAAAACATCAAGGATGCACTCTGTGACACAGACTAGGGCACAATAAACCTAAATAACGGCTATCGTGTGCAGATTCTGACTCAATGAACTGACTCAGGGAAGAGTCGTTGGTCAACCGGGCTGTACCAGGACCTCAGTGGCAGACACTTGCACATTGTATTTTATATGCACCAAGCTTTAGAACAACCGTAGGGCATCGACATGAGAAATGCCCCATTTCACAGATGGGCATACTGAGGCCTGGACACATAGTTAATAAGGGGCAGCGATAGGATTCAAATCCAGGCCCTCTCATCTCTCTCAAACAGCACTTCCCCCCCACCTCATGTGCAACTACTACGTGCTAAAAGTTTGCTGATGGCTGAAGACACACTTTATTTTTCTTTCCTTTTTTGAAAAATTTTTTATGTGCCTGGGTGTTTAGCTGTATGTATATATGTACAAGAGGCCAAAAAAAAAAAGATAGATTCTGCCACCCCCCAAAACTGGTATCACAGATGGTTGTGAACTGCCATGTGGATAAAAGGGACTGACCCCAGGTCCTCTGCAAGAGCAGGAAGTGCTCAGAACCACTAAGCCACCTCTCCATCCCCTACATACACCACGTTTTCCAAAAGTGGCCATGGTGGTTTCCCAATGCCACATTCCTTTCAAGAACCATCCCACTGCCCCATGAGAAGGTGTAGCACTCTTCCTCATCCCGTACGCCTCAGTGGGATTTTGGGTCTGACTGGACAGAGAAGGAGCAGAGGGACACATGACTTCCACGGCAGAATCATGAAAGGCAATGTGAAATCTACTTGGCTCTTTCTTCGGATGCGACCCTGGAAACCCAGTTGCCCGGCTGCCTTAAAGCTCTGTGAAGTGTCACGGCCAAGAGCCAGCTCCAACTCCTACTCTCTGGAGTGGACACTCTTTAAATGGCCTCTGCCCTGGGTTTTGCTTTTGTATTTTTGTCTTCAAGCTCCTTCAGCTGATGTTTGTGGGGACAGACAAACTGTCCCCACTGAGGCCTGCTGAAACATGTCATCACAGAACAGTACAGCTTGGGGCGCTATGTGGTAGACACAGCAGGACTGACTAGAACGTAGCCAAACTTCATTGGTTACTTCCATTCCCCCCCCCCCCCCCCAACAACTACAGCTAAAGGTGAAGTAATGGATTCCTGCAGAAGATATCCTAGGAAGAAAAAAAAAAATATGGTCCTGGCTCGGTGGAAAACACTGAGATTTGAAAAAGCCTATAATAACAGGGAGTTAAATGAGATAGTTGAAGGAGAAGAAAACAGAGTGGATAGTAAATAACCCACTAGGTTTAGATGTTTGTGGCTGTAAGTTTACTGAACTGACTGTAAAAATAAGCTATACACAGGCCTGAGTAGCACTGTACTCATTCACTAAATTTGTCTCCGAAAGATTTTTTTTCATGGCTTAAGTTGGCATTTGGTGCTATGCCAGTGTTCGGAGGATGAGCAAAGATTCCTGGCATGCTAGGAAGGGGGCCCTGCGAGGCAGAACATCTTTGTCTTACTGCACGCACAGCTTTCGGCCATGTCCCTGGCAACTTGGGGAAAGAGCTGGAAAAAATAAAACAAAATAAAATAAAACAACTAAATAATCTCATGGTGATGGTGCCAGAGGTCGGCAGAAAGTGCAGTGACTTCTGCCTCACACCTGTGTGTCACACAAAATAAGCTCATTTTATTTTATGATTAGTTTTGTTTAATCATACGTATGTGTATTACGTACAGGGTGTGTTATGTGCACATGAGTGCTGTGCTTATGGGGGCCAGTAGAGGGCGTCAGATTCCCCTTGAGCTAAAGTTACAGATGGGTGTAAACTGTATGACGGGGTGCCAGGAACTAAGCTCAGGCTCTCTGAAAGAGTTGTTTGATCTCCTAACTGCAGAGCCATCTCTCCAACCCCATTTGCTGTGTCTGGATAACCTAAAACCCCAGTGTGAAATATCCCTTTCTGGCCACCTCCAACATGATCCATATCTGTGTCGATTTGTGCTTGAGGCTCTTGACACTGTCACTGGAAAACGTATCAGGCTGTTCTCACATATGTATTTTTCCTTTACTGGATACGGTTCTTTTGTCTACCTTACGTATTAATCATTAAACCATCTCATTAGTAAAATTTGCTATTTAGTAGTGTTATTCCTCATTTCATTTCTATGACTACATACAATCTGTAAATATTGCTATTTTTAGGATGTATTGCAAATATCAGGAGACAGAGACATTTTGTACGAGCTTTACAAATATAGACGGAAGCCATCCATAGGTGTCAGCAGCAATATTTAAATCTTTGTGCTGTTACTTTCCCCCAAATTTGGATTAATCAGGGCACATTTTAAACCCATAATGCCACCAGGGTTATATCCTTAGAATCACAAAATGCCTAAATTATAAAGAAAAAAGTCTCTCTCTGTCTCCCCCCCCCCTTTATTGATGGCTGTGAATTTTCTCTGCACACCTGTACTATCAAGGTAACTTTTGCTATAAACAGCATTTTAAAATTATCACATAAAAAACTATCAAGCACTAAATTAGAAAAAAACAGAAATCCGAAAGTGACAGTGAAATTTATGAAGCAATTCTGCTACACTCAAAGGCTCATTGCTTGGCATGTAAAAAATTTTGAGCTGCCTGCAAGACCTGGGTAAGAATTTCTCTTTCAGTGGGGAAACTTCCACAACAGGCTCTAAATGAGAGCCCTGCACAGGATGCACGTGCTGCAGACGCTCGTTTGTTTGCATGACTAATAGGGATGATATTAAAAGTGTTCTCTCATCATTTCAATTTTTTTCATTAAAAATTTTTTTTTTAATTTGGCTGAGTGCCTCTCTTTTTTTTTCCCTACCTCCAAGAGCTGTTAATTCCGTTCACTGCCGAGCAAAAGTCAAAATCACAGTCTAAACAGCTTGTAATGAGTTTTCAATGGCCCATCTCAATGAAATTGAGGGCAAAGACCAGCAGGCTCAGGCAATGTCGGCCCTCGGAATTTATTAGCAAGGGCACATTGTGTTCAGGGGCAGGTGTAGCAGAGGGACTCAAGTTCCTGGGCCTTTCAAGGGGAGCCCCAGTCCTTATTAAGAAGTGGTGTATGTGGGAGTGGGGGCGGGGGGAGGAAGGGCTGGGAAGATGGCTCAGTCAGTAAAGTGATTGTTGCACAATTATGAAGACATGGGTTCACTCCGTACCACTCACATAGAAATCTGGGCATGGGAAAGTTAAGATGATGCATCCCCAGGGCTTGTAGGCCAGGCAGCAGAGCCAAATAGGTGAGCCCCAGACCCTGTCTCACTGTCCACCAATTAAGTGCACAGTACCTAAGAAATGACAGTTACAGTTGTGCAGTTGTGATCTGCCCCCCACCACCCTCCCCACACACACACACACGGTCACATCCACAAGGTACACACTCTCATAAATGTCTGTCATGCATACTTGGGATTAGAGAGATGTCACCCAGAATAAAAGGAGTCTTTCATCTCACATGATTTGCTCTTTTGATTAATCCAAGATCACCAATCCCTGCATCTCCTCCAGCCATGGACACATTTCAGCCTGCTGCTGATGGGGAACCAAAGGGAGTGATATTTCCTTTTTCATTTCTAACCTTTGTTTATGTGCGTGTGAGTTTGTGAGTGTGTGTGTGTGCGTGTGTGTGTTCACATACCCACAAGCACATACATGCATTCGGCAGCCCAAGGGTGAATGTCATGTGTCATTGATCTCCACTTTATACAAGACACAGTGCCTCACTAAACCCAGAGTGCACTGTATCATGCTCTTGGGGCTCCCTGCCTTTGTCATCTCTCTACCTCATTGCTAGAGCCTGGAATTCCAGTCCTCGTGCTTTCACAGATGTGCGTTACCCGTGGAGCATCCCCCTAGCCTGAGGTCCAACACTTAACTGTTGCGTTTCTGTTGAGTTTCCCTACTGGAATATTGCCAATAGAATCTCTATGACTATGCTTCAAAAAAAAAAAAAAATACCCTTTAACTTACACAATGCCTTTCTGCACAGGTGCAGGATTTTCATATAACGCAAAAAAATTCTTTTTGAGCTTGACAAATAAATCCAATCCTTGAAAATGGAGAATAATTTAACAACAGGTTCTTTGGCCAAAGAGGTTCACAAAGCAAATACAATAATACATACCACTAAGCAGAGACCAGGGAGGACCAATGACTTGCTTCTCTATACATGCTACTTTCTACTTTTTAAATTTTTTTTTATTTCATTTTTGAGATGGTCTTGCTCTGTAGCTCTGGCTATCGTAGAACTCACTATGGAGACCAGGCTGGCCCTGAAATCAAAGACATTCACCTGCCCCTGATTCCTGAGTGCTGGGATTAAAGGGGTTTACTACTATACCTGGCTTAAAAGTTCTTATTAAATAGGAAACCATGGGTTTTATGGAAATAACTTGCTCTGTGAACGGAGGTTGGGTGCAATTTTATATCATGGATATTAAATTATCCCTGACTCTAATGCATATTTTAAAATGTATCAAGAACCTAGCAAGTGCTAGGCTCAACAGTGGGCACCAGCAATGCTGTGCTAGACCTGGTGATGAGCATCCACTCCCCTCTCGGCTCTCCCCTCTTCAATAACTCAGTCTCTCACTCAGTCACTCACTATAGATTTCTAAGGTGGCCTGGCCATACCACCAACTTGTTTCTCTACAGAGCTCTTTTTAAAATGGCATTTAGAAATTCATCTATTTCTATTTTATATGTATGAGTAACATGTCTGCATGTATGCATGTGAAACACATTCCAGGAGCCCACAGGCCCAGGAAAAGACATCAGATCCTCTCAGGACTAGAGTAACAACAGATGGTTGCGAGCTGCCATGCGGGTGCTGGGAACCAGACCTGGGTCCTCTGCGAGAGCAGCACGTGACCTTCACTGCTGAGCCAGCTCTCCAGCCCCTCCTACAGGATTCTTAATGTGTATGAGGAACAAAACTATGGATGCAGTTCTGGGGGGAAAGGCTGATCTCCGTGTCACCTCATTTAGCCTCACAGAGGACATACGGTTTCAGAGCAGAAGGGTGTACTTCCAAAGCCATCCACAATGACCTGCCCACCTCCTGTTTCTTTAACTATGCACTTCCCTGCATTCAGCTCAGGGGCTTCTCTTCCCCTCACACCCCTCTCTGGCTCTTTCTGGCTCCTTCCCATATCTCATAGCATTGCAGAGGAAGTGAAACACACATTAAGTATCTCACACAGAATCTCTGGAAAACACTTGGCAGTTTCTAAGTATCAGAATGTCCTCCCCCCCACCTCGCAAAATATACTTCAAAAAAAACTACACACACACACACACACACACACACACACGAATTAGTCTCTGTGTTTAAGATGTATGTATATCGAATGGCATGCCTGGTACAAGAGTAGCATTCACTCCTATGCACAGTCTTCACTGTTTTTACAATGACCACACTGCCAATGCAGGCATCAGACAGAGGCTGGGGACCTTGCTCAGTTAGTGATGTGCCCAACATTCAAGCACAATGAACAGTGCCAGCGGGCCACTTAACAGCTACATGAAAAGTTGCAGTGATGACAGTTGTCCGTATCCCCAGTGCTGGGAGAAGGGAGACAGGCACATCCCTGGAGCTCACTGGGCAGGCAGCTGAGCTCCCCCGATGAGCTCCAGGTTCAGTGAGAAATGCTATATCAACAAAGGCTGCCATACGTGCCCATGCACATACATGTGTACCTGTGGGCGCACATGTGAATGACCTCACAAGGAGACACACACATCCCATGTACACATACACATGGGGTGGGGGTGGGTGCAGCAGAGATGGAGAGACAGAGATAAGCAGGAGCTGTGGAACTAAACACTTTCCAGAACAATTGGATGATGTCCCTTAGTACAGATTTCTTACTAGGTGTTATGAACAGAGCCACGGACTGAATTGTGGGGGAGAGAGCTGGTATCTGGCATCAAGTAATTTGTGTATCAGACTCTCTGGCATACCCTTCGTTTGTGTCATCACATCCTGTGATGTGACAATCCTGTGTCAGGCAGTTTCTCTATTTGTTCTATTTTGCTGCTCAAAGGTCGACCACACGTTAAGATTTTTGCTCCAAGTCACAAAAAACACTGTATCTTAGATCAGAAGAGTCTGAACTAAACACCTGTATATAGCAAGTGTTAAGACTCAGCTCATAAAGTCAATACCATTTTAGTTTAGGTTTTTGGGTTTTTTTGTTGTTGTTGTTCTGTTTTTTTGTTTGTTTGTTTTAGTAGAAATGAGAGAGACAGTGTGTGAATGGGTGAAGTCCTTAGAAGCCTGGACCTATCCGACATGGTGGTGCATGCCTTTACTCTCAGCATGAGGGAAGCAAAGTCAGGTAGATCTCTAAGCGTCTGAGGTCAGCCTTGTCTATATAATGAATTACAGGCCAGCCAGAGCTACACAGTAAGGCTCTGTCTCAAACCAACTAACATACTGACTAATTCTGTACCTAAAACCCCACCACCAACTTGATAATTCATTGGGTAACTTTATACATAAAGGAAAAGCAAGGTCTTCATGGTGAGTGGTAAAAATTCAAAAGCCTCCATGTAAGGACAAGATGCTTTACTGACTTTAACTGAGTCCAAATGCCAACAGGATCAAGGCAGTGCACTGATCGGAAGGAAATGGGCAAGTGTTTTACCACCTGAGTACAGAAAGGATCATGGGCAGAACAGAGAAACCCACAGCAGGAAAGAAGTCAGTTCCTGCATACAACCAGATCCAGACTTACAGTTTTCTAATTTGTGTTCTGCTTCAACAAGAGGGTGGACTGGGGTGAGGCTTAAAGGGTCTTATTATGTAGGCCTGCCTGGCCTGGAACTCAGTAGGTCAGACTTGCCCAAAACATATAAAATAATCTTCCTCTGCCTCCTCCCAAGTCTTGAAGCTATAGCTAAGCACCAACCATCATACCCAACCTTTTCCTTACAGAATTTCCATTAGAGAGGCTGGGACTTAGTGGTTTATACTGGGAAATGACTTTCCCAATATCATCATGATTTTCTCCACCATCAGCCCATCTGTGGACAGCAGCAATTGACAGTGTGAAGGCAGGTGGCAGATACTGATGTCTCTGGAAAGGCTGATCACCAGGGCCATGTATTTGACATCGACTGGACACTCAGACCTTCTCCAAGAACATGTTCTCATTCTAAACCTGGTGTTCTTCTAGGAAGCCCCTCTGGCGGTTGCAGCTGAGTCTTTGCTTTTCCTGGCTCCTCCCCATGTTGTCAGTGGCCAATGCAAACCACTGAGTCAAGGAACCCAATGTAAGATCCAGCAAATTCATACAAGGAAATGATATAAAGCAGCCCATTGCTTTGGCATCTTCTCTGGCATCAGTGATAAAACAATAATCAATCATTTAAAGGACAAAGGGCTCATTTTGGCTTATAGCTCCTGGGAGGGCTAGACTCTATCACCTCAGAGAAGATACCGCAACAGAAGCAAGAGGCCATCCTGTCACAATGTATCAGCTAAGCAGGAACTAGAGAGTCAACACAAAGCTGGGCGAGACTCTGAAGTTTCCAAACTGGGCTCCCTGCAACGTAACTCCTTCAACAAGCCCCCATCTCCTAAATGTTCCATGACCATCTCATACAGTTCCAGCAGCTGGGGACCCAATGTTCAAACACACTATGAGGGACATTTCACTTTCACAACACGATACCCATTTTGCATGTTGTGGAACACAACTGGAGTTACAGTACAAAGGGCTGCTGAGTCATCCCAGGAATGGGCGGGCCATGAAGATAAGAGAGATAAACATCCGCCTGCAGGAACTGCACCCCGCCCCCATGGACCAGTTCGGCCTGCTGATGTTCAAAAATTATAAAACAACCAATCGTGCGCACCTGCGTAAAAGTTTCTCCTTTTCCCCACCCCGAGCTTATATAAACCCTAAATCCCTGAGCCATGAGGTCGATGCCCCTGTCTCCTACATTGAGACATGTGTCAGCCCAGAGCTCTCTGCCATTAAACTACCTCATGTTCTTGCAGCAAGTTGGTCTCTCGTGTGTCCTTTGGGTGCATGCCATCCTGAGACTCAAGTGGGGTCCCCTTGGGAGGGGGGGTTCATGAGCCTTTCTCTTACTGATTCTATACAATCCAGAACTTTCAGATACCATTCCCTTCCGGCTTGCTGTCCATAAGGCTCCAAAAGGCTCCAAGCAGATCTTTAAACTGATATGTTTCATCTTTGTGTTGAAAAATGCATGATGAGCATGTGTGGAAAAATCTGTCCATTCCCTGGCATCCATCCCTCTGAAATATTGAGGCTGAAAACCTCATTTTTTTTTTTCTGGCCATGGAACAGTGAACATTCACACAATCATTAAAATCGCATCTACCACTGGATTTTCTCTCCTTCCCAGTTTTAATACATTTTTATAATTGCATTGAAGATATTCAACCCCTGTTTTTAGTGCTAAGATAAAATTTACCGACCGTGACAAACGTATCCTCTCAGAGGCTTCCTGAAGGATAACAATGTTTTGTGGCGAAACCCAAATGTCTGCTCCTTCTTGGCCATTTTAATGGAGTGGCAGGACAAAAACAAAAAACAAAAACAAAACAAAAAAAAAACAACAGGAGCCCCATTCTCAAATTATGTTTGTGTGTGTTTGGGGTCAGGGGAGGTGCCCTTAACTGGTGCAAGAGATTCAGGATGTTTTCTTTGTATCCATTAAACTGTTACCTTTTCTCTATGGTTCCCCAATAGGAACATCAACAGCTATGCAGTGTTGTTATACTAAGTGTTACCAGGACAGCTCCAGTTAACACAAAGAAAACCAATCAGGCTGTTTCCTCCACGACTGGGCCACTTACCCCCTCTTTCCCTTAGGGAGTGTGTTTTGTGATGGCATCGAGTGAAAAGACAGCCTGAAGGAGCAGGGAGGGTGGGAGCTGCCAGAGAAAGCCAGGCTCAAGGTGAAGCAGGGACCCCAGAGAACTGTAGGACATGGGAGGAGTCTCTGGCCTTCTGGAGTACTTGTTCTCTGCATCAAGGTATAGAAGGATTTGCAGCAGGCTTTTGATCTCTCAGATGACACAGAACAATGATCTACTTAAAACTCAACCAGAAAACCTCCAGCTTTGAGGCTGTCTCACTGGTAAGACGATCATCTTTCCTGAGTGTATCTTCATCATGGATTAGTTCTTAAAATTCTGACCATCACATGTACTTAAACATGTGTTTATGAACTCAGATGGACCCCTGGAATGGATATATATCTCTCCATATCTGTAAGCATCTATCCTGAGGATTTTCTTTGCATTATGCAGAGCATACCCTGACCATGAACTCAACGCTGGAAAGTGGAGACTAACTCGGGATAAACTTTTCTTGCTGCCCCTCCCCTCTTTTCTTTGACCAGGCAGAGTTTTAAGTATTTCCTAACTTTACATAATAGCTTTGCATGAGAGACTCATGCCGGGGACCATAATGAAGTGAAGGTAATCTACACGATTTAAAAACACTTATTGTGACAGAAAGGATTGGCGAGGTAGAGGCCGTACAAGCACACATAAATGAAATGCATCCCACCGGAAAAGCCTCGCGCCCACACTGTCATTTACCGGCTCCTGAATTAATAGACCAAGAAAGACACCACCGGCCCCAACAAAATGCCGTAAAACCATGGGCAGCGAGTGGTGTCTCCAACTTTCATCCCCTTGGGGAGAAAAGGACACTGCCTAATCTGTATTCAGTCCTGACATTGGCTGCATCTGATACGGAACATTAGCTTCTAAGTCTCTCAATAGACCAGTGTCCTTCAGTTTATATTACTTTATGTTAATAGTAGAAAAATTACACACAACATCATTTATCATTGTTATACTCGGCTATACATCCCATAGCTTACTGTAATATATTTATTTACCCCTGAGACGGGGAGAAATTAAAAATATATATGTCTCAAGAAAACCCTATAGGAAAAGAATCATTGTAAATCTCTTTAAAACACACAGGCACACAAACTCCCTTGGGGGCAGCGGGTGATCTATTGTCTAGCTAAGACTGTGAATGACAAGAGGTTTCTGCCTAAGGACCCAGTACAGGCTGTATAATAATTCCTGAGGTTTGAGTATATAACAAAACACTTCATCTTAATAATATATCTTTTGTTCACTAGTTTTCCCGGATTTTCCTTCTTCGTTTTTTCATTTGTCTATTACATCCTTGGGTACCTCTGATGATTAATTTTTTTTTTTTTTGACATCTCACCTCTAGCCAGAGGAAGCCAAAATTTTTATACTTTTCCTTAAGTCCTATGGAAGAACCACAGAGCCATCCATCTCTCTAGTCCTCTTCTTCTTCTTCCCCCTTCTTCTTCCTCCTCCTTCTCCTCTTGCTCTTCTTCCTCCTCCTCCTCTTTCTTCTTTGAGACAGGAGCTCACTATGTAGCCTGGCTAGCCTAGAACTCACACACATTAGCCTGCATCTTCCTCCCTGTACTGGGATCAAAGACCGCCACACCTGGCTCAAGAGCCAGATTTATTCCTCTACATAGTATTTACTATATAGTCCTTGGAGCACACATGGCTAGGAACTGGCCTGCTGTTCCTGGGATCTTTCTGGACAGACATTCACAGAAGATTCTACACTGTTTGCTAGCCATCACCTGATTTTTCTTCTTCATCAACCATCTCCCATTTGATTCACTTGTTTGAGCCATGTATTTCTGCCTCCGTTTGATGGGAAGAGTGACGATAACAACCGGCATCAATGTCATTCTACTAAACACAATGTCTTGTCTCATCCTCAAAGGTAGGTGTCATTGTTGTTCCCATTTTATAGACGTGAAAACCAAGGTCACAAACCATAAGAGACATACCAAGTATACTGGGTGCCCAGAGATACACACAAGGTGTGTCTTGTATATGTTGAGTGAAGCAATGAGGATCCAAGAACGAGGATGCAAAGTGATCATTGCTTTGGAGACAGAGGTGGGATACTCCCGGGCAGCATTTTCCCAGAGGTTTGTGTGAAAGGCAATACCCTGGGATTCTTCTTTAAAATTTTTAAGATCCATCAACACACAGGCCTACTGGAGTACTCTATCAAGACAGAAGTCAAAAAAGAATCCTTGCTTCAGCTTACAGGGGACACTCAGACCTCACAGGTCTCCTTTCTACCCTCCTCATTCACAAAACAGCCAGGCAGACAGAGGCACACACAGCTAAAGAGCCGGCTTCCCAGGGTCACGCTGTCTGCAGATAATATCTTTCCTGAAGAGCTTAGGTAAGGATAGGCAGAGTATTGTGCCTCGTTTTTTGTTTTTTGTTTTTTTTTTCTCACCTATAGAAAGAAAATGCCCATAAAGTATAAAGGTGACAATGCCTGAAGATCCCTCAGGACACTTCCTGGCACCTTTTGAGCATTCAATAGGCTTAATAATTGCAACCACCATCAGTATTATCACCAGCATCTCCCTCAGCATCAGCACCTTCTTCCAGAGAGGACATTCTTAACCATGAGTGTGGGGAGCCGACAGAAGGCGGCTATCATCCTTGCAACCATCTTGAGCCATATACCCTGACAAGAGACTTGTTTACAACAGCCTACAACAGCTGAGCACACTCTGATAACATCTTGCTTTAGATACCCAGGATTTTCCCTTGAGTGTGTGAGACTTAAAGGTATGTGACTTAAGAGCATGACTTAAGGTGTGATTTAGAGAGGAGACTTAAAGGTGTGATTTAAAGGTGTGACTTAAAGGCAGACAGAAGAGAGTACATGAGACTTGGAGACACTTGGAACTTGGAATTAAAACTTGTAACTTGTAACTGGGAAAGAGACTAGCAACCTGGAACTAGGAATAAGGACTTGAGACTTATTACAGCTGGAACTAGGATTAGGACTTGAGACTTATTACAGCTGGAACTAGGAACTAGGGACCTGAGACTTGGTACTAGGAACTAGGGACTTGGAACTAGGGACTTGGAACTAGGGACTTGGAGAGAAGAAGAGAGACTGAAGAATAAATAGGACTGAATCACACTCTGTCTGGTCTCCATTCTTTGTATCCATCCTCACTCTCTCTCTTGCTGAACCCCAACCTGTGGACCAGAGCAGCTTGAGACAGTGTGGGCTCTAACAATTTAGCACCCAAGGCTTTTGGCAGTGTGGGTTCCAACATTTGGCAGAGTGGTCCCCAACATTTTGGACCCCAAGCATGGAGCAGAGCGGTCCGTGACATTTTGGCCCCCAAGCGTGGGGCAGAGCAGTCCGCAACATGTGAGCAGGCAGAATGGGCTGGCTAGAGAAATCGCTAGGGCAAAGAGTATCCTGAAGACCCCAGCCCTTGTAATTGGCAAATGTTTTTATGGCAATGTTAAGATTAACTTAAATTATGGATACTTGTAAAAGGAGAGGCACAGAACAGATAGATGCACAGGGGTAAGTAATTTCATTGTTGACTGTTCACCATTCCCAACAAAGACGGGCAGGTACTGGAAGCCATGGATAATGGTCCTAAGGTTTGCTGGAATCTTCTGCATTCTTAGGATCATTCTGCACTCACTTCAGTGTAACCTGGGTCTTTGTCTTCTGGGTCTTCAGCAAAACTAAGATGATGGAGCTGATGACAAACACTGGAGCTGTGACACTAGCAGTTATAATTTACTGAGACTCACAGTGAGCCAGGCACTGGACTACAAATGGTTTCTATATCCCTGAGATGTTAGACATTATTTACCAGATGTGTGTGTGTGTGTGTGTGTGTGTGTGTGTGAGAGAGAGAGAGAGAGAGAGAGACAGACAGACAGACAGACAGACAGACACAGAGACAGACACACAGAGACAGAGAGAGACAGACACACATCGATATTCAGAGGGTTGAAGTATTTTGCCCAAGGATGTACTGATGGAAGTATTTGTCATGGTCCTTTGATTGCTGCAACACCAACAATACCATGGCCTCAGTGGCTTATATGCCACAAAAATTTATTCCTTATACTTCTGAAGGGTGGGGAGTTCAAGACCAATGTACAAGCAAATCCGATGTCTGGAGATGGCTTACTTCTTCTCACGTTTTGGATATGAAATGTTGCTCTGAGGAATGGCTGTCAGTCACTGCTGCGAGACGGTGGGACCTTTAGGAGGTGGAACTCACGGGAAGGAAGCTGGGTCACTGAGCAGGGGGCTGGCACTGACGGAAATATTAAGATATTGGTTCCTGCTCTGACTGTTTCTGAACCTCCAGGGAGACAAATGTTCTCAGTAGGATATAGACTACCTCATCACAAGCTAAAGCAACAGGCTCCACCTACCACATACTGGAAACTCAGAAACCTTGAGCTAAACCAAAGCTTTCCTCTCTTTAAGTTGATTTCCTTGGTTATTTTGTCAGGGCTATGGAAAGCTGATGAACACAGACTCACACATGGGCTTCCTGACCAGTTCTCAGAGCCTGGGAGAAGCAAGGCAGCTCCCTGAGGCTTCTTTCATTGGGGCATTGCTATTCACCAAGGGTTTGCTCTCAGGACCTAGCCATATCCCCCAAAGAACTCAGCGTATGATAATTGCCGTTTGGGGAAAACCCACATATTCACACCATAGCAAGATCTGAACCCAAGTCTTCAAACAGCCAAGTCATAGAGCAGTTTTCCATATATCCTGGGACTCCTTGGGGACTTCTACCCAAACTAGCTCTTTTTCCTTATCAGAAATAGGATTGTGTCTGACATGGGTTCCCCTTAGAAACTTTCCTAAACAATCTTTACCATTCTGAGGAAATAAATCTCATCTGTTGTGTTTCTCAATAGAATGTAGGATTCTAAGCCATTTTCATAATAGCTAAATAATCTAAAAAGAAAATTTTTCTGTGTGCTATGTGACCACACTGCATAATATTTAAACAGCGAAGATAACCTCTCTTGTACTACAGCTGTGTTTTAGGCTAATAACCAGAATCATTTAATCATTATGGGCTAATGACCTGAAAAATTTCACTTTAAAAATGAAGTCATATCTGGGCCTTGGGAAGGCAAAATTGGATAAAAAATGAGAGAAGCAGGCTTTTAATTTGTACTCTCGAGTGGAAAGCAGCAAGAGTCTAAACTGGACCCCACCAAATTGGAAATAGAAGGAACTGTGTACTTAGACGAGAAGCAGGAAGGGATTCTGCATCCTGTAAGGTTTGGTAGTATTACTTGAGCTTCTGGGATTTTAGGTAGGGTCGGTCTGTGTCTTTCCTGTTGTCTGCACAGCCTTCTATCCATATTGCTTGAATTTTGTCACTTTTAAACTTCAGGTTTCTGAGAGAACAGAGAACATCCTTGTGTAGGGTCATGGTATCCTGCTGGTAATCGACCTGCATCCTCCTGGGATTCCTTTTCAGAGATGGGTACCAAACCACCCTTAGCTACTCCACATCTGTTCAGACCTCATTTTAGATATGACATACTGCACAGATATGCATAGTAAACTCTGTCTTCCTCCCTGAGGAATGGATCACAATAAATCTAAGTCAATTGTGCGGTGAGTTTGCATGCATGGCCTCATATCCATGCCCTCTGCCATATAAACTGTAGTACCCTTAGTCTGTGGGTGAGATACAGCCATTTCTATCTAAATTTGACCATATGATTTTCTTTAGCCTGGAAGAAATCCACTGTGATGAGGAGCAAATTCTGAGATTCGTAGGTTTCTGTCTGCCTGCTGTGTTTCTACCGTTTGGGAAAATCCAGACTGAGACAGAGTAAAGTACTAGCTGCCACATGCATCTGAGGTTTTAGTGTGATCAGTGAGTCACCCGCCTGTGGGACCTGCTGGTCAATGCATGGAGTGCTTGTCGCTGGTCTAGTGGTGACTGTATAGGGTAGCTCTGGCCAGCCTGGAAGGTAAAACCTGCTCCTGGCTTCTTTGAGGAAGTCCCTTCCTCCTTTTTCGACAATGGAGTCCATTTGGTAAAGAGGAGAGAAGAGACACAGAAGTGGCAGAGGGCCAACCCGAAAGCCTTCATATCACTAAGCTGTTAAGCGAGAGCTCCCGAATCGGCTCCTCTAAATCATGCGTTTAAAAATATGAATGATGCCTCCATCACTCACACTGGTCCCAGAGAGTCTGTCCCTGGCTACTGAACACTTCCTAGTGACTAAGGCCGGAATTTGTTTCAACCATAGATCAGCCATAGAATTGCGTGTGTGTGTGTGTGTGTGTGTGTGTGTGTGGTGTGTATGTGGTGTGGTGTGTATGTGGAGTGTGTGTGTATGATGTATGTAGTGTGTGTGCTATCATGTGCGTGCATGTAAGATTTCAACTTCTACTCATTTTTTTCAGTGTCCATACCAGCAGGTATTTATTTCCCTTGGAAGAATTCCTCAGGTTGTATGTACATAGAGTACCACAAACAATCAAAGGCTATAATTTGTTTTATTTACTGAATTCCTCTGTTACAAATTATCTCTAATCTACTGAAGAGTACAATGAATGGGTAACAACTGTTACCATTTTATAGTCGGGGGGTGGGGGGTGGGGGGGTGGGGTGGGGGTGTTGAGGAGCTAAAGTGTCTTGCCCTTAGACAACCTGCTCTATGATAGAATCAGAGTTTGAGTGTAGGTCCTTCTGACTCAGAATCCCAAGATCTCGGCTATCATATGCTGCTGTAGTAACTTTCAGAGAACAGATATGTAAAAGGAGAATTCACAAACACATACTCGCTAAGGGCTCAAAGTGAGAAACAGGAAATACACGTGCAAAGGTGCTTCCTGGTGAGCAGGAGCTGGTCCATGCTGGCTCACAACAGCTGCGTTTTACATTTCCAGGGGTTGTATATTCTAACTACTGAATGTTAAAATTACATTTTGTTGAATCTAGAATTCACTTACAAACACAAAGGATCCCTAAAATCTAAACTGATCCCAACAAATAAAGTCAAAGAACTCATGTTTTCCAATTCCAAGTTCATTTCCATGGACAAAAGTCAAAGTGGTGCATGGCTGGCATCAGGACAGACACGTAGGTCAGTAGATGAGAACTGAGAGTCCTGAAAACAATCCTTATTTTGATGGACAAGAGGCCCTTGCTGAGGTTACAAAAATCCTTTAATGGGGGAAGAACGGTCTTAGTCAATGGTGCTGGGACAAGTGGGGTTTCCTACACAAAGTAATAAGGGTGAGCCCCATATCACATGCAGACATATGTGTAGCACTGGTAATAAACATGACATAAGAGCTAAACTTGTTTATCTCTGAGGGTAAAACGGGGTAAATCCATCATGACCTTGAATTTGCATATGTCTTCTTAGATACCTCACTGAAAGCATAAGACCAGTAAGTGAAATACAAACTGGACTTCATTAAAATTTTAAATTTTGCTACTCAGAGGACAATATCAAAGTGTTAAAAGATGGCTTTCAGAATGGGAGTAAATGCTTGGAAATCGCACAGTTATTATATGGTAAAGGTATCACGATATATATATATATATAAATTATATATATGTTATGAGTTAATCAAAATCACAAAGGCAGAAAGGTTAGGGTGAAGGACAACTTAAATAGATATTGCTACATTGGGTTTATACAAACAGCAAGAGACAGGCAAAATAGTTCATAAGATGACCAAGCAGGTGCTTGCACCTGCTGGCAAGCTTGACAAACTGAGTTCAATTCCTAGGACCCACATGGTGGAAGGAGAGAACCAGCTTCAATAAGTTGTCTTCTGACCTCCACATGTACAACATCAACACACACACACACACACACACACACACACACACACACACACACACACACGCATGCATGAACACGCACACACAGGTGCACGCGCACGCTAAACAAAAATGTAAAAAAAAAAAAAAACCTACAAAAATTGCCTCAAACAAATAAGTAATAAACACATAAACTTGTTCAACACTAAGGAAAGCAAAAGCAAAATCACCCACCGAGATGATAATAATTTTTTAAAATACAAGTATTGCCAAGGGTAAGGAGAGGTTATAACCCTCATACATTCGCTGGTGGGAATACTGATGGTGTGGCCAACGTGGAAAACCATTTTATATCTCTTTTAAATGCCTTCTATAGAATTACCATATGACCTAGATCTTTCATTCCAATGCCCAAGTGAATAGAAAACAGGTACCCACAAAAGACCAGAACATAAATACTTATAGCAGCTTAACTCACCTTAGACCCAAAGCAGAGAGCACCCAACCCAATGCCCAGCAAATGGTGACTGGATAAATACAGTACAGTACTCAGTGAACATAAGTCACTCATAATAAGAAGAATGGAACACAGATACATTACCCAACATGGATAAACACCAAGAACATTCTGCTGGTGGAAGAAGTCAGATCCCAAAGGTCATACGGCTCACGCCTCCATGTAAACACAATACCCAGAAGAACCATGTGCATGGGCACAAATATTAAATTAATGGTTATTGGGGTTTGGGGTAGGGAAATGAGAAATAGCCGCCAAATGGATACAGGACTTCTTTGGGGGATGAAATACTTAGGAATTTAGTATTGACTAGATCTCTGTATTGCAAATGTAGGGAAAGTCACTGTAATTTTTATACTTTATTGTGTAAAATGGTGATTATTGTGCCAATTCTATCAATAAGATATATTATAGAAAGGTTCCTGGCACAGAGGAAACGTAGTACACCTACCAGCAACTCTATAAAGAACACAGCAATAAAGCAATGGCATAGATTGACGGCTATGAGTGAACAATTTTTTTTTTTCTTTTTTATGTGTGTGTATGTCTGTGTATGATTGTGTGTTTATGTGTATGGATGTATGTATGTGCACGTGTGCATGTGTTTGTTCATATGTACTGTGATAATTTATATATGCTTGGCCCAGGGAGTGGTACTGTTGGGAGGTGTGGCCTTGTTGGAGTAGGTGTGGCCTTGTTGGAGTAGGTGTGGCCCTGTGAGTGTGGCTTTTAATACCCTTGTCCTAGTTGCCTGGAAATCAATATTCTGCCAATAGCCTTCAGATGAAGATGTAGAACTCTCAGCTCCTCCTGCACCATGCCTGCCTGGACACTGCTGTGTTCCCTCCTTGACAATAATGGACTGAACCTCTGAACCTGTAAGCCAACCCCAATTAAATGTTGTCCTTTATAAAACTTGCATTGGTCCTGCTGTCTGTTCATAGCAGTAACACTCTAAGACATGTGCATAGGGCCGCATTGCAGAAGTCAGAGTGCAAATGTGGAGGTCAGAAGACAATCTCAGGGTCTGTCCTCACCTTCCACTTAGTTTGACTGAGGCAGGCTCTCTCGTCCACCTCTGTGTGTGCCAGGTTGGCTGGCGTGTGAGTTTCTGAGCATTTTCCAGTTCCTGTTTCCCGTCTCTCACAGCCCTGGAATTACAGATGAGTGCTACCTACCACACAGCTGATCATGAATGGCAAGCACATCACCCACTGAACTACCTTGCCAGCCGTAGCATTCTTTTATGGACAAGCTGTTATGACATCAGACCATGGTGAAGAGGGTCTGATTCTGCAATCAAGTTAAATTGCACACTTTTAATAATGGTCTGGGTATCAAGTATGTAGATTTCTTTCCGTATCTAAAACTACTGAAAGAAATAACTGCACTGTGTAATCTGATAAATTATGCTACAAAAAAAGTTTTAAAAATATCCAAAATTCATAACATCCGCGGTTTTATTATGTTTTCCTCTTCTTATCTATGTTCTGACAGCATGCTGGGTGCGTGGTGCAAATATTGTGTGAGGGTACCATGTCTCCCCGCCACGTGCGTGGGGATGTCACAACTGATAACTTTAAAACTGGCCACAGCGGCATCCACACCATGGAAATAGCAGGCGACCTCTGAAGGCTGGGGTGTGATTTACAGTTTTATCTATTGTCTGGACTTAAGGAAGTGGTGTAGAAAGATGTTATCAATTCAGATAAAGCATGACGTGTCTGCAGATGCTCCACTGTGCACAGCAAACTGGCAAAGAGGTTGCATCCGTACCAAGCAACCAGAGTTCTCGTTCCGCCTCAAGCATTTCATTTCTGCTTTTCCATGTTATGGCAAATGCAAATTTGGAGACATACCCCCTCAATCACAGTCTCAACTATGGCTGGGTAGCATATGCATCATGGCACGGCCACACTCAGAGAGGACACCAAGTGAGCACTGTCTGTCTTGACTCTCTTACTCTTACTTGTGAGCTGTGGGCTGTGCCTACGTCATGTCTGTACTTTGTACGAAACTTATGCTGGTGTGCTTATGATGTAATAAGCCCAGGACTCTTCCTCAGAGGGGCAGCGGTTAAACATTTAATGGCTACCACTGGCCCTGGGAGAGAGCTTGTCACTTTGTACTCTGAGAAACAGACTTAACTGAGTCTCTCTTTTAGCACATGCCCTCAAAGAGCCTTTCAGAGTTAAGGTTCTGAGAGCTACTGCTGAGAAGTGAGAAACGTTTACAGTCAGAACAGGTACTTGCCCCTCCCTCCGTCCCTCGGTGGTGGGAAGACCTAGAAGTGCCTGGGTCCCTTCGATGGGAGTGCCTGAGCGTAAAGATGCTTTGTCTCACTTTGCTTAATTCTTAGACAGCCAGTCACACTTGGTTATTGTTTTTAGCTGTACATACAACTATTGGATTATTTTTATGGATGTTATTTCTCAATTAGTGTATTGCCTGGAGACCGCACAAACCTCTGGAATTTAGTTTCTCTCCGGCTTTAATCACCCTGGCTACTTGGACCACCTGGGAGTGGGTTTAGGCTCCTTTAGCTGTACTTTTAGCCTGGTCTCTAACCAGCTGGATACCCGGCTTTTGCCCATGGGGTCATGGGCTTTGAATATGACATTAGGCTTGTCAGTCATTGCCTGTATCTTCCAGAGACCCTTTAGGAACTGCCAGCCAAGAGCATCCCTGGGGAGGCTCAGGACTGGCAGTGGGTGCTTTAGGCTAAGGAGAGGGGCCGACGTTGGAGTATTGGGTTTGATGTTTAGCATTTCATGTCTAGACTGTTCACTGGCCTCTTTCTCATAAGGCCCTTGTCTGGAATAGCTAACTAGATAGGGATGGGGAGATGGCCCAGTAGGTAAAATGCCTGTGATGGAGCATGAGGAGCTGAGTTCAAATCCTCAGCATTCACATTTGAAGGCTAGGCATGGACACACATGTCTACAATCTCAGCACTGTAGACCTGAGGCTGGAGAGGACGGGAAGATCCCCAGAGCTCGCTGACTAGCTAGATTAGCCAACAGGTGAGTGCCAGGTTTAGTGGGACACCCTGTTTCCAAACATAAAGTAAAACGCAACAGAGAGAACAACCTCTGATGTAAATTTCTGATCTGTGTACATGTGTACAAATGTGTGCATGCAACTATATACACGTGTGCATATACACAAACACTAGCACACTCACACGTAACACACACACACACACACACACACACACACACACAATCAACGACAGTTGTGACCACTGACATTTACTGAGGGTCTGTCAAACGTCAGGGTGTCATCACAGTGCTAAGCCTGCACCCAGCAAACTCTCACGGACACTCCTTGGAGAAGTTACTGTTATTTATTCCCGCTTTGTAGACTGAAGATGGGAGAGATTCTGCATGTCACCGCACACAGAGAATCAGGGACACTGCGTGGGACAAAGTGAGTCCTAAGAACATGTCACCTCCGATGTTATCATTGTCACCATCAACATCACAGAACTGACATCACTGTCACCTGCATCACTGACATCAACACCACTGTCATTATTTATTTAGAAGAGCTTCACATCTTTGAAAAACAAACAAACAAAAACAACAAAGAGTCCCATGGGGCACGACAGGCACACCCTTGGTGCTTAATAAATGCTTCCCTGAGCCCCTTCCACCTTATACAAACTCATTCCAATCTAACCCACTCCTGACCAGGGCCGTTGCTTTGGTGCAGAACAACCTGCTTGGCAGACATGCTTGCCTCACATGTGGTTTGGTGTGCGTGCAAAGTCCTCCTGTCAACCTTCTCTCTTTGCAGTGACACCTCACGGTCTGACTCCTCCTCAACGCCAGGCATGCCCCTATCAGCCCAGACTTACCTTTGCTTACCTCAGCATGCTGTACTAAACTGCACAGGGCCCTGTATCCTGTCACAAACAGGGCTCTGTATCCTGTAACAGAGTGCAGAAGCCCAACAACATCTATATGTGTGATGTTAAGTCTGGTGCGTATACCCTGGCTATCACGTAGCCATTATAAACCATTTCTCATCCACATGAAGGTGCAGGTGTGTGTGTGTGTGTGTTTAATAATGTCTGAGCTACAGTCTCCCATTTTGGTGACAATAAGTACACTGTTGGTGTTACCCACAATGAGCTGGACGTTGGAAGTATCTTCAGAAAAATCACACTAATATTATGGTTACAATCTAAACACTAGACTTGCAGAAAGATATGAAAATGGCCCTGCTACGTAATAAAGTTACATCTGAAAGAGGCAAAGCCTTCTTAATGTATCCTACAAGAGAGGAGAACTTTGAGCCATTGCTTAACTGATGACATTTCTTCCCTTTCTGAGTGGGACACAAAATTAAAAAGCATCTTACAACCGGTTGTAATAGATGCTCATAAGCCATGGCATGTCAAACCATGACATGTCAGGCCTCGGCAGTTCCAAAACAACATTGTCAAAATGTCTCAGATTACAGCTGACAAAGTAGGATACTGAAATGGAGGACTGGAAAGAAACTTGGGGATGTGGCCAACGGAGACAGGACAGGGTGAGAGTGGAGCCTCCCGGGCTGCTGGAAAGAAGGCCTTCAGTGTGTGTGCATGTGTGTGTGTGTGTGTGTGTGTGTGTGTGTGTGTGTGTGCATGCACACATGCCCTCTGTGTATGTGTGTCTATGCAACTGTATTTACATATACATGTGTTCATGTGTATGTGTGCCTGTGGAAGGCAGAGGTCAATCTCAATGGCTGTTCCTCAAATGCCATTTATAGATTTTTTGAGGCAGGGTGTCTTCTTGACCTGAAGCTCACTGATTAGGGTAAGCTGGCTGGGCAGCAGTCCCTGAGGAAACACTTGTCTCCTCCCTAACACTGAAACTGCAGGCTTGCCTTACCATGCCTAGGTTTTAAAATGTGGGCTCTAGGGAATGAACTCAGGTCCCCATGCTTGCAGGGCAAACAGCTCACTGACTGAACCAACCTGGATTGGCTGAGATGATCAAGCAGTATTTAGTGATTTCTTCCCCCATGGTGGGTGTGCTCTTAGACTCCCCAGAACACTTTGGGAGAGTAGCCTGAAGAGGGAGAACAGGTATCCTCTGACTCCTCCCAGACTGGGAAAGGGAAAGCTGGTGGGTGAGTGGGCAGGGCTGGGTGGGAAGGGGAAAGCAGGTGAGTGGGCGGGGCTGGGTGGGGGCTGTTAGCAGCAGAAGAGTGAAGGGAAATGGCAACCTGCAAGGGAGATGAGTAAGAAGCAGGAGAGAGTGGAATGAGTGGGACAGGGCAGGTGGCAAGAGGAGAGGGGAAGAGGGGGTGCAGAGAGAAGGGGGAAAAGAAGACACAGCAGGAGGGCAAGAGACTGGAAAGAAGTGAGAGTTACTAGCCAATGATTCAGCTCTCCCGGGACCTCACCCTCACTGGCTTCTTTTCCCTTTCGCCTCTAAAAAGAAACTATTATTAATACTATTACACTACCGCGCAGAGGATTCACCAAAGCCCTTGGCGTGGTTAAGAACAATTTTAAAGGAATGTGTGCTGGCGAGATGGCTCAGTGGTTAGGAGTTCTTGTCTACTCCTGCGGGGGGGGGGGAGGGGGGGTCTAGGAATTTGGTTCCCAGCATCCATGTTGGGGTAGCTCACAGCCATCTGGGACTCCAGCACCAGGGAATCTGACCCTTTCTTCTGGCTCCAGCAGGCCCCTACACACATATGCCATACACATCCAGGGATACAAATACATTAAATTAAAATTAGATAAATCTTTTTGAAAACCATTTTCTGTTCGTGTTGGGTGGTGGTTTGTGGCACGCAAGTGTGCGGGTGTGCTCGCCCGTGTGCACACATACAGAGGACAGAGGCCGACCAAGTGTCTTCTCCATTGTCCTCTAGCATATTCTTTGAGGCAGAGTCTCTCCCTGAAATTAGAATTAGCCTTAGTTTAGCTAGGCTGGCTGGCCATGGAGCTCCTGGGACAGTGATGTTCTCCCACCTCTCCAAAGCTAGGTTTATAGACATGAGTGGCCATGACAGATTGTTTTTTAACATGAGTATTGAGGATTCAAACTCAGATCTTCATGCTTGCCCGGTAAGCAATTTACCCAATGACCCATCTCCCTAGCCCCAAGAACAATTTCGGCCATACTGTTTGTACTGTAATCCTTTACCTGTGTGTCCACGTAGCTTTAGGGAAGAAGTAATGGCATCATCACTGTGAGGTCACCTGCAGATCCCACCACTATGAAGTCATCACCTTTGCTGTTATCATTCAAAAGATAAAATCAGTGTCCTTGTAAGAGACTAAATAGTAGCATTTGTATAGAGTGGGAAGGTAAGTGTGTTAAATGAGAAAGACACTGTTTCCTAGAAGGTCTGCCCATTTACACCTAGAGCAGTCGGGCCAGGAACATTCTGTCCCTTATAGCCCTTCCCATTGTAGACGGGTTGTTTCCTCTGTTTAGATATCATCTCCTTAGCATGTTCCTCAACACACACATACACACACACATTTTATCTGGTTGAATTTTTTTCTTTTTAAAAATATTTTTATTCTATTTTTAATTACATGCATGGGGGGGGGAACTACACCACATACATGTGAGTGTCAGAAGGAGGCATCATCTCCTGAGGCTGGAGTTACAGACACTGTGAGTCTGATGTAGATGCTGGAAACCAAACTTGCTTGGGTCCTCTGGGCAAGCAGCAGGTGTTCTTAACCACTGGGCTGTCTGTCCAGCATTCCTCATGTCTCTGTAATACTGGCTTGTCTACTTGTTTACCATCCTTTCCTCAATACCATGGAAGCCATGTTAGAGCAGGGGATCTTTGGGTTTTGGTGAATTTAGTATTTTATTTTAGCTCTTAGCTCTCTCTCTCGGATGTCCAAAGAATGAGAGCAATCTCAGTGAATCAATCATTTACCCCATGATTGAAAGAATGCTCTCCAAGTGGTGACTGAGTGGATATAAGCCTGAGCTTCGAAGGCTTTGGATTCACCTTTTGTGGCCTCGAGGGGTCTGACAAAGATCTGAAGGACCTAGAACCCTGTCAACACCATTTATTCATTAAAAAATAGCTTGTTTCGGCTGGGCGGTGGCGGTGGTGGTAGTACGCCTCTTTAATATAAGCATTGGGGAACAGAGGTAGGTGGATCTCTGAGTTTGAGGCCAGCATGGTCTAATGAAAAACAAACAACAACAACAAGAAACAAACATCAACAAAACCACCTTGGTTTTGTTTTTAAAAGCTCCACCAGGGTAGATTTTTAAAAACCACCAAAGAAAACTTCCCTGGGGGCATTTCTGAGGCACACCTTTGGGCGTATCTGTGGGGGTGTTCTTCCAGGGAAGACACCTGACAAGGAAAAGACCTCTTTTGACATAGATGACATAACCTCTTGGGCTGAAGTCCCAAAGGGAAAGCAGAAGGACAGTTGAGTATCAGCATTCCCCACCCTCTGCTTGCTGGTGCATCTGGTGGTAAGCAAGCCCCTGTGACTGTGCCTTTCTTGCCAAGATGGACTTTAAGCTCTGAACTGTGAGACAGAATAAAGCTCCTTTCCCTGAACCTGTCTCCAGTCAAGCAGGTGGTCCTGGGTATGAGATAACAAGTTTGCCTTTGCCGTAGTTCTCAACTGTGCTCTCTCTAGAGATGCTGGCCTTCTGTATTGAAGTTTGGCTAGAAAAGGCTCCCTGCAGGGGCTCCCTGATCTAGAGCTTTGGGTTTTATGCTAACACAGGGGAAGGACAGCCTTTATGCCTGCCCAGTTCCCAAGCCTTTCTCCCTCCACTCTCCTTTTCCTGTCCAGTAGAGGCAAAAGTCTAATTCTCACCTTGGCCACCAAACTGCTGCCTGAGAATTAAAGTAATAAACAAACAAACGAGTAAATAAGTAGGCTCTTGTCTACTCTGGTTAGGAGAAAGAGCTCCCAAATCAGGTTGACTATTGTCTATGGGTGGTCCAGCTCCAACATTTCCTAGCGGTGCAGGCTGGGTGGGGCCAGCTGCTCTTCTCTGAGCTCTGGGTTCCTCCACCTGAAAGTGGACTAATGGGGTCTACCCATAGGCAAGTAAGGGATAAAACAACCACACGGTGGTGCACACAGACCCTCCCACAGAACAAGTGAGTGGCGTTAGCTAGCCTTAGGGGTAGCTGCCTTTTCTGGACTTTAACATTTTAGTTTTAGAAAAATCAGAAGGACTTGTTGGAGCGATATCTGTTTCCCAATGGCGGGATATGCGGGGCAGATAATTTTAGACGCTGCAGAGATCCCCCACAAAGCCCTTCCAGCTATAGCTTTCCAAGAGAAGATTAAGTTCATTGCTTTGATTCAGACCTGTCAACTCCCCCCCAAAAATAGCTGGGAATCTCAACTAGGGTTTGGAATGAACCAAGCAGGTGACTGCCGGGAGGTGGGGGAGGTATCATATCCCTGTCAAGAGCCACCTTGTGGGAAATGCACACTGCTGGGTAAACGTGGGCGTTCCTTAAAAGAACTAGCTTGGAGCTGGGGCTCGAAGCCCTGGGACCAGTGCCTTTCAAGGGAGAAGACAGAAGTGGCTCAGGCCTGGCTGGAGACACAAATGCAATCAGTTATATACTTTTTTCAAGAGAACTCTTCCTTCAAAGAGCTCTGTAAACCCTTCTTTGCCCGCTCACATGGGAGAGCAGTAGAAGGAGGAGGCTCTCACCTGATGTGCTGAGAAAACACTATAGAGAAGGTGCTAAATAAAATGACTGGGAGATCGCACCTTTAATTTCGTACCTTGAATTTCTATTGCGTCGGTCTTCCGAGAAGCTTGGAACGCTCACCCAAATTGTGAAATGACTTGGCCCCATCCTCACAGTCATCTTGAGACCAGGATGACAGCATGAACATGTGACACCCTGCTCAACAACACAGACATCAATCATGCTGAGGTCCGGCATTAGGTAAATACCAGTCTATTTATCAGCTTGTGGCCTTGCTGTCACCTCATTCCTTACCAAGTGCTAAGCCAGTTATATGAAACCTGCCTTCAGCAGGGGTGGGGACTAACAGGGGCTGATCACTGGTTACCCAGAAGTGGCGTGCAAAAAAGAATCCGGCAGAGGAGCTAGGGAGGTGAAGAAGGTAAATTGAGAAGCAGGTTTCATGGGGTTCAGGCTCACCTCAATAAGAAGCTAAAGTTGGGAGAGGGGACAGTGACAGACTTGAATCTCAGAAGTGCCGTCTCTGTAGCTGGTGGTAACAGCCGCAGTAAGCTACAGTGTGTTAGCATGTATAAAAGCAGCTGTCCAGGGATTTGGCAAGTGTGAGGTATTTGCCATGTGCCATGCAACCTGAGTTTCATCCCCGGGGATCCACGTGGTAGAAGGAGAAAAAGAGACTCCCAGAAATTGTCCCTTGACCTCCACACACATGCACACATGATAAGTAGGGTTGTTTGTTTGATTGTTTCAGGCTGGAGAGATGGCTTAGTGGGAAACACACTTGCTTTGCAAGAGTGATGCCCTGCATTCAGATCCTCAGGAGCCACACCAAAGCAACAAAGGTTGTGTACACACCCACAAAGCAGGAGATTCTACCAGGAAATGGGAGGCAGAGATGGTCCAAGAGAAGCTCACAGGCCAGGTAGCATAACCTATGCAGAAGTGAGTGTCTAGAGAGATCCTGTTTCATACAAGGTGCATACCACAGCACACATTTGCTTATAGTCACTGCCCCCTCCCCCTATACACACGGTTTAAGCTAAGTTGGAGTAAGGGAGCCCCAAGGCAAGCAGGTCTGCTTCTAGATGCCCGGGTGCCAGTCTCTATGCTTACAGATAGTCCGATCAAATCTAGGAATTATCCTGAAAGTACCACCCCTCATCCTTGAAACATGCAGGGCATTTTCTTCCTCCTCAATTCACTTTCCAAGTGACAAGAAAACAGGGGCAGGAAAGATGGCTCCGTAGTTAAGAGCAGTTACAACTCTTGCTGGGGATCCGAGTTCAGATCCCAGCACCCACATGGAGTGGCTCACAACTGCCTGTAACTACAATTCCAAGAGATTTGATGCCCTTTTTTGGCCCTCACAGGTACCAGTACATACATAGTACATAGAAACTCACTCAGACACACATAAATACACACACACAAAATAAATCTTAAGAGAAAACAGAATTGAAGCTTGCAGGTCGGCACTCCATGCTAGCATCTTCTTGGAAGCTATGGCAACACTAGGTTTCTCAGTACTAGTTAGTTACCAGTCTCCATGTTCAGGTTCTGGTGCTTGTTCTGGTGCTGACTGTCACTCAGGAAGTCTGACCCCTGTAGACCAGAGACCCTCAGGAGCAAGGCACAGTGCTGTCTTTTGTCTGAGTCTGTATTGTCTTCATGATATTGTGTCACCAGGGACATCTGACTTCTTAAGTTACTTGGATAGAGAAACCAAGGAACAGTAATTCCTAAAAACCTAATCCCTGAATCATCCCTGCCCTGCACTCATGCTCGCCTATCCTCCTTTTCCTCAGAGGTATTTTAAAACGTCACAGAAGATGTGAAGACATGCATGTTGTGTAGACACGAGCTTTGGTGGACTCAATGTCCCCAAGGACTCCAAGTGAACCAGAAGGTTACAGAGCTGGGCTGGGGCGGTAGCTCAGCCTTAGAGAACTGGCTCGACATCTGCAAGGCCCTGTGCTCAACCCCAACAATGCTAAAAGGGAAGAACGACACTTCTCAGCAGGTCTCGCAGACTGCTGCCGAATGGGCAGCCATGTTCATGGTTCCTACGCATTACCACCAGACCTTCTTTGTGCGTCCTCGGGATCCTGTGCTGATTAGCTTTTGTCAACTTGACAGGAACTAGAGTCACATAGGAAGAAGGAACCTTAGCTAAGGAATTATCTCCATTGGACCGGCAAGTGGGCATATCAGCCACTACTGACTGATGTGGGCCCAGTCCACTGTGGGTGGTGCCATCCCTAGGCCAACCAAGAGGAGCAAGCCAGTATGTGGACTTCCTTTACATTCTCTGCTTCACTTCTTGTCTCCATGTTCTTGCCTTGATTGCATACCTTGTCTTCCCTCCATGATGAACTTCAATATACAAACCCTTCTCCAAATTACTTTTGGCCATGCTGTTTATCATAGTAACTGAAAGCAAGTTAGGACAGATCCCCATTTGATGGATGAGAAAAGTGAGGAACAGGAGTCACAGCTTAAGCTAAGTTGGAGTAAGGGAGTACCTGAGGCAAACAGGTCTGCTTCTAGATGCCAGCGTGACAATCTCTATGCTTATAGTCCAATCAAATCTAAGAATCATCCTGAAAAATACCACCCCCCATCTTTGAGACATACTGTGCCTTTTCTCCCTCCTCAATTCACTTTCCAAGTGTCTTCTGTGTTTGGAAGCTGAACTGGGGCCTCCTGAAGCCATGATGTCTTTGAATAGGCTCCTGATGATCTGTGGGGGGAAACATCTGATCTCCACAGGGAAGAATAATTAATGTTATGACATGGTCCTGAAGTTAGGGTTCTGGCGGCTCCTGCTGAGTTTGACTCAGAAGGACACGGACTCCTATAGACTCTCACTATATACTAATTGAGCAATGCCAATGAGACTAGGCTGAAAGTGGATAGCCTGCTCTTGATTCAGGAGGAAGCAGTGAGCCAAAGGTCAAAGCTCCTTTGGGTAAAGGAACCAACAGCTAGAATTGCAGGGGAAATGATGGTAGAGGTTACCACGCTGCTTCTCATCCAATGGACTCCCACTTCCTGTGTGAATTACTGCTGGGGACCTTGTTGCTAAGGTTCATGTCCTGTCCACAAAGACATTGTTACTCTCATGGGAGCAAAGTGGTAATGGAGGTTCAGGACTACCTCTTTTCCCACCAGGTTTGCAGAAAGGTGGGTAGTAGTCTCCAAATCTTTGATACTCACCCCACCCCAGAAGGGTGCCAGGGTGGCTTCTCGGTTTCAATAAAAGATGAAGAACGCATGTGAGTATAACTGTTCTTGGAGAAGCAGACAAGCCACAAAAGAACATCACTTTGGGGTAAAAAAAAAAACCCTCAATTTTACTCATCAAAAAGCCAGACAGGGTGGGGGTGGGGTACTCACTGTGACTCTCAAAGAGTGTGCTGGGAACAGTCAAAACACTCCTAAGTTGCAATCTATGAGATATTTTTGTTGCATGTTATTATTGGCGAGGGCTGAATATAGCCCTGATAATTTTTCAGTTCAATGAACAGAGAGACGAGGAGCCAGGGAGGCAGGAGGAACCGAGGTATTTCAGGAGTCAGACCCTTCTAAAAATAGGACCATGTTGGATGGGGGAAGTTGCTGAACATGCATCCCCTTCTCCTCCTCTCTACCTGTGATGTGGGCTTTGGTGTCTACCTTTTTCTGGTCAGCTTGCCTGTCTTCTCAGTAGCCCCTGGATGAACTGAGCATTTTTTTAAAAAGATTTATTTATTTATTTTATGCATATGAGTACACTGTCACTCTCTTCAGACACTCCAGAAGAGGGCATTAAACCCCATTACAGATGGTTGTGAGCCACCATGTGGTTGCTGGGAATTGAACTCAGGACCTCTGGAAGAGCAGTCAGTGCTCTTAACTGCTGAGCCATCTCTCCAGCCCTGAACTGAGCATGTTAACCATGGACGACGACTCTGTGCTCTTCCCTAAATGTGTTTGTGTCCTAAGGCATCCCAAGTTCGTTCGGGCACACGCCTCTGCTTCAAAAGCCCTTTCCTATCCTTCTATGATTGGAAGATTCATGTATGTACCTCCTTAGTGTCCTCTGAGGTGGCGCCTACTTGTGTACTACCTTGTGCCCCCTCCCCCAGTTTGAATGAACTGTTCTTTTCCTCTCGATTGCCCTGGGAAACTACAGTAAGTAACCCTGGGGCTCTACTCATCTGTACCCGGCTCTATCTGTGGCGCATGACCATGAGTACCAGTGCCACGGTTGATGTCCAATTTATCTTTGACATGGCAGTGACTGACGAATGAAGAGGAACATTCATGACATGGCTCTGTAGAGGGATTGGAACGTCTCTTGGGGTGTGCCTCATAGCCCAAAGCAATGACATGGGCCAGGGATTGCCTTTTGCACACACACACCACATCCACATGCACACACACTCACAAACAAGTTTCTCAAGGATCTGGCTAGAAAACTGGTACAAGATTATGAGGCTGTGGGTTCCAACAGCCAGCTCCCAAGTCTATTCATTTAAAGTCTCCTTCCTTTCATCCGAATGAGTCAGAAGAGCTTTGTCCAAGGAACGAAACAGTAGCAAGTGAGATAGTTGTCTAAAGAGAAGTAGTGATAGTGCATTGTGTATGTGTGTATGTGTGTGTGTCGATATATTTATAAGCAACTTGAACGTTTAGAAAAGACCTCTTTTCATCCCTGTCCTTGTGCAATTCTGTTTTCAAATTCCTTTAAAAACCCAGGGGAAAAAAAGTGTGTTAAATTAAAATTGCTGCTCTCCGCATAGAAGTACATGAAGTATGCCAACAAAGGTTGAGGCCAACAATTATGTTGCAGCCAGGCTCTCCTCACGATTCTCATGCAAAGTGCTGCCTGATCCCAATTAGCACCCCCTTGTTTTTGCCTCTCTTGGTGTGCTGCCTCCTGCCCACCTTCCTGGGACTCCTCCCTGTGGGCTATTTGTTCAGACGCAGTTCCAGACACACCACTGTGATTTCCTTTTTAATAAACACGATCCAGTGAGGAACGGAAGACAATGAGAGGCACCTGCGCTTCTATTATAACTTCTCGTTCCGCCCACAAGCAGAGCAGGGCTGTGAATAAGTGAGAACCGTCAGTCTAAGAATAGTAACAGCGCTTTCCCATAAACACACGGTCATAAAACTTCTGCTCACACGAGGGGCAGCGTACCCTGCTGCCGCCATTGTTGGAAACTTGGTAGGAATGCCACTCAGAGGGCCAAATGTTTGCTGTCCATGACCCAGCCGGTGAATGAGGACAGTTCCCATTCCCTGCTAGGAAAAACAGCTGGGCATTCCTGAAATTGTGGGGAGTCCTAAATAATGTCAGACCGGAAAGAGCCAGAGCGATGGTAGAGGGGGGGGAAAAAGCCATAGGCTGTGGAGTCAGAAAACACAAATGTAGGTTAGTCTTACTGCAAGAAATGTGTATTAAAGTGGGGCAGGGGGAGATGTCTTGGCCAATAAAGTGCCTGCTTTGCAAGCATGAGAACCTGAATGTGGATTTGCAGAACCCACAGAAAGGCCTGGGTACAGCAGCATGTTCCTGTGACCACAGCAGAGCAGAGGCAGAGATTGGAGGGTCACGGGAAGGAGCTGTGCTGTTACTCGGCCAGTCCTCACGAATACAGTGAGAGACGCTAGCTGTGGCCATGGTGATAGTCACTAGTTTTCTACAGAGACATTATCTACAAGGGGAAAGCCTAGAGGGGAGGACCATCCCTACACTGGCCAAGTGATGGAGGAGAGAGCAGATCTACTGAGAACATACGTGCACATGTACACATTGTTAGTCTCATGGAGAAATTGAGTCCTGTCTCTGCTTTGCTGTTTCCTGGGGGCCTTGGAGGGTGGGGACATACATGAGACACATCATTTGCCATTTGCAACATTAGAAGGGTCCATGTGAATGTCTTTATGTACATAACCACCACCATTATTTCCAAGTTCGTTTGTCACCCCCAGTGGAACAGGAACCACTTTGGCCTTGCTGGCTCCGAGGTCTTTTATTAAGTTGGATCACTGCCTAGTTTTCTAGTAAGGGGGAGGGGGAAGGTCTCTGTTTCAGTTCACATTACTGGCCCTCTCGCCAATCTACTCAACACAACTCAAGGGTGATTCTTTGGGGAAAGGAACAGGTTTTGGGAGCTTCTTTAGAAGGAAACCGCCACATGCTAACTCTCAAGTGTCCTCTGAGCCCTCATTCACATCCACTATGTTACAGCTGTCTCCTCTTCAAACATGCCATGAAGGCTCTGGCTGGAGGGCCTTTGCACTTGCTGTTTCTTCTATCTGAATGTTCCACCAGTGACATTACTCCCTTCGGGCCTGCATTCAAATGCCACCTTTCCAGAGAGCCCTGACTTGAATACTCCCTGTCTAGTGGCACACCTGACCCTTCTCATTTTTGTCACTCATCTTTTTTTCCCCACGGTATTTTAAGAACATCTGTCCCAGCTGTCAACAGATGACCCGTCTTTGTCATACCCAGCTGCCTTGGCCCTGCTTAGGACCAAGAACTAGTTCCCCTGTGCCAGCTGGCACCATGTCAAACTTAGCCAGTAGAGGGCACTAGAGGGACACTGGAGGCCTCAGGCTCTGGTGTGAGGTTCTCTGGAGGCATCTCCCTGTGGGCAACTTAATCTTGTCTCTCCCCGCCCCCCCCCCCCCAACAGGAAACTTCCTAGCATATTTCCCCTCTTGGCAGATTCCTGGTGACTTTCATGAATGGGCATCTCCAGAGTTATCCTTACCTGGGACTAGAGAGTGGCTTCCCTGAGAGCCTTCACAAAACTTCAGCTGGAAGGAATCACCATCCACTGGACAGATCTCCTCTAGCCTTACCCCTAGGGACCCTTGCAGGATGTCCTTCTAGCTTGGGCACACTATCTCAGCACTCACAGTGCCAGAGTCCTAGATTTGGAAAGAGTTCTCTGCCCCTTGGTAATTAACGCCCTACTGTGAGTAATAATGTCCAACTTTGAACTTTTACTGTCAAAAGAAGTGTGAAGTTCCAGCTTCCATCTGGTTCCTGGCTGACGCGGTAAATGATATATTGGAAACGAATACATAAACAAAGAAGAGGACTTCAGTTGAAGAGAACTGTATTTGGTAATTACCCATTTTATGTAACAGCCTCACAGAATGCAAAACCTTGTTTTGTTTACTTACTAGGCCACCAAAGGCTAGAATGCATGCTCACGGGTATGAGCTCTGAACATTCTTTTGGAGGTTGAAAGCAGGTAGCAAAGTGAGAAAGAAAGGAAGAGGAAACAGAAAAAGAGCACAGGATGGATGGATGAATGGATGAGTAGGTGGATGGATGGATGGATGGATGGATGGATGGATGGATGGATGAGTGGGTAGGTGGATGGATGGATGGATGGATGGATGAATGGGTAGGTGGATGGATGGATGGATGGATGGATGGATGGATGGATGGATGAAGAGAGCAGTTGGATGAACAGAGGAATGAGCAAATAGATGAACTGACAGATGGACAGGTGGGCGGACTTTAGGATGGATGACTGGGTGGATGGGTGGAGGATGAACAGGTGAACCAATGGATGAATTGCTGGCTTTCTGGATGGATGGATGAATGGATTGGTGACCTTCCCTAAACTCTCAGTTGTCAGTAGATCCACTGAAACATCATCTGGTATGTACTGCGCACTGACTAAATATTTATATTAATCTCTTTGGAGCATTCAGATGAATTCCATTTAAAATTTCCATTCTTCTACCAGTTGCTCAGGATATCAAAATACCTCGCCATCAAATGCCAAAGCCTAAGGACCACACCTAGTCTTGTGACTCTCTCAAAGGAGCACAATGAAGCTGAAGCAAGCAGAGGCTGTAAGAGGAAAGCATCGTTATCCCAACGCCAGACCTTTGGGGGCTTGTTCCAATTCTGATGATCAATACCGATGAGTGGTCATCTGCCCCGCCGGCTCTTCAGCGCAACAACAGTCTCTCCTGTTAGCACGCAGGGGAAGTGAGTCCTATCCGCCTCTCTCTTTGACTAAACAGTCTTGACTATGTCGCCGCCTAATCTCTGGTGAGAATATTCATTTTCTCACTCCACAGAAAGACGTACCAGTGGATTCCAAAATGAGCATTTCATGGCAGCATAAGACACGTCGGCTAATTAAAATCCTTCCCAATTAGAGCAACAAACTACATTCCAAGCGACTGAGCCATTTTGTCACCTCTGGAAACTATAGGGAAAACCTGTGTGGAGATTAGTAAGCTTTGAAGGGCTTGTTTGGTTATTTCTGGCCCCCAGACCTCATTTGGCTTGCTTGGGCTTCATTCCCCTTTGACTTCCTTATTTTCTACTAAGGCCCAGTTCTTTTAGACTCACGCTGTTGTCTGTTTATAAAATAAACCAAAAAGAAAGCTACAAAATCCCAAAGCCACAGATTACAATTGCCTAGTAAAACACATAATAAGAATATAATACAGCTAATGAAAGAGCACCAGGGTGTGTAATACCAACCTCCCAGATGTAAATAACGACTGTCTGTTTCAATTACTGTTTTCTTTTTACCTCAAATTCTAAAGAGCAACAGAGGAAATTAGTGCCCTTGAAACTCTGAGTTGCTGGAACGTAGCCACAAGCCAAGGGAAAGCAGGGAAGAGACAAGGCATCAGAGTGTTAGACCTGGATGTTTCTTTCTTCAAAGAAGATATAATACATGGGGGGGGGGGAATGCTTGACAACATTAATCGTTAGGAAAATATAAAACAAAGCCATAGTGAGATGTCACTTTTTTAAACTAAGAAGGCAGGGGCTGGAGAGATGGCTCAGCAGTGAAGAGTTCAGACTGCTCCTACAGAAGGCCCGAGTTTGGTCCCCCTGTATTCACACCAGGAAGCTCACAGCTGCCTCATGTTTTACGGGAAGTCTTGCACCCTCTGGAGCCCTCTACTGGATTCTGACAGCACCTGCACTCACATGTGCACATAACCACACACAGACTTACAGACGTAATGTAATTAAGAACAAACCTTTTTAAATAAAAATAAAAACTCAGGACAAACAAAAAGAAAAAGAAAAAAAAAAGGAAGGCAACAACTGTTGGCCATTTATGATAAACTAGACTCTCACAAGCTGCCATTGAGAATGTAATAGCACAGACTCGACAAATGTTAAAAGACTGAACGTGGAGCCATTCTAAGGCCCAGCTATTTCACCCCTAGATAAATTTCCAAAGGGACTGAGGATGATATTTAAGCAGATAGTTGTGTAAAGATGTTTCTAAGAGCATTGCCCACCCTAGCCCAAAGTGAGAAGTCCAAGCATCTGCCAATGAATAAACAGATGAGCTAAGTTGGCTTGTGTACAATGGAATATTACCATTAAGAAAGAAAGAAAGAAAGAAAGAAAGAAAGAAAGAAAGAAAGAAAGAAAGAAAGAAAGGAAGAAAGAAAGAAAGAAAGAAAAAAAAGAAAGAAAGAAAGAACTGCACCCTGTCTCACTCAAGGCTAAAGGAATATCAGGGATGATGGGGAGGAAAGACTATAACAATCAGAAGATGTGGAGGGCTGCTACTTTCTCCTGGAAATGACAAGGCCATTGCATTCACAAACTCAGAGCAGCTACAGCTGCCAGCATAAGACTCACACAAGACCAAGCTAGCCAATGTTCTAACAGGGAGAGGGAAGAGACACGTGGGGGTAGAAGGGAGATGTGATCTAAACATATTATACTCATGTACGAAAGTACCAAAAAAATAGACCAATTTTAAAAAAGGGAATCTTGACATATGTTACGACAGGGATAGACCTGAAAGAAGGCATGTGCTAAGTGAAACAAGCCAGTCCTGGAGCATATTGTCAGACTCCAGTTGTATGAGATACCTAGAAGGAAAAGCTTCACGGAAGAAGAAAGCAGAGCACGGGTTATCACGGGGACCAAGGAGGATGTTATTCATGTGTAACACATACACAGTTTATGTTGGAGACAGTGGAAGAATATTAGCCATGCAATAGATACCCTCCCTTATCTACAGAGATACATTCCAAGATGTACAACGGGTACCTGAAGCTGCAGAGAGCACAGCCCTATATATAATTACGATCACACCACGGTCACTCTGTTTTATATTCAAGGTGGCTAAGTGACTAACAGGTAGGTAGCAGATACAGCGTGCGGGAGCTGGACAAAGGGCTAGCCCTGTGTCAGGTGGAGCAGGACAGCCTGAGATTTTATCATCTTACAGAAGGAAGTCTGCTTTCAGAACTTATAAACTGCTTAGTTCCGGAATTTTCTACTTAGTTTCAGAGCACGGTTTACTGTGAGTACCTAAAAACATAGAAAGAAGAAGATGAGGTGAGGTTCCTAAGGACCATGGGGATGTAAGTAAACATTAACAGCACTGAATGAGCACCCTCATATACAGTTAACATAATGAATAGTGTGTTTTGCCGGGCGGTGGTGGCACACGCCTTTAATCCCAGCACTTGGGAGGCAGAGGTAGAGGCAGGTGGATTTCTGAGTTCGAGGCCAGCCTGGTCTACAAAGTGAGTTCCAGGACAGCCAGTACTACACAGAGAAACCCTGTCTCGAAAAACCCAAATATATATATATATATATATATATATATATATATATATATATAGTGTGTTTTGACATAATACAAAAAAAACAAACAAACAAAAAAAAAAAAACCCAAAGGGAAAAAGGAAGGAAGGAAGAGCCACCATGCAACCTGAGTATTAAATCCACAGGACAAATTGACAGGCCATTGCTAATGAGAGCCTATTTACTCTTCTGTTACAAAAAAAATGACTGTAACAAACTTGATAAATTGAATTCTTCACTTTGGAAATAGCTCACTCAGGCAGCCAATGAACCTTTTCTAAGGTTGGCAAATATCTGGGAGTGATGAAGAACAGTACTTTCTGTCAGTCCTGGGAGGTTTAAAGTTATCAAATAGAGTGGTATATCCCCTTAGCCATGAGCTCTCCTTAGGATCCAGGAGGTCTGGAGTAGTGGCTTCTTTGCTTCTTTGGTCAGACCCACAGAGAATTGGGATCTGTAAGCTCCAGATACGCTAACCAAAAGGTGCCTCTCACTGGACGGGGGGGGGGGGGGGGACCTCTCTCCACAAAACAACTCTTTCTGATAGAAACACTGAGATGTTGAATAATACGCAGACACATTTGGAGACAGGCAAGGTGGGGTTGGGAGAGCAAAGACAATATGGCGCTCCATAAACTGCTGGGTGTGAGAGAACACGGTGCCTCTTCTATAAAGATGATGAAATCCTGCTCATCCTGAAGCACCAGCTGATCCTACTCAGGTCGCCACTTCTGGACCCCTCAGAACAGATACCGCTTGCATCCTGCACAGCTGGTACACTGCAAGCTCAGCCTGGCGGGGGTCCAGGCACAGCCCAGCACTTGAGGGAGAGAAGGCTGGGGAGAGTAGACCTCTCTGGCTCAAGTTGTTAGGGTCTGCTTAATCCCATTCAGAGTTGCTTAAAGTTACAGGACAGTGAGGAAAGGGAGCAACAGCACCTGTGGGCCAACAAACAAGCCCTGGACTGGTCTTCACTAAACATGGGGAGATCAGACAAAATAAGAAGGGCATACAAAATAATTAATCCTGTTGGGGCAGAGGAGAACATTCTCTATGTTCTACCTGGCTCTTCATAATAAATGCACTTAGGAATTTATTTCTTATGTGCTTGGCTCCAGGTTAATGCTCTGCTAGTCCCACCCTGATGCCATCCTGTCAGGCACAGGGTATGAGTGTCAGTGGAGAAACATGATTGCTTTGTCATGAAGTCCTTCCTCTCTGGCTTCTCTTATGCATCATCCCTTTTACCTCACTGGTAAAAAGCTAAGTGAGCGGGGATCTCTTGACCACAGCCAGGTGCAACTTGGCTCTCAAAAACCAAACTTGTGGATGTTTTGACCATGGCTCACCCTCCGGGTCAGCAAATAGAGAAGCCACCCAAACTATAGCCCTGGGGATTGTCAGAAAGGGATTTTTTTTTCTTCTAAAAAATAAAAGGAACGAAGAAAGGAAGGAAGGAAGGCAGGCAATGTAGGCAGAGGAAGAAGATGCTTTCAGGAAGTCAAACACAAACTCTTCAAACACAAGATACAAGCACCTGAGATGTAACTTCTTAAGAATAAAGGGAAATGTCACATGCATCATCAGCCCTGGCCATGTCAACAGTCCCATGAGTATTTCTTATCATCTTCATTTACCCATGGGCTCAGAGAGGTCCATTGCCACACTCAGAACCATGCATGCACCAAGAGTAGACATGTGCCACAGCTGTAGTTCTCAACCTCCATGGTCCAGAACAGCAAAGAATATGGAAAGAGTCTGGAAGCTGAGGGCTTGTGCCATGCAGATCTACAGCTCTTACTTGGAGTGGTGTTGATCAGAATACACGGAAGGGATACACACTTGGAGGACACCTGCTTTTGACGTGACGTGATGGAGGGGGTGCTTATACCGTCTTCCTATGGTTTTGGTGGTAGTCGGGGTTCACATTTAGTAGCCTTGTTTGGCACTTCTGATGGGATCGAATCTTCCCTTAGATTCAGTTTATCTCCAACATCAGCACCTTGCCGACTTCCCGCTTACACGAAAAGAGAACAAGCCTTGGTCTTCAGCTGGCTCCCATGTTTTCTTGGGAAGAACAACACCTGTCTATGTTTATTTATTTATTTGTTTATTTTACCATTCAGTTTTCTTCTTATCTATTTTTGGCAAACCGTATTGATCTTCCCTTGGCAATGGAGACAGAAAGATCCCTTTTAAAACAAAGTTAATAAATCTATGAATTGATTTAGAGAAAAAAATTTTCAATATTAATGAAATCTTAAAGGCTTTAAAAATTAAATAAGAAGGGCATAGAGGGAGAGCAGGCAAAGAGTGACAGGGACTTGGAGAGGAATGCCCTGCGTGGCTCAGCACAAGGTCAATGCTGTGAGCTGAAGCTCTGTGAACCTCTGAGCCCGAAGACAATGGCATTGGGAGGTACAACCTCTAGGAGGTGACTTGGGGATGAAGGAGGAGCACCTCCCCCCACCTCCACAAAGGGCAGTATTGCCCTTAGGAGGAGCACTGAAGGAGAGATTGTCTCTTGCTCTTTGCCTTCTGAAGACACAGTAAGAAGGCAGCCTCTGAAACCAGGCAGAGCACCCTTCACAAGAACTTGATGCTGTTGTCACAGTGGTTGTGAGCTTCTGGGTTCTACAATTGTGGGAAATGAGGCTGTGACACAGCATGCTGGCCATGAGATTAATTTCCTGCACGGACCAGGGTAGTGTCAGAGATATCACAGGGAAGGCTTACCAATGATACCATGTTACTTACCAGTGAGGTGTGGCAGCTGGTTCTCTCATTAATAGGGCAAAATGCCAGACAGAACAACATTAAAATGGGAGAATTTACTTCTGCTTACAGTCTCAGACAGCTCAGTCCAGTCAGTGGTCACGTGTCCCAAGCACTTGGGGAAAGCATCATGGTGGTGGGAACATGTGCTGGAGAAGCTTCTTCGCCTCATTTCTCACTGGAAGCTGAGCAAGAAGCAGGAAAGGCTGAGGACAAAATACAGCCTCAACCACATGCCTCAAATGACCTACTTCCTCCGAGAGGGCCTCATCTCCTAAAGTTTCCTTGATCTCCCAAAATAGGAACAGCATCTTGGGACTGAGCATTAAACATGAACCTTTGTGGGACACTAAATACTCAAACCGTAATAACAGGATATCCCATGTCCCACACAGCTGGCACCTTCTGTCTTCATACCCTTCCTTCAGACCTCACATAATGATGATCCAGAATAACAGGGACATGATAACTTGTCTGCAAAGGGAGGGAAGGAGCGAGTGGTAATTCCTTGGGAGGTTTAAACTAAAACAAACTTCAATTATTTATAAGACAGCACTTGCAGGATTAACCCATCTGTTTGTTAAATAGTTAAACCCACCTACCCATGAAATGTCTTAACAAACTCATGTAGCCAGGGTCCTGTTGTGCCAATTAGATAAACCCTGGGGGAAAGAGGTCCAGATGCATCGGACAATGTCTGGTAAGATCACACCTACTAAATAAAGCATATCTATTCTCCCCTCCCCTCCCCTCCCCTCCCCTCCCCTCCCCTCCCCTCCCCTCCCCTCCCCTCTCTCTCTCTCTCTCTCTCTCTCTTTCTTTCTTTCTTTCGATACAAGGTTTCTCTGTGTAGCCCGGGCTGTCCTAGAACTCACTCTGTAGACCAGGCTGGCCTCAAATTTATAGATCTCTGCCTGATTCTGCCTCCTAAGTGCTGGGATTAAAGGTGTGCACCACCACCTCCCAGCCATACCTCATTTTCAGTTGGCAGTTCCAAATAGGACAGTTTGGATTCTAACTGGAGCTGGAATTAGTCTTTTCTAGTTGTTACAGGTACCCATTGGTGTGTAACAAATCATTCCAAAGCTGCACACACTGCATTAATAACAGATGTGCATACTTCACACAGGGTATCTGTGATTTAAAAAAAAAAAAAATGTAGGAGCTGCTTAGCTTAGGGATTTTGGCTTGGGGTCATGTTGGTAGCTTCTGTCAAAACAGGAGCCAGCTGCAGGCATCAGGGGTTTGGTTCGTGCTCTGGGAATCCACTTCCAAGATGGCTCCCTCGTGTGGGAAGAGGAAGTAGTTGGATTCCTCTCCATGCAGGTGACTGGGTGTCCCCACAGCATGGCAGTTAAGTGCTCCCCCAGGAGGGAAAGGCAGAATGGCCATGTCTCTGATGGACAAGACTCAGAAGTTGCATCCTGTGATGTCCGTGGACCCTGCTGCTTAAGCAGTCAGTGAAGTTCCATGTTGGAGAAGACTGTGCTAAGACAGCAAGACTTGGAATGGAGAATCACAGAACCATCATGGATTCTGGGTTTCTTGTTCACCATCCCAAAGCTAGCTGTGATAGTGATAGGTGCTTGGCTGTGTTTTAAAACAGGACCGTGTGGCTGTGTGTATGAGACATACATTTGTGTTATGAGCTAGGTGTAGAACATGCCTAGTTATATGGCCTAGGCATTTGTAAATACATTTGAGTCTTAGAGACATTATTCTGGGAGCTTGGGGGCGGGGAAAAAAGCACGAGCATACAGAAAACACATTATATTACAACAATATACATGCATATGTACACACACACACACACACACACAGAGAGCTGAAGTTTACCCAATCAGTACAAAGCACGAATAGCTAACGAGACTCCTATAGGAATATTATTAATACCTCAGTACACTAAAAATAATTTTTTCCCCAGCTTTCTCTGTGTTTGGCAGTGTGTTTGGCTCTAATCCATCTCGTAATGGCCTAAAGTAAACTATTGCCTAACTAATCTTTTTATAGAATCCTGGACTCGGTAAACTTCAGAGCATCCTGAATTATGCCTAAGGGTCTTCTGGAGTTCTGTCCTGTCTCAACAGCCTTCACTCTGGCTTCCAGAGCTGTCCATTTCATTGATATGTGTGTGGGGGGGAGGGGTTCAAATACACATTACATTAGCCCAGTTTTGAAAATAAACAAAAGCATCCACAAAATGTGTCATGTACGACGTGACAGGGCCACCTGGAAAGGACAAAGTACAGGAGGTCAAGATCCCTTCTAGGGTTTGACTGAAATGCACCCCAGGCTCCCCTTTGGCCCAGCTGGGGGTACTGTTCTGTGAGTTTGTGAAGGTAGGACCTACTTGGAGGGAGTGGGTCAAGGCAGGCTGGGACTTGAGGTTTACAGTCCAGCCTCTGGCTTTCTTTCTCTGTTTCCTGGTTTTCAGAAATGAGAAGTCTGAGTCACATGGTCCCATCTGCCATGCCTTTTTCTGTCTGGATGGAGTCAAAAATAAATCCTTCTTTTCTTGATTGCTTCTACCAGGTAACTGATCACAGGGAGGGACCAATACAATCTGCAGCTGTCAAGAGTGGTCCACGTTCAAGTTCTGCTAGCCTGAGTTCCTCATCCACAATCACTCCCTTCCCCTTTCCACCACTCATGACTGTGAAGCTGAGAGCTCTCAACTAAAGCTCCTGGGGGGGGGGGGTTCTTCACAGTTCAAAAGCTGCTGGTAGCATAAGGGTCACTAGTGGCTGGAGAGGAGCAGCGAAGGTTGAATAATTGGAACCAAAAGACAGTTGATTATGTTCCAGTCTTCTGTAACAGAGTAGGGAGATACCGCTTACAAACAAACCCAAGAAGAGAGGAACCTGAAGGCTTCCCCTACCCAAAGAAATGGTAAACTCCTAAGGAGAGAGAAAAAAGGGAGAGAGAAAAGCTAATTACAACGACTGGAACACTACTCAATGACTCCATGAATCTAATGATTGCATTGTACTCCAAAATTACCTGCAGTTCTTAGGTCCTTAAACAAAGATTTCAAACCATGCTATTTCATTTTTAAGGACCCACAGGATGTCAGTATTGGACCCTCAGTATGTGTTCTCACTCAGTCCTGATAGCAGCCCTATGAGGTTGCAGTGCTTAGTAACAGGATTAGTATGGGGGGGGGGGGGGCGGGGCAGGGGTGAGAAACACCATATGGGCGGGAACTTGAGGACTAGTACTCTTCCATGGTGGAATAGGATCCAGGATGTCTTGAAATTGCTCCTAAGTGTATCCTTTTATAAGAATGACATTGATATATTTAAAAGGTGCTGCAGCCCAATTTGAAGAAGCTCTGGTCATGTCTCTGGAAGATTCCCTCCCCCAGTAAAAAAAGTATTAACTTTGTAGGTGATGAGTTGAATGGGAATTCTCGTGGAAGGTAGAGAGAGATGCCTGAGCAGCTCCAGGCAAGATGATTTACCAACTAACGTGGGGATGTTGAACAGTATATGAGCAGTATGGCCATCCTGGTAGGTGTTACCTAATGAACACTTCTACCCATTCCACATCATCACACAGACTTAAAATAATTAGCATCAAAATCCCCTGTCATCCTAAAGTAGGACATGGCCCAAAAGATGAGCAACCAGGTCTCTTTACCAAACCTAGAATCTAGAATATGTAGCTCAATATATTCTTTTTGTTTGTTAGTTTGTTTTTGTTGTTTTGTTTTTTGAGACAGGGTTTCTCTGTCTAGCCTGGCTGTCCTGGAACTCACTCTGTAGACCAGGCTGGCCTCGAACTCAGAAATCCACCTGTCTCTGACTCCCAAGTGCTGGGATTAAAGGCGTGCGCCACCACTGCCCGGCTTCAGTATATTCTTTAACATCATGTGCAAGTGTTTTATTTTAATACACTCTAACACATGATTATGTGTGGGTGCCAGCAGATAAGAACACAGTGGGACAAATACTGTGAGTGAGTTATCAGCCCTCTGCTGAGTAAGTGGAGCTCCTGACCGTGACCCCCCAACTCTTTAAAAGAAGGCCTGTAGACCCTTCCAAGCAGCTTGGCAGGATCAGAAGTCCAGGTGATCATGAGAACATCTCCTTTTGTTTTTCTAACCGACCAACTAACCAACCAACCAACCAACCAACCAACCAACCACAAACAAAGAAAAATTGGCTGTACAGCTCAGTGGTTAAAGCAGGTGCACAAACATAAAGACCTGAGTTTGTATATAAATACTGGATGGCCATAATAAAAAGACCACCATGTATATGAATTCTAGATTTGCTAGAAAGACCTTACCTCAGTTAATAAGGTCAAAAGATGATCAAGGATGATTAACAACGTCAACCTTGGGTTTTCCCATGCACACAAAAAAGGGCACATGCATACAGAAGAAAACCCACAACTAGCTATCCCAGTCTATTCACCTGTGCTGATGCTCTTCCTGATACCAAAAACACCCAATTTCCATGCTTTGGGATACAACCAGAACTTTTGAAGGCTTCATTCATCTCTGGTTGGTGGGTCGGAACATGAATGTTTTCCTTAATAAACACTCATTGTTTGGGTAAAAGAAAAAAAAAATGTCCTGAGGATACAGCATTCAATCAGAAAAGCAAAAGGAAACAGCACATATGGAGAACGGTTTGGCTTCTTTCATTCTGTGCTTGTCGTTTTAGAAGCACTAATCTAGGAATGTGTAATGAACGAGCCGCTCACCTATTCAATAGCTATGACATGGGTGCTTGCTAACCTAACGGTCACATTGATCTTAGGCTGTCTGCAGTCACATTGAATGCCTGTTTCCTGAGAATTCACTAAGTACCCATCCACTGACTGCAGACAGGAGAAGTCAGCAATGGCAATGACAGGACAGGAGGTGGGACTTCCGGGGGAGGCGGGACTTCCGGGAGAAGTGGGACTTCCACAATGGGAATATTGAAAATGGCTTCTCCAGGGGCCAAGTTCACCACATTTTCTGTTACATTTGCTCTAACTTCTTTGTTTAAACACCGGAAAAAAGGACTTAGGTTCTACTGGCCTATTTTTCTTCAGTTTTGGGCTGAATTGGGAAGAAGAAAAGAAATGGGGGGGGGGAGGAGAAGGGGAGGGGGAAAGGGAGGGGGACGCTCATAGTCATTAGGCCGGCCAGAAAGCATTTGGTTGGTCAACAGCAGAACTCTTCTGGAAGAGTGACTTCTAGATTTCCTATTGAGGGCTCTCAGAGTGAAGAAAGTCAAACTTGATATCAAATAACTACACGGGGTATGTGTGCGAGCTTGAGGTGTTAAAGGAACAGTTTATAAAAAGCTTAGTTAAATATAGGAAGTACAGTCGCTTTCCAGGTAACTCGAGACTTGAACATCCGATACGGCTTTAATGCGGGCAATCTAGTTGGCCAATTTTCACAGCCGTATAATATATTGCATCTATTTTAAGATCTGTAATTTTCCCTCCTTAGCTATTTCTCAACGAGACCCGAAAACATTTCCTCTCGCCTGATTCATGCTCCGCTATTTTCCACATGCACATTCTTCACTTTTATTTTTCTCTACTAAAATAAATATTTACCTAGTTTATATACCCCTAACGGTAAGGGGGGAGGGAAGCGATAAATAAACACGAAATGCTTCACACTGATCTAACGGTCTATCAACTCCAAACCTAAATGTTGAATATCTTGGTCCTCATACCCACACTGTTAACATGGTAACTCGATGTAAAACACTTCGGGATTTTTAAAGGTTTTAATGTTTTTAATTTGAGCTCTTCAACACCCCCTTCCCCCTTTCCTCTCTGTGCATGGCAGGGAATATAAGTCCTCTGGGGCTCAGCTTCCTCGTCTGTGCAGTGGGACCACAGCCACTCATGGACCAGCCCTGATGTATGGGGAAGGGAGCATCCCATAAATGTGTCTGCCCAATGAGAACTTCCACACAGCTGGGCTGTGTTCAGCGATTGATAATTTTAGACGGAGCTTGGCTAACGGCTCTGTTCTTGCTGCTATGAATAAGCCCTGCGGTCCTCGGTTTCATCCAGGTTTGGATTTCACTGTGGCCCCAAGGGGTATAAAGATGAATTATTTGATTGTGAGGAGATATAAGAGATCGTGTGTCTGGCTGCTTTGCAAATCAATTCTCCTCCCAAAGATGCTCCTTCCTGCTTGAGATATACGGCTTTGTACGGATTCTGGCGGCATCTGTGTTTGTCATGTCAGAGGGCAAGGTACATGCAGATGGAAGATCACTGAGCGATGTAATCCGAGCGCACATGAGAAAACAGCCGCAGAGGGGGAACCCTTCACAGTGGCCCTGACAGCGCCTCAAATAAGCATTTACCTAATCTCTCCGCTGATTCCTATCTGGGTTCAGTGACTTCACTCAGCTGCCGGCTGCTAACCAGTTAGGGCATGCTGGTGATCTTGTCCACACTGTAATAAGATCTAGGGTCTTTCCCATAGAAAATTAGACTTGTTGCTGAGGGGGGTGCGACCCTGAGAGAACAGTGAACCTCACAGCCAGTAGAGGCCAGGTTATTGGGTTCTATTTATCACCGAATCCCAGGGAGGAGTAGTGAGGAGAATGTCTAGCAAAGAGAAGGTGGAGACAAGCAAATGGCTGGCCAGCAAGGGCTCATTACTCCTGCCGACCGGCAATAGTAATATCCACTTATAACTCTTGGGCTGCTTTATAGATGCTGGTGATGAACTGATTATAAGGGTGTAGACAAGTTTCATTCAGTCCTAGGATGTATACTGATTTGTCTTTTTATAATAAACTGGAGACAGAGCTAGGGCATGGCTCAGGCATGTCGAACATTCTAATCTCCAGCAGGCTATTTCCATGACACCACTGCCATATAAAGTCATACACTTATATTCTAGGTCAGCAGTACTAGAAAATGGGGGGGGGGGCTATATAATGTGTACAGTGCCCCACCCCTGGAATATCATTTCACATAAAGAGGGTTGTTAGTAAATAAACTAAAGATGGCTGGAACACAGGTACTATATATACTGCCATAGCACATGGTGAGTGACTCAGGGAAGGGTAGCACATACAGCACGGACACACTGCACATCGGGATGACATAGTTCTGAGTTAGACAGAGGGTGACGGCCTGAGTGCACCATGCTGCTCAGAGTGGTACACAGTCATAAATTACACATGTCCCATTCTGGAGCCAGAGCAACATCACTGCCTGGAATAGAAGCAGGGGCTAAGCAAGCCGCATCTTACGATTGTCCTTGGAGGGTTGGAGAGATGGCTTGGTGGCTAAGAGTACTTTCTACTCCTTCAGGGGACCCTACTTGTGTTCCTAATACAGACATCTGATGGCTCACGTACCTATAACTCAAGCTCCAAACGGGTGTGACGCCCTACAATAACACTGAACTCATGTGCGCACGTACAATCTCCTGTCTTTAAACACTTGGTCCCCAGCTGTCAGTGCTGCTTTGGAAGGTTCTAGGAGCAAAAGAAGAGGCCTTCTGGAGGGGGAGGTAGGTCAATGGGGATGGGTCTTGGGGTTTTACAGCCTCTTACCACTTCCTACCCACTTTCTGTTTCCTGACTACAGATGAACTTCAATCCGTTTTCTCCCATTTCTGCCGACAAGTCTTTCTCCCCATGATGCATGGTATCCCCTTGAACTAAAAGAAACTTTCCTTCCAGAGATGGGTCAGGAATTATGTCACAAGGATTAGAAAAGTAACTAGTGCATCCCAGCTCCTAAGATCACCCTGCCGATTTTGGACAGGAGTATAAGTCAGTTTTTGGTTGGACATCGCTTTGATAAGTGGCCCAACAACACCCATGCATTATCTAAGTCAAAAGGTACTCTTGGACAAATTCCAGGCTGGCTTTCCTGAGTCATGACTCCCTTGGAGTCAAGCTCTCCTCCAAGTACAGTTGTAAGTGGAGACACATTTCCCTGTGTCCTTCCCAAGCAGGGGCTGGGGCAGGACTCTGCTCACGGAGGTTTAAACCAGAGCTGGAAGGAACAGCAGGAGAATTTGCTTTCCTTGGCTGGGTTCTGTCACAGTATACATTCCTCCTATTAAAATATAGTGTGTTTTTCCAAATGGCACGATCTACTTCAACTGCTGTATTTTATCTGTCATCTAGCCCCTACCTACCCTGAACACTGGTCTTGGAAACATTTGGGGAGAAGAGACATGAAAAAGAAGAAGAGAAATATATGATGGGGGTGTGGCTGTGAGGGGTGGGTGTCTATGAAAATTTATGTGCTGAAAAACAGCTGTAAAATGTTTAATGTTTCAATGAACGTTTTATGTTTACAATAAAAAATCCTCTAGCTAAGAAGGGCTTTAAAAGTTAGAGTTCTAGACAGTGCCAAAGGGGGAAAAAAAAAGGCAAGGGGAACAGATTCCACAAAGCCTTCTCCAGAGATTGACAACCCCCACTCCAGCACACACACACACACACACACACACACACTATTAAACAATATAAAGATCTCTCTTCACAGGATGGATTTAGTACTCAGCTCAATGGTGAGTGAAACAGGGAAAAACAAGCCATGGAACCAGGGATAATGACCAACAAGAGTGGAAATTTTACTCTTTTCACCTGAAATCAAGCATCCATGGCATGAAGCCTTGGCAATCCAGGCTCTGAAAGGAGAGGTAGAAGGAACAGTTTAAGACATTTAGTTCAGCCAGATGCTTGTTCAGACCTGACTAGTCAATCAGTCCACTAACAGTGAGACTGACTGTGTGTATTAGGCTGGGTTTTTCCAGGATAGGGACCGCATGAGGAGTCCCTGACTTCGACAGTGAGACTCAGATTCAACTTCAAAAATCCATTCTAAGGGTTAGCACTGTGGCTCCTTAGGTAAAGGCCTTTGCCGCCAAACCTGAAAGCTTTAAGTTCAATGCACAAGGTAAAAGGAGAGGACTGTCTCCTAGAAATTGTACCCCATTCAAGTGACAATATAAATGTGGCTTCCAGAGAGAAGGGAACGTGTCTCCTTTCCCTGATGCAGTGTACTTCCTGCTTATGAACCTGCATGTGCCTGGTTCCTGGCTGGGCTGGAAAGACAGTCTGGGTCAGGGGCAGAGAAATAATACTCATGAGAGACTCTGAGGACACTCCACATGCTAACTCCATTTCCTTCTTCTCTCTGGGAGTCCCAGGAGGTATGTGGCCACTCCCTTGATGGGTCACCATATTTAGAAGGTCCTTAGTGTTTACTATAGTAGGATGGTCCCTGTGACAAGCTGCCTAGTTACTTGGCTCTCCATGAAGTTTCACGAGAACACCAGATACACAAAGATGGTGGATGAAACTCATGGCGTCACCCAAAGGGAAAGGAAAACCAGGTTGCTGAAACCCTTGAGAACTGAGGCCTTAGGGCCACATCAGAGACTGTGCAGACATAAACAGTTAGATTCATGACACACCGTGGGCTGCCTAGGGTGCTGCAGAAGAGTGGCTTATATGAACCATGAGCACAAACATATTGACTCATGCATACATATGCATACATACACACACTTATACACACCTCATAAATACACATGTGCACACATACACAAACACATATGCACACATATGTGCATACACATGTACACATGTGTACATACATACACACATATGCCAACACAGGTACACACACACACACACACAACCTATATATTTATCTACACATGATGTATTCTACTACTACACACAATAGTACTACAAAGCAGTAAAATAAATATGAACTAAAAACAGGCTGTGAGAAAAGGTATATACAAGAAGGAGATTCTGGTTCCTTCCAATACCCTTGTTCAGGGTCACGGGGCTTCCCTATTGAAAATAGAAAGCCAGAAGCTACCCAGTCACATTTAGAATGCTTCTTAGCTAAGAAATCGTTGTTTGTGTATGATTGAAATGCATGTGGGCATCTTTTTATTTGCTAAATCTGGCAAAGCTCAGGGGTCTGTAAACGCTCTTGTTAATACAGAAAGGACTATAGTAAACACGCCAGGCTTTTGCAGGCCTATCTTTGTCACCTATTGAGCTAATTCATCATCGTGTGAAGGAGCACCAGGCAGTCCCTACATAAGTAAGCTATCTCTGTTTCAATAAAACTTTATTTACAGAAGCAAGAACGTGTGGTTATTGACCATAGGCTACAGCTGTGACGCCCTTGCCCTGGGGAATCACAAAGGTACATCCCATGTGAGAGACTCATGGTCTGTAAGACTCAGAGCCTGTACTTACATGTCTCCAGTAATATGGGCTTACATTGAAAAAAGGGGGTGGAGTGCATATTCGTGTGCTTTCTATAGGGTTTCAAGTCAGGGCCTGTGAATAAATAATGATAATAACTTCATTTAAAACTGGGAAGGTTGAGATGGGAAATGAGGCTATCTAACCACACACACACACACACATGTACATATGCATACACATGCATGCATGCACACACACACATACTTCATGCACACATGCATACACATGTGAACATATATACAAACATATATGCATACACATGTGCATACATATCACACACTTGCACACATATGCAAACATACACACACATGCGGCGCGCGTACACACACACACACACACACACACACACACACACACATACACACACATCTAAACTGTGTGCGCTGGTGGACTAGTCTTTAGTGTGTCAAATTAAAAGCTTCCTTTACCTCAATTACTAGCAATTCAATCGGCCAATTGGCAGCCATAACACATTAACCTTTCTGCCAAATCAATTTCACCAAGTCCCCTTCCAGCACTCAGAGAAATTAAATGGCACCCCTATGCCTGCGAGGAGGAGCACGCTGTCTGCATTGCCTGCTCCAGCTTCCCATCCTTACCTGGAACTAGCATAGTTCCTGACCAGAGCCCTTCTCCTCACCAGATTGCCAGGAGCCTGCCTCGAGTTGTTTCCCCTATCCTGCAACCAGCTGGGTCCGAAGGTCCAAGACAGTGGATGCTGCCAACCACTGTCCACAGCGCAGGATTCACAAACCCCAGCAGCAGTGCTGGTTCTGCTTGGAATAAGCCTGCAGTCTTTCTGTCACAAGTCCTTGTGATGAGTACATTCACCTGGATACTGACCCAACCCACTACTGAAGTTACACGGGTGTTATAGGAGACCCAAGATCCAGCCCTTCCTGCCACCTCTGGTAGGGGGCACCTGGGCTGGCTTCCTAAGAATGGGAAGTGAAGCCTGGAGGTGGTGACCCACACCTTTGATCCCAGTAGAGAGGAGGCAGAGGTAGGAGGATCTCTGAGTTGGAGGCCAGCCTGGTCTACAGAGCGAGTTCCAGGACAGCCAGGCCTACACAGAGAAACCCTGGCTCAAAACAAAACAAAGCAAAGCAAACCAAAGGAAAGCAAAACAAAACAAAAAGAACGTGAAGTCTCAGAAGGGAAGGCTGCTTTCTAGTTCTGCCATGCTGGCTGCCTAGAGCTCAGGTGCAGACAAAACAACAGGATGCTAAGTTAAAACCAACCACAATAATAATAAAAAGCGTGAAGGACTGTTCCTGGATGAGCCAGAACGAGAAGCCTCTGTACACACACTCACGAAAGCACGCATGCTCGCATGCACATGCTGGAGAATGCGCCACCATCTTATAGAAGTGAGAGAATACAAATGTATTTGTATTATAAGATGCCAGTAACTTCGGTGCAGTACAAGTCTCATTATTTCAAAATTATCTCATGCCATCCCACTGGCTAGCTAGAACCCGGATTTTTCACTTGCAAAGCCCAGAGTAACACACAGAGAATCTTCAAATTACAAGTTATGTATAAATACCAATTTTATGTCTAATTACAACGGTAATGAAATCGCAGTCAGGATGGTGGCCCCATCGCACGCATGCCTCGTGTTTAATATTAGGACAGGGAACATGATTTCCTCAACTCTGGCAGCTTCTCAAATCTAGAAATGACTGCCGCTTCCCCTCCAATGACAACCTTAGGAACTTTTATGAGACAAGCACAGGGCCTTGGAAAATGTCACTTTCGCCTAACAGAGCTGTGTCTTTGGGAGTCAGAATCAGAACCTCTGACTTGGAGGCAGGTGGCAGCTGCCACTTAGAAGGCTACCTTCTAAGTTGGTTGCTTGAGGCCACAAGAAGGCAGCTTGGACTGACAGCAGAACCCCTCCCTGGACTCTGGACTGGTGTTGGTCTAGATTCACAGAAGCATGCTAACGCCTTTCTTTTGGGATTGGGGAAATGGACTCAAAGAAAACATGTGGATAAGGAGAAAATGGGATTGCGTCACCCGGGTAAAGGGCAGACGAGGGAATAGTTAGAAACAACTCAGCCACGGGGTGCATTCTGGACATCACTTCTATAAATGTGGGCTTGAAAACATGAGTTTCTGTTAGGTCAGATCAGGGCAGGAGGAGCACTAGGAGTCACACAAGGAACAGGGTGCCAGCATGTCCTCTGTGACACCTGGCTTTCAAATCTTCTTCCTATACATCCCACTAAATATAAATGCTCGTGCCACCCCCTCCCCCACTCTTTGCTTTGCAAAGATGTTCTCTGCTCTGGAATCTGTTTATGGGCTTCTGTGGTCAAGGTAAGGATGGGGTGTACAGCAGGTACCAGAAAGTCATTTTGTGTTGTGGGGGCTCATAGCTAAATACATTATGTGTGTCTGTATGGGATGTGAATAGGTGCCCAATATTGGAAAGAAATAAGGTGGTGTGTGTGTGTGTGTGTGTGTGTGTGTGTGTGTGTGTCCTCTAGTGACTACAGGGCCCACAGAAATGAAAATCATTAGTGTCCCCCATCTGACTCCTTTTTCTTGGCCATCAGATCTTCTCCTAGCTTTTATGGTCTTCCCCAGAATTGTATATTGATACACTTGACTGATATCCTTGTAATGGAAAAAAAGAGAAGCAAACAGGCCCTGCCTGAGCCCCTGTGTTCTAGGCCCTGGGGTTTCTGACTCCACTGCTTTAGTCCCTGGACTATAAACTACATTCCAAACCAGAACAGAGGCATCAGTTCATCTTGGAGATTGAGTCTGCTGATCCTTGTTTCCTTCGATCCTTTTCGCCTCCCTGGTCTCTGTGCTCACCGTGAGCTGGAGCTGCCCAGAGTGAACACCCGTGCACCTCCAGGACCAGTGTCTTGAAGGCACATCTGATGAGTCTTGTTTATAAAGTAGCGAAGATGTCTTCTCAGGAGTTTTGCTTTTTTGTTTGTTGGTTGGTTGGTTTATGGTTCTGAGGTGACCATGCCTTGTGTAGCCAGGGAGAGGCAAATTTCCAAAGGCAGACAGGCATTCTTAAGAGAAAGACAATCTGACTGGGACATGGTAGAGTGGTAGAGAATTTGTCCAGTATGAGGGAGAACCTGAATTTGACCCTCAGCTCTAAAGACAGAGACAGGGAGAGACCCAGAGGTGAACAAAGTTACAATGAGAGAGGACAGGAGCTCATCAGGATGATGTAAACCACAGTGCCCACTACCAGACCCAGCTAAGTCTACCCAGTGGATCAGGTCAGCTGTGGAAATGATACTCTGTGGCAGACAAACCCCAAGCCCCTTCCCATTCATTTTGCCAATAAGGAAATTCAGTGCCTTCCAGTTCCACAAAACACTGCAGACCACATCCTATGTAAGTACCATCCAGCACAGACAGCACTTGGCTCTGCCTCTATCTGTTCAAATGACCTGTAGTCTAAAGCACCTACTATGTGCTGGCGCTCTTTACTACTCCTTTGCCTGTGGAGACTCTTAGGAGAATGCATCAGGAATAAGACACATCTAGAAATCTCTGCACACAGAAAATGTCATCAAGTTGTTTTTAACTGCTTTCCAAAAAAAAAAAAAAAAAAAAAAAAAAAAAAAAAAAAAAAGTCGTCTTCAGGGTGCAGAGAACAGACATGCAGTGTTTACTCAGGACTTACAGAGTGTGATTTTCAATCTCAAGGGCGATTGAAATGGTTTTGATGTAAACTGAGAAAAACTGAGAAGGGAATGGATGATGCTTTCTCCAAGATTTTTGTCTTCATGCCAGAGGATTTTGAAAGAGTGGTATCAGCTTCCCTGAACTTCCCATGCCGTGGGGGTTTATAGCTGTCCTAGCAATAGAGGCAGTATGTATGTATGTATGTATGTATGTATGTATGTATGTATGTATGCATGCATGCATGCATGTATGATGCATTATAACAATAGAGCTCAAAACCAAAGTACCAAAAGACAATTTGCTCTGGAGCTGGCCAGGTGTCTCAAATGGTAAAGTACATAGCATTCAGACATGAAGACCTGAATCTGGAGCCCTGGCATCCACAGAAATGCTGAGCAGTGTGTGGGTCTGCAGTTTTAGTGCTGGATGGAACAGAGGGACAAGGATTCCTGGGGCTTGCAGCCCATCCAGTCTATCCCGTCAGGGAACTCCAGGTTCATTGACCCTGTCTCCAAACCTACACTACGCCTATACAAAACCGGCCCTGTGAACAGTTTGGGGAAGGCAGGGGGCTCATGGGATCCTTCCCCATTCTGCTATGGATAAGATTCTGAGAGAGAGGGAATCCTGGTCTTCAGCTGCTCACCTATATGGCTAAGCCCATGAGGCTTCAAGAGATAGCTCCAACCCCATGGCTAACTGCAATAGGTCATAAAGTAAAGCTAATAGGTAGGAATGTGGGAAAGAGATTGGTAGGGGAAGCGGGTAGCAGGAGTGGGAGCGAGGCGAGATGGGAGGGTTGTGTGTCAGAGCAGTCCGTATGCATTACGCACACATGTGAAACTATCAAAGGACAACTTTAGTTAATAAACCAATAAAATAGCAAGTAATCAAGGAAGATAACTGATACTGATTTCTTGCTTCTACTCATGGACACACTGGCACATATACCTATGCATGCACACATCATATGTGTGTGTGTGTCTATATATACACACAATGCACACAAATGAATTAAAACAAAGATGATCTGCATTTAGATCTATAGCATGGAAAGGGGCAAGATTGGAGGAAGAAGAGAGTGTTCAGAGGGGTCGTTGGGAAATGTTGCAGAAGTGAGGGCTCTCTGCCATCCCTTGAACACAGCAGAGAAGCCACGCTGCTAGTTCATCGAAGAGATAACCGGTCTGAGGATCTTATTCGGTCGCCTCGGGCTTCGTTCTTTGCTGGAATCCAGGGCTCTAAAGGAGTGCTCACCTAGTGATGAACACTTGTCCCAGATTTAATTACAGATTACGAAGGAAAGAGGGAGAGCTGGAACAGGGGGTGTGGCTGCAGTGTCACTAGAGCCACCTCCCTCTTCCTCCTGGATGGCCTGGATTCTTGCAAAGAGAATGAGGTTGAAATAGGAGGATTGTACTTCTCAGGCGTGGCCCAGAGATGAGCCCGCACAGTCTGTTCATCCTTTTCCTCATCCACAAGCCCAGTGGGGGCAGGGCAGGCTAAGGTCCAGGACAGATAAAAAAATCTACATCCAGCAATAAGCCACATTACACGGTGTCTACAGCTACAAGCAAATCCATGTTATATTGAGGGCTGAATGTTAAGTCACTGCAATTTGGGGGCCGTCACATCAACTGGCTCTGTCTGGTCCAAGAACACAGAGCAGAGCATGCTTGCTTCTGACCTTGACATATTAAAGGTGAAACTGTCCAGGCTGACCACCAAGAGAGCTCTGGTGGCCAGAGCAGTAGAGAGGCCACTCCTCAGATGCTCTGGGAAGAATGAAACCCCCTCAGTGACTGGGCAAGAAGCAAGAAAAGACAAGAGAGCAGGAAAGACAGAAACACACAAAAAGAACGAGGCAATGAGTGTATGCTATAGCTGTAGTTAATATATAGCTACAATATATGATATCAAATACTCATGTTATTATAGCCTGAAGCAAGCAGGGGATCTTACAGCCTGTGCCCCTTCCTCTCTCCTTTCTTCCTTCCCCTCTCCATCCTTCCTTCTCTCCTCTCTTCCTTCCGGTCTATTCTTTCCTCTCTCCCTTGCTACCCAGGAACTCTTGCTACATAGCCAAGACTGGCCTCAAACTGAAGATCCCCCTGTCTGCCTCATATACCAGAAGGCTGGGATTACAGACATGATCCACCACATCTGGCAAAATTTTTTAGAAAATGTTTTTTTTTGTTTTTTGTTTGTTTGTTTGTTTGTTTGTTTTTTTAGACAGACAATGAATGTATAAATTGAGAGCAGTGGGCCATAATGTGTCGGTGTCACTTGTCTATTGTGGAACACAGAGTGGTGCCTAAATCATTAACAATGGTTTCTGAGACTTGTGGGCTGAGAGTTATATATCTGGTCAACATTCAATGACCCCTAACACAAAAGCTAAGAAGTACAGGAGCCAGGGATGGCAAACCCAGATACTGAATGGCCAGACTCCAGGCACATTCTATGCTGATGTGCCACTAAGGGACATGAGCTCTGGGTCTGGTTCTAGGAAAAGGGAAAAGAACTTGTCTTTTGGTTAAAACAAAACTAAAAACAAAACAAAAAAAACCCCCAAAAACCAAAAACCAAAAAACAAACAAACAAACAAAAAAACAAAAACCAAGCTTCAGAAGAAACAAGAAACAGTGACGACTGTGGACATTTATGCACACGCAGGCTTGCAGGACTGTAAATCCAAGACTTTTCTCTTATATTGCCAGAGCCTCAACTCACTTCAAGGGTCACGAATTTGAAACGCTGGCAGACTCCCTGGGAGCAAATATGGTGGCCCAGATCCTAAACATATGACTGCATTTCTCAAAGATGCACTGAGATGAGTCCCTGAGGAAGAATTAGGGGTTTCTAAGGACTCTTCTAGAACTACAGACACACACACACACACACACACACACACACACACACGGAAAGATAAGGGAGAGAGAGCATGTAAAATTTGAAACAAAATGAGGTTGTAAGGGTTTTAGTGTGTGTTTGTCATAACTGAGGCTGTCGCTGCCAAACATAATTTCTTGGGGGAAAAAAAGAGGAAATAATTGAGAAAGAGCTATATCACTGTCATGCTCAGATGGTCGCAAGGATGCTCTGGGGGGTTACCCACGCACATCTTCAAGTCTGTGAGACAATCTGCAGTGGGCCTTAAGTCTTACCTATGGGGTCTGGAAGACATCGGTTTCCAAACACTAAAGGTTCAAAATTAGTACAAGGAGGAACATTGCTAGGAAGACTGGAAGGGATGGGAGAGCACTGCAGCTTTCAGGAGAGCAGTATAATTAAACAGAAACCGTTGTTTTTCTGAAGACAGTCATTTCATATGGTAACGCTTTTATATGTAAATTATTAAAACTCAGAAACAAAAACCTTTTGCTTTAAATTGAATTGAGACTATCTTAGAGTAAAACAGTTTGGCGAGGACGTGCTTAAAATGAAAATAAAACAGTTTAAGTAAAAGGAATCATATTTTGCAGGGAGAAAATGCAAATAAAGACTGTGGGTCTCCCCCCCCCCCCCAATTTGTTTGTTTTGTTTTTGATTGCTGCATGCTATACTGAGGAAAAGATAATACCGCTGGCTACAGATCCATTCTTAACTTTCTGCTTAAAGCTAAGCGATGTTTCCATTTGGTAAATTATAACTGTTACCCAAACCACCTCAGAGGAGAGGCTACATGGAAATATTATCAACCCGAGTAAGACAGGGAAAACGTACTTATTTGAATAAAGATGCCTATTTCCAAATGTTCTTTCAACGTGTCTGGGGAAATCTCTTTTCTTTGGAAACAATTATACTTAAAATCTCTCTCCTTTCCCGAAACAAAATTTGATGTCACCTGAATAGATGTGGGGAAGGTGGTCTCCCAGAAGGAATGCACAGCAATGCCCCATGAACCCCCTGGAGGGATGTCACTTCTTGGCCACTATCTTTCTTATGGTGCCTAGGATCTGCACTATACATAGTATATGTTTCTGCGAGAATATTACAGACAAGGAAATGAGACCGTGAGAAGTAAGGGCTTCCTTGATGCTCCAGGGACACTATGGGATAGGTTTAGCTCTAAAGTCAGGTGTGTAGCCATCACTGGGGTCGTAACCTCAGCCAACAACCATTAGCTCTGCTAGAGAGGAATCCATTCACCCACTCAACACTCCTGCTTCCTACAGTGTCTGATACCTCAGGTTAACAACTGTGCAGAATGAATCAAGGTTGTGTCAACGGGGCTATGGGAGCCGCTTTTTCCAGTTCATGGCTTGCTCCTGCATGCTCTGTGTCCGTTCTTCACTGCCATCTTCTTGATCTCAACGACCTCTCTCTTCCCCACTCCAGCTTACATGCATTAAACACTCAATAAATATTTCTTAGCTCTAAAAAATTCCTTAGAAAAACTAAGTCCCTTAAACAATATATACATATATATAAACATAAGTGTATACATTCAAGTATATATATATATATATATATATATATATATATATATATATTAGACTTTATATAAGGCATATGTTTATATATTTAATATACAACCAGATATATAGCCATCCTGGCTTTTGATAAATGTAATGACATTGATCTACTACATGTCCATCTACTGCATAGCCATCAAGAAATGAAGGGTGAGTAGGCATGGTGGCACCTGCCTTTAATCCCAGCACTTGGGGAGGCAGAGGTAGGCAGATCTCTGTAAGTTCAAGGCCAACCTTCTCTACATACCAAGTTTCAGGCCATCCAGGGCTACATTAAAAAAAAAAAAAAAACCTGTGTCTTCAAAGAACAAAAACGAAAGACACACACACACATAAAAATATATGCATATAGGTCATATACGCTGGCATATATTTTAGAGTATCAGCTATTAAATAAATCACACATATATTTCCCATCAAGAAGATACATCCTCAGCAGGCAAAGGAGCTCTCTGCTATTCCTGAAGAACTGAGTTCAGCATCCAGACTCACACATGGCAGGGGAGAACCAATTCCCCGAGGTTGGTCTCTAACTTCCACACCCCTGCCTCAGCAGATGCATGCCTGTGTGCTTGCCACATAAAAGAATAACAATAACAGTAACAGAGAGGGACATGCAGTAGATCAATGTCATTACATTTATCAAAAGGCAGGATTTTCCCATAGCAACAAAATAAATACATATTTTAAAATAATAAAAGGCATGATTTTTTCTTTTTTTTCTTTCCTTTTCTTCACTTACCATTTTGCCTTCACTACATCCGGATCACATTCTTTTACTCCTCCAAGTTCAGCCCAGATTCTCCCCACTTCCCTGATTATCCAACTGTTTAGGAGAAGGAGAGTTGGTTTTGTGGGCTTTTTTCTTTTCTTTTCTTTTTTTTTTTTTTTTTTTTTTTTTTTTTTTACAAATTGGATATTTTATTCTGTAGGAGTATCACCTCTTCTATTCATGTATATAACACAAGACAACCTTCGGACATAGTTACAAAGTTTGACTCTGATTCTAAAACTTGAAAAAAGGCATTAAATTCATTTAGCTTCTGGTAATGGAGGGAAATAGAACTCCTGTGCTGGTTATTTTTTATTTTTTTATTTTTGGCACCGAAGTGCCTCCTTCATGAGGATGTGCAGTGAGAGTCCCTTGTGGAATTTCCTCCTGACTCAGAGTCACATATGGCCTTGGTGGCAAGACAGCTGTGGAACCACATAATTGTTTACAAATGTGCAAAATAACTACCCGAACCAATAAAAAATAATAACTTGGGCATCCATAAACAGAAATACTATAAACACACAATGGCTCATACTTTATAAACACTATGGAGGGGAACAGACAGCCGCCCAAGCCCCTTATTTTGAAATCTCCCTCTATAAAGCCAATGACGTCGTCAGCAGTCTAGCCAGCTGATGCCCCGTGCCATATGCAGCAAATGGCCTCTTGATCGTTATCAACAGTTACAACATAGGTGTTGTGCTGGCTGGTTTCCTGTGTCAACCTGACACAAGCTAGAGTCATGAGAGTCATAGAGATACAAATGTCTCTGTGAGATCAGCTGTAAGGCATTCTCTCAATTAGTGATCAGTGGGGGAGAGCCCAGCCCATCGTGGGTGGTGCCATCCCTGGGCTGGGGGGTCCTGGGTTCTATAAGAAAGCAGGTTGAACAAGCCATGGGAATCAATCCAGTAAGCAGCACCACCCCCCCACGACCTCCATAGCAGGTTCTGCCTCCAGGTTCCTGTATGTCCTAACTTCTTTCATTAATGAACAGCAATATGAAAGTGTAAGCTGAGTAAGTCTTTTCTCCCCAGCTTACTTGTTGGTCACGGTGTTTTGCTGTGGCAACAGAAACCGTAACTGAGGCAGGTGTCATTAACAGGACTGCAGACTAGTTAGATTCGTTCACCATGAGATTCATGTCACCCTGTTCTAACAAAGTGTCAAAGTAGCAAATGACTTCCCATCACCAAAGAGTTAGGGAAGGATGGGAAACGAGGTAGCTACCAGGAGGAGGGGATGGAAGTGAATACAGGCTGGAGCCTTCCTAATAGTCCTGACTACTGTGCAGCTCACTGACCCCCGGGATCCACACAAGACCAACCTGAAAGGATTCCACAGTGGAGCATCTATCCAAAGGGGGAGCAGTCCGGTCCTTTGGCGCTTCTTCCTTCCAACCCCCTTTTTGTTCCCATCCTACTTCCTGTATTTGTCTGGAAAGGCTCTTACTCCATCATCAAAACCCAAATCAGTTATCTCCTCATCAAGCACGATGCTGGTATCTATCATCAGAGAGACTGGATCTCACTTTCTCAGCAGCACTTCGGAGCCCTGGACCCTGAATTCAAACACTTGACACACGTTGGACAGGTGAGGACCAAACATAGGTCAAAAGGTGCTGGAGCTGAAGCAAGGTACGGAGCAGACTGAGCTTGTTGTCTGTACAGTATAGCCTCCCATACGGTGGGGTTATGATATGCTCATGGGTCATTCTGGGCTCTATACTTCTTGCAATTATTATACCACTACCTGCCATAACACTCATGAGGTCCTGTGTCTATGTTCATGTGACCTTGAAAACAGGCACATACTCACATTTGACATAGGCCTCTAGATGTGGTGCTAAAGGGCTGACAGCCTGTGCTTGATCACGTGATCTGTGACAAGAACATCTCCTCTTTGACACTTTTCGGAGAAAATGTGGCTTCCTGACATCCCCCAAACAACTGTCTGTGCGAGATGTTATTAGCTCCATTTTACAGATGAGAACATCAAGGTATCCCCTGCCCCCTGAGTTTGGTGAGTGGAATGGGATATTTCCTTTTCTAATGTAAAATTTAATGATTAATTAAAAAGAACAAGCTAGTAAGTAAGACCACACAAATAAAAACTGGCTGAGGAGACAGAGGAGTCAAGTGTGGTGGTGCACACCTGTATTCCCAGCATTCAGGAGGCAGAGGCAGGAAGTTCAGGATTTCAAGGTCATCCATTGGCTACATAGAGAAACTGAGGCCAGCCTGGGCTACCTGAGACTGATTCAAACAAACAAAAAGACAGCTGAGAGAGAAACAGAGGGGGGAGGGGAAGAGAGAGGAGGAAAGGGGGAGGAGGGGAGGGGATGGGAAGAGGGGGAGATGGGGAAGGAGATGGGAGGGGCAGGGGGAGGGGGAAGAGGAGGGAGAGGGAGAGGAGATTAATTGTCTGGGTATGCAAAAAGTCCAGGAAGATTTTAGGACATGTGCACCCATTAGATAAATGAAGACCTTGTAGTCAGCAAGGCTTCCTTCTGTATCATGTAAATAAATCTCTGTGAAGTGGTCTTCTCTGGCCCGGATAAGTGCCCCCTAAGGGCTTATGTGCTAAAGCTTGGTAGCTAGTCTGCAGTACTCTTGAGAGGTGATGGGGACTTATCCAGGAAGTGACATCATGCGGATGCAATCTAGTACCACAAAGTAGATATGAAGAGAATATTGGAAACTCAGTATCTGCTTCTCCTCTATTTCTTGACACCATAATGTGAGTGGCTCCATCACACATTAATGTGAGACTCTTAAATCCAACAGGCTAACCCACCACAGACAGAAACCTCTGAAATGTGAGCAAAAACACATTTCCCCTCCGAAAGCTGATTTTCTCTGGTGTTTTATTACAGTAACAGAAAGCTCACTGATACAAGCTCATATGAACTCCGGTCTTCCACTGCTGAGAAGGCAGCAGATAAAGATGAAGGCTGAGACTGAACAAGGGTAACTGTCCGATGTGGACAGATCCATCAGAGACAGTATCATGAGCACCCAGAAGTGGCGATTTGAGCTCTCCGGGCAGGCTGCATCTGGGACCAAGTTCTATGAAATGCATTGGAAGCTCAGGCAGCAGTGAGCTGATGAACCAGATCCCATGCTGCTTCCAAAGCCTGGAAGCCAATGGCTTCGAAAGGAGAGATCTGGAAGTCAGAAGTAGGAAATGGAGGTGTTAAAAACAGTGTCCCCTCCACAGGCTCAAAGAGGAATCTTCCTTTGGCCCTTGGGATCTGGTGTCCCCTGATACCCTGAGTCAGTGCTGGCACAGTTCCTGTGTCTGTCCCTGCCCTCAGATCACGTTCTCTCCATGTTCTCTCATGTCATGGTCCTTCATCTCATGTGTCCCATGACATTTTCATAGGATGCTAATAAAGTGGGATTAGGGACATCCCTATGACTTGATTTTAGCTCAGTCTTCTGGCTTTCCTTTTTATTTGTGGTTCCCGCTCTTGATGACAGCACTTGCTGACACAGACTCACTCTGAGACCACTGTGATTTCAAGAGACCTTGCCCAAATGGCTGCTGGTGGTGGATTCTCTTCCTCCCTCTCACTCTGAATCCAAGTGGGATACGAGATGCCAAAGGGCCTCTAAGTTATCAGAAGAACGATCTAGAGTATCACAGGGCTGGTGACCCAGAACCTGACAAGTGTGTCGGGCTGCATAGCCAACAGAACTCTTCAAACAGAAACTGCTTCCCACAGAGATTCTGATGGAGCAAGAAAAGCAAATCCCCGTTGCCTGAGCCAAGCTCGCTGTGTTTTAAATAGTAGTAGAATGTACCTTCCTCACTGGTGAATCTTCTAATTGGTTTGTGTGCTCAGTTTTAATCTTTGGCATCCAGTCTTCACCCAGTAGCCATGACTTTGGCACGAGTCACACCAAAACGCATAACGTGCCATACATCATGTCAAGATATATTTATCATGTAACATGTTGCCTTGGCTTCATTTCTGTTGTTGTAATAAAATATCCTGCGCCCCGCCCCCCAAAAGCCACTTAGGGGAGAAACGGAAAAAGAAGTTTACTTCAACCTACAATGCCAAGTTAAGGTCTGCCATGGTGGGAAGTCAAGGCAGGAACGGTGAACAGCCCAGGCATATCCTTTCCTCAGTCCAGAGAAGACAGAAATGAAGGCATGCTTGCCTGTGTGTGTTCTACTCCATTTCTCCCTGATTACACAGTTCAGAACCCCCAACCTGGAGAATGGTACTGCCCATATGTCTTACTTAGGGTTTCTGTTGCTAGGAGAAGACACCATGACCACTACAACTCTTACAAAGGAAAACATTTCACTGGGGCTGGCTTACAGCTCAGAGCTTTGATCCATTAGCGTCATGATGGGAAACATTGCAGTGTGCAGACGTGGTGATGGAGAGGAGCTGAGAGGTCTACCTTGATCAGCAGGCAGAAGTGACTGGGAACCACACTGGGCAGAGCTTGAGCACATGAGACCCCAAAGCCCACCCCTACGGTGACATACTTCCTCCAACAAGGCCACACCTATTCTAACGAGGCTACACCTCCTCCTAGTGTCACTCCCTGTGGGCCAAGCATTCAAACACATGAGTCTACAGGGTCCATTCACATTCAAACCACCATGACATAGTAGCCAGGGTCTTCCTTTATCAAATAATGTAATTAAGACAATCTCCTACAGACATATCACAGGCCAAGCAAGTTCCTCACTGAGACTCTCTCCCCATGTGATTCTAAGTTATGTCAAGATGACATTTAAAACTAGCCATCACATATTACCATATCAATCATATCATATCATATACCATACGAAATCACATTCCTTTGCCTTGGACCCATCCAGTCCTTCCTCACTTCCAAGAGGGTGATCAGATCACCAGAGAGGCTCGGGAGGCTTAGTATCTGAGATTGAGTATCTGGGAGATCATCTGCTGAGAGATCTATCTCCTCCATATTCTATAAGCTTTGTTCCAAATTTGGACTAACTTCAGCATGCACACGCAGGAGGGGTTCGGTTCGTCAAGCATGTTTATAGTATGGCTGAGGTCAATACCCACGAGTCTATCTGGGAGTATATGCAGAACGGGCCGTGAAGAGGCTGCCCTGCACTTACTTAAAAACACTGATCAATACTCAGGCTCAAACACTAATGTGGAAATCTGAGGGAGCATTTATATTCAAATTTTACTGTGTCCCCTTATGGAAGGTTCTTCCATTCCATCCCTTCCTTTCAAATACACCCATCAGATGGTGTTGCATGGGTGTGGCACCATATAAACACATCTGTAAGTGTTAAGATTCCTCATTCCGTCATCTGTTCACACTTTAATCATCAGGATCTTTGGGGCTAGTCTTTTGGACTATGATTCACAAATCGCTACATACTCTAAAATTGATAGTTTTCCTGGTTGATGGATTAGGAAAAAGTGTAAGTTTCAACAAAAACTATGAATGGCTCTGCCTACTGAGTCTTTAAAAATATTGTTTGAAAAAAAAAAAAAAAATAAGGTGCATATGCTGTGCCCAGGAGAAAGTCTGTGAATATGTGTGCAATGCCCTGGAGGCTAAAGAAAAAGGCAGTCAATCCCTTGGAGCTGGAGTCACAGGCAGTTGCAAGCCACTTAGCATTCTGGGAACCCAACATGGGTTCTCTGATAGAGCAGTACATGCTCTTAACTGCTGTATCATCTCTCTGGCTCCAACTCGTCAGGTCTTAAAATTCCCACTGAAGAGCTGGGCATGGTGGCACACACCTTTAATCTCAGCACTCAGGTGGTAGAGGCAGGCAGGTCTCTAAGTTCAAGACCAGCCTGGTTGACAAAGTGAGTCCCAGGACAGCCAGGGCTACACAGGGAAACCTTGCCTCAAACAAACAAACAAACAATACCAAAAACCAAAAATAAAACAAAATCTCTCTGAAGCATGAATCATGGCAAGATTGGGAGATCTTGCTCCTACTTACTCCATCTCATCTTACCGAACAATGTAAATGCTGGGTTTCCACGAGAAGGAAAGTGACGTCCATAACACTGAGGACAATGCTAATTAATATCAACTTCTGGCCTCCACAAGTGCATTTACACAGTGCATGTCTATCCACATAGGCAGATGTACAAATATACACTCTCACACACAATCACACACTCATATATACACCACATAGTATACACACGCATTTCTTTTTTTAAAGGAAAGACAGAAGGTCTTAATGCTTGCTTCCACTGGGTGCTGTAAATGCTACAATACTAGAAAGAAGGAGAAGCCACCCCTTTCTTGGTTATGGTGCTCTCCCAGACATCTCTCTGAACAGCTCTCTGTATGTCCACCAGCTTGCTGCATGTGCATGATTCTCCATGCCAATCATTAAAGCCATCCCTAACCATTCCAATTGCATTGGTTGAGATGGAGGACAGTTAGCTGCCTGAAAAGCCTGATCTCTGGGCTCTGGGTGGGTGACAGATGGGTGACTATGTAAAATGTCTTCATGCTACAGCTTATCACTGTCAGAGATAGAAAAGGCCCTGAAACGAAACAAAATAAACAAAGGTGTTTGGCTGGGCTGCCAGGGAAACAAGAAACACACCAAATTAAAACAAATGCCTAATGAAGCCACAAGCTCTGGGTCCGGGGTTAGTCCTTAGGATTCACTAAGAGGTTCATAAGTCAAAGTGCCTGGAGCACACTCTCACCTGAGAGGCTCCAAGCAGTGCTTGTGTGGAAGGGAGGTGCTCAGGAAATGGTCTGAGGAGGAGGAATTACAGCCAGGCCTGGTGGAACAGGCCTGTCAGTTCAGTTCCTTAGGAGGGGTGGAGAATCACCAAATCAAAGCTAGTCCGGGCTACTCGGTGAAACACTGTCTCAAAATGAAACTGCAAAGGAGTTGAAGATGGAACTCAGAGGTGGAGTACTTTCCTAGCATGTACGGAGCCACTATGTTCCATCCTCAGGACTCAGAGAAGAAAAACAAACAAACCAGGACATCTATAAGGTCCACACCCAGAGAGCCATGTCAGAGCCACATAAGCCCAAGGACTTCCCATTGCTTATACCTGCTCCATAAGCCCCAGACCCAGTGGCCCCAGATCCACAGCCCACTCCCCCCCACACACCCTCCTGAGGCTGCCGAGCTCTGCAAGGCTGACATCTGTGATCACCACTTAACTGAAATGAGTTAATCTTGTTTTCCAGATGAGCTGGTACCATATCTCCTGCAGGCTGTGATTACAGAACAAGCGCTTTGTGTGGACAGGAGGGCTGGGAGCTTTTCCCAGTCGCACTTCACACGTACATAGTCAGCCAGTTTCTCCATCCCCCCTCCCCCCACCCGCTTGCCAATGTGAGATGAAATTAGAGACTGAGGAGGGTGGGGGCCTTGGGACTGAAATGAGCAGCAATGAGGTCTTTTGCTGAGATGATGTCACTTTGTCGGGGGCCAGCTCACTTTCAGGTCTGGAAACACAGCTTATGATCCCGACAAAACTGAAAAGGCATCTAGCACAAAAGGGATGGAAACAACATTGTTTGCAACTGTGTGTTTGGATTTGCTCTTAGAACACACCAGTCAAGAAACAGTTACGTACCACAGGGTTCCTGCATAGCAAGCATTTGCTAGGTGCTGGGGAAAGATGCTGGAGGTGGTTCTGTTTGTTTGTTTAAGACCAATGCATGGGTTTCTTGCCTCAAGGAGCTTTGTGCCTCCTTGGGGGGGGGGGGGCTGTAAATATTTTATTTCATTAAGACAAACAAAACAAAACAGGGCTGGAGAAATGGCTCAGTTGTTAAGAGCACTGACTGTTCTTCCAGAGGTCCTGAGTTCAATTCCCAGCAACCATATGGTGGCTCACAACTATCTGTAATGGGATCCGATGCCCTCTTCTTGTGTGTCTGATGACAGAAACTATATATATCTTTTTTTAAAAAAAGACAAACAAAACAAAAACATGTTTTAGGCCTAGAGAGATAGTTCAGTGGGGAGGAGTACTTGCCGCTCTTTCTAGAGAATCCACGTTTGGTTCCTAGCACCCTCTGCAGGCCTCGTACAACCAACCACCTATAACTCCAGCTTCAGGGAGTCTCTTGTCTTTTTTTTTTTGGCTTCCATGGGTATCCACACACATGTAGCAAGTGCACCCACCGACATGGGAACACACACAAATAAAAATAAATCTTAAAAGGAAAACCATTGTGCACGACTTGGTGTTGTACACCTGTATATAATGCCCACACACAAGAGGCTTTGAAGTGAGAGGGTTGTTAAAATGAACATCCCTCTCACTTCAAAGTGAGAGGACAAAATCCTGTTCCAAAGAACCTGGAAAAAAAATTGGAGAAGAGGAGGAAGAGGAGAAGGGAAGAGGAGGGAAGAGGAAGAGAGAAGGAAGAGAAGGGAGGAGGAAGAGGGGGAGGAGGGAAGAGGAAGAAGAGAAGGAGGGGGAGGAGAAGGAGGGAGGAGAAAAAGAAGAGGGAGGAGGAGGGAGAGGAAGAGAAGGAAGGGAGGGATGGAAAACTGGGAGGAGGGAAGAGAGTGGAACAGTAAATAGAGCAGGAGAGGCTGGGGGAAGGTGGGGGAGAAGACAGGAGGAGAAGAGACGAGAGAGAGAGAGAGAGAGAGAGAGAGAGAGAGAGAGAGAGAGAGAGAGAGAGAGAGAGAGAGAGATATGGGGAGAGAATGGAAGCTGTCCCCAGAGGCATAGGCACAGAACTATGTGTTCACTGTCTCCTGCCTTTACTCTATAGAGGACTTAAGTGAGTTATTTAACATCTTTGAGCCCTGGCTTTCTGTTTGTTTTGTACATTTGTTCCCACCAATCTGGAAAGAAGAAATAATCCTAATTAACATTCCATTATTGCCAAGGACCTGCCCTATAGCAGGATGGAAACAAGGACAAAGACAGAGCTATCTCTCAGTGTAGTTATAGGATGGCACCAAGACAGATCTACAGACAGGGTCGGGACACAGAGACCAATGCCATGCATCAGTGCCAGAGCTAGCAAACACAAACAGGGGATGCCCAGGTAGACCTGAATTTCTCCCAAATGACAAATAATTTCTCGGTATAAATATATCCCACGGAAGGAACTGTTTTTAAAGAACATGTCCTAAATATGGTATACTGTTTGATGTGAAATTTGGCATTTATCTGGGTTCACATTGAACTGGGAGTCCCATATTTGACCCGACAGCTTCAACTACAGGAATTGAGGTCAGAAGACCTAAGCCAGAATATTATTTACTGGCTCTGTGTCTTGGGGACAGAAGTCTTTTAGTCGAGCCTCGGCCTCTTCCTTTATGAAGCTGCGTGAGACTCAAAGAGGACAAGAGTGAGCGCCTGCTCCAATCTGTAAAGTACCACTTCCTTGTTTATTGCTCCGCCCCTTTGCCTATGAATTGAGTGGTTGGATGAGAAGACAGACTTACGTCCTGCCCATCAAAGCCACTCCTTCTCATTTCACGGGGCAGTGATGCAAAGTCAAGGGCTCCCACTGCAGCAGTTGTCTTGGGTAGGGATTTGGGGTTGGTTCTGTTTGTTTGGCTCTGTGTTGGTTTGTCCTGAGGGAGGGTCTCACTATGTAGCCATGCCTGGCTTGGAATCATATAGACCAGGCTGGCCTTAAGCCCACAGAGATCCGCCTGCCTCCTTCTGCCTCCTGAGTGCCTCCTGAGCTGCCTGTGGCAGCTTGTGACCGTTAGTTTTAATTGTCAACTAGACACAAAGCGGAGTCCCCGCTGAGGAGTGTGTCAGTGGAAAGACACCTACATCACACAGGTTGTCCTGTGGGCGTGGTTTTGGGGAAGATAGTCGTGATTTTGTTATTTGATGTACTTTAGACTCAGCCTAAAGTAGGTTATGCCATGTCCTGGGTTCTAAACTGTACAGAAATATAGAAAGTGAGTTGCTCCTGGTGGTTGGGCACACCTTTAGTTCTAGCACTCAGGAGGCAGAGGCAGGCAAATCTCAGAGTTCGAGGCCAACCTGGTCACAGAGTGAGTTTGAGGATAGCCAGGGCTACACAGAGAAACCCTGTCTCAAAAAAAAAAAAAAAAAAAAAAAAAAAAAAAAAAAAAAAAAAAAAAAAAAAAAAAAAAAAAAGGGAGGAAGAGGAGGAGGAAGAAGAGAAAGAGAAGAGAAAGAAAATTAGTTGAGCACAAGTGTGTATTTCCTCTCTTTGGTTTTGACTGTGGATATATGTAACTAGCTGCCTTGACCTTGACTTCCCTATAATAATGAGCCTGGAATTATAAGACAAATGAATGTTTTTCTCTCTTAAGCTGCTTTCATGGGGATATTTTATCACAGTATCAGAACTGGATGCCTTCCTCCTAGGAGGACAGGGAGCATCTCCTCAGTCCAAGCAGGCGTTACTGGTACCCAGCACAGCCCCACACCTGACAGAACCTTGGTTCCTTTCAACCACCGTGACCCTGGGAAAGGACACCCCTGGGCATGACACCAAGAAACTCTGGAGTGGGTGGTGTCCAAAAGCAAACATCCCAGTTGTCAGTCACTACCTGAGAAGAACTTGCTTGTCTGTGCTGTTATTATTGCCTATTCTCTAAGGTGGAGATTATTGTCTGAGGTGGATTATTATCTGCAGGTGTCAGATACTTCCAATTCCAAAATTTGTATATGATCAGGGCATGGCCCCAAGAAATACCAGCTTGTGAATCCTGGCCTACCTGGATAACCCATCTAACCTCCCTGAACCATAGTTTACAAGACCAACCAGATATCGGAGCAACATTACAGAGGCGGTACCTCATTGGCCTCTACATCAGCTTACAGACACCAGGAAGTGGATACGGACCTTGTTTTCTTAACATAAGAACTCTAATAAGGCCCTAAATGATTCCAAGTGGATCTGGCACAATTCTGTACTTGGGCTTGTTTCCTCCTGTTGTAAAAGGTACAGATGACAGGCTGTCGGGGAAGGAGATGAGCAAATTTGAGAACGGCAGCTGTAGGCGGTTCTGAGCATCCAGGCCCTTAGTGGTGAGTGGCCATCTGATGGGCCGGATGGGAGAGCTGAGGCATAAACTTTGCCAAAACAGCCAACACTCAGGAGTTGCTCAAAGAGCCCATGAGGATACATGCTCCCTGAACAGGATGAGGGTGGTGGGGGTGGGGATGTTAGTTTCCACCCGGATTCCTAGGGATTATACAAGTCCCATGGTCCCTACCTTCAACTTCTTCCAAGTGGGCAAAGTGGAAATGTGAAGAAAGAGAAGTAAAAAGCTCCAAAAAGAAGAGTTAGAACCCACGGAAGCTCTAACGTGTCTTCTGGGCACACACGTGGTGCACATACATACACTGAATATAAGACAATCAAAATGAATCTTTTTTTTTTTACAAATTAATTTTGGTACCAGGTGTGGTATGGTGGTGCATGCCACCCTGGGACTAAAAGTCCTAGCCCTTAGGAGACAAAGAGAGGTGGGTCTCTGAGTTCTAGACCAGCCTGGTCTATAGAGTAAGTTTCAGGACAGAGCCAGAATTACATAATGAGAACCTGTCTTAAACAAACAAATAAACAATCAATCAAACATTATTTTGGGAACTCCAACATTGCTCAGCAATAACAATGATTTCTGCCCAAGCATGAACACCTGAGGTCCACCTCCCTGCACCTACTTAACAACCCAAGCATTTGTGTCAGTAACCCCAACACTGTAGAGACAGGAGAGTCCCCGTGGCCCACTGTCCACATGTTTCTGAAGAAAGCCTATCACAGGGAACAAGGTGGAGAGTGATGTCTTCTGCTAGATTCATGCTTGTTCAAACCCCTCAGTCATACAACACCACACACATAATACACACACACACACACACACACACACACACACAAAACACAGTGTATTTTATAGGAGACCAACGAAGAACCAACTGTGCTAACAAGATAAGCTTTTTAAAAAAAAACAAACAAACAATGTATTCCTATATATAAAGATTGATCAAGTTAATGTCAAAATAAATAGATGCCACAATTTAAAGGGCAGTGTTCCTTCATCAGTATGCACTATTGCCACCTGGTGGTGATATACCAGAATTGCAGGAATAGGGCCTTGTTTTCAAACTTGAAGCACATAAAAGTAATACACAGGGCCAGTATTTGTGGCATTAGGCAAAGTCCATAGAAGAAAGGAACTGAAGTAAATTACACAAATAAATATTAATGTGTTTTGCATGGATGATCCCAGACAATATCACTTCCCCCAACTCCCTTTTCTGTTATTGTAAGTGTTTGTTTCATCAAACTCTCCCAAGAAGTGGTAAGCTACACAATAGCTGGCTAACAGGCAAACCAGTGCTTCTCGGGTTACAAATTCATAAGGAGTGGAGCCACCTGATTGACAGATGATAATCTAATGAGGAACAGTGACAGCTCTAGCTTGCGACTCAGCTCATTTGTATAGCCACACCTACCACGTTTCCACACCCTCTCAAAAGAAATCACATTGACTCTTCTAAGCTTTGGGGGGGTTTCGTTTGTTTGTTTGCTATTGTTTTTGGTTTTGTTTTGTCAGCTATGATGGATATAATGCAATGGGCAGGGCCATGTTTAATAAATGTAAACAACAATATGTATAGAGAAACACAGAGATGAAAACCCCACATAATTTTTAGAGGCAGGCCAATTGAATGCAAATACCTCTTTGCAAAATCCAAGCACCTAGAGTTTTAATGTCCAAGAAAAATCACTGGCTTTTCTCTAACACGGAGAGACACTGCTGTGCTGAAGGAAGTCAGGGACTCCATCAACCGGTCAGCTGACTAGCCAGCATGCAAAAGTGACCTCAGAATTCATGCTGTGCCTCTAAGTCACAGGAGAATGAACTGGAAGAATAAGGCTGCTTTGGGGGAGGGGAGGGGTTCACACTTTAAAAAAAAAAAGACAAAAAACCAAAACAAAACACTAGGCACTGTTGCATTTTAGAGGAAGAAGAGGCCATTTAAATGCCAAATAAAAGAGTCAGTGCAGGCTGCAAAAGAAGGCGCACAATGTCAAAGCTCTGAACTTGCTCCGGCTTGGTTTATTTTCCAAGTTAATGCACTAGTGGTCGGGCCTGAAAGAGAAAAGTCAACGGGGAGAAAATAAACAGAGCATTTGCAGAGCTCGCCCTGCAGCCTCTCGGACTGTCTGCTTACCATTACCCTGTTTTAACATGTCATAAGTGCTCTCACGGTGAAGACACCCTTCCTGCAGCAGCGGACCAAGAATGCATGACTAATTTTAACCACTTGTGCGCATCTCCCGATGGAAACTTCACATGGCTTCTATGGATTAGAGTTCTGTCAGCTATACAGAGAGCAGCAACAGATACTAATGAGTTGGGCTGCTCCTCGCATCGGCCCACGGGCGTCCAATGAGTCGTTGAGGAACCCTCAGTGTCTGTTGTCCTTTGCAGCTGCTTCATGTATCCTGAATCATGGTGAGGGAGGGTCAAGCCAGGACCAGAGAGATGGCTCAGCGGTTAAGGGCACATACTGCTCTTTCAGAAAACCCATGGTTGGTGGGTTCCCGACACGCAGTGAGATAGCTCACAACTGCCTGTACCTCAGTTCCAAGACTCAACTGGACATACTTGTACACGAAGATACACATACGTGCAGTTAAACATAAAAATAAATCAAAAGGTAAAAGCAAGGATAGGAAACTGCAGACTCGTGAGTGAGAAGGAAGATGGGTGGTGAGTTAGCACTTTAATCCTTACCACAGAGAGAGAGACGGAGTTGTGATGAGTTGCCCTGTGTGGTACCCATTGTCTCCAGGTTCAGATCATCTGATGCTACGGAGGAAAGGGATGGATCCAACATAGACAGACACAGAGGCTCCAAGAGGTCAGCTTATTGCTCCCAAAGAAACAACTGCCTGTGCTTCAACATACATAGAGAAATCTCAGACTGCTCCTTCCAACCATAGGCTGGGAAGCATCTTGTGAGTTGAGACCAGTGGCTGGTAACTTCAGGACCAAGTTCACAATTGGATGGCCTGTGGTGATGTTTATACAACAGCAGGGGCTGCCCTTTTTGCCACCAAAGCATATACCAGTAAATGGCTCAGATAGCAAATGCCTGTACCACATTTTTTAAAAAAGTTAAGAAAAAAAAAAAATAAAGAAAGAAAAGAAAACCCTCCTCTCCACTGAGATTAAGGTTGTAGTGGAAAGTCACTGGTGTGGCCTGGCATGACCTGAATGTAGTCTGGGCGTGGCCTGGGCATGGTCAGAATCTTGCACAAAACACAGAACATAAAGAGTGCAGGTCCGAGTCAGTGAGGTGGTCATATACAGATTTTAGGGTTTTTATTTCCTTCCTTCTTTTCCTTCCTTCTTTCCTAAATACAAACATATTTAGAATTTATTAATGTTCTATTTTCCCTTTTCTTTTTCCCTTTCCTTTATTATTACTTATTATTATTCCCTTATTACTACTACAATTGTTGTTATTATCATTATCATTATCATGTGTACTTGTGTGACTGTGTGCCTGACAAATGTACTTGCCTTTGGAGGACAGAAGAGGGCACTGGGTTCCCTGGAGCTGGGGACTGCGAGCTGCCTGACGTGGGTGCTGGGGACTGAACATGGATCCATTACAAGGGCAGCAGGTCCTCTCAAGCATGGAGCCACCTCTCCAGACCCTATGTTATTCTGTAGCTCTCTTTTGTGACTGACTCCTGACTCCCATTTTGTTAGTGCTGGTCACAGGAGAGGTTGGGGTGAAGCAGAAATTCGGGAGGCGACAAAGTAGTAAACAGGTGGCTGGAGTCACTTGGAGCAGTTCGAATACAGTGGGAGGGAGGGAAGAGAAAGACTTTGTACACAGGAGTGGGGAAGAGAAGACCAAACACCAAGTTAGTGTCTTCTACCCCACCTCTTGATGGATGGGTTTTGGGGTTTGGTTCCTGGCTGGGCTAAGGTTAAGGTTCCTGCTCTCAGTCTAGCATCCTGTTCTCAAGAAAGCACTCTCAAACCCCAGTGATATCACAAGGGCTTAGTCTTCACACCCCCCCCCCCCCGGGCAGGGGTATGTTGAGACAGGGTTTCTCTGTCTGTCTGTCCTCAGACTCGGAGATCTACCTGATTCTGTGAGGACTGGGACAAAGGTTGTGCAGCAGGACACCAGTTGGGGGGGGGGGGTCTTACTCTTTGGGTGGATTCCTTTAGAAAAGGAGCAGAGTAGTTGTTGGCAGGACAGGGCCACTGCAGGGCCTGAGGTTGTCTTTGATGACAGACCCAAACCCAAGTGTACTTGGGAGACTGGGCTGGGGGGAGGGGGGATCCTAGAAGGGAGGAAGAGAGAGAGAGAGACAGAGAGAGAGAGAGAGAGAGAGAGAGAGAGAGAGAGAGAGAGAGAACCGCCTCTTTGTGTCAGTGTCCCATCAGTGTCCCCAGTGCAGGATCATACAGCTTTTCTCCGCCGTGCTCTGTACCCTCAACCCCAATTCTGCTTGAACCTTCTCTGGACACACCCTCTCCCACATTAGACTTTCCCCAGTAATCTCCACCAGGGAAGAGAAAAGCTTGGAGGTGGTCAGAGGAGGAACTTGTCTGCCCGGGGAAGGTTTACAATCTCATTCAATCTTGCAGGAGAGACATGGGGCTGAGCCTCTGTGGAGGGAAGTTGGCCTCATACCTAGGGACCAGGCTGATCTACTGGTTTAGGACCCAGGGTCCCCAAGCAGAGCAGTTGGGAACAAGGAGAGGTGGGAGGGAACGGGTAGAGAGAGGATTGTGGGTAGTGTAGAGAAGGAAGTAAGGGGAATGGAGGGGAGAGTTGAGGGCAGGGTGCAAGGGTGAGAAAGGAAGGTGGACCAAGGGTTCGAACCTCACCGCCTCATCCTGGCTCCTCCCATCTACCAGAGGGTGGCTCTGTAAGAAGATTACTAAATATCTGCCTGCCGCTGGCTCCACATAGGACAACACTCTGTTCCCGGTTCCGTCCATTCCACTGCAGCCCATAGGAGAGAACACTACCTTATCTTTACTTCGACATTTGAGATAAGGAGATTGTGCACCGAATAGGAAGGCTGAACCAGTTAGTTGTGAGACTTTGCCCAAGGTCTCACAACTAAACCTAGCAAACCCTGGATTTAAACCAAGGTAGCCTGGGCTCCAAGCTCTATCTTTTCAGAACCATAGGTGTCCTCCTGTGCCATCCTCTGAAGCCCCTTAGAGCATGCCCGTGCCCTGACCCCTGTCTTGGGAAACGATTCTTCTGAGTCGATTGGGGTTGATGTTCACAAAGTGCCGGTCCTCTGCATGCTATGCTGTTTATTTTCTTCCGTTAAACAGAAACCGCCCACTTGATATTCATTAAGCATTCTCTCTGGCCAGGAGGTGGGCACAGTTTTAATTCCAGCACTCTGGAGGCAGATACATGTGGAGCTCTGAGTTCAAGGCCAGCCTGGCCTACAGAGTCAGTTCCAGGGCAGACAGGGCTACACAGAGAAATTCTGTCTGGAAAAAAAACAAAACAAAAGCTGGGTGTGATGGGGTATGCCTTTAATCCCAGCGCTTGAGAGGCAGAAGCAGGTCAATCTCTGTGAGTTCAAGGCCAGCCTGGTTTACAGGTCATATCCAGGACAGCCAGGGCTGGTTGCTCGGAGAAACCCAGTCAAAAAACACCCCTTACTCCACACAAACAACAACAACCAAACACAACAGCAACAAAACAAACCCAAATAAACAACAACAAAACAAACCCAAATAAACAACAACAAAACAAACTCAAATAAACAACAATAAAGAGCACCCACACTGTAGTGACATCTGTGGCCGCTTGAATATCCTTGGCCCAGGGAGTGACACTGTTAGGAGGTGTGACCTTGTTGGAGGAATTGTGCCACTGTGGGTGTAGGCTTTTCGATCCTATGCTCAGGCTCCGCCCAGTGCGGAAGACATTCATCCTGGGTGCCTTCAGATCAAGCTCTAGAACTCTTCACTCTTCCTTCCACCACAGTGCCTACCTGGATGCTGCCATGCTTCCCGCCTTGATGACAATGGACTGAACCTCCCCGGAGGCTGTAAGCCAGCCCTAATTAAATGTTTGCCTTTTTAGGAATTGCCCTGATCACGGTGTCTCTTCACAGCAATGGAAACCCTAACTAAGATGCCATTCTGTGGGACCTATAGTATAGATGATTCTCTTTCAGCTTCTTCTTTTCAGTTCTTCAAACTATGGCTAGTGTGACCGTGGGAGGGCTGTGGCCAGGGCACTGGAAGCTCAGAAACAGCACAAGAAAAACACTTTGGTGATAGATGTAGGGGACCCTATGTTGACACAGTGAAGTACTGCATCAGAACAGAGGGTGGGCCTTGCATGCTGCTGTGGTCCTGTCTACTCCCTGGTTTCAGTGCTAATGAGTTTCTCGCATGTACAGCCCACACTGTAAACTGGAGATCATTTGGCTGTGCATCTTAACTGTGTACACACACACACACACACACACACACACACATGTATGTGCTAAAGCCTACACTGGAAGTACCTAGAACTTGAGGGTAGGGGGTCCTCACTCATCGGAAGAAGTCAAAGATGTTCTCTGTCCCTCTATCCAAAAAGAACACAACAAAGAAAGACATGGCTATCTGTGAGCATGAACACAACCATGCGGGAACCCTAATCTAGGGTCTCGGTCTCTGGAGATATGAGAAGTAACCAGAGGTTGCCACGCAGTGCATGCAGACCGAGCCAAGGCGGAGTTTCTCAGTAAAGGGACACTGGAATCTCTGCTCTGGTTTCTTGGCTGCTGCATCTGAAAATCAAGCCCTGCTTCAGAATCCCCTGAAGGGGCTTCTTAATAACATGCAGCATAGGCGGGTCCTAGAACGCTCATCTCTAAGAATGGAGTTGTCTCTAATGGCGAGCTCACTGGGAAAACACCTGAGCTAATTCAGCACAGTCCCAGGAAGAATCACAGCTCCCCACGTCCACGGTGGATTTCATGTATACTCGTGGGCATTCAGATGTTTGATTCTTGGTCAAGGATCCACGGATGGCTTTATGTTCCACCATTCGTGAGGCTACGTTTTGCTGTTACGGGCACCAAAGCCCCAATTCACCTGATCCTAGACTCTCTCAGCTCACAACCTGATCCCTCATTCCTTTGATCCATCTGAACTTTGCACCCCCGGCTTAGAAAGTGTTTTCTTTTCTGATGTGACCTTGGCTGCCTTCCACGAAGGCTTCACCTTCCCAGCCTGGCGCTGCCCTCTCTGATCTAGCCCCCTGAACCTTCCTTGGCAGGCAACAGCGTCCCAGGTGGGATGTGTGTGAAACTATCTGATGAAGTCAGCTAAACTCCCCATGACCTATCTCTACTCTGAAAGACAGGCAACTCTTGCTCCCTAAACAAGGGCATCCGTACACCCACACTCATGTCACAGAGATGCAGCCCGCACGACAAGATGGGCAGATACTCAGTCACTGAGTCTCCGATTTACTGTTTCCTACTTGTAGAATGAGGAAGGAACAAGAACGAATTTAACTTCACAGGCCCCAGGAATAAACCTACTATTATTTGGTAAAATAGACAGAGCATCAAGCTGCCATTTAAATCTGTTTCTTTAACCCTAGGTTAGTGCAGCTCTCAGACCAAATCAGGAAATTTTCTTGGCCGACAGTAAAAGCAAAAAAAAAAAAAAAAAAAAAAAAAAAAAAAAAAAAATCCACAATCAGTCAATGTACAGAGAACAGAGTCTGAGGAATGAGCAGCTGAAACTGAGGCATCCCTATGGGCTCTTCTTGAGGCTGGGGCCCATGGAGGGGGGAGGGACAGAAATCGAGGCAGCAGTCCGGGATGACCATAGCAAATGGAATCTTCTGGACTGACCTACGAACTCACTGCCACCGTGGCTGCCTGCACAAGATCAGGCCACGCAACATTTTATAACAGAGTGGGATGGGGTTCATGAGACCCCCACCCATAACCTAGAAGCCACGGGAAGGCCTCCAGGGAAGGCAGAGTCAATTTCTTTAAGCGTGACACTCTTGGTGGGTCCGCCACAGTCCAGTGGATGGCTCTGCACCTGGAAATATATGGGCAGCACAATCTGGAGTTGATGGGTTATTAAATAAATTAAGAAAAGATGACACAAAATTGACGGGGGTGGGTAGGTGGGGGTGGACCTTCGAGGAATTAGTGAGAGGAGTTGGGGTAATATGATAAAAAAAAAATACATTGTGTGAAGTTCCCAAAGAGTTAATAAAATATTTAAAGCAAAACAAGAGAGAGAGAGAGAGAGAGAGAGAGAGAGAGAGAGAGAGAGAGAGAGAGAGAGAGATATTTAAATGGCTTGGGAGTAGGAGGGAGGCTTTGTTTCCTAGGTCCTAGAACATAGGAATGTCTGTGAATATAAATATCATAATGCTAATACTATAAGAATAATAAAATGGAATGGGTACTAGCAGGGCTTTCAAAGCCTAACAGTAGTTTTGACAACAAATATTCATATTTCATCTGAAACTTGTGAAACCTTTGCCTGTAATCCCACGAGCAGCAACACGGTAAATGAAAGCAGAGGCAGTCGAGATTAATAACATTCTGTCTTACATCGGAAGAGCATTTGAAAGACGAGACATGCTTTATCTAGTCCCTGTCTTAATGGTCCTCGTATTGAAACAGACAGAAGCCGCCAAGACCAGGGTGGGAAACAGTCGTAGATGTTTTTTTTTATTAATTCATGGGAAAGTGAAGGGCCCACCTCGAGGCTTAAGTGAAACCGTGAGGAGTCAGTGGTGTGATGAAAAGGAGGTGGGAAATGTGCCATGTGACATTGGGCTCAGGTCGGGACCGTGAAAAGTGTCTCCAGTATGCTACAAGGGTGGACAACCTAACAAGGCACTCTTAGGAGAAAAAGCAATCTGTTCTTGTATGGATTCTATCTTGTCACAGTCTAGAAAGGCCATGTCAGTAATTCCTGGTACGTATGTGACCAAGCAGAATGCGTGTTTTTTTGGTTAATGGGAATAAACGGGCTGGATTTCCTTTTTTTTTTTTTTTTTTTTTTCTAGTGTTCCACATATATGCCATGATGTCTGAAACCAGAGGCAAAGCAAATGTATGGGCATGCCCAGAATTCCCAACAACACAGCAGCAGAGCAACTGAGAATGAAAGTGACATGCTGTCTGGCATTTCTCTGCAAAGACTTGCTTTTGCCTAGACTAAGAGAGGGGCATTGTTTTTCTTTTGGAGGATGGGGCATTGTTAGGCATGTGGCTCTTTTTTTTTTTTTTTTTTTTTTTTCCATAAATGCAGAAACAAAGAAGACAACATGACATTCAGAGTTTGGATACAGAATTACCTATGTCCTCTAGGGCATAAGTTTGACTCCAGTCCTAAGTCATGACCTTCTTGTTTCTCACACCTGTAAACTCTAGTGGATCGACTTTAGTAGTACATGAATTAACACTGAGTGTCTTAAGCCATGGAGAGTGTTCTGGCTTCCTATTTATTTATTTATTTATTTACTTCAAGAGAGGGTTTCACTGTGTAGCCTTAACTGTCCTGGAACTCTATAGACCAGGCTAGCCTCGAACCCACAGAAATCCACTGGCCTCTGGCTTTCAAGTGCTGGGGTTAAAGCCTGCACCACCACCACCTGGGCATCTTAGTTTCCTTTCTGTACCTGTGATAAAACATCACGCTCAAAAGCAACTTGGGGGAGGAAGGAGTTTATTTGCCTTACACTTCTAGGTCTCAGTCCATCATTGAGTGGGAGGTAAGGCGGGAACTTAAACTGCTAGCCGCAGGGACAGCCACTGTCAGGAGATTAGAATAAATGCCCTCGGGCTGCCTTCACTTTTCCACAGTGTAGGGACAGCCCATGAGATGGTACTGCCCACAATAGGCTGGGTCCTCCTACACCATCAGTTGACAATAGGAATGCTCCCCTCAAACATGTGCACGGGCCACGTTGGCAGTTAAAAACGAAGCAGTACAGAGAGGATCTTCAGGAGTGAGAAGAAGGTTGGAATCATGGCTCTTGCGGAAGCATCTAGCAGCCGTAGTATACTCTTAACTTTGGGGGCCCAGAGAAGTCTATATGGTTGTGGATTGCCTTATTCCTTCAAAACACATCGTAAGTTGCCCAACATCATCTGACAAATTTTGATAGTAATGGCCTGTTTTTTTTTTTTTTTTTTTACAACCAAAACCACCTCCACGCCCTGCCAGATACCACCTGGGAAGCCCCGTCTCTAATCTCTACTGCCCTAGTACCCACCATTTGAATTCCTACTGGGTTCTGTGTACAGTTTAAACGAAGACAAGTAAATACTCCTATTGCAGTAGGTAAGTGTCACCATGGCTGGAGATTATTTAGGAGGAAAAAGGGAACTGGAAAACTGAAATCTAGTGCGACGACAGGCAGAACCACTGCACACTGGAGTTTAGAAGAGATAAAAGGACGAACAGGACAATGAACAGGAAGACAGAGGTATGCCCTAAGACCTACTATACAGACAGACGTGACTGTGAGGAAGCATGCTCTTCGTGGGGTTGAGGCCCACTGTACAGTTGGGAATTCGTGCCTAAGATTGTGTACACAGTCAGTGCCCTCTGTCCAGGAAGGTCTTAGGCTCCAGAAGGAAACTTAACTACCACTGTTCAGCTAGAGTGAAATGGCATCAAAACTGCCTCTCTGTGCTTATGTTCATAGGCAAATGTTAGACCTAGCCTCCATCAGAGAAGCTTGGCTTTGCAATGAACTATGCTGAATACAGACTCTTGGCTAGCTCCCCAAGGCATTAAGAAGAAGCCGTGGTTGAGTGTTGGACCCTCAACAGGACCCCTGTACCACCCCTCTAAGGCTCAGAGAACATAGAGGAAGAGGAGCTGGAAAGAAAGTAAGAGCTGAGGGATAGAGAGAAAGGCTGTGAAGTGCTGCCTCTAAGGCAAGACACAGCCTTAGCAGCTTGTCCCGATCTCGTAGCAGCTGCGGCTGCCTGTCAACAGCCAATCGTGGATCAGAGAGAACTCACAGGTCCACACTCTGCCCTGATGAATGTCTGGCTACTAACTACCGGTGCATTTAGAAGAAGAGGCAGTCACTGTCTTCATTTGTATACTTACAGGTAAGCCCACCAGGTTTTAATAGATAATTAAAAAAACAAAAAAACAAAACAAAACAAAACAAAACAAAAAAAAAAAACCCATGGTCACACAGATGGCTCCGGTTAAACTCAAAGGGTCACAAGACAAACTATAAGAGAGGGATGTGTAAGAAGGAAGTGTGTGTCTGTGTGTGTGTGTGTGTGTGTGTGTGTGTGTAAGAGAGAGAGAGAGACAGAGACAGAGACAGAGACAGAGAGAGACAGAGAGACAGAGAGACAGAGAGAGAGAGAGACAGAGTGAGAGGGGTGGGATCTAGATGGGGAGGGGGTGGTGAGAGTAAACAGAATGAACCATGCACATGTACACAATTGTCGAAGAAGAAAAGAAATGAAAAGTTACGTTTATTAAACAATGGCAACAACAGAAACCTCTGAAAGGCAGTCGACTTATGAATTGAGAGCCAAATATCTGTACATCTACTTGAGCTCTCCTGCACCAGAGCAATGCATTTTCATAAGCCTCGTGCTGAAGCTCTGGAGGAGAGCTGTTTGGGGGTCGCTGGCAAGCTCTGGGTAGCAAATGAAAAGGAAGACAAGGAAGTCCATATGGCTGTGCTTTCAAACTCTCCCACTGGCGGATCCCTGGCGATGAGTCTGGATCGCACCCCTGGGGGAAATGGGGTGTTGAAAGATCCATGTTTTCCCTTGAACAAGCCAGACAAAGGATGCCTTTCTGTTACATAATATTTGCATTTGCTCTTGCATGGTTTATTCATTAAAAAAAAAAAAAAAAAGAGTTGTCTCTTTAAACCAACATGCTTAGATTTCCTGTGGCCTTTAATATAACTCTACCAGCTCTCAACCGGAGGGAATCCAGAAGATTTTGTTCTGTTTTGTTTTGCTTTGAAGGCAGAGTCTCACTATGATGCTCTGACAGTCCCGGCACTCATCACATAGATCAGGCCTCAAACTCACTGAGATCCTCCTGCCTCTGTCTCTCTAGTGTTGAAATTAAAGGTGTGTACCCACCATGCCCAGAGGGAACTGGGAAGATTAAAACCAAGGTTTAAGGGACAGAGATTCAAGTGCTTTCCTCACTTCACAGAGATGATGATAGATAATGTTAAGAAGGCTCTCCTGGCTTTGGAGACTTCCAAGAACACCGTGGTTCCTTCCACTCTGTGTTAATTACTTACTGTTGTGATGAAATGTTTGACAAAATCAACTGAAAAAAGGGAGGATCATTTTGGGTTCACAGTTGGAAAACATAGCCCAGAGTGAGTGGGCAGTTGAAGTGGGAGCTTAAAGAAGACACCTGATACACAGCAACCAGTCAGGAAGCAGACAGGGACGAATGTTGGTGTTTAGGTAATTTTTTTTTCCTTTTGTTTTCAGTCCAGGACCCATCCCATGGGTTAGTACCACCCACATTTAGATCCTCCCACTTGAATTAACCAAATCTAGAAACTCCCTCGTAGGCATGCCCAGAGGCTTGTCTCTTCCCTAACTCTAGGTCCTGTCAAACTGACAGTATTAACCATCACCTAGATAGAGATTCCTTAACCAGAATTTTTCAAAGACTAAGAACCCCTTGGATGATAACAACCCATTTCTCCTCCATTCCCTGTGGTTCTCAAATGAGAAGGATCTATGCAGGGACCTTCAGACAAGCGCACAAGTCAAGTGCAAGAACACTTTCATCTTGGCACATGGGTCTCCTTTCCTAACTGAGAACCCACCACAGCAACCAGAGATTGAGAATCCATCAAGCATCTCCAGGGCCATCAGAAGGGTTTCCTCTTTCATCTTTGTCATTCAATAGAACTAGTTTGAAGAAAAAAAAAAAAAAAACTTCTGTAAGATTCTTCCAGGGAAACAGTGTTCCAGAAGAGAGAGAGAGAGAGAGAGAGAGAGAGAGAGAGAGAGAGAGAAAGAGAGAGATCTGCCCCTGACACACAGTTATTCCCTCACTGTCCAAACATCAGGAGAAACATGTCTCTCTTGCTTTTATGAACTTCCAAGGCAATAAAGACTTGTATTCAGAGCACTCTCATTTCAAAAAAAAAAAAAAAGTCATTAATACTTTTTTTTTATGAAGTCAGAATCCATTAGTGAAGATACATCAAATATGTCCGCTCTGCGGGGACTGTCAAAGGTGGTCAAGGAAAGACGTTGGATATACAGACCGGCCTGGGCTTCACAATTGGATGTTGTCTATGGAAACCCAAACACAAAGGCTCAAGGCATCTTCGACATTTGAAAATCCCTGGGTATTGATGTACAGCTGAGAGATAACGTCCAAGCATCCTGGCTAAGCTGACAAGTGCTCTAGAGGAGTCTGCATACTCAATACATCCTACTGGAAGGCATATTCAGCCTCACTAGCAGTGCCTAAATAATTCAGGATCTTAATGGTAGAAGTTTATTCATACATGCAGCCAGAGTCGGGCAGGAAAATGCTGAGGTGGAGGGGAGGTAACAGACCAGGCTAGTAGAATCCTTTTGGGTTTGGAGCCGAGAACCCTGATGTCTGTATGCTGTTTCTACTGAATGCATCTACATTTTTATCAAACAAGGTTGTTTATTTGTGTGTCAATGCCATGGCATGGTCTATGTGACCTCGGAGTGACGTGACAGAGTTGTCACCTAGTGGGAAGGAACTACCTCAGATAGGAAGAGAGTCAGGACACAGTTCTTATAGGATAAAGGCATCAGGCAACAAAAAGCCAAGGGGGAGGGGAGTGCTGTAGGCAGTGAATTCAAGGTCACTACGGGGATATCAAGGGGGAAGAAAGTCACCATAAACTTCACAGGATTCTTACTAGAGGTATGCCTGGGTGCTTCAAGAAGGGTTTTTGTGTACTCCAATTTAGGGAGACTGGACTGTGAAGCCAGGTGTGGTGGCCCACACCTTTAATTCCAGATAGAGGTGATGGGTCTCTCTGAATTCCAGGCCAGGAAAGGCTATATAGGAAGATACTCTCTACAAACAAAAATGACAAAAAGACTGGTCTGTGAAGACTCCACAGGTCAAAGGGATATAAGGTCATGTATTATTAGCTTGGACTCAAGAATGCTTGACTAAGTCCAGTCAAGGATGGTCTGTCTCTCCCAGAAAGACAGGGGAAGAGGTACAACAGGCCACGTTAGGACTTGGCAAAGGGGGTGTTCTTTGTCTCTGTCTATCTGCCTCTCTTTCCTCCCTAGGGTCTCACGTAGCACAGACTAGCTTCAAACTGGCTATATAGCTAAGAATGGCCTTGAATGTCTTATCCTCCTGCCTTTGACCCTGGAGGGCTGGGATTATAGGTGTGTACCACCATGCCCGGTTTTATGCATTGCAGTTGATCAAACCCAGTGCTTTCCCCATGCCAGGCAGACAGTTTGCCGTTACCAACTGAGCTACATTGCCAGCCTGTCAGCAATGGTTTCCTAGAGAGGCAGGAGGTATAGGCTGCCTGGGATGTCATGAGCAGGGCGTAGAACATTAAATGAATGGTAAACAGGCAGCAAATGGAGTCTGGCAAATGCCCAGTGGCTCCATGTGACAACAGAGCTTTTCGATAGGGTCACAATAGACAACTGGGGCCAGTGAGGATCTGAATGGGGTCTGCCCTGTGCATTATGGGATATAGGCCAGCCTCCCTAGCATCCCTACACTGGATGCTGGTAGCACTAGCTTACTTGGCCACTTCTCAACATTGTGACCAATGAACTGTCTCTAGGTATTTATTTATCAAAGGAAGAATGACCCTGGAACAGGAGAGAGAAAGGAGATTGTGTAGAGTGTACCTAAAAGACCAGTGGGTGAATGGCTGGCTCATGGAGCACACAACAGCACACATGACGGGGTTGTTGTATATATAACAAGGGCAGACTCTGTTGTCTCTGACTATGACTGTTTACTATGTAACAGCAAAATACGGAAGCGAGTTTATACACGGAGACTGGAACAAAACCGGGTTTGTTAGAACACCCATTTAAGAAACATGGCAAGTGGTAAGACAAACCATCTGAAACTATCATTATGTATTGAGATAATTGGGAAGAAAAATATTCCTATATCTGATTAACAAGCAAGGATGTGGATGAGGCAAGATATAAAAAGTGCTTTCTAGGGCCAGCAGGATGGTTCATTGGGTAAAAATACTTGCTATGTGAGCCTAACATTCTGAGTTTGATCCTTAGAACTCAGCACACGTGTGAGTGCATGCACACATGCAGTAATGATACATTGCAATTTTTTTTAATGTTTAACAGTATGCTTTCTAGGGCTAATTTAGCTACTATCTTGAAAAAAACATTTGCATGTATGGCCACTTTTAACTTTATAATTCTATTTCCCATTTGATGTTTTCCATTATATCTTACCTTTATATTTATATGCAAAATGCATTCCTATTGCTGAAAACTTGAATATAAAGGGGAACAAGAACAGCTCCCGGTCTGCGTGCTTGATGTGTTCGCTCTGTGACACTCTATGGAGATTTCACAATTATTTACTAATTTAAATAACCCCAATTTCAGCAGACAATGAGCAGGTGGCAAGTTTGTTGGCACATCCCCATCTGACCTCGCCTGCGTTTTCTTTTTTCATTCCCGGGCACAATTAGCAAAGGACAGAGAGCCGGCTCTTTAACGGGCTATTCCGGCTAATTTTTAATCTCTTCTAATGCAGGAATTTAAAAAACGCCTGCTTGAGAGCTTCGGGGATTACTAAATAATAAACCCTGAAGGTTCCAAAATCTGGTTAATCGTTAGACCTGGAGAATATGAAATATAGTGTTAATTTAGAATAACATAATGCCTAAAAATGAAACGAGTAAGGTCTAATTGAGCTATGAACTGCTTGCCTGGTATTGTGTAATACGGGCGATGCTAACCCAGGGTTGCTGAGTTGTAGATAACCATTACTCTTAGCAAATATGTTTATTGGGGTCTCTCACTCTTCATTACCCAACCTCATAAAGTATCCGTCTGCATATTCCGATAAAACATAAAACGGCAAGGCAGAGGCACAATTAGGACGCCCCCAAGAAGCGGCATCGTAAACCGGTATCTGTCTCCAAATGATTGTTCACTTAACCATGATAAATATTTATCAGTGTGCAATACAACTAACCCTTGAACAACTGTAACCCATGCTGAAAAGGAAGGAGGACATTTAGACTTTTGATTTTTCCATTTGGATAAGCAAGACCCTTTTAGCTCAAAATGGGACTTGATGAACTGCCCTGCTTTTGACTTTAAATGGTAGCTTGTTGTAGGAACCAACCAGAACATGGTGGGTGTGTATGGCCAGGTTCTGCTTAAAGCCACCTGGGTTTCCTAAGCACTGTAAGTGAAGACCACAGAATGGGGGGGGGGGTGAAATATTACTGTTAATTTGTATGGTTGTACAGCTCATAACTTTTTATATTGTTGGAACTCGTTGGGAAAACATGTTGTTACTGTTATTCTTTTTCTATGTATGTATGTATGTATGTATGTATGTATGTTTGTATGCATTTGTTTATTTATTTGTTTGTTTTTATGTTTATTAGTTTTGTGAGATAGGGTTTCTCTGTGTAGCCCTAGCTGCCCTGGAACTCACTCTGTAGACCAAGCTGGCCTCAAACACATAAAGATCCACTTGCCTCTGTCTTCTGAGTGCTGGGATTAAAGGCCTACACCACCACTACCTCCCCCCCCCCCCCAAAAAAAATGTGTTTTAAAAGATGAAAATAAACTCCTTAATGGTCCTTAGTCTCATCAGCCATGTTGTGCTAACTGGGGATGCACAAAGAAAAGTGGGATATGTAGCTGTGCAGAATATATAATCCGCAGACTCAGGTGCTTGTTCAGAGAAGGGCTCTGTGGAATAGCACACAGCATTGTATGTCCTCCAGAGCACAAAGCCATGGGAGAAAAGGACCCTGCCGTCCAGATGACACTTGTCTTCTGGCAGAATGAATGGTTTTTGTCATTCTTAGAAAGATGGTTGTTGTGGGAGGCCAACAGGAGGTAGGGGTAGCATCCTTTACAAACAGAAAGAGCTTGTAACTGTTGGACCCATCCTGAAAACAACTTGAGTAAGTCATTCAAAAACCAAACAGCAATGGTTTTTAAACAGGAGCAAGCATGGCTCCAGTTAACAGCATGCTTCTCTGCTCAGGTGATTCTCTGACTTAAGACATATGGAATTTGGCCAGGGATGTGACATTTCTAACAAACGACTAGGGGATGCTGCTGATATTGTTGACCAGTGAGTGATAGCAAAGGAAGGCTCTAGAAGGTGACACTTCGGGGAAGCATCCCTGGTAAGCGTATAAATGTCTCCTCCCAAGCCTATTGTCCTTTCTTTTTCCTCATTTCCAATCATCTGATCTCTTCCCCGTCTTCCATCTTTCATTTTGTTTTATTTTAGACGTCTCTTCCAATTCCTGGTTTCCACGTCTCTCATATTCTGTGTCCCCCCCCCCGTCCTTTTCTATCCTTTCTTTTGATCTTTTTTTCCACTCTCAAGCTTGTCCTGAAATCTCTACCTCAGTCATAAGTACCTTTGTGTTAGGCTCTTCACAATGACCGATACTGTCAGAAAAGAAGCAGACCCTGAAAAACGGTTCTCTTTCCCCGGCGAGCAAAATGAAGGCAGTGGTCAGAGCAGAGTAGGCAGGGTATGGGTTGTGTTCCAGGGATGCAGGAGCAAGATGCTTTTACATTCAGCATCCTATAAGCAAAACCGCATCCCATAAGTGTGATTTTTCTACATACAACTGTCATTGGGTGCACATGCTACCGGTAGCCTGAGCTGGTTCTCAGCATTCATCTTCATTTGGGGGATTTTCTTACATTTTAGGATAGTCTCGAGGTCTAGTTACCATACACAACTCCCACACTGTGTGAAGATTTATAGCAAAAATGACCGTTGGAAGAACACCACTAGGGGAGGAATCATTCGTGGGCAGTCTTGCCTCCTACAGTCTTCTCCTGCTGGACGCTGAAGATCAGATTCACACAAGACAAAGATCCACACAGCTGGAGTCCTCTGGTCTTACCAGTGAGTCATCTTTAAATGAGGACAGGCCACATACTCAACGACACCTTTAGGGAACATTCCTAGTCCGGCTGTGGCGGGACAAGATGACCTCATACATCTTTACATGCCTCCTGGGTCATAAAGTCAGAATGGAAACTCTGACTAGACCCTGTGACGGGAAGAGATGCTAAGAGTCTAAGTATATCTAAGCAACACTTCAGGAGGTGGACCATGTTACAATGAACATCAGAAAGAGAGAGGAGAAAAAAAAAAAAAACCTTGTCACCAGAATAAAAATCAAAACGCTTCCAAATAAGGTCCTTTATGAATATCTACAGGCATGGGGAGGGCGGCCGAGATGCTGTGTCCTGGCTCTCCTCACCTCTAGTGGAGTGGATAACCAGCTTCCATCCAAGTGCAATGTCTTAGAAAGCTAGGAGTCCAGCGCATGCTCAGTACTCTCAAGTTTCTCTCCAGGATCCTGACATGGGGATTAAACAGAAAGCAAGAGCTACACAGGAGTCAGCCACTGTCTCAGCTCCAAGCCTCTCCAGCAAGGTCATCTAGCAAATGGTTTTTCTCCTGGTGGTAAGTTCCTCCTCTAGCTACTCCAGGGCTTCAGGCTTTTCTTCTCCAAGCAGGAGATTCCTGGGAATATTCTAATTTCTTGGGGCTCATTCTTTCAGTAGTCTAATAGTCAGACTGGAGCAAGCACAGATGTCTCTTTAGGATGCATTCATCCCTGTCACTCAGAGGGGGTTTAAATCTCTGATCTTCAGATGTCCTGTGGCATGCTCCCTCCATGTGTATACATATATGCATAAAAATGCATTTTTAAAAGTGCTGTCTAGAAGGAAAGAAACACCTGCTTACATGAATCTCATGGTGAAAATCTCTCTCTTCCTCTTCGGAATGGGTGACTCCAAGTTGAAAGAGTTGTTTTAAAGCTATGATATTCATTTCGTGGGAGAGTGGGGGCATCGTGAGCTAGGTCCAACCTATATCCTGAGGGTCCCGTTTTCAAGAGTAAACAGCAGAATCCGTTAGGATGCAGTGACAACAGTGCTAATGCTTGCTCAGTGTATATACGGTGACGCTGACAGTGAACACTGCATCAGAGACGGTGTTTTCCATTGTCACGTAACTAACTGTGGGCAAGGACCTCCCTGTGAGGGCAGAAACTGGGGCAGCCCAAGAGAAATGAATGCTCTAAAAGGTGATCCAAGAAGTCAGAGAGCTTCAGCAATATTTGGGAACTGGCTAGGCAAGAAACCTCCCATCCCCCCGACTCAGAGCTAGAGAATGCAAAGCGCCAGGCTGGGGCCCGGGCATTTGTTTTGGACCAGGTGTCCAAAGGACTCCCCTCCAAAACCAAGTCAGAGAACAGACTCCACCTTAAAGGGCAGCCTGCTGAGGCCACTAGGGTGGAACTGGCTGACTCCCCACGCTAAGCTTTGTGCTGAGCATTGGAAACTGTCCTGTCCACTTCAGGCAATTAACGGGGAGTCAGCTTGGCTAATCAGGTTTAACACCTGCGACACAGAGTCCTCTGAGATCAAGCTTTATGGGCCCCCATGTCCCAGTCTGTCCACAGAGACTCCACCAGGCAGAGAACCTTTCATGGCCTGATTCAGCTGTCTTCCTTTACGGTAAACAAAGGAACACTCTGGCGGTACCTACTCAAGTTTGGGTGGGGTGGGGTGGGGGATCCTGATTAAAAGGTTTTGGTTTGAGTGTCTGAGTGCCTCCTGTTGTTTCCTTGCCCACAAAAGAGATTTAATTAAGAACCAGTGCACCTAAACTAAGCCGGTCCCTACTCTGCCCAGTAGAAAGTTCCACAGAAACCCAACAGTCCCCAAGTACATGCACTACCTAGTGTGCTAGTCACTAACTACAGGAGACTACAGAGACCAAACCTTCTTGAAATCTTAATTTAAATGTAAATAGTGCCGCCGGGCCATTGGCTACATTATCTATTAGACAGACGAGGGCCATGGGCCTTCTCTTCCTGTAACTTCCTGTTCAGCCCAGGAAAATAAAGCAAAGGTTATTTACACCTAGGAGTCAGTCAGCTGAAACTGGAGCTGAGTCCCTGAGTTCAATAACAGACAGGTCAGCTCATCAGGTCTCCTCTGATTCTAGGAGTCACAAAGCTAAGAGGCTTCCCAGCTTTGGGTGGGTCCTGTAGGGAAGCCACAGCTCAGAGATCTGCCTAAGCAAAGTGAAGGACAGTGATCTTGATGAGGCAGAATAGTAGGAGAGGGAGGAAAGGAGGGAGGAAAAGAAGAAGGGAGGGAGAGAAGGAAGGAGGGAGGGAGGGAGGAAGGGAAGGAAGAGAAGGAGGGAGGGAGAAAAGAGAAGGAGGGAGGGACAGAGGGGCTGCAGAGATAGCTCAGTAGTTAAACACAGTCCTTGCACAGGACTCTGGGTCAGTCCCCAGCATCCAAGTGGTGTCTCTCAACCACCTATAACTCCAGCCCCAGGGGACTCAACACACACTTTTGGCATCCATGGGTATGAGGCATACACACAGAACACTCACATACAAGCAGGCCAAACACTCATATACATCAAATAAAAGAAACACTTAAAAAAAAAAAAAAAGAGTCACAGGAAAGAAGCCAATCGCCAGGCAAGGCATAGAAACTGCCCAGTCTGCTGCACGTCACAACCAGCAGGTGGGAAACGCTCCCCATATACAAACACAGGAGAGAGCAGTTGTTGTGGACTGGGCTCTCGACTGACTGCCTGTCTTTTCCCCAGCTCACCAGCCCAAGGCCACCCTCAGGGGTACCTTTTCCCTTTTTTAATAAACTGCCTCCATTTGCATCCTCGTCCCCGGAACCCTGGTCCACTTCATTGCTCGGAATGAGGAAGCCTGGATTGTGAGGTATAGCCATCCCACTGATTCTGTGTCCCAAGCACCGCCCTTAACAGAGCTGGGCTGGGACGCCTCTTTCCACAAGAAAGACTTCCTTAAAGATCGTATTCTCCTCTTATTCAGTGTGCATATCCACTCAGATTTGAGCAGTTTCTGCCACACATGAGCTCTATGGAGGCCATGCTTCTTCTGGCAGGGAATTACGAATAGGGCTTCTTGCTGCTTCATGCAGGCTGAAAAAAACAAAAACAACAAAAACAAGTGCCGTGCTCTTATTCTGTTCTGGCCTCACCAAATTCCTTGTAGGGCTGACCCACTCTCTACCCCTCTACTTATCAATCATGCTCATCAGAAATGAGTTTGAGGGTCTCAGGTCCCCGGAGGTCACCTCCATGTGTGACTCAGCAGGTTAGCTGGGGGCTTGGTTCTCCCTGACTCCATCTCTGGACTGAACACAGCGGAGTCCCACAGCCCGGGACTTCAGCAAATGGGCTCCCTGAGATCCTAGAAACAGGTTCACCCCTGTCAGCATAGCTGTCTCTCCCTCAGGCACAGAGGAAAAGCAAAGCAGAAAAGCAGGGAGAAACTGACTGAAGATAGGCCCACTCCGAACAAGAACAATGTGTGTAGGGTGGTTGTGTATCATCAGAAATGTCCTCAGTCTGGAAATGCTGCTGGGCAACCAACAGTTTCCAAAGCCCTGATGTGGGTCACAACAGCTGGTGTGTGTGTGTGTGTGTACGTGTGTGTGTGTGTGTGTGTGTGTGTGTGTGTGTGTGTGTGTGTGTGAAGACCAGAGATCTATGTCAGGAGTCTTGCTAGGCTGGAGCTCACAGATTCCACAAGCTGGCTGAACCCCAAGGATCCTCTCAGCGCTAGGACTACAAGAGCACACAGCTATGCCTGGCAGCTTTGGACACAGATGTCAGGACTGAACTCAGACCCTCACATTTGCATAGTACCCATGTTTCCCACTAAACGACCCCGGAAGCTGCTAGATATTCCTTTTCAAAAAAAAAAAAAAAGTTTTCAAAGCACAAGTGGTCTGAACAGTGAACTTTCAGCCATTAAAAAAATAGGCTGGGGGAGGGGATAGGGGGTGGGGTCTGGAGAGATGGCTCAGTGGTTAAAAGCACTTGCTGTTCTTGCAGAGGACCCAGGTTCAGTTCCCTGGCAGCTCACAAGCACTGTTAACTCCAGCTCCAGGGGATCTGATACCTTCCTCTGGTCTCTGTGGGCTTTTGCATTCATGGGGATAAATCCCCACGCAGACCCAGAAGCGCATAATTAGAAATAAATCTTTAAAAAAAAAATAGGTAAGGAATAGTCAGGAGCTCAAAGCATCTGCCATGAGCCCGTGAGCTTTACCCAAGGCAGGCATGATGCCTAATTGAAAATAACTGGACTTGGTGGTCCGTGCACGAGGGTGAGCTACACTAAGATTTTTACACAAAAGCTCCTCACAGCTCCTTAGGAGAAATATATAGAGGCATTAATAAAATAGGTTTGTTTCTTTTTTTTCAAAATTTAATCTAGTTTTATTTGTGTGTGTGTGTGTGTGTGTGTGTGTGTGTGTGTGTGTGTGTGTGCGCGCCTGCTTGTCTGCCTTTGTACAACATTAAGTGTGGTTATGGTACTGTGTTCCCTGCAAAGCAGTTACAGGTGTCTCTGAGTGCTAGGCACAAAACCGATCTTCTGTGTGAATGGCAAGTGTTCTCAGGTGAGCCCCTCTCTAGAACCCCTGCTGCTTTTATTATTTAATTTCACTCTGCCAATAAAGGTGCAATTGGCAAAATCACCCAGAAGAAACAGTCTTTGCTCAGACCTGTTCCCCACCTCCGCCTCCGTCCCCCTTCGCTTGATATTTCTAAATTAACTTATCAATAATGGATTAAAGTGATACGCAAAAGTGGGACAATACTGCACCTTTAAGGAAATATTATTTTTCCTCGGGTCCCTATCAAGGTAAATTTCATCAGTATTCGAAGAATGAGCAAAGCACTTCAACAATTTATTTCAATAAAAGAAGACTTAGCCGAAAGGAGTATAAATGATGAGAACTTGCTTTAAACTGATTTATTCCCTGCAGCAATAAAAGGAATGTTTCTTCACTCAGCTGTTTAATATGCAAATATGCAGAACGTCCAGCCCTGACAGCACATCATTAATAAAGCCTTGCGCTGAGCAGAGCGCCCGATATTTCATCCTGATGAAAATGCATGATGATGATTTTGGACTGTGGCCTCTCGGAGTCGAACAATGTGCCTTCCCGGCGACGGAGCCCACCCTCCTCTGCACGGGAGCCATTGGATTTCTGCAGCAGGGAGTCACGGGCACAGTGCATGCCCAAGAGCAGAGTGGACAGTCCTTCATGCTTCCAAGTGGAAGAGGGTTAGCTTGGTAACAGAGCGGTAGAGACAAGGGTCTGAGACTCTTCTTTTAGGGATGGTGGTGTGCTAATTTTTAAAAATTTTATTGGTTTAATTTCCTCCCCAGCATTCAGGGGAATTCCCACTTGGAGCTATGCTCTATGCTAGCTAGCTATCTTTATGCCCACATGGAGTAAGACAGCACACATGATTTAAAAAAAAAAAAAAAAAAAAAAAGATACGGGCGTCAGAAAACAGAACCACCATCTTTCCCTGCTACTCAGTGGCCCTGTTGTGGTTGTATGAGCAAGACTTCAAAAGGACCCAAGTGTAGCAAGTGGAAAAACCTCTTACAACCAGACCCTGTGCTCTCTCTCCCGAAACCTTTTAGATGCATGGTGACAGTGTTAGATTTTGAAAGCTTTGATAAGGGACCATGGTGGCATGTATATACACCAGCACAGTTGTATGAGTGTGGGTCCAGTGTTTTCAGTGTGAACCCACGTGTGCTACACTTACACAGGGGTCAGGGGACAAGCTCAGTCTCAGGCCTTCCTATCCACCTAGTTCCAGAGAAGATGTCCCACTCCCCCTCCCCCCCCCCCCCGTGCCCTCAGGCTATCCAGCCCTCCCAGTCTTGTGTGGATTCTCCTGCCTTTCCCTCCAGCTTCCTATAGGAGCTCAGGGATTGTGATAAGGTACATTAGTGGCCTGGCTTTTTACAAGGGTTCGGAGGAGCTGAACAAGACCTTGCAAAAGAGCTTTACCAGGTTTTTTAAAAAACAAAAAAACAAAAACAAAAAAGCTTTACTAGCTGAGCTACCTCCCTAAAAAGGTTTTGTAGGGTTGGCTATATATATATATATATGTATACATATATACATATATATGTATGTGTATATATATACGTATATATACGTATATATGTGTATAAATATATCTTTCACATTTTATCTTTTCTTCCTTTTTTCTTTCATTTTCTTGGATATGGCCTCATGCAGCCAAGGCTCGCCTCAAGGTCTCTAAGTAGTCAAAGATAACCCTAAACTTTGGGTCTTCTTGCTTCCACTTCGTGAGTTATGGGATTTTAAGTGTCTACTACCACATGCCTGTTTTACGTGTTGCTGGGGACTGAACCCAAGGTTTATAGGACTTCAAGCCAGTACTCTCCTAACTGAGTTCTGTCTCCAGCTCTCTTCTGAATTTTACAGTGAGTGAAACCATATATATGATCAGAAAATCATGTTTAAAAAAAGAAAAAAAAAAAACAAAATCCACACACATACACTATCCACCCACGCCCTCCCCCCCACTACTCCCTCCTTCCTGTCCACCCCCCATCTACTGAACCATTTCAGGGTCATCAGCACTGTGAAGGGATCTACCCCTGGATATCTCGGAAACTCCATACAAACCTTGCTTGCTGGCTGAAAAGATACACAGACGTGACAGGGGTGCATGAGTTACTAGTTGTAAGTGTTTAGAACTCGGCCTGGAATTTGGCATGGTCCAGAAAAGTATTTGTTAAGTCAATAGTCAATAAATCAGATTAACTCTGAAAGCATGCCCCTCTTCGAGGGTGGAGTTTTCTGTAAACACTCTGTATTTAAGTAGATAAAGGATATGGAAACTTGCTTTTTTTTTTTTTTTTTTTTTTTTTTTTTTTTTTTTTTTTTTTTTTCCTTTTATTTATAAGTACTGCCTGGTCCTTGTCTGTAAGTACTGCTCCAAGTTAGAGAAAATTAGGATGAAAACTCTGATTCTGGGGTCTGCCTGGCAAGATGGCTCAGAGGTTATAAGTTTTCAAGGGCAAGTGTCAATCTCCTGAGCCCATGTCAAGGCAGAAGGAGAAAACAGACTCCACACAGTCCCCTGCCTATGAATGCACTTCCAGACTTCATAGACACATGTAACAATCCGGAAAAAAAACCAAATTAAATCATCTAGTTCTTACACCCATGCTGTGTGACCTCCAGTTAGTCCCTTACCTACGAAAATCCCGTTTCCTCCTTGTGAAATCTGTTTGACATTAACTGGACCATTCAATTTGCTTTTAGAGGGAGTTGTAGCATTGTGCTCTGAACAGAGAAGCTCAACCTCACTGTTTATTAAGCACCTACTATAGACCAAGTGCCATGCACACATCCGCATAGATCTGAATGACAACTCTTGAGCACAACCCTGCTGGCCACATTTTTTTCTGAAGGGAGACTATTATGCCTGGGAGTCTTAAACAAGGTCACCAGCAGACTGTGGCTTTGAACTTGAGCCTGTCTATCACTAACTCCTCAACTAAATACTGTCTTCACACCAGACCTGCTTATTTCCAGGAGGCCTGGGGTGAGGGTTGGAGGGCGGGCGAAAAAAACAAAACAAAACAAAACAAAACAAAACACCAAAAAACTAGACCTGGTAATGGCTCAAAAACACAGGGAGAAAGAAAGAAAAGATTTCCCTCTTCCCTTTTATCTTCAGTCACAATTCATCTTCACAGAGTCTGTCCGGAGGCAGGTGACAGGGTGGGAGCTCTCAGCTTCACAGAAAGAGTAGGGCCTGTGAAGTTCTCTGTGGCAGCACTGTCATTTCAAAAGCACACTTATTAGAGAAAGCCCATGCACGTCTGTAATTTGTGAATGTTTTTTTTTCCCCTCCAACTTTAGAAAACTCTGGGAAAAGAAGAAGGGAAAAAAAAAAAAGCCTTATTTTTCAAATTGGTGATGGCGCATGTTGGGCAGGAAACACCTCTCTCCCCTCTTTCCTGACCCCATGTTTCTTGTTCCCCACTAAGTGTGTTCTCTTCATCCAACCAGGAGGATGACTCTCGTTGCCAACAGGAAGAGAGCTGTTGGCGTTGATTTCCAAATATTTCAATTATAAATCAATTGTTTAGTCAGATGCAATGAAGTTTGAAAAAAAAAAAAAAGAAGAAGAAGAAGAAGAAAAAAAAACCTTCCCTTTGAATCAGCTCCCAGTGAGAATCCTCGAAGTCTTGGGGGCGGAATTTGCAGTGGCCTCTTGCAGGTCCTGTCCATGTTTCTGATTTTATGTGTGCTTAGTAATACGCCCTCATAACTCAGATGGGATGAACCAATTAAACATTTCCCCATAGTCTGTGAAAGCGCTGCTCTTGGCATGTTTTTTGCATGGCGCAAACCTCTGCGGGAGGATACGATAGAAATCTTGCACTATTTAAATATAGAATTGGGACATCAAAGAAAGGGTTGTATTGAAATAACATGGATAATTAAGGAAGTGGAGAACAGCAATAACTGATTTACATAAATGCTAATGAGTCTCTTGACTTGTTTGGCAATTTGCACTTTAGGCTGGGTAACGGTGGCTCCAAATTTATGATCTAATTTTTACTTTAATATTTTCTTTTTGCAAGTTGTAACCCGCACTGAGGAGTGCCTGCCAACATCTAACTTCTTGGCCTTCAACCATCCAGAAGTACCTCTTTCTAATCCACATCGGGGGGAATGGATGAAAGGGGTTTGTGAGCTTCCTGAACTAACCCTGCTTTAGATGGGTTTCTTTTCATACTATGCTGCTGTCGTTGTTACGGGGGCCGGGGTTGGGGGGATCGATAATGTTTGAGGTATCCAGAGTTGGCTACAATAACCAGGCTAGCAAATGAAGATCCAGTCAGAGAGAGTAAGGGGTTTCTTATTTACCTGCTCCCTGCCATTTAGAGGGAGACCCGGGGGCAGGGGTCAACAAGCTCGAGGAGTACTGATTATTCTGCACCATTCTTCGGTGGCTTTTGCTTCAGAGAAGAAATTACATGCATTGAAATTTGCCATTTTATTGTACTTTTCTACTGATCTCGCTCCACAGGGCCACCGCCTCCCATGAATGAGAATGAGAGGCCGGCCGTCCCCTCCGGACACTCTACACATTGACCTTCAGTGGACCCTATCTCCCTCCAAGCCCTCTAAGCATGATCCATTGCTTTCTCGGGCCATTCCCCCTTCACCCCATTGATGGCTTTCAGGGCTGCTTCAATTTCCAAGCCCTGACAAGCTGAGGCGATGGCCAGGGTTCTGTCTGCGCTGTCTTATGGATTGTGCAAGGTCACCGCCGGGGAGAGGAAGGAGGCAGCCAGCGCATTTATCAGGATGTATTGTTTTACTTTTTCTATCCATCACCGAGGCGATGATTCTATTTTAGTGAAAATCCATTGAACTCTGATCAAGTCAGATGGCTGTTATCATTGGAGACTCAAGAACTGTCAGGCTGTAATCAGTACAAATGTTGGACCTCGAGATGGGGGGCTCGGGCCCAACCATGGTCTTCCAGGGATCTCGCTGCTCATTCTTGCTTTTAAAACTTCATCCCGTCATTTTGATTTACGTATCTTTTCAGCTGTTCTTGCAAGAGATACAAATCTGGTTATACCATGGGGAATGAACCAGTTACAGGCAATTTAGGCCCAGTATACAGACACCATGGCCTCCGTTACCATGGGATTGCTGTTTATTCTGGGTCTAATAACTGGCTCCCTGTCAGTATGAGTATGTACCCCTAAGTGATCACAGATGCTGAACACAAGGAATGCGTGCACACACACACACACACACACACACACACACACACACACTTCACTCCTAGTGCAAGGCACCACATGCTTACTGCCTGTTTAGTGGTCTCTTGAACATAAACTACACATTTTCTGATCATCACACATGATGTTCTAGAGTATAACCATGAATAGGCCCTTCAGCCCCCAGTGGTATATATGTTATTATAATACTTATATATACTACATTGATATATAATAATATAATATATATTAAATATTCCTACTTAATTCACAAGAGTTTGGGGAGGTTTTTATAGTACAATTATCACCTCAAACAGGGAGGAGAGAGAGAGATCTGGAAATGTCTGAAAGCTCTCTGGAAATGTCTTTTTGGCTTGCTTCTGGAGATGGGAGTTAATTAAACATGACATTTGAATAATATCCTTTAAAAACATCTTTTTTTTTTGCCCATATTCCAAACTTTTATAAAAGGGGGAATGTCTGACAGTGGAAGACAGGATGGCTTTTAATCAGGACCCTGTAGTTTGAAGTGAAACTTAACTCTTAACCATGCAGAGAAGCAAATGAAGCTCGCTGTAGGCTGTCAGGTACAGGCTTCTACCCTTGTCCCAGTTCAGCTTTGAGTGCAGTAGAGTAGCTTTAAAGGAATAAGGGACAGCACTTAAGAGACTCCAGACTTAGAGCCTGCTTGTCTCTCTCAAGACAGTTCAATGTGTAAAGCCACCTCCCAAAGTAGCCCCTACATTACAGCCCCTGCCCTTGTTCCTCTTATTAGCAAGAACAATTGAAGATTGATGGTATGTTCTTAAATTTATAATTGTATTATAAATATCATATATTTTAAATAACAGCAACAATAATCAGGGAAGTTATTTATTGGTCACTTATCCTGAGTTAGGCACCAGTGCTTTACATATGTAGTCTAGGTCTTTAAAAAAGCTTACCTCAGTGAGGGCAGAGATCTGAACTTCAAGGAAAGAACACCAAGACTCCAAAACCCTTAGCAATGAGCCAGGTACGTCACACTTAGAAATGGCGGCTCTGTGGGAATGGTACAGAGGCCCATCTGATAGACCTGGATTAAGTGGATGACATCCAGAAAAGCATGCAGGGATGCAGCCTTGACCTGAACACCAGCAGACTTCCTAGCACAAGCCTCCCAGCCTGGCTTAAGCCCATCAGGATCCAGATAATTAGAGCTTATAATACTTTGCATATGAAATGCCCTCCAGGGTTCAAGTGTTTGAAGTGGCCTCCAGCTGTTTTGGAAGGCTACAGAGCCATGGGGGTGAGAGATGGTGGATGGCTGGTGTGTTTCACTGAGAGAGAGCCTTCTGAGGATTATAGCCCAGAGCTGCTTCCAACCCAAGCTGTTCCCTGATCTGCCAAGTTGTGAGAAAGTTGTCCTTCGCAGTCCCGCTGCCATGGACCAAACCACTTCTGCTTCCCCTGAAATGTAGTGAAAATGAATCTTTCTTCTCTTGCATTGCTTGTTTGGTGCTTGATCACAGTGATGTCGTGTTGAGTTGGCTCAGCTCCTAGGATAAAACAGGAACTGAGGGGGGTGACAAAGGATGGTTGAGCTGGGAAAGCTCAATACTGTGACAGCAAAAAGGGGGCCACTGGGGGCATCTGGGAACAGAGTCATCATTCTTCATTACCAGTAAGCCCTTGCTTCATACACACAGACACACACAGACACACACACACAGAGAGACACACACATAGACACACACACACATACACACACAGACACACACAGACATAGACACACACACGCACACGCACACGTCAAAGTCCGCCCTGAATTGCTGGTGTGGGAGGATGAAAGAACTAAGGGAAAATTTTTCTCTAGAAGGTGTGTTCTAATAATAGGATCGAGACAAGCCCAAGGGAGCACTGGGGTGTGGGGGTTGGGTGGGGAGCACTTCATTCACTTCTCTTCCAATTAGCTCTTGCTAGAGGTTGGCACTTTGGCATTCATAACCAGATGATTCCTTCTTGGTTGGGGCTATCCAATACTTTTTGGAACTTTAGAAGCTTCCCTGGTTTCTACCCACTAGACCAGTGGTATCCCTCCTTATCCTCAGTTGTGATGAAACAACCAAACCAAACCAAACAATTGCCAACACTGTGAAATTGCAACACTAGCCCTGACTTCTGCCATTCTAGGTAGAGAGGTAAAAAAGCTAAAACCTACTCCTCCAGACTCCCTTGCAGCTATGATCCCAGATACAAATCTGACCCCTTGATGGCTAGATGCTAATAGGTGAGGCCTGGGGAGTAGCCTCTAGGGAGTGGTATATCCTGCTCATTCTAAGATTTCCTTTTGTGTAAGTGGAGCTTCCTATCCTCCTATTCTAGACCCATTTTCAGCCTCCTGGTGATACACAAGTATCAGAGAGAAATAACTTTGGATTCCCTTCTGCTAAACTCCGATTGTAGCTTCAGTGGTAGAAGATCCCTGGAGGGTAAGTTTTGTATCATTGATGGAGGCATTACTGGACACCAACTTCAAACATCTCCTTCTGTTCTTCTAACAGTTCTGCAAGCACCAAACTGCCTTTATTAAATTCCTTCATGTCTAACTTAAAGGAAGAGGTTCTTACATGTTGCTTTGAGCCTCAACGACTCACTCACTGGAGTTATCTTTCGAGTGACTATCATGCATCTCATCAGACCCAAGCACACTCTGGGTCTCAGCACATGCAGGTCTCTTTACTCTGATAGGCCATTCCTTCCAAGCTATACCCATTGCTCAGCTTCACAGGGCAAGCCACCTCCAAACACCCAGTTCAATATGCTGAGGCCCATATTGTGCATGGTTTTCCCCGAGGGTAAATCTTTCCTCCTCTGTACCAAGCCTCTTTTGGCTCCCTTTTGATGGTACCTGGTAAAGAGGTCATTGGTCATGGGTCTTATTTAACCTGCAGAGCTGTGATTCATTCTTATGGTTTTGGTGCCTAGGTTAGAGCAAGAATATAATGATTTAAGGTTATACCCTAGATATATCAGAGAAAGTATATGAACAGATGGCTAGAGGAAGAAATAGAAAATTGTAATATTATTCCTTAGTGTCTGATGTTGTGCTTGACCTTGAAACACTAAGGGAAGGCCCAAAGGAATCAGAGAAAACAGAGGGAAGAATGTATTGGTTCATATAGGGAGTCAATTGGGGGCTTCTGATGGCTAGTGTGCTTTTAGAAAGAAACTTTGGATAAGACCAGGGCAAAGTACAAGGTGAGAGAGCAGAGGGAAGAGCCAGTGCAGGATGAGGAGAGGCATGTACAAAGCAGAACACACAAGCACTAACCAGCTTAGCCATTCCCCATGCCTCAGAGGATGTGCACATACACTTGGTATGGAAGGGGTGTGGGAGACACAGAGAGGCAATGGGGAGCGTGCTCACATGAGCTCATCAGAGCCACAAAACGAAGGCATGGATGCATGTATAGTCTCCTTTTCAGCAGCCTTCATTTATTATTTAAAACAGTCTCATTTGTTATCTTCCTGAAAAAGAAGTAGCCATGAAAACATTAGATATGACATTAGGTAACCATGTCAACCTGGCCAGTCTAGAGATGATGTCTTAAGGAACACGTCACTCCACCAGGAGCAGAAATCCAACGGATTCTCAATAGATTCCTACAGAATTTGTTGGCAAACATGTAACCATGTGTGCTTCATCGTGTCAAGCACAACAGAAAACGTACAGGCGAGCGCTTTTATATGAAGAACTGAGCAGAACTGTTCGGTGATCAACTAACTACGTTTGTATTAATGGCGGCTTTTAAAGCTATGCTCATTATTTTTTTAACTAAATATAACAGTGAACCTTGGGCATTATTTTGCCCACAGGTTTCAGAGTTGTCGCAAAGTGTGCTGGTGAGAGAGAATACCAGGAATGAGTTTGTGAGCCAACATGTTCCACCATACAGCTGAGGGGCTGTGCTGAGTATATCCCCTACCTGCTATACCCAGGGCTGAGCATATCCCCTGCCTGCAATACCCAGGGCTGAGCATATCCCCTGCCTGCAATACCCAGGGCTGAGCATATCCCCTGCCTGCAATACCCAGGGCTGAGCATATCCCCTGCCTGCTATACCCAGGGCTGAGCATATCCCCTGCCTGCTATACCCAGGGAGGCCTTACCAACAGCTTGCTATGCTGAGTCTTCTGTTACACATTTAACACAAAAGCTCTTTGTGGTGATAACCAAAGCGTGAAATCAGCATGATCGTTAGGTTCATTTTGCCTCATACATACCTGGTCGCCTGTTTGCCAACATTTGGATCAAGCCCGCCTAGTCACATGTTTGTCAACACATTCTGTAGGATTCCATTGGTGAACCTGTCTGATTTCTGCTCCTGGTGGAGTGGCAGGTTTCTTAAGACATCATCTCTAGACTAAACAGGTTGACATGATTACCTAATGTCGTATCTCCAGATGAGAAAACTGGGGTTAGAGAAGCCAGGCGACTTAGCCCTGGCCTCGGCACCTTTAAGCTTTAAAACTAAAGATTTGGGTCAAGTTTGGTCTTTCTCTAGAGTTTGGGGATATCTACTTGGATCTGTAAAAACAAATTAGCTAGGACAGTTCCAAGGAGAGCCCCTTCTTGAAGGTATTTATCCTGGGGTGGGCCAGGTAAAGGACCCTGAGCTTTGAAGACCCACTTCACCCAGGATGCTATAGCCAGGGCTCTTGGAGCTGGGAGAAAAAACATTGAATCCTGTTATAAGATCGAACAAGTAGGCTAGAATAGAGCATGCCTGAAACCCTGTACTGTAGGAGACGGAAGCAGAAGAATGAAGTCCAGAGTCATCTTGGGCTACCTCATGAGTTCAAGGACACCCTGGGCTACATGAGAGATCCAATCTTCAAAACAAGCAGCTTTCAAAACTGCTTGATCATTCCTTTGCTCTCCTGTGGCTACTAGGGGATGTCCCGACAAAGCCCATCACCCTAAATTGCTAAGAAGTGGGACATCTGTTGGCTAATTGGGTAAAGTGCTTACCACATAAGCATGAAGTCCTGAGTTCAAAACCTATGCGTAAAACCAGGTGCTGGAGCTCCTGGAGCCCCAGTGCTCTTAAGGCAAGAGATGAGAGAGGGCCACAGGGACCCTGGAAGCCACAGGGCTCTGGCATATGCAGTGAATGACAAAGCGAGCCCATCTCGATCAAGATGGTAGGTGAGGAGCAGTCCTGAGATAGTCCTCCCACTCAGGCAAGCCTGCTGGCCGCTGTCCTCAGCATTTCAAATCATCTTTCAACTCCGTACTTGCAATGACCTTGTCAAAAAGAGTCTAATGCTTGCCCTCTGCGAAAGCAGGAAGAAGACCTATAGGCAACTGCCAGTTGCGAACTGAAGGTGGTGAACACAGGAGAAGAGGAAGTGAGGAAAGCTAGGTTTTTAATCTTGAATAAAGTTTAAGAAGACATGAATATTGGCTATTGTCATGATTCGTATATAGTTGGCCCAGAAGTGGCACTATTAGAAGGTGTGGCCTTGTTGGAGTAGGTGTGTCACTGTGGGCGTGGCTTTAAGACCTTCATCCTAGTTGCCTGGAAGCCAGTATTCTGCTAGCAGCCTTCAGATGAAGACATAGAACTCTAAGCTCCTCCTGCACCATGCCTGCCTGGATGCTGCCATGCTCCTGCTTGATGATAATGGACTGAGCCTCTGAACCTGTAAGCCAGCCCCAATGAAATGTTGTCCCTATAAGGGTTGCTTTGGTCATGGTGTCTGTTCACAGCAGTAAAACCCTAACTAAGACAGCTATTCAAACTCCTTCACACTTATATAAGCTGATGGGGGAGCATGTTTTTAATTTAGCCAGCATGGGTTTTAGGGTTCAAGCAAACAGGCAAGACACCTAGCTTCTTCTACACCCCTTTGGAGCCCCTTTTTATGGAAATCTCAAAACCTGGCATCCAGGCTCAGGAGAGGCTGCCTGCTGTCTGGAGTTCAAACTTATCATGTCACCTCCTTCTGCAGCTCCAAACAGGAGAATTAAATGCAAACTTTATCTCTCCTCTTCAAATCTCCTCCCAATCACTGATCTCTCCAGGAAACACACACACACACACACACACACACACACACACACACACACACACACACAATAGTCTCATTAGGGGAGAGGCAGCACACACCTGCTCACCTGCTCTTCATCCACCCAGGGTCCTGCCCAAGGTGACCTTGTCAGATAACTCATATTGGGTCATCTATGTTGTCCAATAGCTCAGGGTCCCATCCTCAGACCCAGGAACTGCTTTAGACCTCACGGGGGGGGGGGGGGTGCATTATAATTGTGAATTAACTCTATGTAAATAAGGACTATATAAATAAGCCCAAGACTAAGTGGAAATTCCTGTTCTCCCCACTTGCCCTAGCATTTGATGATCAGGACCGGACAGGGAAAGAAAGGATTCCTCCCAGGACTCCGGAAGCCCTTGGGCCAGCTTAGAAACATACTGCCCGCGACCACAGCCCAGGGCTCCGGTAACCCTGACCGCTGTAGACAATACCACAGGGCCCTGGCCTCTACTATCTTTTGTCCCCATCACGTTTCCCTAATAGATGATCCCACAGATTCCCATTGGCAGCCCTTTGTACCGTAATGAACAGGATGCGGGCTGATGAATGCAGCCACCACGCAGAAAACGTCAGTTCTTTCATTAAGCAAACCTCCACAGGTTCATTGTATTGAACCAGGGTTTAGGCTATTACGCTGACACATGACAGAACCAATTCTAGTCACATTGTAAGTGCCTATTCATGTTTGGCAAATTCCACTTTCCGCACATACGCACATTTAGAATTGGACACTGGCTGCCTGCAACTTTTTTTTCACCCCCTTGAAATCTATTTTCCTATTTTTAACTGCTAATAATTAAGAGAAATCCTGCTTTAATAACAGAGTCTCAATGAACCTAATTCAGCGGGGACATAATGGATCGCCACACCAAGTTTCTATTCTGACTGCTCCGCAGGCTGGCTCTTCGAGGACGCTCGGATATTGACAGACTATGTCCGTTTGCAGAAGGGAACATAATAAAATATTTGCACACAGGATTCTGACACTGCCGGCTCTTCTTTCTGCTCACCGTTTAAAAGAAAAACATTTTTTCAAGCTTGGATTCCCTGCTTGTGAAAATGGATGGGACTAAAGCCTGATCTAGAGGCACCTCGGGGCACCAGGACAATGAGTGCTGATGGTTCTACCCATCACTTCGTACGTGAGTGGTCCTCCCCTTAAGCATGTGCATCAAACAGGGTACCAGGATTTGGACAAGAGGCTAGGGGATTTCTGTTTCAGTGTCTTCATGCTGTGGCTGCTGACTTTTCTGTCTCCTTCACCTGCCACCCTGACTTCCGACATAGTGCCTGTTCCCTCTTTCAGGTCCAGAGTCTTTGTGCTTATTGTAACTAAAGTTCTGTTGGTATTTGCTGAGATATTTGCATCATCGATATCATTTTTTGGTATGGGGTTCAGTCGTTGGCCCCCTCAAAACCTATCCTGCACAGCACAGAGGAGTCTACAGACACAAAAGAGACATGAGTGATTGGTGGAAGCGGACTGTGATAGTTTGTATATTCTTAACCCAGGAAGTGGCACTATTAGGAGGTGTGGCCTTGTTGGAGTAGGTGTGTCATCGTGGGCATGGGTTTTAAGACCCTGGATCTAGCTGCCTAGAAGCCAGTCTTCTAGCAGCCTTCAGATGAAGATGTAGAACTCTCAGCTCCTCCTGCACCATGCCTGCCTGGATGCTGCCATACTATCACCTTGATGATAATGGACTGAATCTCTGAACCTGTAAGCCAGCCCCAATTAAATGTTGTCCTTTATAAGACTTGCCTTGGTCATGGTGTCTGTTCAGGGTTTCCATTGGGGAGAGGGAACAAGACTGTGGGACATAGTAGGGAAGAGTGTGACCTTTGTGACCTTAGTGTCACTCTGACATCCATGTTATTCCATGTGCAGACAAGAAGGGATTGGGATTCGGCCTTACTCACCTGACACTGGACTTTCCATCCTCAAGACTGGGGCGCTGGCAAGAGGGTTCAGTTGTCTCTGAAGCACTCCCTTCTAATATTCCACAAACCCTCAAGATAACAGCTGTCCAGATGGGATTTCTGCAGACCCTCCTTGACGTATGCCCCAAACGCTGAGCGCACACCACCCTGCTCTCCCGCCATTCCTCCGTCGTGTCTCACGTCACTCAATGCACAGATTTATTACAGGCTTGTCCATAAGCCTACCTCTAGGGAAAGAGATAAAGGTAAGAACCACCTTACGGGAAGGTATGGCCAAAGGTAAATCATAAACCTTTGATAAGGAATGGGTGAAATCCAGACAAACAGCTGCTCGATCCCACTTGGTATTACACAGATAATGTCACACAGAAAATCAATGTGCAATATTGAGAGGAGGGGGGTGGTGGCGACAAGACTTGGGGATCAGGCTTCACATTATTACAGAGTGATGGCTTCAGGACTCCCCCCCACCCCCCCAATACATGAGAGCTACATAAATTTTAAAAACAGACTGCAGACTGCCGACTTACTGGACCTGCTTGTCATTTCAATCTCCTTTGTAGTGGGGGCTAACTCCTGGGGTGGTGGAGGGGGTTGGTCACAGGCATTTCTCCATGGGAAGGGTAGAGAGGAGAGTACTGTGACATTTTAGATAAGTTGGTAATTTGTGTTAAACAGATTATTTCAAAGTTGGACATTTAAAAATATTATGTTTTCAATTTATGTGTGTGTGTGAATGTCTGTCTGTCTGTCTGTCTGTCTGTCGTGTCTGTGTGAGGGTATGTACACATACTCATGACTATCCTTAGAGGCCAGAAGAGGGTGTTTAATCCCCTGGAGATGGAGTTAGAGGTGGTTTTGAGTTGTCTGATGTTGGAGCTGCGCAGGGAACTGAGCCCAGATCTCTGCAAAGGTGGCCAGAGCTCTTAACTGCTGAGCTATCTCTCAAGTCCTCAAAAGATGCACAACTTTTTTTCCAGCACAGCTACTGATAGAAAAGCTCCCTTCTGATGGCGTCACCCAAGTAAACATCATACATGTGCAGGGAAGCTGGTGACAAGCACCATTGTGCGCTGCTCTCATTTCTCAGTTAGGCTGGGAAATGGTACAGGAGGAAGAAGAGACGCTGGAGTACCAGCTTCTGTACTAACTTGACAAGCATCCCTTAACAGTCACGCATGCCTCGGAGTGTGTGCAAGTTGGAGTCTAAGACACGCAAAGACGCCGCCACCGACATTGTGGCTCACACTCACAACCCCAGAACTCAGGGGCCTGTGACCGGAGGGGCCTGAGCTACACTGCAACCCTCACCAGTAAACCCAAAAGAAAATGAAGAAGAAAACCAAGCAGCACACAAACATGAGCAGGCTTACACATGAATATGGGGGTGGGGAGGAGGCACACGAAGTCCATAGGGACCATGGGAATCAAACCACGCCACCGTTGGTGGGGTCTAAGCTGGACGCTTCAAATCGCAGCTTTGTTTACTCTTACTTGGTGATAATTGTTCACGGCAGAACGTATCAGAAAATTCTATAATGGGAACCACAGTCAGAAAATAGTAAATAATTAATCACCTCCCTCCCTGCCTCTTGCATCTCTGTTGATATAAATGGCCGTATAATTCCAAACCCAATTATCACTACTTAGCCATTCCATTTTGTAGTTAAAATCCCGCAAAATTAAAGCGCATCAATTGTTAATGGCAACAGACCAGACAAGGGATTAAAGATTATTTTAATGTTTATTTCCTGTCAAGACATCTTTTGGCAGGAAACGCCACAGACAAAAGGCTGCACGCTCAGATGAGATTCATATATTTAAATCTTCTAACTTCTAAAAACATTATGGATATAATTACTTGTTTAATTTACTTGTTCCCCTAAGATACAGGCTGAGGAGACCGAGCCAACTTTATGATGAAAAGTTCTGAGACAAGAAAGGCATGGCTCTATAGCACTTTAGAAGCTGTTTTATTCAAACAACCAAATAGAATTCAGTTTCCATTTGTACCATGCTGACATGAGGGGAGGGGTGGGTAGCAAAGGCAGAGAGAAGGGAGAAAGGAAGTCTTAGAGTTGAAGGCTCCCCTCTGTCACCTGGGGCACACATCAATCATGGCCTCTGCCTGGGCCACCATTCCCTTGTTTAAAATAAAAGTCAGGAGAAGACCCTGTGCAGAACAACCTGTCCAAAACCAGTATGTGAAAAGATTGTGGAAGATCCGGGAAAAGCCACATAATTACAGATAACTGACAACTTGCAATGTCATATATACACATTCTGATGCAGTGGCCCTTACTTATAACATGTCAACGTGTCAACAGGATTGCCTCGTACATAGCAATCCATCCCTCTCAATTATCGATAGCATACACACATGTGTGATGTCTCATGAATCGCTCCCCTTCCCATGCTCTCCACCCTACCTGCTCCTAAGAAGACTGCACAGTGACAATATACAGAAGACTTTGGAATCCAATTTAAGAAACATTGATCGACAGATCAATGTGTGGTAGCTCATACCTGTTATCCCAGCACAAAAGAGGCTGAGGCAGGAGGATTACCCCAGAAGTTTAAGGTGAGCCTGGAGTGGACAGTGAGACCTTGTCTCAAACAAAACAAAGCAAAAAAAGAAACATTGATCGGTTTGCAAAAATCAAGACCATAGTACAAGTAAGTTCTTCACTATTGACGTCTGTGCTAAGAAAGGGCAAGAAGACTGGATGGACCCCTTAGCACATAACATGTGCAGCTCTCTCAGAGGGCCAGGGTTCAATTCTCAGCACTTGAGTGTCAGCTCACAGCCATCTATAACCCTAGTCCCAAGGTATTCAATGCCTCCTCCTCAGACACTGTCTGTCTGTGTGCATAGATGTACATGCAGACAAAATACGCAGATACATACAATAAATAAGACTAAAAACCTCTATGCAAAGAAAGGATATAAAATTGATGTTTTTATTACATATCGGATTATATGCACACTAGGCAAAAGAGAGCCGACAGGTGGGTAGATAACTATACTGAGAACAAATGAATGGATAGGTGTATGATAGATGACTGATAAACAGAATATGATAGATGATTATGTAGATAGATAGGCAGACAGACAGACAGACAGACAGACAGACAGACAGATTGGTAGAATAATTCTACTGTACACCTAGAGTCACTATTTAAATCACTGAGAATCAGGATTGGAATGGATCTGGGCCCTTTTCCAAAGTGCTGTGTTTATTGTTTATCTGTTTCATTAGGACATAAAAACTTCACTGGAATATAAAAGAAATTTCATTAGTGTATAAAAACCACATAGGAAGAGACAGCCTCTGCTTTGTTGGATGGAGTCTTGTTCAAATTTAACATCAAACTTGATACTCACCAGCATCGTGATAAGCACAATGGCATGTTTCATTTTCACAGAGGGATTTACGCCTTGTGATTCCTGCTGTTTGTGCATTAACAACAAAAACCACACAATCCATCAGGGTCAGGAAGCTTCCCCTTCAACAGCCTAGGTGAGGGGCAGAGTCACTGGGATCTATAGGGACGTCATAACTCCTGAATATGACGTGCGGTTACTCAGGACTTGAGTTCCTGTGCACAAGGGGGCCCGAGGGGGCAGCATGTGGCTTCAAGTAGCAGAAGCATTACTTAGAAGAAGTTTCTTGGCTGGCGAGATGGCTCAGCTCATAAAGTGCTTGCCGCACAAGTATGAGGACTCATTAAAATGTCAGTGTGATGATATGCGTTTGTAATCCCAGTGCTGGGGAGGTAGAGACAGGAAGAGCCTTGTGACTCGCTGGCCAGCCTGTCTAGCCTAACCAGTGATCTTGGCCCACACTAAGAGACTTCGTCTCAAAAAACAGGGGAGGCACCTCTTAAGAACCAAAACTAGAGACTATCTGCTGGCCTACACACACACACACACACACACACACACACACACACACACAGAGAGAGAGAGAGAGAGAGAGAGAGAGAGAGAGAGAGAGAGAGAGAGAGAGAGAGAGAGAGAGAGAGAGACAGAGACAGAGACAGAGAGACAGAGAGACAGACATACAGACACACACAGAGACAAAGACAGATGCACACACATGCACGCACAGACACAGACATACATATACAGATAAACAAACACACACACTCTCAGAGAGGCTGTCCTCTTCAAACAACAGCCACACATCAAAGCCAAGTCCAAGCAGCTTATCTGTAAGCCCTGGACCCCAGAGGCAAGGAGGTCAAGGCTAGAGCTGTATCAGGATCTCCATAATGCCACTTTGAGCCTAGGTACCTTCACTCTGTTCATGGTCCCCACCAACCTTGGCTCCCCCTCAGGCTGAAAGGTGATGTGGTTTGTGCATCAGATAGTCCTCATGAGTCCAGCCTGAGCCAACAACTAGAAGAAGCAGAAAGCCCTTCTCCATCCAGGGGGAGGTGGAGATGTTTCCTGCATATGCCCTCCACATTCATTGGTCAGGGATGGGTCACAAGTCTCCTACATAGCCAACCACTGGCTGGCATTCAAGTTTGCCAAATGGGCAAAGATTAGTCGTAAGGCAGGGAAGAGAATCTAGGGTATCTAGAGTCATCCATCGTAATTGTGAAGCCAGTTCAGTACAGCAGCGCCCTGCTCTGATTCCAGCATTAGGAGGCTGAAGCTAGAAGACGGAAAGTTTGAGGCCAGCCTGGGCTACACAGTAGGTTCACACAAGTCTCAGTTACATAGACAGGAGAGGATGTGTCAAAGGAAATGCTTAAGATAAAACAAGTAATAAACAGCCTCAATTAATTTTTAAAAATTCAGTATTCAGACTGTAAACACTATAACTATAAAAAAAATAGAGAATGGTTCAATAAAACACAATTCTTCCATATGGTGCCATCTTAAGAGTCATTAAAACATTTTCCAAGAAGTGTTTAATGATTCAAACATTTTTATATGATAGATAGTTTATGAACTCAGCCTGCCAAATGCTAGCATCCAGGAGAAAAGAATATACAGATAGCAAGAGGATTTATCTCAGAGTAATGAAATTGATAAAACACTTAAATTTTCTTCTGCCTAAGTTTCTAAATTTTTCTACTTCTCATTTTCCTACCATGCATGTTATCTACTAGCAAAATCAAAACCATAAAATTTGATTTTTCAAAGTAACAAGGGATATGTGAATGCAAGAATCTTACCAGGGTCCGAAGAATGGCTTAGCTTAAAATACTTAGCTTGTAAACGGGAAGACTTGAGGTCTCTCCTCAGAACCAACATAACAGTGCCAGTGTGTTGTGATCCCAGTGCTGAAGAGCTAGAGACCTGTGGACCTTGAGGCACACAGGCCAGAGAGTCTAGCCTTATCAGTGAGCACTAGGCCAATGCTAGACCCTGCCTCAATGGTGGTGCTCCTAGGGACAATACCTGAGGGTGCCAGGTCTTCACACGCACCTGTACACATGCACTTACACAAGCATTTAAAATTAAATCCTGCCAGGGAAAAAGGAAGCTACATCAGGGGCAGGGAAGATGGCACTTGGTGTTCTTTTTGGGAAAGTGGACTTCAGTTTCCGGTACACATGTTGAGTGGCTTGGAACCAACTCGAACTCTAGCTCCGGATGATACAAAAGCCTCTCTGGCCTCTGTGGGCACTTGTACTCACGTGCATTCATACACACACAAACTCACAAACACACATACACATCCCTATAGACACATACACACCTATAGACATACATACACACCCCTATAGGTGCATACGCACCTAGAGACATACATATACACCCCTATAAACACACACACCCCTACACACATGCATTTCACACATATTCACACATACAGACCTCTATAGACATACATATACACCTGTATAGACACTCACACACCTATAGACACACATACCTACACATACACACCCCTACACACATACACAATACACACATACCCCCATAGACATACAATATACCCCTACACACACACACACACACACACACACACACACACACACACATATACCTACATACACTTAAAAAGAATTGAATGCCTAAAAAGAAAAGAGAGTGTTGGTCAAATCAGATGCTGGGTCTCATCAAATAATTTACTGAGGTCATTAGTAGGTTTGAAACTGCACAGTGCTATATAAACAAATATATGCAAAAAAAGAATTCTTGCTTACCTACTAACTCTTAGGACAGAGGAGTCTGAATCTGGTAAGAAAGGGAACTAGACTTTATGAAACTTTTTACATTGCCTATGTAAGCATATGTGCCCAGAGAGGAACTGCTTAGAAGCTACATGACTGCCACACACATGCCAACACACACATAAAAGCCACAGGGCGATATGCACGTGTGTGTTTTCTCCATGATGATCCAGAGGACTGCCTGATCTCTAGGTGTTGGGGTAGGGTGTGATCCAGCCATAGTCCTGCAGAGTCAGGGAGCTTCAGCTGGGGAAATTTGGTCGGGGGGAAAATGTAAATGTTTGATAATCCTACTACCTAGTGGTACCCCTGGGGACCCCAAACAGGTGGAGGAATAGCTGTGTGTAGGGAGCTGGAGAGGAAGGCAGGCGGGCTGCTGACGGGTAATAGGTCCTGGGTGTGGGCTTCAAGGAGAACACTGAAGTGGATCATCCTTAGGTAAGAAGCTGATTAGAAGAGTTGTTACTGCCACAGACAAGACAGACAGCCAGCCAGCCAGCATGGGTTGGGCTCAGATGAGAGTTCTGCCAAATAAATCTGACAGCGTATGTGTTTGGGAGTGTCTCTTTTTATTTTAATTAAATTTAATTGATTAATTAATTAACATTTATTTTTGAGTTTTCAAGACAGGATTATTCTGGGTAGCCCTGGCTATCCTGGAACTCTGTAGACCAGGCTGGCCTAGAACTCATAAAAGATCCACCTGCTTCTGCCTCCCAAGAGCTGGGATTAAAGGTGTGCGCCATCACCAGCAGGTGCGACTGTGTCTTCTGGTAGGCTCAGGGAAGTCGGGAGGTCTGTCCCAGTGCTGAGATTAACGCTATTAGTGCCATTATGCCTGGATTATTATGACTTTCTTTCTAGTTTGTTACGGGGTCTGTCCCATATGTGCTATTTCTGGCTTGCAAATACATTTTAAGTTCTCAGGGGTCTTGCTCTCAAGTTCCCTTCAAGACACCTGGCTTATCACCAGGCTCTCTATACATTCCTCTAAGACAGCCCCGGCCAGGCCAATGCCAACCGGTCCTGATAGAAGATAATAAATAACAGGAATACAATTGATTACAGCTACCATCTGGTTTTGGCATCCAGTTACTATTTCATTTATACCACATCTACCTTCTTGCAGTGGTGGCTAAGGGCATGGCCCATTCTACAGATGAGAAAACCAAGGCTTAGAACAACAGATGAGGTTAAGAGAGCAGTCCCATGGAACTCAGTTTGGTGGAGTGCAGCTGGCCCTCCCTGATTCCCAGGAACCACTCTGATGGCAGAGAGGCTTCTTTTGTGGCTTGGGTGTGCTGTGGCTGGACTCCTTGCTGGTGCCCTAAAGCTTAACACCTGCGCTGGTGAGAGGAAGGGAGGTGGGGATCTGGCCTTGGGACAGACATGAGGTGAATCCCCAAAGTGTAGGCATCAAGGCTCTCAGTGAAAAGCAAGGAGAAAGCCAGGGCTTCTCTGCGGTCCTCAGATAAGCTTGAAGGATAGACTCTGGCATCCTTCCAGCCCAGATCTGAAACTGTTTTAACAATCTGCTCACACTTCCGGGGACCCACATGGCTTCCCACCTCCAGGGGACTTGTTCTCTTGCCAGACTTAAAGCACCGAATAGCTACTCGTATTCAACCTGACAGCCATAGATATTAAGAGTCTAATTCAATCGTTATGTCTTTCCTGTAGACACAAAGGAACCACGGTCTTGCAGCACCTCAGGGCTGGTTCTCTCCCTCCCTCCTCTCTCTCTCTCTCTCTCTCTCTCTCCTGTTTATGCATGCTGGGGATGCACACACATGATACAGTTTAAGGAGGAATGGTACATCCCCGTGTTCCTTTGGCACTTACTAAGCAATATAAGAAATCTTCGCTGGTTCCCAACACCAGCTGAGAGACGAGAGGCACCTGGGCATTAGGTTTGGGGGGGGGGGGGTATAACCTCCTCCAGAATATGATGTTGAACAGATGGGCAATGGCTTTGCAGTCAGGGGGCTATCAATTGAACAGAAGAAAAGCCAAGTTCCTGTCAGTGATGGGCTGAGGGGCTGCTCTGTTAAGGAGAATCACATTGCTCTAAGGGCTCTGAATATAACCCCACGCCACCTCTTCCCATTCCATCTTCAGGGGAAGACACGGTGGCACAAGCGAGAGCGTAAACTTTGAACTTGTCTGTGCACATTAGTATGGCTAGCTTGCAAAAGCTCACAGCGAAACACGGTAGACGAGATTTGCGGGATGAAGAAGACGTGCCACGGGAAAACCCATTCCATAACCTTTCACCAGGCGTGAAATTTACTGTGAATGGAATTTCTAAAAGTCCATGTTGGCTTCTGATTTAAAACTATTAAATCTGATGTCTGGAGAACACCTCCATTACAATAAATACATCATTATGGCATATGCTAATTATATCATTTCAACCTATCCATGAAAAATGCATCTCTACATCGGTGTCCTGGATGGGGGGGGAGCCTCTAGTTAGGGGCAGAGCCCCAGGGTAGAGCTCAAACATGGCTAACCTCATTGAGGCCTGGAATAGGAAGAAAGGCACCAAGGCCACACAGGTGACAAATGTGGCTCCCTCTGCCTGTGGGATGTGGGTGTGGTCTCCAGTGTGTGGAATGTCCAAGAGGAGTTATCTGCAATTTATAGATAGGAATATAAACACAGTGTGACATGCATGTATGTCTTTATCCTGACAGCATGCAACCATGCAGCCCTACTTTCCAGGAAACAAAGCGAAAGCCCACACACTTATTAATGACAACTAGATGGAAAAGCTCGCAGTGTGTTTTTCATAATCCCTTATCTATATTCTTTGTATGTGTGTGGTGCATGTGTGTATGCATGTTTACATGGATGCAGGTCAATGTGCGTGTAATAGTGTTTGTGGCATATATATATCTCCAAAGATTTTAAAATTGTATGTATGCATGTATATGTATGTATGTGTGTATATACATATATATATGTATATATATATACACACATGCATGTATACTCACAAAAACAGAGACTAGAGGTGTCAGATCCTGCAAGATTTGGAGTCACAGGTAATGACAAGCAACCTGATGTGGACACTGGGAACTGAACTCAAGTCATCTGCAAGAGCAGCATACCCTCTTAATTGCTAAGCCACTCTCCAGCCCTCTTCCATACACACACACACACACACACACACACACACACACATTCCATACATTATATACACACACAGGCACACACAGACATTTCATACATTATACACACACACAAGCACACACAGACATTCCATACATTATACACATGCACATATTCCATACATTATACACACACATATTCTATACATTACACACACATACACACACATACACACACACACACACACACACACACACACACATACACGTATGCTTTGTCTGAATGCATGTCTGCGCACCACGAGTGTACAATGCCTGCAGAGGCCAGAACAGGACATAAGATCCACATTAGCTTCCATGTGGGTGCTAGCAATCGCACTCAGGTCCTCTGGAAGAGCAGCCAGTGCTTCTCACTGCTGAACCATCTCTCCTATCCTCTTTCTCACATTTTGTAGTAAGGTCTCTTACCAGAGCCCAGAGATCGATGATATGGCTAGCCTAGAAAACCAGCTTCCTCGCTGGAATTACAGGGGGCTGTAACACCCATGGAGCATTTATTCGGGGACTAGGGATCCAAACTCTGGTTCTAACTCCTTGTGGAGCAGGCATTTTGCCTGCTGATGTAATCCTTCCTCACCAGTATTCCCAAGTTGCAGCCCAGTATGTGTGTTGTTATCATCTATTCTGCGCTCTTGGACCTCACAACATATTCATAAGGCTGGTTCATATGACATACTAAATTACTCATTACTGAACAAATATGCTTGGGTTTGGGAGAGAAAATACACTCTATATATCTACCGGGCTATGTATCTGCCATGTCTGATATTTGAAGTTATCCCTTTTGAAAATGAGCAAGAGGGTGGTATACATACCCAGAAGATGTCATGTCCACTACACTGCAGATCATATAGGAAGCTTGGGTCTGGGGAGGGACCTGGGAAGAACAGGGATGCCTTCAGAGGGCATCGCCAAGCCATCAGCGGAGCTGAACTAATTATTCCAACTGCCTTAAGCTGAGAAAGAAAAAAAAATTTTGGAGGGGAGCTGTTCCCCCCATCCCCCCACCCATACCACTTCAGCTGCTGAGCAAGCAAAGTTTGGTATGAATAAACTCTATGGGCACGAGGAGTCCAGGGCTTCCTTTTAAATCAGTTCCTAGAAGGCAAGGAACCAGTATATCATAGTGAGACAATCATTTATAATGGGACCATTATTAGGAGCCAAGATATAAAAATTGTACATGAAACAGCCTTATAAGCAGGTTCAGTGCTTGGCTGATTAACCTCCCTGGTCTACCAGGGGCTGGACGGCTCAGGGGAGTGGTAATGAGATGTGGAAATCATTTGCCTCGAGGTCACAGGTTTGGAGCCGGACGTGTGAGAAGAAGTCCTAATTGCTACTCATGGGTGACTTGTCAGTGTGCTTGGGATGGGGGTTCGAATCTTGGTACTACTCCGAACTGGCTGTGGGATTTCCGTGTTGGCCACAGATGCTCCAAAGCCTCAGATTCTTAAATCAGAAGAATGGCTCAAGGCTGATTCTGTTCAGCTAGATAAATACAACCATGCAATGGACTCATGAAGCATCTTGAGGAAGAGGCTCAAATGGTGTTCATTTGTGTTTCTCACGTAGTGTATTAAGTTCAAGGGGCTGCGTTTGTGGCTCTGTTGGAAGAATGCTTGCCTAACATCCCCAGCACTGCATAAAACCAGAGGTCTATAAGCCCAGCTTGTCAGAGATGGAGCCGGTAAGTCCAGCAGTCAAGTTCCCTCAAAGCTTCATGCAGGTTCCAGGCAGGTCTGGGCTATGGGAGACCCTATCTCAGTCAAACAACAATAAAGGTAACAAACAAAACAAAAGGAGTTTCAGACTTGGGAGTGTTTCAGATTTTGGGTTAGAAAAGAAAATACTATACTATTGTAAACAACAGTCCCGGGATTCTTACATGCAGAAGACTGAATGCTAACACTAACCTGTAAACATAAGCTAGAAAGATCATGAGTTCAAAGCTGGCCTGGACCATACATCCAGACCCTCTTCCCCATTAAGGCAAATAGACACACACACACACACACACACACACACACACACACACACGCATGCACGCATGCACACACATACACACACCTCAAATTAACATAAAGGGAAAGGAATTGAATGATGAACTTGAAGCTCTGGGTTCAAATTCCATCTGTGACTCTTCAGGTTAGGTGTGAGGTTTCAACATGGTCAGGCCACACCCAACCTGTGGTAGTAGCCTGCTACAGCTCTTGGAGGAGAAATGGCAAGACTCCAGGATAATGACTAATTTCACTTCCCAGATCTGAGTTTTCCAGACTAGGGACATCTGAGGGCCACAGGTCCAATGACACCTCTCTAGACATGGCTCTCCTCCCCCATGCCTTGGAGTCCCACATTCTTTCTTCAATACAATTCCCGTCCCTCTATCCAGGAATCTGGGACAGCTTGGCTATATTCTCCTGCAACAAAAACCATCTCCTTTCTTTGAGACCAATAAAAAGAGACACACTCATTGGGTGGTTGTGGCACAAGCCTTTAATCTCAGGAAGGAGGCAGAGGCAGGTAGATCTCTGAATTTGAGGCCAGCCTGGTCTATAGAGCAAGTTCTAGGATAGTCAAGGCTACACAATCAACCCTGTCTCAAAAAAAAAAAATCCCAAAAATAGATAGATAGATAGATAGATAGATAGATAGATAGATAGATATAATTTAGAAGAAGGAGGAGGAGGAGAAGAAGAAGAAGAAGAAGAAGAAGAAGAAGAAGAAGAAGAAGAAGAAGAAGAAGAAGAAGAAGAAGAAGAAGAAGAAGAAGAAGAGAAGGAGGAAGAGGAGGAGGAAGAGGAGGAGGAAGAGGAGGAAGAAGAGGTGGTAGTGAGGAGGAGGAAGAGGAGGTGGATCTGGAGAAAGAAGAGGAGGAGGTAGAGGAAGAAGAGGAGGAAAAGGAAGAGGAGGAAGAAGACAAGAAAGAGGAGGTGGAGGAGGCAAAGGAGGAGGTAGAAGAGGAAGAGGAGGAGGAGTTGGATACAAGGAAAAGTAGTTCCCAAACATACACCACCAGGTTTGTGGGGCAAAAGTCTAATCAGAGCCCCACACATGCTGCCTGTCTGTCTGTCTGCCGGTGTGTCTGCCTGCCTGTCTGTGACATTAACAACTCTTCAAATAAGCATCTTACCTAAAAAAAATGATCCACTTCAGTTTCCTCCTTGAAGCCCAAAACCAGGACCTTTCATTTCTTTATTCCCTTCCTCACAGATTTTTCTCAACCTCGAAATAGGTAAATACCGTCTTGACAACACAGGATGCTGCAAGATGGATGTTCACAAATCACATTGTGACTTGTAATTGTGTGTGTGTGTGCATGCTGGACTACCATTCATTAAACCTTTTGTTGAGAATGGAGAGAAATTACGAATTATCTGGGGGACAAGCGATCTGGCACGACTTTTCGCATTCCATCCAGTAGCGCAGTTAGGTGTTAGCTCTCTGACACATTGAGGCTGCTTCTCTCTTCTCCTGTGCTTCCCAAGGACTTCAGGCACTTGATGAAAGAGAACACTAATCCTTTCCTTGGTGTCTGCGATCAAGATCTATTTGGTAGCCCACTCCTCTAACTCCGCCTGTGCGGAGAAATGACTTCAGCTCCCCGCTCATTTGAGGGTTGAGCTGAGATCTTGCAGCTGCTTGCTGCCAAACCTGAAAGTAGAAATTAATTTCAATGACCCAGGCCGAGTGGAGGGGAATGCTGTCAGGTAATTAGTGTTTGTCTTTTGCTACTCAGGGTCTATCACTGTGTTAATCCATACATAAATCGAGGCATTCTCAGAGTCGCCTGAGATCTGCGGGGCCTTTTTAAGTACCTTCTTGCTCGGGTTAACCCTAAGCCTGGCATCTTCATGGAGGGGGATAAAGGCTTCCTTTCCTTCTGTCTGTTTCTGGCCAGCAGAGAGCATACACCTGATTTCTATGGTCTCCTCCCTTTTGATTGAGCCTGCCTTTGATACAGTAAGAGCTTGGGGGGGGGGGTGAGGAGGGGGGTTCCTATTCCTGCCACTTTATTAATGAAAAAGGCCCTAATATTGTTAGCCTTGACACCACAAGTATAACAATTACAGGCTCTGTCCTCCGAGGCTACAAATTTAAAAAGGAACCCTTCTCTAGCTGAGAAGAGCCCTGGAAATATTTATTTTATTCTCCTCTCTGAGTTTTGGGTTTTTCTGCCTTTCCCTTTGGGAAAATTCCTTAAGAGGAAATTTAGACTTGAAAAAACAACAACAACAACAACACACACACATACACACACAGAGGTGTGTGGATGATCCCCCCCCCCCCCCCCGCCTCCCGTCCCTTTGGAAGTCATTCTAAAATCCAAAGGGAAGAAAGGTGTTACAGGAGACTCCTGAGCAGAGAGCACAGCCTGTGCCCTGCAGCGCTGCCGCAGACACCGCTGGACTTCATGTTTTTAAACCTAAAGAAAGTGGGGATCAGGGAGGACACCAAACTGAACTGTATCCATGAAAAGCTTCTCAGCATCATTCTGAAGGGCTATGTGCTCTCTAGTACAGATCCCCCCTGCTGCTGTGGCTATGGGGGGGGGGGGGGGGCTCCTTGGTCTCCTTTTGCAGGTGACACAAAGCAGTCCTCAGCTCAGAAAAGTTCGGAACCTCCAGTCCTTCAGACCCAAAGCATTCTCTGTTAGACATCTAGGAGACCAAAGCCCAGAGGTCAGACAGTGCCAGCAGGGAGGAAAGCAGGTGAAATGGACAATGCGGGTACTGGACCGGTCACAGCGCCACCTACAGGAGGAGTCCCAGTTGGTGCTACCCAGTCAGGGTTGTGTGCTAGAATCCTAGCCCAGAGCACCAACGTTGAAAAAATCAGGAAGCTGGATTTTGAAGTGAAATGGTTCTTTGAGGGTGTTAAAAGTGACCGTGGGCTCATCTATCACCTGAAGAGCGCAGGCTTGTGACTTCTGAGATATTCTCCATGGACCTTCTTAGAATCATTCCCAGAGTTCTGTCTTTTGGGGACTCACAGTTTAAATCTCAAACTCCCATCTCAGTCTCCCAAATGAGGGGCTGAAGGTGAGCAGGAACCTCCCACCCTGCTCCTTCCTCTCGCTCCAAGGTCTGGTTTTAGAGCTGTGAGTACCTTGAACAGTCCTCCTGACTGTTTTTAACAGACTCTTAACTGTTGGTATTACCAAATGGATGCTGTGACTCCAAGGGTTATTTTTTTTTTTAATTGATACTTAATATATCTTTGGTGTAAATGAAAATGAAGCCACTGTTTGCCAGTGCAACTTCCCCATGCCCACTCTTGTATCTGGGGTGGGTGTGTCTTGAGTGATGGAGTCACCCAACAATGTACCGAATTTAAGAAAAAACACGCACTGTGTCCCCCCCCCCGCCCCCAACCCTTCTGATTTTTCCAATTGCCATAAGATCCCTGCTCTGCCTTTGCAGGGACCCCACCAACCACACAGCTCAATCGGAGGAAACAACTGTGTTTCTGGAACCCAGGGCTACTGTCTTTAGAACTAACAGGCGTTTTCTCACAGTTTGGTAATGAACCGTCATGCGACCTTGAACAGGATCACTGGAGTATGTGCACACACACACACACACACACACACACACAAACACACACACACACACACAACCATTCACAAGCTTTGGTTTTCTGGTGCACAGAATGACAGGATAATTCTGACCCCATAGATTTGCTGGGAGGGTCCTACAAAATGATCTACAGACCAGTTTGGGCCTGGATTTCTCCTGGGCCCTGCCAGAAGTTCCCAGGGCTGTAGGAGGTGATGCCAGAAGGCACCCTCCTAGGGACTTGAGGCTTTCAGCTGAACAGGCTCTTGGTTTCCAATGCCTATTCCACTCCTACCATACCGTAGCCCAATAAACAAACAAACAAACAAACAAACAAACAAACATCCACAGTGGACAGCACGCTGGTTCTTAAGCCTCTATTTGTCTACCACTAAAATGGGTTTCCTATTCAGCCCAGGGCTGCCAGGAGCTGATAAAGGATAAGAGGCCTGATCCAGCAGGAAATTAACTCCCCACCACCTCTCCAGAGGAACTCGTTCTCTTACATTCATGTCATCATGGATAAAATCCCTAATTCTTTTACTATGAAAACCTGCAATGGGGGAGGGGGTGGGGGTGGGGTAAGAGGGAGGAGAGGAGAAGGGGAAAAGCTGCATGGCTCCAATTCTAATGCACTTTATTGTAACTAGATTCGCTCCAGCGCCCTGCCCCCCTCCAGCCTGCTGCTGGGGCACCTGGAAAAGTCATCGCCATCCATCTGGTGTCAAGTGGCTCCGATCTCCACATTCTATGAGAGTCAATTGCAATTAACAGGGCCATTCAGGAAACAGCAGGTACAGCCCAGACAAAGGCAGCCCAGACAGATCTTATCAGTGCCCAAGGCCGGCAGGGCCGTCCCTTTCAGAAGCTGCCAGCCTGCGAGGAAACCCTGTAAGGAAGGAAGGAAGAGGAAGAATGACTTGGAGGAGGAAAGGAGGAAAGGACAGGGAGTCATAAGAACCAGGCAGCGGGGATTCAAGGAGAGCATGCCCGACTCCAGCAAGCCTCTTGGATTCAGACACTGACGGACCCCAGCCACCCATGTGACTTCAGCAAGTCACTCCAGCCTTGCCAGCCAGCTTCAGAGCTTCAGGTGGCCCATCTGTAAATGTGGACCACGAACGGCACCTCCCTCATCTTGAAACTGTCAAGGGGAACTGTGCTGGGGGAGGACTCGACTCTTGAGGATGAGGAGAGCTTGAGTGTGGTGGGAGAGCTCTGGAGAGCAGGGGAGGGGTGTGTTAGCAGAGCAAGTGTCTTGGAGAGAAGCCGCACACCACACAGGCACAGGTGAGCCTGCTGAATGCCACCCGGTCCACCTTTGTCCACTTGGACCACAGAGAATCCTCTGCCCACGCAGAAGAAAGGAAGCTCCGGAAGGCAGCTGGTCTCCCATTTAGGGAGTCCAGTGACTACTTATAACAACTCTCTCAGGGTCCCCTCTAAGCCTGCAAAGGTGGGAAGAGAGAACACACACACAGTACAGTAGGGTGGGGGCTGGGCAACATCCAGAGGCACCAGCCTCTGTGTTTCTGACAGGAGTTTCTTTGGGCCAGGAGGTGGGGGGCTGGGAGGGGTGGAGGCCAGGGAGAATCTTGACAGTCCTTTGTTGTTGTTCTGAAGATGGTGTCTGTGACTAAACACTTGTGGCGAGAAAGTTCTGAAAAGATCAGATTTGTAGGTCACCAAGGACCAGTTGATGCATACCTTTTAAGAGCCTTTCCTGCACCATCAGGGTACAGAGGCTGGTCACCACGGGAGACAATGGGGATCAGGTAGAATCTGCAGGCAGTGGTAGGCACTCAGGGCATGTGATTTATTTTCTGTCAGTCCACATTCCTTGTTATGCTTCTGGGCCAGGGGAGTAAGCTCAAACCCAGCAGCTACCTCACCAGGGCCAGAGGAAGAATGGGTCCCAGACCAGGCCTTGGCTCTGACAGCATGAAGCAGTTATCATGTGGTGGCCTGGAAGTTGAAGGCCTTCTGCACCCTCTTCTGTGGAGACAGTGGTGCATGTCTTCTCTGTTTTGCTCTCTGGGCTAAGTGGCCTGTTCTTGTCATTCTCTGTCACTAGGCATTTATTTTGCAGGGTCACTTTGAATTTCAGAAATACGGAGCTTTAAAAAAAACACTAATTATAGTTAATTATAGTTTTTTTTTTTGGTGTGTCTCTGTGTGTAAGCACATTTGTGTGTGTGCTGGTACATGTAAAACATGCATGTGGAGGTCAGAGGTCATTCTTTGGTGCTCATCTTCAGGCATGGGCTTCCTTTTTTTTTTCCTCTCCCTGAAACAGGGTCTCTCACTGGCTTTAAACTTGCCTCGTCGGCTAGGCTGGCTGCCCAGTGATCCCACTGAACCTCCAATCCACATCTTCCTGTGCTCACCACACTTGGGTTCTGGATATCAACCACTTGAACAAGTAAACAGTTTTCCCAGATCCTATTAATTAAAAAGGTTAAAGGGTGTCTCAGGCCCGGCAGTGGTGGCGCTCGCCTTTAATCCCAGCACTTGGGAGGCAGAGGCAAGCAGATTTCTGAGTTCGAGGCCAGCCTGGTCTACAGAGTGAGTTCCAGGACATCCAGGGCTACACAGAGAAACCCTGTCTCGAAAAACCAAAAAAAAAAAGAAAGAAAAAAAAAAAAGAAAAGAAAAGAAAAGAAGGGTGTCTCAGAGCAGGAATAAAGAGGTTCCCTCCCAGTAAGCAAAAGGAGCTGGGGCGATGATGGTGGGGAGTGGGGAGAGGGGGAAGCCATTACATTTTCTAAAAGGAAGGAAAAAAAAACCCCACAATTCGAAGCAAAACTTCATTAAGTCGAGAGCCTATTTATTCCAAAGAGCTATCATTAGCAAAGACTACACCCCCCAAAAAACTGGATGTCTGTAATCCTCAGCTCACAATGTCTGATGATTAAGTATATTGATGTATCAGGTTTTGTGACAAGGTATTTTTCACTGAGGTTTCTAAGTGGAGTCTAGTGGAGTCAGTGTCGCATAGTAGGTAGCCAACAACCCTTAGCTCCCTCCTCTTGCGTTCTGGATTATCAAAGCTTTAACCTGAGACTGAGAGCGGCTGATTTTATCAATAGCCACATGGATTTCACTTTAATATCTATCTTTTATTGACGTGGGGCCACCTGTTCTTTATAGCAAGGGCCTGTCTGAGGCGCTTTAAAATAGCAGCTGGAGTGCAGATGTCTCTCCTAGGACCTCAGGGCGGTGTGCAGTGAGAAGCAGGGACCAGGAAACGTCCACCCACCTTTGCAATGGCAGGGTGAGTTATGGAATTATATCACCAGTGCAATTAGGCCAGGGTTTCCTCTGCACCTCCAACGCTACCTTTGAGCCCCGTGCAATACAAGGCATTTTCCTCTGTGACCTGGTTTCCAAGGCATCTTTCTTCCCTAAAATGGCCTTCACTGAGGCCACATAGAAAAGCCAACATCAGAGTCAGTCTCTCTCTCTCTCTCTCTCTCTCTCTCTCTCTCTCTCTCTCTCTCTCCCCCTCTTTCTCTCAGTGATGTGATAGCCAGTGCTTGTCATGACAGAAGGAGGAGAATAACAATGTCAATCATCTTGATGTTAACTACCTTGAGGCTGACTGTATCATGTTCTTCCTATCGGCCATAGAAGGAGGTGGTCCCTGGGACAGGACTTAAGTTGGTAGCTAGCATTCAAGTTCAGTGTCATTTCTCCTTGGGCTTCCTGAGGGATAGGCTACAGGAAAAGGCAGGCTTGCATCCAACAGGCACAGAACATCTACACAGACAAGGTCTTACACATTTAATTCTGGGGGCTCCTGAACCAGATTCCAGCAAGTCTTCGGTCTGATAGCATCCAAACCAGGGATTCCAAGCAAAGAGCTCCAGTTTTGGCAACAGATGTACTTAGGTGTCAAATCAGACTTTCTAGGGCCTCATGTAACACTAGATGGCCTTCCTGTCTGTGAGGTGGGGTACTTCCGGTGAGGGGAACCACAGAGCCCAAGGGAGCATGCTGCCTAGCTCTGAGTTAGTTTCTTTGCTCCCTACTGTTCTGGGTAGCTTTGCCTCATTTCTATATACACATTGAGCCCTGATCTCTGGCTACCACACACACCTATGCTCCTGAGCTTCTGAATGGTTGGGCCAACTGCTGGGCCTCAGGCTTGTTTCCTCGAGATGATGTTCGTGTGTGTGAGATCCACATACCCCACAAGTGTTTTAGGTTGCTAACTAATTTGTAGCCACATATCCCTAATCCCAACAGAGCCACACATACACACCTGTTGTCCCACTCAGTGAGAAATAATTTCTGCTGCCTGAGTGAGCGAGCCAGTGAAAGAGACGCCATTAGAACACCTTCAGTAGAAAGCCGTTTCCGAGCTTGGGGATTTTAACATCCACTTGATTGTCTGTTGGTGACAGAGTCTCTTTATTTAGCCCAGGATAGCCTTGAACTTTTGATGTGTGACAAGGTACTTGTCACATGCTAAGCAAAGTGTCTGCACTCGGCTGACAACTATTTATCTCACTCCTAATCTCCTGGGCACTTGCGTTTGGAAGGAAAGGCCTCAAAGACTCCAGGGACTCTCTAGCAATGGAAAAATCTCCCCTCCAAATGTAAAGAAGATCACTGGTGCAGAAAGATGAGGCTTCACAGGCAGTCACACCCACTGTGACATCTGTGGGAACATTAGCTGGCCAAACACAGCCTTCAACCACGGTGGCTAACTAGCAAAAGCTCTGAGCCACCTTCCTGTCTTGTCAGACTTCCAAGGGGCAGGGGGCCCTTGGGCTGAAGCAACTAGAACTGTACTCAACCACAAGAAGCCTAAGGAGAGGGCCACAGGAGGATCCCTCTCCTGCTCTCCTGAGGTGACCTACACCTGAATGAAGAAAGAAATGCGCTCCACTTCCAACCCCACTCCCCTGTCTGCTGCACACGGGAGCCCAACCCAAGCTGACAGCAGCTACCAGCCCTGCAGAAATCTCTTTATGAATCATACATGAAGGAGAGAGGAAAGAGGGCAGCTCACTCATCCCCACACTTCACAGCACGGAGGAGGCTGCAGCTTGCTTTCTAGATCTGTGGGCCTTGCGGCAAGCTGTTTAGGAAAAGCAGGGGACTTTGTAGTGGCTTACCCAGGGCCAGCGGCTTATTGGCTCCACTCGTTAGAAACCGGCCCTTGGATGGGCAGGAGCCCTTGTCAGTGTGTGTGTGTGTGTGTGTGTGTGTGTGTGTGTGTGTGTGTGTGTGTGTGTTTGTGTTCTAGGGAGCTGGGGAAAAGCCTGATGGAGCTCTGAAGGTAGAGCTCCATTGTAAAACTGTGAGAAAGTAACATTAAGACTTGCTACCTTTGGCTTGCAGATGGGGACTGGGAGAAGCTGAGGAAGCAGCCTGGGAAACATACCAAAAGAATCCCGGTAAACTTCCCTAGTCTTCATTGTTTTATCAGTGAAATGGGGGTGTGCAAAACTGGCTCCCTCCCCGACAAGATTCTTTCTCTCCTTTACACTCACGGTAACTAATCAGGTGGTAACTAAAATAAGGCGGAGAGGGAAGGCAGAGAAGAAGCTGTCTGCTGTGGCAAGGGCATCACAGGCATGAGTCACCTAGGAGACACACAGACGCATCCAGGAGCTGGGAGTCTTGGCGGGATTTTAAAAAGGCAAAAGAGGACTAGAGAGATGGTTCACTGGGTAGCCTGTTGTGCAAGCATGAGGACCTAAGTTCAAATCTTTAGCACCCACTTACAAAGAGCTGGGCATTGCTGTGTATATATATTCCTGTAACCCAGCACCGGGAGGCAAAGGAAGGCTGCCCTTGAGAGTGTATACTAGATTGTATCCTACCTGAAATGCCCAACTTCTGCCTCAGGGAGAGGCCCTCTCAATGTGCCAGACTTTCTGCTATGGCCTCTGCACATGCACAGGTATGCCGACCTGCACCCTCAAATGCGCACACAGTGCACACACACACACCACACTTACACACCCACACTATGGTAGAAACAGTGGGACCAGCCGCTTCTTGCTCCCACCACCGCTGCTTTCCCGGCATGCGTTCCTTTGAACTGTGAACCCAAAGAGAAATTTCCCTTGGTAAGTTGGTTTTGGTCAGATCACACTGACTAGAAAAGCAAATGCTACAGATCTCAGTCAGGACCTGGGAGCACAGTGTGCGTCCCGCAGGTGGAACAGCGTGACTCAGGCTACATCACAGCAAGCAGATCTAAAGCGGACTATGTACAGGGAAACACCGCAAAGGGGTGGAAAAATCACGGAAGCCGGATGCAAAATCCCAACAGTGCCTCTCCCAGAATGACTTCACTGATCCAACAAGGATGTGTAAGGACCCATTGAGTACTGACAGCCAGTGAAGCTCCATAGAGATGCAGTAGCTAAGAGTTCTTCTCCTGGAGGCTGTTCAGATAGGAAGCACTTTTGGATGTAGGGCCAAATCCCAGCCTCCAGGAAGGACTGGTGTTCGGCATACGCCATAGTTTTAGGATAAAATAGGTAAGGTCCAGCAAGCCATCGGGGAATGGTGAGACCCCCACCTCTCCCAGAATTCGAGTTTCCCAATGTCTACCGAGAGCTACCTCTGAGCAGATGAGATTCTGGGGCCTGGGCGGTGATACTTCCAGCTGGGGTAGCAAGAGGGAGCACACCTGCATCTTTTACTCATCCAACAACTAGTCTCATATTCCACGGGGTTATCACTGGAAGTGAACGACTACAAAGCAGACTAAAACCCTGCCTCTGCCCATGTGCATCTGAGTCTAGTAGGAGAAGAAAAACAATGAGGCAGGTTGGGGGGGGTGAACTAAAGTTGGGGGTTAAGACAAGGGGTAAGAAAGGGGTACTGTGAACAGGAAAATTAGAAAGTGAATGGTTCAACTTAACCCTAAGATATGAGAAAAAAAAAGCAAGAGAGGACAATTATCCTAGGAAGAGACAACAGAGTGTGCAAAGGCCCGGTGGCAGAAGAACAGGAGGTGGCCCCAGAACTGGGACCGCGCTGGGCCTGGAAAAGGTTTTGACTTTTCTTTTGCTCAAGGGATAGGAAAAGGTGACAAGGAGACTGGAGCAGCCAACAGGATAGAGAGGAGATCAGACTTCAGATCTCAGCAGAGGTGGGAGGGAATGCAGGAGGATGTGGTACTAACTCCAGTTCACCCCTCACTTTGGAGAGGAGATGCTTCAGGGAGAAGGAAGCCTCTCTAGCATTTCCTGAACCCAACCCTCTTAGAAGAAAAAAAAAAAAAGTACTCAAGAGAAAGAAAAACTTCCTGTTTTTTGGTCTTTAAAATGGTTCTACAAGTCTAAGGGGGCGGGGGCAGGGGCGGGGGTGGGGGTGGGGAGTCCAACATCAGAAAAGCAAGCACAGTGTCCTTTGAAAAGTTTTAATTTTATTTTAACTTTGCTAAATCTACTTACATTCACATTTGGAAATATGTATGCACGATAAAACACCGCAGTTCTGGTCTATTGGGTTAAAAACCCACTTTTTGGAATGGGTTCAAGGGAATACTTATATAAAAGTCCTTGGAACGGAAAGCAATTCCGTAGATAAAACAGAAAAGCAACATCCCCCAAATCTGCCCCTTGCAAGATAAATGCGCAGTGAGGAGGGGTCCGGAGGCTTCACTAATGGGGGATTCATTCGTGACGGTCAGCCTCTTAAGCTCTCAGGGAACCAGCTGAAAAGGGAAGCGGCTGGCTAGTCCCCTGCCTCAGCATTCACACTCCTCCAAGGGTCTCCCTTCTTCTTTTTCATGATTTCCTGAGAACCAATAAACTAAGCCCTCCCCCCCTCCCAATTAGAAACAGTGAAATTCCATTCCAGCAGGGTGCTCGCAGTGCATGGGGCAGCCGTGATGTTTATTCTGTGAAGTTCTAGACAAAGAGAGCTTTAAAAAAAATAAAGAAAGAAGCTGGAATAACTCCAACAACAACCATTTTCTGGGCTTTTTCTGTGTAATTATCCTTGCCTGGAGAGGCATACAAAGGAAGAGGAAACCATGGCTCTCACCCCTCAGACCCTGGCACTACAGTTAGAAGGGCGAGCTTGAGCTGCAGGAAGTAGGTTCCCTTCCATCCTGCCTCCAAGTTCTTAACTTCCTACCCTGACTTCTCTCTGAGATTGTGAACTGGGAGTCATAAGATGAAAGAAATTCTCCCCTCCCCCATGTGGCTTTTGGTCAGAACAGTCTCTCCCAGGAACAGAAAAGCTGAAACAGTTGGAATTCTGTATTCCTATCAAGAGGTGTCTGATAGAGACTGGGATATACTGCCACTTAGCAGGAAAAGGAGAATCTTCTGGAAACATTGGCTTTCTGGAGTCTGACCAAGAGAAAGACTTTCAGCCTTTTCTCTCCTTCCTTTCACGAAGGGAATGGACCCCACTCTACTGAAGGATAGCTCTGAGCTGTCCCGGGAAACACGGAAGCCTGACGTTGTGGCTGTCCACTGAACCTCTCTTCTCAGGTCCTGGTCCCAAGTATCAGTTATGCTTGTCTCCGAGGATACACAACAGCCTGTCAGAAGCATGCTGAACAGGCAAGGGCTAAGACAGAAAGTGAGGCTGAGGATGTGAGGTGGCTAGCTAGCGTCGAGTCTAAAGGACCCTTGTGTCCCGTGGTCAGAACATTCATGTTGACTAAGACTGTCAGAGTTCAGCACGCTAGAAATCGCTTTCTACACACTTTAGACTTCTCCAGAAACCCACATCAAAATAAAATAGGTGCTGTGGTGTAGCTCAGTGTAGCTCAGTGTTAAAGTGCTTGCCTGACATGTAGGCTGTGCTGGGTTCAAAATCGACAGAAGAGAAGGAAGAGGAAGAGGAGGTTCACTTAACAGTCACCCACTTTCCTTTCTCTGTGTATTTTTTTTTTAAAAATCATGTATTTAATTATGTGGCACAGAATCTCCCCAGGATTTCCCATTGAAGTTGCTTATTTCTTTTCTTGTCCCAATTCTTCGTCTTTCTCCAGGCCCCAGTGGCCACTGGGTCATTATCTTTCTTATTCTCTGAGTATGGCTCTCATCTTTTCTTCTTGTTCCTCTTAGATAGTTCCAAGATTAGCACGAGATTGTTCCCCGATTAGCACGGGGGTCACTGTAGACGTTTGGGTTGCATCTGGGGCTACTGTTCAGAAAACTGCCAAGGAGACGAAACCCCCATCATGAAGAAGACTGACAGAGTGTGAGAGGAAGGGAGGGACTTGGTCACACCAAACAACCAGCTCGCTCAGAGACTAAGATGTCTTTCCCTCATCTGGTCCTTAGAGACCAGGCTGTGCAGCCTGACTGGTACTGGTACTAGGGTGCAAATCTTGCAAATACACAGAGAAGAAAACTGACCCAGAAAGTGAAATACTCATTGAGAGAATTCACCTACACTACTTGTTTTCCTGGTGGGTTTGTTTTATTTTAGTTCATTTTTGACAGCGTGTCCCCGTGTAGCCCAGGCTGCTCAGGGATTCAGGATCCTTCTGTCTCAGTTTCCAAGTGTTGGGATTGCAGGTATGCCCCCATCGTATCTAGCTTCTAGAAGGAGAGATTCAGGGGTTGTTATTGTTACCGTATGTATGTATGTATGTATGTATGTATGTATGTATGTTTGCATGCCGTGGGATGTATAGGAAGGTCAGAAGACAACTCACAGGAGTCTGTTCCCTCCTCCCACCAAGTACATCTCAGGAATCAAACTTGGATCATCAGGCTTAGCGACAAGGACCTTTCCCCACTGACCTATCTTGATGGCCCTAGAAGGAGGTTTATAAAGGCAAAACAAATATCCTGAGATAGCAATAGTGATATGGGGGGGTGGGGGTGGGGGCAGGGTGGTAAGGTGAGGGTAGGAAGTCAAAACAAAAATGGAAGTCACAAAATGGAAAAATCACGTCCCACTGTAAAGGGATGTGGCTAACTCCTGTAGAGGGCTAAGGTCTAGGAACAGGAAAGGACTCTGTTGCCTGCAGTCTGAGGTGTAACCTCGGTGGTCTGTCCTCTCGAGTTTGGGTTGCTAAGGCTTCCTTCCAATGGCATGATGGTTCATACTCTCAGTAACAAGTTAGTATAAGGTCTGAGACTAGGGAGTGAGACTCCTTTAGCAGAGAGATAATTACGAGAATCAGAAATGCCGGAAACAGTAGCATGTTGGGGACTCTGAGAAGAGACCAGGCTCCCTCATACAGATTTCAGGGAGAGGGGTTAATCCGTGCAGGGCAGGTGCAGAGTAGCACATAGCACAGGTTTGTAGTCAGGTTGTCTCTGATTCCCAGGCAGCAGGGAAGGGACAAAGTTTAGGCCTCTTAGTTAGCACCTGTGTTACCTGTGACCCCTAATTGCTTAGGGTCTCAGGTAACCTGAGCTTTGTTGAGCTTTTTTTGGCAAAGAAATCAAACTTCACAGACAGAATTTTAGTGGGGCGCCTGCCATTTTCCCAGCAGCAGTGGGGATCACGGAGTCATCTAGGAGGGTAGAAGCTGCTCTAGGTGACTGAACAGCTTCTAGTCTGTTGCTAAGAGTTAGTAGCCAAGGACAACCTGGAGCCATCCACAGACCTGACCCTCCCATGCTGTGTACATGGCAGCACGTGGAAGCAGCTGCAGGTGAGTACATGCTTTGTCCCCCAATCAGACTCTTGTTCCAGAGTCTGAGACCAAACTCTGAGCTGACAGGCCCTCTGAGAGTCTGTATTGGGGGTGTCAATGATGGAGTCTTTTAGGGGAAAGAGAGACTTGTGAGCCTGAGTGCCAGGTGAGCATGCCCTTTTACAGCCCTGCCAGCACTCAACGGTGCGTTCACGGGATGCCCACTCCACTCAGGTGAATAGACTCAAGCCAGAAATTACACAGGGAACAGTACCATCCCAGTCTCCCCATGAAATTTTCTGCACTAAATAATTTTTAGTTGGGGTGTCAGGGAACAACAGATAAGAGAATCATTGTGTTCACGAAAGGCAACCTTAAAAGAGTCTTTCGGTGATGAAAGTGAGGGGTTCCCCCCCTACCACCTCTTTTGGCATCCCAACTCACCATAGAAATGAGTGATTTTCTGAAACTCTGCCAAGTTAGATGGGTTCAGCATGCTATTAGATTAGTCTGTTTATACAGAAACAGCCAAAAATAGGAACCACAGAGAAGCTATTAAAGCTATTGTCCTGTGGGGGAAAGATCTGGATGGTTTTCTCACTGCAAGAGGGGAACAAGGTCTGGCTTTGTAGTAACATGATGAAGAAGTAACTGTGCTCTAAAGCAAATGCTTGGAGCTTCCACCTTGTTTCATGGGTGACAAAGAAAGAAGCATCAGGGCTGAGTGAGCTAAGAAGCCTGAGAGGACCACACAGCCTCATCAGGCCTTCCCTGCTGCATATGTACACTTTTATTTATTATGTGAAGCCCAGGGGCCTGATGTTCTGCTCAAGTCACCAGGACCAGCCATCATGAACAGGACCTTCTGAAACACTAAGCCAACATGGTCCTCAAATACAACAATGAAACAATATTTAACACAAGGCAGTAAGCATCACTGCAGCCCAGTTCCCATGGTACTCATTTCACTATGGTTATAGGACTGATGTCTCCTGTCTTCTGGAGTCACTCTCGCTCCCCAGAAGCCACAACACAGGTGGGCTTGCACAACAGGGCAGCCTGCTTCTTCCCAGCCAGCTGCAGCATGACTCTGATCTCAGGTGCTCTTTCAAGGATTGGCACCCTTTTCAACATCTGTCTGATTTGGGGCCTCCTTACATCTGAGAGATTCCCCACTCTTTGGTAAGTCAGGAAGTGATGCTTTGTCTTTTTCATACTTTGCAGGTTAGAATGAGTCTCTAGGGGAGAGGGCCACACAAGTATTTTTTTGGCAGAAGGTGGGGAAACTAGGGGGCATCATCATAGATTATGGGCAGAATTACTTCATTTTTTGAGCAATAGCTTATCAATACACTGCAAGGGGAAAGAGGTAAGAAAAAAAAAAGTCTTCATGGGCGTGGGGTGCACACCTTTAATCACATAGCTTGGGAGTTAGAGGCAGGTAGATTTCTGTGAGTTCAAGGCCAGCCTGGTCTGCATATCAAGTTCACAGTTAGAGCTACATAACAGAGAGACCTGTCTCAAACAAAAACAAAACAAAATGCCAAGTCTTATATTTATCCCAAATAGTCCTGTCATTTCAAGATTCTTCTTGAATTATCAGCTGTGCAAATATTATGTGTTAAATATACATTTTTAAACCATGAGTGTGCTTAAAAATATACGTAGCACTTGAAGTCTAAGCAATCAAAATCTTCCTTTAGTCAGTAAGTTATAAAAGACTGTAACACTGACATCACCAAGGAAACTACAGAAAGGACAAAGACAATGACAGAAGGGGTCAGGACACATGAGACTCAGTTGAAACTGCACTGAGACCCCATTTCACCCCAGGCAGTGGGGCGGTCTTAAAATAAACACGAACAAGTGCTAGCCAGGATGTGGACAAAGGGGACTCATGCTGTTGGGAATGTGTGAAAATCAGAACAGAGCTTCCTCAAAGTCTAATAATCAGTCTACCCTGTGACTCAGCGGCACCACAAAGAAGTCAACTGAAGTGGAAACTTCTAGTTTGTTTGGAAAGTCAATTATGTGTGCTCGGGCACACAGGTGAATGGATGTCTTGCTAAAACAGACACGTGAAAAAAATGTTTTCCTGAAGCAGACACAGGTGAAAGGATGGTTTGATATAGAAAACACATGAAAGGACTCTTGATGAAGGAGTATAAACATGACCCCACAGACAGTGGGAGAGAGAGCACTGGTTTGGTTTGCAGTACCTCACTATTCTTCACTAATGACATACATGGATTGGTGTGCCTTACATAGTGTTGTTGAACTCAGCTTGTGGAATCGCCACCATTGAAAGAACCTTGCCAAAGAACTTCTTGTGAGGTTCCTGCAGCTTGTTGCCAGTTCCACAGCCTTGCCTTGGGCAGGTTGGTGAGCCTTGTAGCTTCTTCATGATTGAACTGCAGCTGCTGGTTCATGTGTGGTGTCTGTCTGCGGAAAGGACTGGACTGCAGCTGCTGGTTTGTATTTGGTATTTGCTACAGGACTGAACTGCTGACAAAGAAGATTGAGCTCACCCCCCAAAGAACTATTTTCTTATCCACTACCTCTGTTGGGTGGTGGGCAAGAGAAGAGGTTGAATGTTTATTAAAATAGGCTGTAAAAAAATATATATGCTTATACTCAGCGCATCCCAGAGATGCTTGCACATCTGGATTTACCTCAGCACCGATCACCAGAGCTAAATTTTGGAACCAAATAGATGCTCACCAATAGGGGAATGGACAAAGAAAACATGGTTTTTATGCACAGTGGGACTTCTCCCACTGTATAGAAAAATCAAGTTATGTTGTTTGCAAGGAAATGGGTACCAGTAGAGATTATGACAGTTAATGAAAGAAGCCAGTCTCAGAAAGACAAGCATTGGATATTGCCTCTCACTTGGGGAAATCTTAGGTTTGATCTAGATCCATGAAATTGTATGAATGTATGACAAGAAGGTACAATTGTTGAGGGGACCAAAGGGCCCCAACAGAAGGGGAAGGATGGGTTTTAAGGGGGAATACACTCCCTGAATATTATCTGTGAAAGTGTATAAAAATCAATCTCTCATGTAACCCAGGACCAAGTACAATTAATGAATTAATGAATAGCCAGTAGAACACTATAAAACATGCAAAGTCACCAGGCAAATATTGAAAGATGGCATTACAAGGGGGTGTGTGCGGGCCCAAGTATAAAAGGAGATGAAAGAGTTTTTTTTAAAAAAATAAGAAACCCAAGGGGAAAGAGAAGAAGTCAGGAGGGGAGAGCTGGTAGGACAGAGAATGGAGATGGGGAAGGATGGAGGGAGGTGTAGGGGAACAATCGAGGGTGGCTTAGGAGAAACCCAAACAGCAATCGCTATCAGATAATGGGGTACTCGGTTCACTGTAATAAAATACCCCTTAAGTCCCATGCCACTGAGCTAAACCCAGTGGCCTCACTCTGGCCATTAGCTCTAATGCTTTACAGGTCCTGGCATCTCACAGAAGTGAATCGAATGAGGCTAGCTAGTTTCTGGGCTCTCCTTTACCTGGCCACTAAAATCATACATCTTCAGAGGTACCAAGGGGACCAAGGGGAGAGTGGAAGAAGAGACAGGCTAGGGTCTAAAACGCTGCCCTGGGTTCTCCCTTCACTAGCAAGACTGCTGTACTTAGAAAATTTGATGTTCCAGAAATTACAATAAAATACGAGAGTTGCCTTGTTCTCCACAAACATAATCTGGGTAAAGAAATTGCTCAGGAACAAAATTCCAACCAAGTGAATGTGGCGCCTGGTGACCCCCACATGATAAATGGAAGAAGAACCAACCTGGGGAGGAAATCCGTACCCAAAAATATGTCTTTGGAGTAGTGATATTTATAAATTTGACACACTGGGAAAGTGGAGCTGGCTAAAGATTATTTCTATGCAAATATGCATTTTTCCAACACCAGTGTATGAAAAAAACCCCAAACATATTTCTTGCAAATCAACTCTTGCACAGTGTGAGAGAAGCAGGAAGTACACTGATAAATATTAAAGCATGGGGCCAAATGTAAACTTGTTACAGGACAAGAGTCCTCAGTGAGGTGATGGACAGAATAGGAAATGTCTCAAACTGCCTGATGTCTATTCTATAGTTAGGACAGGACATCTGATACAGTCAGGTTGCTGTCCCCCTTTAGGTTAAAAAAGTCAGGGCCTCGAGAGGGCCAAGAATCTTCTTCCTTTCAAGTTGATATAGAAAGTTCTAGACAAGGGGTGTCTGCTGATGGGAAATTATAAAAACCAAAGCATTCAGTCAGATCTCAGGGGTGCATCTAAGGGTCACACACCCTGAGGTGCCTGGCATGAGGCCCTGGGCCTGTCCTCTGGGCAAATGTCTGATCTGATGGTCCAGTGATCACAGCCCAAGGTCCTTATGGAGAGCAAATTCTTAGCTCCCTCATTTCTAGATGTCCAAGACTCCATGCTATTCTGTGTTCCTCTTCATCACCATCCCATGCTAGCTCGCACTGCCCTGGGTGTCCTATGTGTATTATTAGTGATAGATGCTCTCCTGCACTGGACAGAAGATGAGACTGATGTCAACCATGAATCTGTCCTTTGTGTGTCATGTGATGAACAAGGAGAGGAGCTGCATCTGAAGGAGTGAAGGCTACTGAGAGTGTTCTCAGTCTATAATCCCAGTACTTGGGAGGCTGAGGTAGGCGGATTATGAGAAGCCTGGGCTGCACAATGATCTCCAGAACAGACTGAGGCAGGATTACTGTTTCAGAAACAAAGAAACAAAAGTCTAGATAAAGATAAGGCAAAGGGGTGTTGGGTTTTGTTTTGGCTTATTTATTCAACATTTATATTCACAAATGGCACCAGGAATCTGAGGCCAGGAACTACAGAGCAGTTAGAAGTGGACACACAAAAGGCTGCTAGGCTACTGAGAACCACCGAGTGTCTCCCGTTATGTGGAGTGCTTCAGTAAGTAAAGGATGTTCAATTACTGCCTTTCCTGTTTGTATGACACTTGGATAAAGAGTTGAGAAACACAGTGCTTTGCAGTGACAGCAGCCCTGATAAGAGCTTGGTTCAGATAACCATGTTCAGGCTGTATCCTTCTCTAACTTGGACTTCTTAACTGAGTGAAGAGACATGTAGGACACAGCTGAGGTATCAGGAAAAAGGCCTCTCCTGAGTGTTGGATCACTGATGAGAGCAGGTCCTAGGGAAGCTACCCTAGGCCTCTTCTCTCTGAGAGCCATACTTTTCGCAGAGTTGGGAGGGGATAGATTTGCCTCGTGCTCACTATGTACACATTACAGGGCGACAGCAACTCCGGCTTTGTCACCAGCTTGCACACTGCTCTTGCTCTGATCACACAAGCTGAATCACATTTTCCAGTATCTCATGTTCATCTTAGCATCCCAGTACCACCTAATGCTATTGTATTTGGGCGTAGGGCCTTGAACGAGATGGATGAAGTGAAATGAAGTCACTGGGGTGAACCCAAATCTAGTCTGACTGCTGTCCTTCTAAAACAGGGAGATTGCATAACAGACACACGGAAGGACCACTTTGTAGAGATACCATGAGAAGATGGACATCAGCAAACCATGGAGAGAGGTCTCAGGAAAACCTAATACCTTGATCTCCATGCTGAAAGAAAACATATTCCTATCTTGCTGCTTGTTATAGTAGCCTGAGTGGACCAATACAAAGTCTGAGGTGAGAACAGCCAGGTCACTTTCCATGGCAGATGGAGGGTCTCCAAAAGCAAGAGCCTTAGGGTAAGAGACACAGGGACTTTAGCCTAGTGAGGCCTTTTGTCCTCAGATCAGGCATTTCACACCCCCGGACTCTGAACATTTGGAGAGTCACAATCTTTATCTATTATGACAGTTTGCTATATAGATGAGTCCTGTGCACATAAAAAGGTGCCAAACAAAGACAGATTGATGCTTTGATGGACAGGAAATGTCAAAATACAATAAGACAGCTTCATTCTACCATCCAAACAGTCATGAACTGAGATCCTAGGGTACAGGAGGCATTGTGATGTTGGCACTGGTGGAAAAGAAGTCCATGGCGGTCCAGAGGAAAGAGGGGACACACACACACACACACACACACACACACACACACACACATATCCTGGGACTGGGCAGGATGAGCTGGGGACCCATGGAGAACTGAAGGCAACAGGAAGATTTACATTTTGAACATGGGAATTTTCTCCAACCCTTTCAGAATATACACAGACTCAACAGTAGAGAAGGCCTAGCTGCTCACATCTGCGACCTACAGTCAGGGTGAATGAGTTCTGGGACTTAATGTGTAAAAATGATCAAATCAACACAACTGACCACATTTCCTTTTTTCCCTTTCTTTCTTTCTTTCTTTCTTTCTTTCTTTCTTTCTTTCTTTCTTTCTTTCTTTCCTTTTGAGACAGGGTCTTGTGTATTCTGGGTTGACTTCTAACTCCCAATATAATTCAGTATAGTTGAAGATGACCTTAAATAATATCTTACGCTCTGCCTCCACCTTCCTAAGGCTGGGCTTATAGGCTCCAGGCATGGGCCACTCCATCTGGCTTCCTGTAGTGTTGACTGGACAAAGGGTTGTTTGCTGCTAGGGTGATCCTCTACAGCCGAGTTCTACTCCCAACGCTATGGCCACCATTTTAGAGGGGACTGACTGATCTAGTTAGAGAACAGTACAGTGGTTATAGTGTGCCTGTATACAAGTTAGAAAACTTTGTCAAGGTCCTGTCATCCCTCAAGTTCGTCTTGGATCATGTCCACTAATCTCACTGAGGCCTGGCTCTCCATCATCCCTGGCTATGTCCTAGACTGAAATCTTAACTCTCTGCACAGATGATGGTATTAAGATGAAGGATATTGGAAGGTAATTAGTTCATGAGGGTGAAGCCTTTGTGAATGGAGAAGAGTACCTTCCTACACTACTCTGAAGAGGATTCTCCCTCCCTCCCCAACTATATGAGACAATGGCATGAATAAACTTTTACAGACCAGAAGTGGGCAGACTGATTTTCAGCTTTTAGGTCTGTGAGGTACAGCTTTGTCTTGATTTCGAGTCATCAGTCTATGGCATTGTTATACTACTTGCAAAGGAAATGGTAAGTGTGTGTCTATGCATGAATGTGTGTATATGTGTGCATGTGTATCATGCATGTGTGCATGCACACACACATGGGTATATGCATACACAAATACCAGGAGAAAGCAGAGGATGACTGTCACCAATGCCTTCTTCATACAAGAGACAAAGTAAAGACTTCTAGGTGGAGACGGGCAGAGGCTAATGTAAGGTTCTTTTCATCCTTGAGCAATTTGTCTTATTTCTCATTGTATGTATGTCTGGGTGTTTCTGTGGGGGGTATACACCTATAAGTGCAGGTGTCTTTGGAGACCAGAGGCATCACATCCTCAGGAGGTGAGGTTACTCGTGGTTGTGAGCCGCCAGACACTGGTAGGGACTGAATTCTTATCCCCAGCAGCTCAGGTTCTTTGTAAGAGCACTACACACTCTTAAGTGCTGAGCCATCTCTGCTGCCCTCTAAAGT